>NC_033801.1:48745868-48757395 GCF_001876935.1 Asparagus officinalis
CTGTCTAAAAAACGCATACCAAAGTAATTGTTCCGATTTACTCGATATCTGCACAGCATACCGCGTTATACTTATGCCCTAGAAATAACATGAATCACTCAGCTTCTCTATCATTGGTTGAACCTAGATATCTCAGTTGCTTTTTATGTTCGCTTAACGTCATCCATCCTGATAATAATCAAATGCAATAAGATTAGTTAAATTTGGAAATATCCATAAATTAAAACTTAGAAAATCACATGCTACTATTGTATAAGCACTTTATTGTATGAAGTCATAGAGTTTAAGTAGCACTTCATTTTTCATCCTACCAGTCTTAGTTGTAATCCATGATATCTATTTAGAGATTGGATTGTGTTCTCCACAAACTGGTAACCTCTCTGCCTTGAGAGTATTGATCTTAGTAGTAGGGTCAAATCTTTTATTGCTGTATACTTAGATTATTGAATTCGCTGATTTATTTAACTCAAGCTGAGAAGTTTAAAAAATTTGGTAAACACAGACGAAAGCTATAAGATATACTAAAATCAATAGTTATGTATTTCGAAATTTTTCCATATATTCATTAGCATAAAAGTAATGCTATGTCTTGAAAAAATTAAAAGTTTCATGGTTTTGACAATATAGTTAGACATACGTGTTGACTGATATTCCTTGGAGTTAGATTGTTGAGACTTAATGTGTAACATATTCTCTGTTACATGTCATCTATCATCTTCATTTTCAATGAGGAATTTTGAAGTCCCTGTGGTGAGTAACTCTAGAAATTGCTACATATAACTGATCATCGTGTAAACATGGTTTTGGAAGATACAATTCAACTGTCTTTAGAGTTGTGTTCTTGATCTTATTAATGTCATGCAAAAATGTCGTTACGCGATATGTCTTCTTTTAATATGAAATTGCACTGTGGAATCTTATTGGCTCATATCTATCATGAGATATAAATGCTTTGATGCGCAATATTACTTCCACTTAATTATTCTAGCTTCTATTCCATTTAGAAGTTGTGTGATTAAGCTAATCTAGTTATCCAGTTGCAAGAGACCATTTCTTTTTTGGGTCTATTTGTCTCTATGTGGTTATTTATATGATTATGTTTTTGTATTTTTTTCTATTTTTTAGGAATTTTTGTGATTTAGGATAATTCTGTTTGATATATTATATTTTCAGTTACATTGGTAAGATTGTGGCTGATGTGGCGACAAAGGAGGATCAGAACTTAGATATTGTAACTATTACTCCTCTAGAACATATTGTCAAATTACTATTATTATGTTATTCTATACTTCATGTCTTGCGTTATATGCGTCTTTCCCCCTCAAAATTTCTCTTCATTATTATTGATGAGAGCGGAAATAAGCTCCTCAACTTGGATTACATTCGCATGGAATTATAGAAATTATCTGGTATCCTCACTACCAAAATCACTTGATCATCGAAACATGATTTCTTACAATGTTATATCCATTTCAATTCAAAGTACGTCACTTATAAACGTCAGAGGTAGACTTTGTATTAACTTTCGACTCACTTGTGTTGCAATCTCATATTCTTGAGTAAGTGTTAAACTTTAGCAGTCTCCATGAATATAACAATTGATTGAACATGTAATCTCATGTTAGATCTTGTTTTGGTATACCGAAGTATTTTGGTCTGAAGTCACCTCCAAAGTTACAAACAATTGCTTTCGTGCGCAAAAGTTTGTTTAAGCATTTATTAGAAAGTACTATCCTATATATCTTTGAATGTTCTATAGATCAAATTCAAAAGCATATTGTGTACGCATTGCAGCCTCATCCCCGATATTAGGTTGTCTCTTGATTTAATTCAGCTTCTGGACTACCCTGATTTGATTCCACAGAGTCGAATTAATTTTTCAAATGATGGGGATATTAAAATCTACGACATGTCCTGTTATGCCTTTAGGAAGTAAAATTGTGGCTATTCTGGGATGATCAACTGGCAATACATTTTTTCCTTCTGACCTTAATTTAGATATAATTGATTTCCAAAGATATGTTTTTCCGGTCTCCATGCCTATATATGAAAATAATCCTCCTTTTCTTTACAACGGACTCAAGTATGGTGTCATATATAAACCTTTCGTGATAGTGTTCATTCTTGAAGAAACTTCTCATTTAAACATCTTAACTCATCCTGTTAAAATTAATTCTTTGCACTAATATCTTGTGTTTGCATTGTTGAAGTTATATGCAGATCTGTAAGGCCGCCCTTTGTAATTTTTTAGTCTTCTTTACCATTTTCAATCAAATAATATTGAATTTTAGGTAAAATATGACTTTGAGGTTCTGTTCGATTGTTAAGGTAGTGCATTGTCAAGAATATTTCATTTGATGCTCCATAATCCCTTCAGGCATATACTTCAGTTTTTCCTATAGTATTTGTGGATTCACAACTTCACAAACAATAATATTAGGCACAACAATTTGCCTAAATGTTTCAGAAGCAACATTAAGAGCCTCATCCAATACTGGCATTCTTGGTCATCATTGGTAATCTCCAAGTTGACATGCTTCTTTGAATGTTGGAGGTAAGCTATTCCATCTTAGTTTTTATGTGCATCAAAGGATGTTTGGACCTTTTACAACATTTAGAACAGACCTGGATAAAATCTCTCCCTCAAGTGGATGAGAATAAAACCCTGCAATACATAAGACTTTTTCTATGATTTTCCCATCATTTCATCAGACTACAACAAAATGTGAAGGACATTCTGAGTATGGTGAGTGGTTTTACCTTTCATCATACAACTTGTTTGCTGTTCCATCCAGCTCATAAATTGTTGATTTTCTGTTTACATTGAATATTATCAATAATTCATTAAGATCATCTGAGTCTTTACATCATTGAATGTTGATCAGGAGAGGTGACATGGGAGCCTGCTTCCAGCAGCAGGAATCTATAATGTATATCAAGATCGTGCAGATTCTCCAAATTGCTTCTGGTGGCTGAGAATGTAATCGACAATCAATAAATTTGGATCTTATCATCTTTTTAGGGGTTATTTTTGAACAGCTTTGCCTTGATTGCTATGACGGTAGACGATATAGAAGCATGTATCAGTCGCCTTAGTTATATTATCTTAAATAGATATTTATTGACCTTACCGCGATTACACATTCAACTTAATGTGGGATTGATTTCCTAATGAATAGACGAAGTTCTGATGACTACATAGGGTGGACTGAGGTAGTATGTCTGGGTCTGATCCGTAACATTTTTATGCTACCATTATATAATCATCCTTCGCGGGTATAGCGAGGTGTGCCAAAACTCGACTCACAATTAAAGTCTCAATGACATAACTTCTGGCAAGTGTTTGAACAATTCTCTTTCTCATACATGTGGGGAGCTTGTATTAAATATGCCATCAGGGGACCATGCATCATATATTGGCCGCAATCGCGGCTGGCATATCCTACCAGATCAGTACTCTATCGGAATTAGGCACTAATTATCTCTTAATATCATCATCAGAGACATCTGGATACGCATGACTATTCAGTCGTGACATAGCCATAGGCAGATATGTGAAATGTGGCAATTCCTTTTCTGAAATCGATAGTGTATACTCTCAATATAAGCCAAATACTAATAAGACGATTCCTGTTGAAAATATAAATTGCATAATATACGCACACACATATATGGTATACTTTAAATTACAATGTAGTTATTATATAACATTATCAACCGTTCTGGGTTTTTAATATACTAATACAACAGTCTACTATGTTAGCCCTTATGTTTTGATGATGTTTACAACCACCATTAAGGTATAATGGCTTATTGATAATAATGTAGAAAGATTCTATTATGCAACGCTTTGTTATGCATGTATGGAGGATTGGCTGGAAATACGGGTCCATCACGATGAATCCAAGAGTGAGGAGACATAATGATGAAGGCAAGTTAATGTTCAAGACAATAAATTCAAAGAAGCTTTATCAAGCTTAAAGCTATATGCAATGATTCAGAAACCTGTAATTCAGGAGGATATTACTTGTTTTGTGCTATTTTCTCTCTACTGTAGAATGTAGGCAAGAGGTTGACTGATTTTACTTGAAGCTATTGGGACTCAACACACATTTTCGTGAGCTTAAAGTTTTTAAGCGTTTTTCCCCGAAAATACTATTTTCTCACAAGTATGATGACCTAGTCTGGCAAAATTTCTTTCTTTCAAACGTTTGTTTTTAGTATGTAAAAACTTTTACAGAAGTTTCATAGATTTTCAGAGGTCAAATAAAGTTTTTGCAAATATTTTAGTTTAAGTCAAATCGAGTTCTGCAATGTCAGAATGTGGTGACCGGACCGGCGACCGCGGGAGCCTATATATTTCGGTCAGTATATTCCAAAGAGGGTCGTCTCGCCGTCGGTCGACCTGAATCGTCGATTTCTATTCGGTCGATTCGCGCCGGTCGACCGGATGATGGTTGCTTTGTTCCAAGTTCAAAGTTGTTCAGCGGTCGACGATTTTCGGTCGGCTCGACGAGCATGTTTTTCGTCGCCGATAATTCCCCCTTCGGTCCAACTCGAATTTTTTGCCTTTCGTTTAGCCATGAACTTTTTCAAACCGGTCGTTGCCGTCGTTATGGCTGTGCTTACACTACCGTGTTCGGCACAGTCTGGGTAATGGTCTGAAAAGGAGATTAAATTTTCTGACTTGGGCAAGATTGGGTTGTGTTTTCAAAGTTTAAAGTTCTCATCTATTAAAGCCCTTTCCTTCATACTCCCAGCTGCTAGCCAACCGTTTGCAAAACGACAGAGAGACTGCTGTCATTCCTGAGAAATTTTTAAATCTGTTTTCCTGTGGTTTTTTGTGTGTGTTCACTTCCAGCTTCATATTCTACTCTTTGCTATACCTCCCGCGGCCTGTGTACGCGCACGCTCTCTGCTCTTTTTTTTGCTTGTGAGTGAGATCTTAGTGTGAGCATCAATTGTGAGGGGAGGGATCCTGTTCGAGCATCAAACATGGTGTAGTGAGACGATTCGTCGTGGGGATCGCGTTGAGCCGAAGTTACTGCCCGGCTTCAAACGGGGTGTGATCAGTGGATTTCTCCCCCTCCCCCGACAGCTCGCGCGCAGCGCCGGCGACGTAGGTAGAGACCGGAACTCGTTAACATCGGCGTGTCAAAGGATAACGATTATAACTATCTCTTTACTTTATCGCACTTACTGTTCTGTGGTCTTGCTTGTCGTTTTATTTATTGCATTTAAAATAGGCTTTTGGGATCCTAATCCTCTAGGAGTCCAACAAATTGTAATCGAGAGACTTGGTCTCCCTATAAATCAGTTTTTTTGCTGTTTACAACAACGCTTAGAGAAAAAATCAATGGAGGCCTCCTTTGAATATGCAGTATGTTCGAGGACAATCCACCACTAGACCACACTCTTCACGCGGGAGCAATTTGCTTCACTCTCGAGTAGGCTAGGATGAGAATGTTTCTTTGTGTTATTGGATTTGACAGTCCTAGGGCTCATAGAAAAGGAAATATGTAGAGAAGTCAAGTTCGGTGAGCATGACCCGATGGAGAGAAGTGGAACCTAGCCAATCTCAATGCTGACGGCTGACCTTAATTTTTGTGGTCTCATCCCCCAAATGAATACAAAAGAGTTTCCACGTGTGCCTAACCGCACAGAAATTTGGGTTAAAATTATGTGTCACCAACATGAAGGAACCCCGCCAAGTCGGAATCTAAATTAGTGGATCTTTAGTGCATGATGATGAGCATATTTAAAATGGCTTCCTAATGAATCCATTGATGCGGCTATGCTTTTCCCGTTTTACTAAATATCATTAAGAATTAACATGGTCTTGCGAAGCAATTGTCCATTCAAGAGATGAACTATAAGATACTTCGCTCCTTATGACTCCGTCAAATGGAAGCCCAAGGCACGGCCATTGAGGAAGCGCTCATGGACTCTACTACGTTAGTCTTGCAATAGCCTCAATTCAGAAAGGGCTAAAGTGCTGTAAGACACTCAGAGGGAAGAAAGGGAGTGCATCCACCTGAAGTTGAGGAGCGGTCATCCGTAAAGGTTGAAGAGCCATAGCTCGTCAAAGGGCTATGTCGATACTCATGCTTCATCATAGGATAGTGAAGTCGATTTTTCTAGAGAAGTGGCTCATCTCTCTAGAAGAATCTCTTAGACTCATATAGAATTACAAGAAATTTAAACGCCTCGATCTAACAACAAGTTTTCCTTTCGTGTAGGTAAATGTTTTGAGTGCAATGAACCGGGTCACATCGCTAAGGATTGCCCCAAGCTCAAGGAAAAGTACATGAAGTACAAGAAGAAGAAGGCTATGTATGCCGGATGGGAAGAATCCGAACCAAGTGACTCGGATAGTGATGAAGAAGGAGCCAAACTTGCTCTTCATGACCCAAATATTTGTTTCATGGCAAATGAACATGAGGTAATATCCGAGGCCGAAAGTGAATCTTTCTATATGCAATGTGACATAGCTGTTTTCGTCGAAAGTTGCCTTCATCATTGATTTCATTAGAACTTTAATCGTTTACAAATGAATTCAAATAACAAAAATAAAAATTACAACTTTCTTGAAAATAAACGCAAGATCCGTTTATCGTCTCTTGCTTGCGTGGGTCTTTGGCCTGTGACGGGGACGTCGATATTCGTGGACTACCTGGCACTCAGATCTGTTCCAGAAAAATCGGACAGAGCTTCGTCGATGTGACGGGGACGTCGATATCCGTGGACTACCTGGCACTCAGATCTGTTCCTGAAAAATCGGACAGAGCTTTGTCGATCCGCGAGGAGATCTAGAAGCTTGAAGCGCCTATCTCGGCTAAAGCGAGATATTTGCTCTTCTTAGGATTACCGGCGAAGGGTAATACTAAGGAACGGACACGGGTGATGAAGAATCTGATGAAGACCTCTTCTCTGTTGAAGCGCTCGACCACTCTTCACTGCAGCAGGGCTTCGCCAACTCTCCAAAAATCCCGATCCTCAAAAATGAGGCCTAAGGTTGCTATTTATAGGCAATGGGGGCACCTGGGGCGCCTAGACACCCCTGGGGTGTCTAGGAAAAGCCTAGACACCCTTGGGGTGTCTTGGGAATTCCGAGACACCTTGGGGGGTCTCGGGTTGGGACACCCCTGGGGTGTCTCGGAATTTCCGAGACACCCCTGGGGTGTCTCGGAATTTCTGAGACACCCCTGGGGGTGTTTTGGAATTCCTGAGACATTCCGTTGAGGTGCATTCGTCCACTTCCGCTGTAGATTCTTCGTCCGAACTCGGATTTGAGTGATTCCAAGTGCGTTGGAAGCTTGACGAAGAGTTCTATCTGCTCCAATGGTTGGATTATCTGTAGAATGAACGAGACACGAAGGGCATTGTTCTTTTTGCAACATCGCGGGGCTCTCGATTAGCCCGTGCCTTTGTTATCCCGAAATCCTATCAGCTCACGTAGTTCGTCGATTCACTTCAATCGTTCATCGACGTCAATCGAACTCCTGTGGATCGGATAGTGACGTTCATCGTCGCTCTTTAACACTGAACCGTTCGTGGAGACCTATAGGCAATTTTCGATGCCTACAGATACCCCCTCCAAAGCGTTCCGGACTCGTTTCTTTTATAGAAGAGGCTGGAATACTTTGGATGTGATTGGTCTAGCCTTCAGTCGGCGTAAGGACCTGTAGTTAGCTTCAACTCTTGGCTCCTTCGATTTTCGGTCTATTCGATGCTTTGACGAATAGCCGAAGTTCTTTCGGCGCTGCGTTTATCGCTTGTTCGTCGTCGGAGTCTCGAGTCTGCAGCTGATGAATTGAGTTTGGCTCGTGTCATTGAGTTGACTTTGAACTACCTCCGTCACATTGTGTTGACTTAGGGTTTCGAATCACAGTATGTTGACTCTGGTTGCAACGCGTTGACTGGCGTTGACCTAGGGTTACGCGTTGATCGGCGTTGACCCTAGGGTTTTGGATCATCAAACGTTGACTTTAGTTGCAACACATTGACTGGCGTTGACCTAGGGTTACGCGTTGACCGGCGTTGACCCTAGGGTTTCGAATCGTCAAACGTTGACTTTGTTCGCAACGCGTTGACTGGCGTTGACCTAGGGTTACGCGTTGATCGGCGTTGATCCTAGGGTTTTGGATCGTCAAACGTTGACTTTGGTCGCAACGCGTTTACTGGCATTGACCTAGGGTTACGCGTTGACCGGCGTTGACCTTAGGGTTTTGAATCGTCAAACGTTGACTTTGGTCGCAACGCGTTGACTGGCGTTGACCTAGGGTTACGCGTTGACCGGCATTGACCTTAGGGTTTTGAATCGTCAAACGTTGACTTTGGTTACAACGCGTTGACCGGTGTTGACCTAGGGTTACGCGTTGACCGGCGTTGACCTTAGGGTTTTGAATCGTCAAACGTTGACTTTGGTCGTAACGCGTTGACTGGCGTTAACCTAGGGTTACGCGTTGACCGGCGTTGACCTAGGGTTACGCGTTGACCGACATCGACCCTAGGGTTTTGCGCATCGAATGTTGATTGGTGTCGATTTTCATCAAGACATCCAATAATCGACGAAAACGGGCGAATTCGGGCCTAACAGGGCATATATATAGGCGTACGGGGACAAAACGAGACCCGAGACACCCGTGGGTGTCTCAACCCTGGCCGAGACACCCTAGGGTGTCTCGGTTCTAGGGCCGAGACACCCCCCCCTTTTTTGTTTCCCCCTCTTTCCAAAATTCAAAAAGATTCCCTCTCCTTCTAAAGCTCTTTCTTCCTCCTTTCATCCTTCCACCATTGTTTCCTTTCTTTCAAGAACTCAAAACCCATAAACTCCATAAAGAAATTTCGGATTTTGGTGTTCTCTCCTTGGCCGAAAATACCCTCTCCTCCAAGCTAGGGTTTCATCATCTTCAAGCTCAAGAAAAGCCTCTTAATTTGGTAAGTTCCCCTTCAAAACTCTCCTCTTTTTTTTAAGAAAGATCATAGCTTTATGTTCTCATGAGTTAGAGGATAGGCTCTTTGATGATGGGTTGTGTATGCACAAGAATTTGGGGGGTTTTATGCAAAGTTACAATAGGGCCGAAATTTGTAGGGGTTTTTGTGCAAAAAGGGGGCTGAAATTTGTAGGGGCTTTCATGCAAAAATGGGACTAAAATTTTGTGGCTTGGATCGCATGTCCATTTGGTCGAAAATTTGAGGGGTGCTTTATGCAAGAAAACCAATGTTGTTTGAGGGGTTTATTTGCAAAAAAGCAACCCACAAAGTGTAGAGGGGTTTATTTGCAAAAGGGCTGAAATTTAGGGCTGAAATTCCAAAAGTTTAGACCACATCCCAATAACCAAAGTTTTGGTAAAGGCATGTGGGCGTTTAAATTGAAATTTGTGTAGGGGTCTATATGCAAAATTGGCTAAATTCTACAAAAGGGCTTATTTGTAAAATTAACCAGTTTTATTTGCAAAAGGGCTGAAATTCCAAAAGTTTAGACCACAACCCAATAACCAAAGTTTTGATAAGGGCATGTGGACGTTAAATTGAAATTTGTGAAGGGGTTTATTTGCAAATTTGGCTTCATTTTACAAAAGGGTTTTTTTGTAAAATTAACCAAAATTGTGGGGTATCGGGAGTGCTATATGATCAGATATGATGACCATGACCCAACTCGAGCGTGTCCTTGACCCGAATTTAACCTTGAACACGAAGGGTATTTTAGGTATTTCACCAAAATTCACCGCGAAAAATGACAATCATTGTTTCGCATGCACGAAATTTGTAGGTTTAACTAGACTTTAATTATGAAATCCTATTTATACATAGGATTTTAATTAAAGTTCTTAATTTCCCTTTTAAATTTCGTGTATTCATATTTTAGATTGTGCCTGACTTGCTGCTTTTCGTTACAGATTTTCAATGTCTCCACGCCGATCTCGACCTCGTAGGAGTCGTTCTCATTCGCAGCACAGCGAGGAAGAGGTTCCCGCGACATCTTTTCCAGCGGCCTCTTTCTTTGGGGGTGAGAATTCACATTTTCCGTATCCCTGATTGACCTCTTCGCGGGTCATGAAGGAAGAACCGACACCCTCCTTCGCGGGGGTTAAGGTTTCAGACTTGTCTTGCTTGGCCAATTCAAGTCTTCTGGTATATTGGGGCGATTTTGTGCCGTCCTACACCTTATAGTTCGGTGTATGTTACCACGTTATTCACGTGATGATGCATACCGTTCTTCCAGTGTAGGACACTCAAAATCGTCTCTCCAATTATTCCGTGAATGAGCTTATCATTCTTCTTATGAATTTTCTGACTCCACCCTCGTGCTTTATTGCAGTGGAATTTCCCGCGGGTAGCCTTCCTCCTCACGCCAACACCGGTTGTAGTCGGGAGGTCTTCTCTTCAGCTTCCCTTAGGCAGGCCGTTAGTCCACTCCCTCGGTTTGACAGAGATCGCTCCGACGAATCCTGTCGCTTGATACGGGAAGGAGGGCGTCATTGCCTACGCCAGCTTATTACAGATGCCTCCTTTACCGCGGATTCTACCTCCACTCAGGCTTTAAAGAAGCCGAGTTTCCTGTTCGGAGATCACGTCGAGGACCCTGTTACGTTGACCCTTACCGAGGAACACTAGCTGACTCTCGACGAAGGAGCTCTCTTGTACATTCCCTCCATTCCGCGTCAATATTCTTTCACTCATTTGAAGGGACAGGCCGTGGGGGACAGATGTCCTGGCACCTTACTAATGATGCTGAGCGAGTCGAGTGTGGATATGCCTCTCATCACAAGACTCCTGGTTCTAGCGGGCATCATGATATTCGTGGCCTTCGACCAGGGATCATGGGCCTTGACACTGCACCCCCAGGCGAGGTATCAGCAGCTGCTCCTACCGTGGGTAATCGTCTGGCTCTTCTGGGGAGAAGGTTACCTCCACCAGATTATAGATGCTATGGTTGGGCTTCCTCACTAGCCAAGGGGTGGTGGGCACGCATGACTAGTTTCGTCTTAGCGCGCTGGGAGAGGGATTTGAAGAGTAGTGGATTATATGCACCTATACGAGCCACCATGTACGGAATCCTAGTCAGCTGTCGCCATTTCTTGGCGTTGCTGGAGACCTACATGCCTGACAGTAACACCTTCCTGACCAGCGGTGGCGAGTTAGGGTTGGCCTTGCATGAGATGCATCAGGTTTCTGGTCTTCCGATGGGGGATTGTCCATATCAGGAGTATTTTCCCTCGAACCAGCAGTTAGAGTNGACCTACATGCCTGACAGTAACACCTTCCTGACCAGCGGTGGCGAGTTAGGGTTGGCCTTGCATGAGATGCATCATGTTTCTGGTCTTACGATGGGGGGAAGGTAACATTTTATTTTTATTGCTTTATGTATGACACTCTTTGGGACCTCACTTGTCACTATTATACCTCCTTGGTCCAGACTTCTCCTCTAGCGAAAAGGAAGAAGCAGATCAGCTTGAAGCAGTTTGCTAGCTATTTGTTCCAGAATTTGGAGGGTGATTCCAGCGAGCCCATTCGTGAGTTA
>NC_033801.1:48759827-48763050 GCF_001876935.1 Asparagus officinalis
CCTAGGGTGGCTCGGCCTTGGCCGAGCCACCCTGAGGTGGCTCGGCCACCGAGCCACCCTAGGGTGGCTCGGCCTTGGCCGAGCCACCCCAAGGTGGCTCGGCTTTGGCCGAGCCACCCCAGGGTGGCTCGGCCTTGGCCGAGCCACTCCGGGCTTTGTGTGTGTCCGTCGTCCGGTTGTTTTGGTCCTTGTATCCGCTTCGTCCGTGATTCGGTTATGCGGTTGATTGGTCTGAAATCGATTCGTTGACTTGATTCCTGATTTGGAAGTCTGGATCCCGATTAGGCAGTAAATCGGCTTTGGTGTCTGAGTTCGAATCCGTTATATGGTTGGATGACTCGTTGACTCCCTGAACCGTTGGTTTGATTCCGCACGCGAGTGGATTCATTCCGTCGTTCACGTGCGGTTCGTCAGCTTCGTAGCCTTGTTAATCCGCTTCGTTGCGTGTCACTTGGCTTCGGTGTTGTGGACTGACGTTCGTGCTTAGATACGTCGCCCGATGGTTCATTGGTTCGTGTTGAGCCGTGTTAAGGGACCTATAAGCAATTTTATATGCCTACAGATACCCCCTCCAAAGTTTTCCAGTCTCGTTCTTTTATAGAAGAGTCTGGAATACTTTGGATATGACTGTCCCAACCTTCAATCGGTGTAACGGGCTCTTGGAATGGCTTCTATTCTCGATTCCTTCAATCCTCCAGGCTATTCGGTGCTTTGTCGAATGCTTGAGAGGGTTCCGGTGCTGCATTTATTGCCTGACCGTTTGTCGGAATTTTGAATTTGAAGTCGATTCTTGATTTCCTGGCTTTTTTAGCTCGAATTAGTTGCTTCAACATGGAATTGACCATCGGTTGACGGCTTTGAATCTTTATTGTGACGCGTTGTCTGGCGTTTAACACAGTTTATACTCGTAAGTATTTTGGGGTCTACACAGTTTAAGCTCTTAAGGAGTTGGAGCGGGGAGGTCTAGTTTATACTCATACACTCCTGGGAGTTATGTTAAGTTATCCTTAAGAATATTTTTAGAAAAATATTCTCCAGAAACTTCTCAACAAAGAGGAGGGAATAGTTTATACTCGTATACCTTATTGGAGTATTCTTTAGGTTCGAATAATCTGATACTTTTCGGAGTATTAAGAAGCAGTTTATACTCGTATACTTTCCAATGCTTAATTCAGCTCCAATTTGAATTCTGGTTCAAATTTGGTTCAAACTGGTTCAATTTGACTCAAACTGGCTCATTCTGGTTCAATCTGGCTCAATTTGGCTCATTCTGGTCTGGTCTGGTCCAGCCAGGCTCAATCTGGCTCAATTTGGCTCATTCTGACTCAATTTGGCTCAACCTGGCTCAATCTGGCTTGGTCTGGTTCAGCCCTGGTCTGGTCTGGTTCAGCCAGATCTGGTTCAAGGCTATAAAAGGGTTTTTTCTTCTTCTTCTTTTTTTTTCTTTTTCTTTTCTTTTCTCCCTAGGGCCGGCCGAACCCCTCCCCCTCTTCTCTTGATTTCTCTTCCCTCGAGCACCGGCTAGGTCTGGTTCAGTCTGGTCTGGTCTGGTTCAGCCAGATCTGGTTCAAGGCTATAAAAGAGGTTCCTTTTTTTTTTTCTTTTTCTTTTTCTTCCTCTCTTTCTAGGGCCGGCCACCCCTTCCCTCTAATTCTTGATTTTCTCTTCTCACAAGCCTCTTTTCTCCCTCTAAACTTCAGATCTGTATTAGATCTAGCTTTCCTTTGAATCTGGGACTGAGAAATCTCCCAAAATCTCCAAATAAAAAGTTTCTCTCAGGCCCCTCGAGCGTGTGGTTCAAGTTTCCTTAAAGGTCTCGCCTTTATTGGATTTTGGGCTTTTCTTCAGGTAAATCCTCCGCCATCTTGATCTATTTCATGTTTGATCTAGTGTATGGAGTCGCGGGATCGCATATAAGGGTTGAGGGTGTGATTTGATGCCTCAAACTTGCCTTTTTTGGGGTAAAAATGGGATTTTTTCCTTTTCTAGATCTGATCCTTCAATTTACCTTGCAGGTTTCTATGTCCCGTATGGCGAGGGGTCAATCCTCTACCACGCCGAATGATGGCGCGCCTCCCTCTTACGCTGGTGAGCTACTTTTTCTGGAAATTTACAAATTGGTCCATTTTTTCTTGGAAATTTGCAAATTGGTCCTTTTAACCCCACGTTGTTCTCCTTGGTGAGGCAATCGGGAAGAGCCTTGATTCTCCTTGGTGAGGATCGACGCTTTGAAGATAGAAATTTTACAAATTAACCCTCTTTTTCTTGAAAATTTGCAAATTGGTCCTTTTAACCCCACGTTGTTCTCCTTGGTGAGGCAATCGGGAAGAGCCTTGATTCTCCTTGGTGAGGATCGACGCTTCAAAGTTATGTTTTGCTTGGTCAAAACACTATCTCATAATAAATAAAGGGGGCGTTTTGTCGCTGCGTTGTGCCTTATAAGGCAGGGATATATTGTCGATATACCCTATCTTATGAAGGCGCAACGTGGCCAAAACGTCACACCCTTTATAAGGCAATGACTCTATCTTACCCCTTCATAAGATGAGTTCAATTTCCTTTTATAACTGGAATTAACAAACGTTTAATTGCTTGTTCTCAGTTGAATACCCTTCTGGAGCGTTCTCATCTCACGCAGTATACGGGCGTCGTGGCGATATACGGGCGTCGTGGCGAGTATTATTCGATCTCCGACGATGTTTCCCCTATCCCAGTCACTCCTCAGTTCGTTTTGGGCACATCGACTGAGGTTGTCCAGGCGGTGAAGGAAGGTGGGCACCGAGCTCTTCGACAGTTGATTACCGATGCACCTCTTGTGAAGGACGCTAGTTCTATTCAGCCTCTTCGGAAGAGTGATTTCTTATTTGGCGACTCTGTCGAAGACCCGGATGCCGTGTTTATTGAGGCTGAGCAGTGGCTTCATAAAACTGGCAGTGGCTTCATATATTTGCCGAAGATTCCTCGGCATCGTTCATTGACTGAGCTCAGGCGTCAGGCCGTGACACGGGAGATGTCGTGGCGCTTGACGGAGGAGCATGAGAGCGTCCATTGCGGCTACATCACTCATCAGGCGTTTCCTGGCTCGAGCAAAAGTCACATCACCGGATTGCGTCCCGGAGTACTGGGGCTGGACGCACCACCACGTAATGAGTTTTTCGCCACTGCTTCTACCTTGAGGAATCGCCTCGCTGCTCTAGGACGGGAGATGCCTGCGACGCGTCAC
>NC_033801.1:48764050-48792733 GCF_001876935.1 Asparagus officinalis
GCCGAGCCACCTCGGGGTGGCTCGGTGGCCGAGCCACCTTGGGGTGGCTCGGCCATGAGCCGAGCCACCCCAAGGTGGCTAGGCACAGTGTCGGCCACCCCGAGGTGGCCGACAGTGGCCCGAGGTGGCCGACAGTGGCCAGAGGGGGCCGACAATTCCCTTTTTGCAGCCACTGTCCTGAGAGCCTATAAATAGGCCTAGAGATGTTCATTTTCAGGGGTCGAACTTTCAAGAGCCGAAACTCTGCCGGATTGAAGAGTGAACTCGGAGCTTGAAGACCAGAAGACTTGCACATTCAGATCTGATCCTCGGCGACCATCCACGTCAGAAAAGGCAGGATCTCGAGAGGAAGAAAGAACAGATCTGAGATCTACACGAGACTACACTCCAGATCTAAGCTTGGTCTTAGATCTCGAGATCTGAGCGATTATTCCCTTGGTGGATTAATCCCTCCCGGCTATTATTCCCTTCGTGGAATAATACCCGCATACTCGTGTAGATCCGACCGGATCTAGATCGCGCGGTGGGCATCAGGCTGGGGGTACGAATAAATCTCGAAAGAGAAGTACCCGGGAAGCGGACTCTCACTGTCCGTGTATCAAAATTATCAGGGCAGTATTATCAACGTGTAGCTGCCCCAAGACCGCTCCGCAGAGGGTCTCGATATTCGCGCATACTCGTGTAGATCCGACCGGATCTAGATCGCGCGGTGGTCCACGGATTAACCCCGGCGTTGGCAAAGAACCCACACAAGCAAGCAACCGCAAAACAGGAGCTTGCGATTCGTTCGAAAGAGGAAAGTTGTAATTTTTATTTTTTTCTTTGATTTAGTTGTAACCGGATCTATAAAAGACCGGATCTTTGTAACCCAAGATGACAATCATATCAATGAAAAAGATGACAGTTTTCCACGCGAACATCTCAGATCCTTATTCCGCACTCGCCTCCGACGATACAACGTCTAGTATAGGACGAGCTCGAGAAGTGTTCATGATCAACACCGAGCAAATAGCCAAAATCATGGAGGATGCTCTAGCCAAGCAGAAAGAAGCATTCAAAATCGAAATGGAAATGGCTATGGGTTCTGTCCAATCAAGTCAGAGTTGAATCCAGCCGTCGCACCCAGAACGCCGCAGCTGACAGCGATCCGGAAGTAGACGAGATCATCATGGCCGACGCACCGCCCAAAAATACTGGGGGTGGCCCCACTAAAAATAACGACGCTGGGGGTGGACCCACCAATGATGATAACACTGGGGGTGGCCGTATTATTCCTCTCGAAAATTGGCCAAAACAGGATATAGATGAGGCCGAAAAGATGAAGGATCTCGAAAGAAAAATTGACGCCCTGATGTCTGCTAGAGAGGTGAAGAAGACCGGCATTCCGTGTCCTTACCCGAAAGAGTGGGATTCGATCCCGTACCCGGCGAAATTCAACCTGATCAACCTCACGCCGTTCGACGGGAAAGGTTCCCCCACTCAGCACCTGATCTATTTCAAGTCCCATTTGGGAGTGATCTCTGGCAACAAGCCTCTGATGGTCTGGTCATTTGTTGGCACCCTTCGCGGGCCCGCCTTCGATTGGTACCGCTGCCTCAAGCCCGAAAGCATCAACAGCTGGGAGGACCTAGAGAGCATGTTCCTCGCTCATTTCTTCGATGATGACGCAGAAGTGTCGATCAAAACACTCTTCGATGAGAAACAAAAAGACGGAGAGTCGGTGGATACCTTCATCAAACGCTTCCGCAATCAGGCAATGAACTGCAAGGATCCCGTCACAGAGGAGTTCGTCTTGCAGACCTGTCATAACAACTTATCTATTAACATCTTGGATGTTATGGGAGTAGAGCCGCTCAATACCTGGAAAGAGTTGAAGGTGCGCGGAGAACAGGCCAAACGCTTCCTCAGAAGGAGGAAGGTCGAAAGAAACCAACCGATGGTTAACCCTCTGAATTCGAGTCTCGTGTCTCATGATGAAGGGAAGGCACCCACAACAGTTATTGACGTTAATCAAACGTCACAACAACAGCTCCGAAGACAACAGGAGAATTCGGATCCAAGGCTCCAAAAAGAGTACTCATTCAGGGACGAGGACGTTCCAGCCATCTTCGAATCCCTCCTTGAAAACAACAAGATCAAGCTACCACCTATCGTCAATCGGGAGGAAGCTGACAATACCGCGGATCCGAAGTACTGCGCGTACCATAGGAGGATCCTTCATCCCACCAAGGCGTGCTTTACTTTAAAGAATAGCATCCAAACCTTGGTTGAAGCCGGCGTCATAACGCTAGGATAAGCCAAATAAGAACGGCAACACTCTAAAGAGTACACGAGTATAAACTGTTCCTCAATCCTCCGACCGGTATAAGAGGTTAAACTGCTTCCTGATACTCCGACAAGTATAAGAGTATAAACTGCTTCTTAATCCTCCAATCGGTATATGAGGTTAAACTGTTCCCTGATACTCCAATAGGTATATGAGTCTAAACTGTTTCCTACCGTTGACGGGAAGTTCCTGGAGAATTTTTTATATGTAATATTCTTAAGGATAACCCGATCATGTAACCGAATGCAATGATAAACCCAGTTTCGCGAAGAAACTGGGGGTGGATGATTCATGTAACGGGAAGTTCCCGGAAAAATACTATATGTAATTCTCTTAGGGATAACCCGATCATTACAAACAAAGTGATAAACACTAAACCCCACTGTGATTTGTATGAGTCAACACTCTCGATGTGATTTGTACTCCTACTCTCACTATCTACCTGGTCAAACCTTCCTATAGTTAAAGCCAAATTCCTCTCTCGATTCCTTCCATGAACGAGAGGTCCACTTTTAAATTGAGCGATCAAGCCTATAAAAGGTAAGATCGTCTCAGACCCCCCACTTCCACTGCCTCCTTGGTCAAACCTATAAAAGTTAGGGCCAAAGCCAGAATCCCCTCTCGATTCCTTCCATGAACGAGAGGTCCACAAATCGAGCGATCAAACCTTCCTACAGTTAGGATTATCTCAAACCTCCCAATTGGTCAAACCTATAAAAGTTAGGGCCAAAGCCAAATTCCTCTCTCGATTCCTTCCATGAACGAGAGGTCCACTTTCAATTTGAACAGTCAAACCTATAAAAGTTAGGATTGTTCCCGATCTCGCTTAGTCAAGCCTACAAATAGTTAAGACTAAGACCGAGTCGTTCCTTTTCGATAAACGAAAATCCACCTTTGTCCCCTTTTCCACCAAACCTATAAAAGTTAGGGTTGAAATTGGGTTTTCTCCTCAATGAATGAGGGATTCTTTGGGTTCAAATGACCAATCCTATAAAAGTTAGGGTCGTTCGAACCTTTCCGATTCTCGGAGTGGAGATCCCACTCTTAGTTTCAGCCTGCAGGATTCTGGGGGTGGAGATCCCACCTCGAGTTTCCTTTCCAGATGAAGATAGAATATAAAATTCTTTCTCTTCAGCACCGGGAGATAGAATATAAAATTCTTCCTCTCCTCGGACCTTTCCGATGCTCGGAGTGGAGAACCCACTCCCAGTTCATCATTCCGGATTCTGGGGGTGGGGGATCCCACCTCAAGTTCCCTTTCCGGCCGAAGATAGAATATAAAATTCTTCCTCTTCAGCACCGGGAGATAGAATATAAAATTCTTCCTCTCCCGTTTCTCAATCTGTCTTTGCTTTTAGAAAAGACACGATTGTCAAATCCGGGCACTCGATGCACGGGGAATTTCATCCCGAAGCCTAAGCAGGGATAAGTCAACGCCTAACACGCGTTGCCGGGTAGTCTATTCCCGTGAGAAAGACGAAGTCTATGTATTCAAAATCATAGCATTAAGTCTAAGAGAAGCAATTCTCTTAGCACAACGTTACATGTGAAACGGGTTTTAAATAATTCACATGCTAGCCCGATTCAAACGGTAATCGGTAAAGGCACGTCAAACCCGTTGATGGCTGGGGGTTTGCCAAAAATCCCAAAGTCTATGTCTAACACGTATTGCCGGTTAGTCTTTGACCGTAAAAAGGACAAAAGACCACATATTCAACATTGTGGTAGGTTGTTATTAATAACACCATAATCCGTGCCTCACACGCACGGGGAATTTTATCTCGAATCCTAAGTAGGGATAAGTCAATGCCTAACACGCGTTGCCGGTTTAGTCTTTTACCGATTGAAGAAGACACCAGAATCCGAGTCTGGGGATTTTTATCCTGAATCCTAAGTAAGGATAAGTCAGTGCCTAACACGCATTGCCGGGTAGTCTATTCCCGTGAGAAAGACGAAGTCTACGTATTCAATGTCGTAGCACTAAAACAGTTAACTCTTTTAGCACAACGTCATATGCAGAACGGATCTAAACAATCTGCATGCTAGCCCGACTCAAACGGTAGTCGGTAAAGGCTCATCAAACCCGTTGATGGCTGAGAATTTGCCAAAAATTCTATAAGTACGAGTCATCGATGCATCAGCTCTAACGGATCTAAACAATCTGCATGCTAGCCCGACTCAAACGGTAGTCGGTAAAGGCTCATCAAACCCGTTGATGGCTGAGAATTTGCCAAAAATTCTATAAGTACGAGTCATCGATGCATCAGCTCTGTTAGTTGGTCTCGTGACTCGATTATCCAACAACATTAAAATAAGATCCACAAATGCAGATGAATCAGCTTTAACAGTTGGTCCTGCATCCCCGAAACTTGGGACCGCCGTGCTCCAATACCTTAAGAGCTTAAACTGTGTATACTCCAGCAAACGTACGAGTATAAACTGTGTTAACGAGCAATCCAAAACCCTAGGGTCAACGCCGGTCAACGCGTAACCCTAGGTCAACGCCAATCAACGCGTTGCAACCAAAGTCAACGTTTGACGATTCGAAACCCTAAGGGTCAACGCCGGTCAACGCGTAACCCTAGCTCAACGCCAGTCAACGCGTTGCGACAAAAAGTCAACACACAGTCAACGCATAACCCTAGGTCAACGCCAGTCAACGCGTTGCAACCAAAGTCAACGTTCGACGATTCGGAACCCTAGGGTCAACGCCGGTCAACGAAACCCTAAGACAGCACAATGTGGCGGGGGTAGTTCAAAGTCAACTCAATGACACGAGCCAAACTCAATTCATCAGCTGCAGACTCGAGACTCCGACGACGGCCAAGCGATAAACGCAGCGCCGGAAGAACTTCGGCTATTCGTCAAAGCATCGAATAGACCGAAAATCGAAGGAGCCAAGGGTTGAAGCTAACTACAGGTCCTTACGCCGACTGAAGGCTAGACCAATCACATCCAAAGTATTCCAGCCTCTTCTATAAAAGAAACGAGTCCGGAACGCTTTGGAGGGGGTATCTGTAGGCATCGAAAATTGCCTATAGGTCTCCACGAATGGTTCAGTGTTAAAGAGCGATGATGAACATCACTATCCGATCAACAGGAGTCCAATTGACGTCGATGAACGATTGAAGTGAATCGACGAACTACGTGAGCTGATAGGATTTCTTCGGACGAAGAATTTACGACGAAAACAATCAAACATACGCAACGGAGCGTCTCAGGCTGAGTTGGGACACCCGGGGTGTCTCGGGAAAGTCGAAACACCCCAGGGGTGTCTAGGCACCCTACATGCTCCCATTGCCTATAAATAGCCCCCTAAGGCCTCATTTTTGAAGATCTGGATTTTTGGAGAGAGTTGGCGAAGCCCTGCTGCAGTGAAGAGTGGTCGAGCGCTTCAACAGAGGAGAGGTCTTCATCAGAGTCTTCATCACCCGTCCTCCCCTTTCCTTAGTATTACCCTTCGCCGGTAATTACTAAGAAGAGCAGATATCTCGTTTTAGCCGAGATAGACGCTTCAGGCTTCTAGATCTCACGCGGATCAACGAAGCTCTGTCCGATTTTTTGGAAACAGATCTGAGTGCCAGGTAGTCCACGGATATCAACGTCCCCGTCACAGGTAAAAGACCCACGCAAGCAGAAGACCGATAAACGATCTCTGCGTTTGTTTTGGCGAGAGTTGTAACCTTTTTTGTTTTCATTGTGTAAAGGTCTTATAAAAAGACAATCTTTTTAATTTCATTGTAACGACTAAAGTTGTAATGAATACAGCAATGAATACAACAACTTTCTCCACAAACACACGGGTCGAGAGTCGAATTCGTACACGACAGCCGCTATGTCGCGTACAAGGATGGGTCTTCCCACTTCCCACGACATGAAGGGATGGAGCACAGTACTCCAAGCCCATCAAGTAGCCGCTCGTAGTACGAGCCACCAGTCAAATCCATGCAGTCGCCAAATCCGCTTGCACGCTCACGATTGAAGCTCACCTCGCCTGCATGAGTCAAGAGCTGAATTCGCCTGCAAACGGCAAGCTGGCTAGACTCACTTGAATACTTGACAGCCGCTACGCTGCGTACAGGGATGGAGAACAGTACTTCAAGCCCATCAAGTAGCCGCTCACAGTACGAGTGACTGGTCAGTCGCCAAGTCCGCCCGTAGAAAGCTCGCCTCGCCTGTACGAGTCAAGAGCAGAATGCGCCTGCAAACGGCAAGTTGGCTAGACCCACTCGAGTACTGGGCAGCCGCAACCCCACTCCTCATGATGTAAAGGGAAGGAGTACAGTACTCCGAACCCACCAAGCAGCCGCTCACAGTACAAGCCCAAGACATGGTCATATCCTATGATTCAAGGAGCGGCCACGTCGCCTCTCCTCTATTTAAGAACCTCTCCTAGCTACAGGAAAGGGGTTCATTTGTTTGTTCACTCGTAGTTAATTGATTAATTCAATCAGTTAACCAAACCACTAGCTCTCGACTCTCAACAGAGTTGACGACAAGCTCTTTGCATAATCTTTGCACTGCAGCATCTTCTCCCAGTTTCGGGCCCTGATCGCCGTTAAACTCGGAGATTCGAACTCCATCAATCCGTGCTTCTACTATGTACTGAAGCTCGCCAACAACCTCGGTCGAATCATCCAAGGGAAGCAGACTTGGCGCGAGAACCGAGCGAAGCATCCTATAGCTACCGAAAGTCCCCACGTTAAACAAGGAGGGCATTCCCTCCGCTTCTGTTGTAATTTTCGATTCATTAGTTTGTAATAAGCTATTCTTATAAATACAAACAAAATCCCTATTTCGGGAGATCAGAAATTCACACCTACAGAAAATGGCGACCACAGTGGGAGAATCTATTTCTTCAACCGAAATGGTGGTAGCTCAGTTCGACGAGGTCACTATTGGGATGACTGTGGAGTCCCTAGAGATCGAGTTCGACCAAGCCAAGTACGAAGAGTACTTGTCTTCTTCCTCTAGTGGCGGTGCGTCCCACAAACGCCCTGGAGTCATGCGCAGAGGCCGACCTCAAATGGTCAAAGCCTCCGCGCCTGAAGACTCTATCTGAGTCACGTCGGGGGAACCCACTCCCTCCAAATCGATCAAGACCAAGCCAAAGGTCGAGAGCATGGGGTGAAAGCCTGCCAGATGGGTCGCTAAACGGCCCTCGCAGACGCCCGCCCAGGAGGAAACAGTGGTTCACTCCGGCGCAGACCATGCTGCCACAACCCACACGGACGCTCCTCTCTCCAGAAGAGCTCGCCAGCGGCAACGACAGGCCCTCGCCCGACAAGAGGCCCAAGCCTTTGTCTCATATAACGGTCTGAACTATTACACAGGTTCGAAGAGTGTTAAACGAAGGGGCAACTTGCCCGACACTGGAAGGCTCTCCAAATCAGGCGCGCCAACCAAGACGGACGGGACCACCCGCTCGAGCGGACTTCGCTTCTCAGGTCACATCCCTAATGCGAATAGACCACCCCGGATGAGCGAACCTACCCGAGTAGGCGAACCCTCGAGGGTGGGTGAGCCTCGCCGTGACCCCTTGACGGATAAGTGCAATAAGCGGGAGGACCTTGGCTACAAAGGCAAAGCAGTAGGCGATACATCGCAAACTCGCCTGCGTGAGCAAAGGGTTGAGTCTCGCCTACACGCTGGAGTTTGCCCAAGCGCGAAGACTCGCCTGTCAAGGCGAACTCGCCCAACTCCAACACCTAAACATTCTACCCAGTGTACACTAGGGAGTGTATCCAAAACTCTCTTGTGCAATCACCCGGGCGACTTGTCTGACGTTGGGGGTTGTCGCCAATCGTCCACTGAAGACCTCCGGGGTTACTTAACTCGCAAACGCACCATACATGAAGCGAATCCTCAGTGCCACTGCGAAAGGCTTATCCAAACAGTACTTGCCGACTGCCAATGTATAGGAACGGCGAAACCTTCGGTGTTTGAGAGACTCTCTCGACGGCCTTCTCGACCGAGACCTTCTCGTCGAAGGTGTCGTCACCAAAAAGGACGCGCCGCCGACGATCTAGAGCTCCCATCCGATACAATCAACATGACGGACAAGGGCAAGGCCATGCTTTCTGGTTCTCAAGACTCGGACTCCTTCCTGGGACCTAATCCTCCACTTGCCCAACGGGAACGAGACGGTATATACGGCGCACCCGTAGTCGCAAGGGGGTGAGCATCGGGTTTGATTATTCAACCTTAGCGCCTCACTCCGACAGCGAAGACGAGAGTTACTCGGCAGCAGCTACGTCCCAAACATCGCACTCGAGTTAGGACGCATTGGCAAGGGTACACATGGCTGAACCCACACAAGAACAGGCGGTGGCCCAAAGGTTTGAAGAACAACATGTGACCATAGACTCCTTAAGGGAAATGTTGGAGCAGCTTCTGAACAAGAAGAAGAAGAAGAAAAGAGCCCAGCACACCCTACCGCGACAGATGGGGAGTAAGGAATGGATACCTCCCCGTCGTCCGACGACTAAAATGGAGGATAATATCGGTCCACAATCCGATTACTCTTCCAAAACATCACTAGGGACGTCGCATACTGGGGGTAGCACCCGCGACAAGAGGTTCGATGAGTTCCAAAGCCAACTCAATGTTGGCCTTCTTGTTTTGATGATGATTTACAAACAATTTACTACTAATGTTGTTTGTCTAGTGTTTGTGCATTCCTATGTATTGTAGACAAACAACGTAGTTGGAGGATGGATGGAATAGAGCTTCAACGATCATATCCAAAGGAGGTTGGCGGAATGTCGGTGAAGCTTATGCAATTCAAGTTAAAGATCGAGTTCAAGCTTCATCCGCAAATATATCAAGTCAAGCCTATTGAAGATCAAGATCAAGCTTTGGTATATTTAGTTTAGGTTTTATATTATGTGTGTTAGATACTCTAAGCTCAATATCATATACACACACGTATTTGGTTTCTAAGCTCAAATATTGTATTCTCAGTTTATAGACTTAACAATCATCATATACATATTTTATCAAGTCTATATAATCATTGTGCAAAGTTTCAAAACATTGTTTATGTCAAAACATCAAACTTCATGTATATCACTTTTTTCATGTTTTGAACACTTTTGCAAAATAATGAGATTTCACAATTGGGAAATGCAAATTGGAAAATTCTTTTTGTAACATGTTCAAAATCACATTTGCAAACATTTCCCAAAGTTTCATCAAGTTTGAAATTGATTTGTTACGTTTAATTGAATTTACAAAATCATATTTTTCGTTCGTGCATGTTCGTGCATGTTTTTACAAAACAGATGGTTTTCACAAATGGGAAGTGATATTTAAGAAATTCTTTCTCTGACATGTTTACCTACATGTTTAGAAACTTTCCTCCAGTTTTTACTATTTTTGGAATTGATTTACTGTGCCAATTAATTTTACAAAATCGTATATGTTAACAGTTTTTCAGAAACTGTAAATTTGTGTTCAAATATTTATTTCTCTCAACTGGGAAAATAGTTTTCAGAAATTCTTTCTCTGACATGTTATTCTACATGTCTAGAACATTCCCACAAAATTTCATAATTTTTGGAGTTCATTTACTATTTTAAATTGTTTTTACAAAATAGCTGCGCACTGCTACAGTAACTCCGGTCGACCGGAAATGTCTCTGGACGTTACTCAGCTTTGTATATGGCTCCCGGTCGACCGTACCGGCCGACCGAAGTTACTGTAGCATCCGACCGTTGTACAGTAACGGCTAGTTGCTGTTTTTTGTTTTTTAATGGTTTTTTGGGGTTTTTGGGGTTGGTTTCTTCAAGCCTATATATACCCCTTTGCCATAACTTTTTCAACCAAGTTTAAAAGAGTTTTAACAAGGGTTTTAGTTTGGTTTAAGTGTGTTTAAGAAGCTTTTAAGCATTTAGAAGTTTGAGTTTGAGAAATCAATTTCACAAGAGCTTGAGGAGATCATCTATTGATGTTTGAGCTTCCAACTATTCTCCCTCCAACTCTTGATCTATTGAGAAGTTTTCTAAACTCTATTTCTAGCTCTTTTATATATTTGATTATCATTGTTATTAAGCTAGAACTACATTGAGTTTAGTTTTGATTTATATCTCTTTGTTCACACACAACCTTTTGAGCTTATTGATTTGATTTATATTGTGCTTATTGTGAGGATTCACTTGTAATACACTTGTACACCGAGAGAAGTGTGTGGTGAGAGACGGGGTCGAATCCAAGAGGAGTGGCGTCGGTTGACGTGCCTAGGGAGAGGTTGTAACCGAGCACTTGAGGAGGAGGACACGGGCTAGGACCAACACTTAGTGTGTGAGGTGTGATTACATAGTGATTGTATTGTGAGGTGTAAACGTTGTTCGGGTGAACGTAGAAAACCCGGTTGTGATAGTGGAGATCTCCTCGAGGTGAGGAGCGGGGACGTAGGTCGTGGGGACCGAACCTCGTAAACATATCGTTTTGTTTGTGATTGCATTGGCGTTCTTATTCTTGTTTTCATATCTTATATCTCCTTTGTGTATTGCTCATCATATTACCCTATCACTTGTGTAGATTGTTTATTTTACCCTTGTGTTAGTTCATATATCCTTGCTCATATATTTGTAATATCTCATTGATAGGATATATTCATTTGTTCATATTGCTTATCCTAACTTACATATCTTGTTGTATTTCATACTTGCTAGGATAACTTATTAATTAGTTTTAATTGGCATTTAATCGGATTAGATTAGCATAAGACCCTAATCACCCCCCTCTAGGGTCTAACACTCAACGCTTTGAAACTCCAGCAAAACATGAACAAGCTGGGAGTAGTCCGACCCTATCCTGTCGAGTGGGATACAGTCCCATACCCAGCGAAGTTCAAGCCAATTAGCTTGGTACAATTTGATGGCAAGGGCTCGCCCTCGCAACACATTTATTACTTCATGGCGCAGACTGGATTCCTTACGGGGAATGATGCTATTCTCACTCGGTTATTCATAGGCACCTTCAAAGGGGTGGCATTTGAATGGTTCCGCAAGTTAGAACCCGGCTCTATCAAATCATGGGCCGACACGAGAGACTTTTCTTGGCCCGCTTCTTCGACGACGACACGGAGGTGTCGATGGCCACCCTCCTCGCCGAAAAGCAACGAAAGTCGGAGTCGGTCAACGACTTCGTGAAGAGGTTCAGGAACCGATCGGTCCACTGTCGAGATCAAGTTTCTTAATCCACACTGATCGAGATGTGCCGTAATAATCTCTCAATCCACATTCTATCCAAAGTTAGCACGGTGAAAACCCGGACCTGGAAAGAACTTGTTCGTCAGGGCGAGCAAGTAGAAAACATGATCAAAAGGTTGGAGGCCAAAGAGCCACAACCCAAGAAGGGAGCTGTGAAGCCGGCCGTGCCAAAGAATCCCCCTCGAACAAGAGGAAAAGAGATCATGGCCGTTGATTCCGCCCCGACACCCAAAACTTCTCAAAGGCCGAAGCCCAAATAATTCGAGCAACGCCCCCCGTGGCAATACGACTTCAAAGAAGACCAGGTGGTGGTAACATTCGATACTCTACTCAAGAGCAATCAAATTAAATTGCCAGAGGTCACGAAGCCTGAGGAGGCAAACAAAACCAATGACCCGAGTTATTGTGCCTATCACAGATTCCTTAGCCACCACACTTCCAAATGTTACATCCTTAAGGATAAGCTCCAGGCCCTCTACGATGCAGGAGTCCTAAAGAAGGAGAAGGTACAAAAGCAGGTGACCACGAATATGATCACCTTGAGCTTTGGGATAGATCTCCCGGAGGTCCAGGCTCCGGCAGGGGTAATTCCTATCCCCAAGGCAGTCTTGAAAATCACTAATGACGCCCCTCACAACCAACGAGGGAAAGGTTTAGTCCCCCAGACTCTGCCATCGGATCAAGAGATGTGGGTCCATCCGGACCTCCTCAGTGACGAACAATGGACTGCAAAGCCCTTGAAAGAGGTTAAGGGAAAACCTTTCAACGTCATCTCCGCCATCCTGGGTAGAGAAAAGACAGCAATGACCGCCCCCACCGACTCCGAGGAGGAAACCACTGTCCTCGCATGAGAGCAGGGAAGGAATTCGTAAAAGAATACCCTACGAGGGTGGAGAACCCGCCAGGACCTCCCACGAGGCCAGCAGCGGCAACCCTTCTTGATCCAGACAGGCCGAGCTCGAGCAATCAGCCTTTCCAATTCAACGTGCTTGCACAACTGAAAAGCTTTCCCACACGCATTACCATGTATGACCTCTTGCGGTTATCCAAACCTACACGGGAAGCCCTACAAGAGGCATTGGCCGACTCAGAAGTTTTCTCCACCCACTTCGTGAGGGAAGAAGACACGAGATGGGAATGTGCGATGTGCTGCCAGACCACCGAGAGGCGCGTCCCTTACATCACATTCACTCCAGAGGACATGCTCATCAAAAGCACCTCCCATGATCGACCACTGTACTTTACGGGGTACGTCGGTTCCTCGAAAGTGGATCGAATTCAAGTCGACCCGGGGTCTGCGCTAAGCATCGTACCCCTGAAGTTGATCAAACACCTGGGGATACCCCCGAAACGTCTATCCACGACTACCATGACTATCTTTGGCTTCAATGCCACGGGGACTTGGCCGCTCGGCAAGATCCGTCTGAAGTGTCGAATAGGCGACATGAAGACAGAGGTGACCTGTTATGTCATCGACGCTGAGCCATCCTACAATGTGCTCTTGGGACGTCTGTGGATCCATACCAACCGAATAGTCCCATCCACGTTACACTAATGCTTGAAGTATGTGGATGATTACAAGCAAGTGAAAATGGTAGTGGCTGACAAACAACCCTTTAAGGGCGTCGAGAACTATTTCACGGACTCTCTGCTGTACCAAGACCCTGACGAACCACCGGTCGAGGAACTGGAGAGCGACAACGAGGCGGATAGCGAGCCCGAGTATAGCGATAGCCTAGTCTTGAACGACTTCGAATCAATTATAATCGGTTACGAAAGTCACAATGTAACCAACGCTGTTCAGGCGGAGGAGATTATCGTGAATGAGAAGTTCAATTTTGCTTATTTGTCATCTTGTTCAACGTCCAAGGATGATGCGCTTAATGACCTAATGTCGAAGCTCTATAATGACCAGTCCCTACACTTTCCTATATGCTTGTCGTATGTCGCGAAGGCACAGCCGATCAAGTCTTCACAAGCTGTACTAGTCGTACCGGCCCGGGATAACTATCAAAAAGATATTATCTTTGGGCGAATCGATCACCCCTTACACATGATGTGGGATGAATCTGAAGATAAGGACCCCGCGCCTCAGTTTTCACAATACAGTCAAATCGCGAAGCGCATGATGAGCAACATGGGGTACGACCTCGCTCGCCCAGAGGGCCTGAACTACGGCCGAGGGCGCAAGACGATCATCTGACCTGCTTACGTACCTAAAGGCAAACCCTCAAATTACTTCAACAGGACTCAGAGAGGTTTAGGCTACTCCTCTTCCTCATCGGATTTGTTTTGTTATGTCAATGAGGACTCCGACTATGCACGTTCGGGGGATCGATCTTCGATAACCTCAGCGTGGGATTCAGACGTCAGCGTAAGGGATTTGTTCGACAACCTCACAGTCAACATAACTGTGATTGATCCCGCCGAAATGGCAGAAGACGGACAGGTCCCACTTTATGACGAGATATGGGATCACCACGTCAACGCTCAGTGGAATAGTCGCTTCGAGCAACGTGAACCACTGACCGAAGACGAAATCTTTCGAGTGAACATGGGCGATGAGGCTAATCCCAAACCTATATTCATCAGTGGTAGTCTCCCCCCTCAGGAGAAAGAAGAACTCATTGCCCTCATATGGGACTACATTGATGTCTTCGCATAGAATTATGAGGATATGCCTGGCCTCGACCCACGGGTCGCCATGCATCACCTCAACATCGGTTCAAACGCCAAACCAGTCAAACAACAGCAAAGGCGGTTTCGTCCGCAGATCATGGAAGCAATAGAGGCCGAGGTGAAGAAGCTGATCGAATCCGGCTTCATCAGAGAGGAACAGCACCCCGACTGGGTAGCCAATATTGTTCCAGTCCTGAAGAAGAACGGTAAAATTCGCATCTGCATTGACTTCAGAGATCTCAATGCTACGTGCCCTAAGGACGAGTTTCCCTTGCCCATCACGGATGTCATCATTGATAACACGTGTGGGTTTGAGAGGATGTTCTTCATGGATGGATTCTCAGGATACAATCAAATCAAAATGCACCCCAAGGACGAAAAACACACTTCATTCAGGACTCCGATGGGGGTATACTGCTACACGGTCATGCCTTTCAGGCTCAAAAACGTCGGTGCTACCTACTAACGCGCCATGAGCACAATCTTTCGAGACCATCTGCGAAGGACTGTCGAATGTTATGTGGACGACTTGGTTGTGAAGAGTCGCTGTAAAGATGACCACCTCCAAGACTTGAGGGTGATGTTCGAACTCATGAGGACTCATCAACTCAAAATGAATCCTACGAAGTCATTCTTAGGGATGTCTAGCGGTAAATTCCTTGGTTTCGTCGTCACGACGAAAGGAATCCGGATTGACCCAGACAAAGTACGAGCTATTCAAGAGCTTCGCCCGCCCCAAAATCTTAAGGAACTAAGGGGTCTTCAGGGACGATTGGCTTACATCCGGAGGTTCATCTCGAATCTTTCGGGCAAGTGCCAACCCTTCTCCAAACTAATGAAGAAAGGCACTTCCTTCGTGTGGGACGAGCCCTGCCAACAGGCCTTTGAGGAGATCAAAGCTTACCTCTCGAACCCGCCCGTCCTGGCAGCTCCAATCTCACGAAAGCCGTTCCTCATCTACATCAGGGCTATGGAGCATTCTCTAGGTGCCCTCTTGGCACAAAATGACAACGCTGGCCATGAGCAGGGCATCTACTACCTAAGTAGAACCCTACAAGGCGTCGAACAACGATACCCGATGGTTTAAAAGGAATGTTTAGCCTTAGTATTCTCCATCCAAAAGATGCGACACTACTTGGTGGGCCAGACCATCCACGTCATTTCCCGGATGAACCCCATCCGAGTTTTCATGATGCAGCCGGCGGTGTTAAACTGGCGTTTGGCCAGGTGGGCACTCCTATTGTCTTAGTATGGCATTCACTTCATGCCATAGAAATCAATCAAAGGACATGCTATCTGTGATCTTATGGCTAGTCATCCGCTAGGGGCGAAGACAGACCTATTCGAAGATTTGCCAGATGAACCCCCTGAGGTCAACACAACTTCTTTGCCAGAGCTTTGGCAGATGTTCTTTGACGGCACGTCTCGCGTCGGCACAAGCGGATCCATCGTTGCAGGAGTGGGGGTGGCCCTCACTTCCCCACATAATCACGTGTTGCCCCGTGCCTTTTCACTAACGGAGCCATGCACCAACAACGTGGCTGAGTACAACTCGCTACTCATTGGACTCGAGTTAGCAAGAGAGTTAGAGATAAGACATCTCGAAGCCTACGATGACTCTCAACTAATTGTCAAACAGATGACTGGGGAATACAAAGTAAGAAACGATGATCTAATCCCGCTTCATAGAGCAGCTACCAAGCTGGTGGAGTCATTTGAAAGTTTTCGCATCGAGCATGTGCTCCGTTCCAAGAACACGCATGCGGACGCCCTCGCATCCTTGGCGGGTAACTTGGCCCAGCCACTAGAGACGACTCAATAGGTCACCGTGGCAAGCCGAAAGCTCTTTCGACTAAAGGACGTTCCAGAAGCGAACGCCACCCATCAAGTTTTGGATCAGCCCGACCTGAAAGACTGGCGTCTCCTGATCATCGATTACGTCCTATACGGCATGTTGCCCGAGGACACTAGGGAGTGAGAGTCCGTCCGGCGACGTGCCCCGAGGTTCTACTACGATTCGACCACCAAGATGTTGTATCGAAGGTCGTACGACGCCTTGTTACTTCGATGTCTTTCAAAGGCAGAAGCACAAGAAGATCTGCGTGAAGCCCATGGCGACACTTGCGGAGCTCACCAGCCCGGACCCAAACTTTGGGATCATTTACGAAGGATGGGCTACTTTTGGCCTGGTATGGTTAGTGACGCGGTTGCTTACGCAAAGCACTGCCACGCGTGCCAAATCCACGCTAACTACATGCATCAACCTCCCGAAGACCTACACCCGACAACGGTATCATGGTCTTTTGAAGCATGGGGAATGGACATTGTCGGGCCAATTTCCCCGCCGTCGGCAAGAGGCCATTGTTTCATCCTCGTGATTACCGACTACTTCTCCAAATGGGCCGAAGCCATCCCTTTAAGAGAAGTTAAGACCAATGACGTGATTAAGTTCATCAAACATCATGTCATATACCGATACGGCGTACCTCGACGTATTATCCATGACAACGGTACACAATTCGTTAGCCATGCGTTCACCCGATTTTGTGATAAATTCCGGATACAGAACCTTTCCTCCACAGCCTATAACCCTTCGGCGAATGGCTTGGCCGAGGCCTTCAATAAAACAATCATTAAGATCTTAACCAAGCTAACTTCCAACAGCAAGCACGATTGGAACGAGAAGCTGGGCGAGAGCTTATAGGCGTATCGCACAACGGTTCTCACACCGATGGGCAACACACCTTACTCGTTGGTATACGGCTGTGAGGCCACTTTACCATTAGAGATTCAAATTCCATCCCTCCGTGTTGCCCTAGTCGTAGGAATGACGATAGAGGATAATCATCAACAGCGCCTCACAAAACTTGAAGCATTGGATGAGAAACGACTGGAAGCTCAACAACACATTGAGTTCTATCAAGCCCGAATGGCCAAGGCTTTCGACAAGAAGGTCAAGCGTCGATCCTTCAAGGAAGGAGAATTGGTACTAGCTGCTCGACGACCAATGATTCTCACTTTTAAGAAGAAGGGCAAATTTCAGTCCAAATGGGAAGGACCGTTCGTGGTAGAGACAGTCTACTCGAATGGAGCCTATCGCCTCGTCAAGCCGAATGGCGACAAGATCATGATGCCCATCAACGGCAAATACCTGAAGAAGTACTACCCTTAGCTCTCCTTCAAACTCCCACGAGTGCATGAGTCTAAACCGGTCCTCGCTCCCTCCAACTGGTACACGAGGCTAAACTGTTCCTACTTCATATACTCCGATGGGAAACCCTATATGAGACGCTACTAAAGGCGTTCTTAAGCGTGACCTAGATCGCCATTTGGTCCAACCTTCTTACAGTCGAGACCAAGACAATCCTATTATGTTAATTATCACCTCTGACAAAATCAACTTACCAATCCTCTTCAATAGGACGGTAAGTCCACAGAGTTGCTCAAATCGCAACAAACTCCCACTGTCATGTTAACACTACACCTCTGACAAAATCAACATATCAATCCTCTTCAATAGAATGGTAGGTCCTCAAAGTCGTTCACATCGCGACGTACAATTCTGTTATGTTAACTATCACCTCTAACAAAATCAACTTATCAATCCCTTCCAATGGGATGATAAGTCCTCATAGTTGCTCCAATCGCAACATAACTCCATCATGTTAATGATCACCTCTGATGACTGGCATCGTTATTCCCACGAGTACCACAGCCTAAGTAGTAACCTACTATGCGACGTGTTATTACTTTGGTCAGTAGTCACACTCCTACGTCCCTGAACTACCTGACTTATTCCGAATATCCTAACCTTCTATTAGAATAACCGATAGGTAGTAGCCTACCACACGACGGCTCCTATAGCAATCGATCGTCACATTCCTACATCCCTGAACGATTCGATTATCATATACGTCGTCCTCGCAGACGGCGATAATTATCAAGGGCGGCTCGACAGGCGACATGTCCAACTGTTCCCCCAGACAGCAACTCGCCAAATGGCAAGTCATAGTTGGGGTCTTCAGCTGGTCACATGCACGAGCAACTGCTCTTTGTTTCAAGCTAAGTGTTACCCTCTCGGTTCCACTTGAGCTGCAACGTGAAAGGCGGGGTTAACCCGACCCCACGCTGTGAACAACCAAAAGCAGAAGGAGATCCTAGCGACTAAGTCCAAGACAAACTCGTCGAAGGCTCGGCACACTGAGAGATGGTGTAAATGGCTCGACTCAGGCGCCAAATAGTGCAGGCGAATCCAACACAATGGTTATCATGGATTAACCAACAGTCCTAAGAACAGATCAAACACAAAAAATAAAAGAAAAAGACTGTGCATGCAAAGCAGCAGATGAACAAAAGCGTAAGAGGCCATTACGGGCCAAAATTACAGACATAGAGTTTTGAGCTATGATGCGGCAAGCATCAACAAAATTACAAAATAATGTTTGAATGAAAGAAATGATGCACTACATCAACTTCAAAAGACTAAAACCGGCGATTGCCTTGATCGCCGCAAGATCCGCCGCGCGTCTAGCTCTCGCCCTCTCCTCCTGCCGTTGCTGAAGTCTGGCAAAAGCGGCCTCGCCTTCCTCCTCTTCCTAGCGAAGGAGCTGTAGCGTCCTCTCTTCTGCCTCGATAGCCCGGTAGACCTGCATCTTCTGATGCTCGAGCCGCTTTAGCCTCGCCTCGCCCTCAAGGGATCTGGCATCCAGGAAGAAGCTATCATCCACATAGGCGTCAATCTTCACCAGTATGGCTCGAAGTTGCCTGTGCAGACGTCCGAACAGAGCCTCCTGCTTTAGAATTCTCTTCGCCAAGTCCTCGCGCTCAAACAGAGCGCTCATGGCGAGAGGCGCCGGTTCGGGGTCGGCCTGCACCAGCTCCTCCAAGCGGTACATCAATTCCTCCAAACAGTGGAGCTCTCGCTCACACCGCCGGGCGAGTTGAGCACCGCCTACGTTACGGATCTCATCTAAACTCTCCTCCACAAAGTTGAGCATGTCGTAGTACCGCCCAGTGCCCTCGCTAACGATGGCGGCGGTCCTACGGATGGCGTCCTCTAATTTTTGAAGGAGGGCAAACACCGGGCTAGGAGTGGAAGCCGGAGCAGGAGACCCTTGAGCCGGGTCGGTGGCCGGATACGACGTCGCACCGGCGCTGGCAATGGGGGAGGAAGAGGGAGATTCTGGATCTTTTTCTTTTGAGGCGAGGTTTCGTAAATACGAGAACTCAGTCAGGGGGATGGCAAGTACATCATATAGCCGAAAGTCCAACGACTGAGATTCGCTGTCCCAAACAATCGGGCGGCTCAGATGTCCCACGACGCGTCAAGCTCAACGCTCATAAAAGCGTCACCATTGGGACTCCGAACCGACCGTTCGGATTGAGCGCGGAAGGCGAAGCGTCCCGTCGCTTCATAATTAATGAGCACTAATGCGCCCACGTCATCTTAGCTGGCAAGCACTTGGGTCCACCGGCAGACGCGTGGCACAAATTCGCTCGCGCTTGAGTTTCGCCTGCAGTGCAAAGTTCGCCTCGCTTAAACTTTGCTTGCAGCACAAACTCGCCCGTGCTTGAGTTTCGTCTGCAGTGCAAAATTCGCCTCGCTTAAGCTTTTCTTGCAGCACAAACTCGCCCGTGCTTGAGTTTCGCCTGCAGTGCAAAATTCGCCTCGCTTGAATTCTGCTTGTAGCACAAACTCGCCCGTGCTTGAGTTTCGCCTGCAATGCAAAATTCGTCTCACTTGAGTTTCGCTTGTAGCCCAAACTCGCCTGTGCCTGAGTTTCGCTTACAACCTAAACTTGCCATCATTCGAGTTTCGTTTGCAGACCAAACCCACCGGCGCTTGAGTTTCGCTTGCAGCATAAACTCTCCCTCACTTGAGTTTTGCCTACTGCTCAGAATCGCCTGCAACTAAATCTACCCATCGCATGAACAAGACACCGAATAGAGACACAACGAAATATGAAAGGAGTATGTGCACAACGAGAAAATGCAAACTTTTAGATGCTTCTAGACAGTACATTTGAACAAAGTTATGACTTTACAACCTAGGGAGTCATAACATTACATTCAAGAAGCAAAACTGAAACAGAACATCTTGAATCTACTCCTATCCTACGGGTTTATTCTAGGAGTTTGAAAGATGCAAGCTTGGCTCTGACTGCGGCTATCTTCTCCGCATGCGTGACCCGAGTTTTGGCTTCTGCCTCCTGCTGGACCCGCGCCTCGAAAGAAGCGTTAGCAGCAGCATCCTCCTGAAGCAGCAGCGGAAGATTGCGCCTCTCTCTGGCGAGGTCGCCTTCCATCGTCTCGCTCTGAATGCGCAGGCCTGTCAAAATTGATTCCCCCTCTACATGCGGAATCTAGCCTAAAAGGATCGAAGAAGTGACAGACTCAATGTCAGATTGCAATAGGCGGTACCAAAGATCCAGATAATCAATAAAGGCCTCTTTGTCTTCTATGTCTCGCCTTCGGCACTCTCGTTGCCACGCGGCATGACGACTCACTGGAGCCAAGAATAGCTTCATTTCGGATTCCAAATCCGCATGTCGTAAGTCCTCCAATTTCGTCAGGAGCAATTCCAGATCGATGAGCCTCATTGAGCACCACACTCTGAGCATGAAGTCACCCGGACAACGAAGGCAAGCCACACGATCTGAGAGGGACTACTTCAACTCCGCGAAAGTGCCATGACCCTGATCAACGAGCGAGATCACCCATTTCACGGCGTCCTCCAACTCCTCAAACTTGGCCAGAACAGAGTCCGAGGGTTTAGACTCCGGATCACAATCAGGTGTGAGGGCCGAGGAAGAGGCATCGTCCCCAGTCTTCTTCGCACTACACGCCTTCGCTCGCGGTGCCATCTTGAACAAGGAGGAGACAGTCAACGCAGTGCCTCCTCCGACAAGAAAAGAAGGCCATGTATGACGTACGGACCAAGTACGTGTCCGTCATCCAACGGTCCAGATGGGCGGCCAAACTGCCCATTACACCGCCTTTAATGCGAGATGACGTGCCAATGTCAGTCTAGCTGGCGGGCACTCGAGACCGCTAGCAGACACGTGGTTACCCCCCCCCCCCCCCAATAATTTCGTCTTCGGTATATATATCACTGCTGGATTTTCCCATTTTAGCGACGGACTAATCCGTCGCTATAAGTCGATTTTCCGTCGCTAAAACTTTTGGCGACGGAAAAAATAAAATTCCGTCGCTAAAAGTTCGACGCTATTACAGGGGTCCCTAAAAACACTTTTAGCGACGAAAATTCCGTCGCTAATTGTTAGCGACAGTTTATTAGCGACGGGAAAATGGTCGCTATTTTAAAAAAATAAAAAAATAAAAATTAAAAAAACATTAGCGACGGATTTTCCGTCACTAATAAAACTTTAGCGACGGTTAATCCGTCGCCAAAAATATATTAGCGACGGAAATTCCGTCGCCAATATATTTTTAAATTTGTCAGATATGATTTCGTGCACGTTTTCCGTCGCTAAATAGTAATTTAGTGACGGAATTTCCGTTGCTAAAATGGTATTTAGCAACGGAATTTCCATCGCTAAAAATTTTAAAAAAGGAATTTGGAAAATATTTTGAAAATTAAAAAAACCCTATACAATATCGATAATAATTTTTAAAAACATGTTCAATCAGCAGTATAATATTCAATCTCACGCAAATATCACATCTCACGCATATATCACACATTTAATTCAATAAAAGCAAGTAAAAGTTTCTCGACGGGTACATAATAAATATTGTTTATACAACGCAAGAAATTATTTTCAAAGTTATATTAAGGATAATCAATCCTCCTGATCATCATCATCCTCATCCTCAACACCAGCCGCATTATGACTACCCCCGGCTGCACCTTGTGAAGAAGTCCCTGTAGGCATCGAAAATTGCCTGTAGGTCTCCACGAACGGTTCATTGTTAAAGAGCGACGATGAACGTCACTATCCGATCCATAGGAGTCCATGTTAAAGAGCGACGATGAACGTCACTATCCGATCCATAGGAGTCCAATTGACGTCGATGAATGATTGAAATGAATCGACGAACTACGTAAGCTGATAGGATTTCGGAACAACGAAGACCCGGACCAATCGGGAACCCGGCACTGTTCACAAAAAGGACAACACCCTTCGTGCCTCGACCACCCTACAGATAATCCAACCACCAGAACGGATCGAACTCTTCTTCAATCATCCAACGCACCCGGAATCACTCAAATCCGAGTTCGGACGAAGAATTTACAGGGAAAACAACCGAATCACCTCAAACGGAGTCTCGGGAGGTCGAAACACCCCGGGGGTGTCTAGGAAAAGCCTAGACACCCCAGGGGTGTCTCGGCCATGGCCGAGACACCCAAGGGTGTCTCGGCCTGGCCGAGACACCAGGGGGTGTCTAGGCCCCCTAGAGCCCTCATTCACCTATAAATACCCCCCCTTATGCCTTGATTTGAGAGGAGGAATTTTGGAGAGCCTTGGCGAAGCCCTGCTGCAGTGAAGAGTGGCCGTGAGCTTCAACAAGGAGAGAAGAGGTCTACATCAGCGCCTTCATCACCCGTTCCCTCTTGGCCTTAGTATTAGCCCTTGGCGTTAATACTAAGAAGAGCTAATACCTCGCTTTAGCCGAGGTATACGCTTATAGCTTCTAGATCTCACGCGGATCGACGAAGCTCTGCCCGATTTTCTCGGAGCAGATCTGATTGCCCGGTGGTCCACGGATATCAACGTCCCCGTCACAGGCAAAAGACCCACGCAAGCAAGAGACCGCAAAACAGGATCTTGCGTTTGTTTTGACAAGAGTTGTAACCCTTTTGTTTTCATTGTGTAAAAGGTCTTATAAAAAGACGATCTTTTTATTTTCATTGTAACGACTAAAGTTGTAATGAATACAGCAATGAATACAACAACTTTTGATGCAAACAAGCTGGCGACCACAGTGGGAGCCAACGGCATCGCTACCGACGCCGTCGTGACGCAACCGGCATTCAAGATCCGGGTGAATGAAGAGATCGAATACGAGTTCGATCAGCAAAAGTTCGAAGAGGACCTCTCCTCCTCCTCCTCCAGATCCGCCTCTCCGAACAGGCGCATAAAGGTAAATTCTTCCAGAAATGTTCGCAGGACCTTCGGCTCGAAGATCCAAGACCCCATTGCCGCCGCTGCACTTGCACCACATGACGTCCCCGCGTCGTCCAACGTGGTCGAGACCGCAGATCCGGACTTCTCCTTCGCCGAGGAGATGGCTTCTGAAGACGCTCCAGCATTGTCAAAGAGAGCACGTCAAAGACGGCGTCAACGCCTTGCTCGTCAGCTGGCCAAAGCTTTGGAGCCGATGGATGGGATCTGCTACAATGAAGATCTCAAGTCCAGACATCGCCAAGAGCAACAACGGCGAACAACCAACCCCTCCTCCAAAGCAGAAACGAACAAATGGGTTTGTGTCAAAAGAACCCGTTCTACTCTCGAGGAGCGAATCCAGAAGCGCCACGCCTTGCGTGCGCATGCCCGGACCCTTATGCGAAAAGCACAAGAAACGCAAAGGGAAAAGGCAGTTAAGGGATCGCCGAAATCCAAACGAGTTTGGGTGCCAAAGGCCAAATCAGCGCCTAAGGCAAAAGCCGGCGACGTTGCTCTCCGGCCTTCGTCAACTTCAGATCCCGAACCTCCGATGAAACCCCACCGCAACGCAGATCTCCCCAAGTTTAGGATTCCTCTGAAGGATCATATCAGCACTCTACCCGAGAATCGAGGAAAAGCGCTTGATAAGGAAAACTGGATATCATTGAAGGAGCTGCAAGCCAACATCCGGACTGGGGGTCGTACGCGATCTCTTAACAAACGGATTCCCGCAACGGCCCGCTTGGCTGTGAGTGCAAAAGATCAAGAGCCCGTTAAGGTTTCACCCTCACAAAGGTGTGATTCCAAACGTGCGACTCTTGCAGAGGCCAACAAGGCAATGTTTACTCAGAAGAAAACGCGTCGGACAGACGAACGTGTTATACCTGAGAACCCATGTGAGCATCCGATAGGTTACTCCGACCGCAACGTCGATGAGTTGTACTATCAGGCTGGGGGTGCGAATGAATCTCGAAAGAGAAACACCCGGGAAGCGGATTCTCACTGTCCGTGTATCAAATTTATCAGGGCAGTATTATCAACATGTAGCTGCCCCAAGACCGCTCCACAGAGGGTCTCGATATTCGAGAGAATCTCCAATGAAACGACGAAGCCCAAATCAGGGCGTTTGCACCAAAGAGGATCGGTTGCTCGGGATGATGAATTCCCAGAAGTTACCATCAACATGGTCAACAAGGGAAGATCTCCAATTGTTTCAAGTGGCTCCGACCCTAATTTCTCTCCAGGAAGAAGAGTCAGTCCGGGAATAACCCAACGAATATCTCAGCTTCAGCTAGAAGCCGTTGGTCAGAGTCCATGAAGGAGTCCATTCCGATGATGAATTCTCGGATTCCCATTCCGCGCTCGCCTCTGATGACACAACGTCTAGCATAGGGCAAGCTCGAGAGGTGTTCATGGTCAACACCGAGCAGATAGCCAAAATCATTGAAGAGGCCCTGGCTAAGCAGAAGGAAATCTTCAAGTTTGAAATGGAAATGGCTATGCAAGAGATGAGACAAATGCACGACCAACAAATCCGAGCTTTGTCGAACCAGCTAGTTGAATCCAGCCGTCGCACCCAGAGCGCCGTAGTTGACAGCGATCCGGAAGTGGACGAAGTCGTCATGACCGACACACCACCCAAAAATGCTGGGGGTGGCCCCACTAAGAATAACGACGCTGGGGGTGGACCCACCAGTGATGATAACACTGGGGGTGGCCGTATCATTCCTCTCGACAATTGTCCAAAACAGGATATAGATCAGGCCGAAAAGATGAAGGATCTCGAAAGAAAAATCGACGCCCTGATGTCTACTCGAGAGGTGAAGAAGACCGGCATTCCGTGTCCTTACCCGAAAGAGTGGGACTCGATCCCGTATCCGGCGAAGTTCAACCTGATCAACTTCACGCCGTTCGGCGGGAAGGGCTCGCCCACTCAGCATCTGATCTACTTCAAGTCCCACTTGGGGGTGATCTCTGGCAACGAGCCTTTGATGGTTCGGTCATTCGTTGGCACCCTTCGCGGGCCCGCCTTCGATTGGTATCGCCGTCTCAAGCCCGGAAGCATCAACAGCTGGGAGGACTTGGAAGGCATGTTTCTCGCCCATTTCTTCGATGATGACACCGAGGTGTCGATCAGGACACTCTTCGATCAGAAACAAAAATACGGAGAGTCGGTGGATACCTTCATCAAACGCTTCCGCAATCAGGCAATGAACTGCAAGGATCCCGTCACGGAGGAGTTCATCTTGCAGACTTGTCATAACAATTTGTCCATTAATATCTTGGACGTTATGGGAGTGGAGCCGCTCAATACCTGGAAAGAGTTGAAGGTACGCGGAGAACAGGTCGAACGCTTCCTCAGAAGGAGGAAGGTCGAGAGAAACCAACTGATGGTTAGCCCTCTGAATTCGAGTCTCGTACCTCATGATGAAGGGGACGCACCTGCAATAGTTATTGACGATAATCAAACGCCACAACAGCCGCTCCGAAGACAGCAGAAGACTTCGGATCGAGAGGCCCAGGAAGAGTACTCGTTCAAGGACGGCCATCTTCGAGTCTCTTCTCGAAAACAACAAAATCAAGCTCCCGCCCATCATGAATCGGGAGGAAGCTGACGATTCTGCGGATCCGAAGTACTGCGCGTACCACAGGAGGATCCTTCATCCCACCAAGGCTTGCTTTACTTTAAAGAATAGCATCCAAACCTTGGTTGAAGCCGGCGTCATAACGCTAGGGGTAAGCCATTTGAGAACGGCAACACTCCGACAAGTATAAGAGTATAAATTGCTTCTTAAGACTCCAAAGAGTATACGAGTATAAACTGTTTCTCAATCCTCCGACCGGTATAAGAGGTTAAACTGCTCCATGACACTCCAAAGAGTATACGAGTATAAACTGTTTCTCAACCCTCCAATCGGTATATGAGTATATGAGTCTAAACTATTTCCTGCCATTGACGGGAAGTTCCTGGAGGATATTACGCTAATATTCTTAAGGATAACCCGGTCAGATAACAAAGTCAAACCCAGTTCCAAGAGAGAAGCTGTGGGTGGATAATCCAATGTATCGGGAAGTTCCCGGAAGAATACCACATGGGCATTCTTAGGGATAACCCAATCATTGTAGAATTGATGAATAAGAAATCTACATTCGAACTCTGAAGGTCAGAATGTCTCTTATCAAAATTCTCTAGCTCTTATGAGTTATTTTTGTGAGATGAGATCCAATCCTCTGATAGGTTAATCTTTCCTCACCAAACCATCCGCTGATCAAATTAAACGACAGGGGATTCACCAACGTTTCCATCTGCCCGTCGTTAGCATTTCTCAGACTTAACGTGCTAGGTCCTAAATGCCTAGCATTAAAGTCTCCCTTTGAGTGATAATACGAGTTGGCATTTCCTTTGCTACCCGTATTCCACTTTCTTTGCTTTCTGGTCAAACCTATAAAAGTTAGGGCCAAAACCAAGATCCCCTCTCGATTCCCCCAATGAACGAGAGGTCCACTTCCAAATTCAGGTAATCAAACCTTCCGACAGTTAGGGTTATCCGAATCTTTTCGATTCTCGGAGTGGAGATCCCACTCTCAGTTTCACCTTTCCGGATTCTGGGGGTGGAGATCCCACCTCGAGTTTCCTTTCCAGCTGTAGATAGAATATAAAATTCTTCCTCTTCAGCACCGGGAGATAGAATATAAAATTCTTCCTCTCCCATTTCGGGTTCGTCTTTGCCCCAAGAGAAGACACCACCTTTTTCAAATCCCAAAATCCATGCCTTTTATGCATGGGGAATTTTATCCCGAAGCCTAAGCAGGGATAAGCCAACGCCTAACACGCGTTGCCGGTTTAGTCTTGTTCCGTAGAAAAAAGACACCAGAGCTCGATTCTGGGGTATTCTATCCTGAAACCTAAGCAAGGATAAGTCTGCGCCTAACCCGCGCTGCCGGTCAGTTCTTAACCGTTTAAAAAGAACACCCGTTCACATATTCAACATTGTGGCAGGTTGTTATTAATAACACCAAAATCCATGCCTTACACGCATGGGGAATTTCATCCTGAATCCTAAGAAAGGATATGCCGACGCCTAACACGCGTCGCCGGTTTAGTCTTTCCCCGTAGAAAAAGACACCAGAGTTCGATTCTGGGGTATCTCATCCCGAAGCCTAAGTAGGGATAAGTCAACGTCTAATACACGTTGCTGGGTAGCCTATTCCCATAACAATGGTAAAGCCTATGTATTCAACATCATAGCACAAAGTCTAAGAGAATTCACTCTCTTAGCACAACGTTACATGCGGAACGGATTTAGACAATCCGCATGCTAGCCCGACTCAAACGGTAGTCGGTAAAGGCTACGCCGGTCAACGCGTAACCCTAGGTCAACCCCACTCAACGGGTTGTGAGCAAAGTCAACGTTTGACGATTCGAAACCCTAGGGTCAACGATGGTCAACGCGTAACCCTAGGTCAACGCCAGTCAACGCGTTGCGACAAAAGTCAACGTTTGACGATTCGAAACCCTAGGGTCAACGACGGCCAACGCGTAACCCTAGGTCAACGCCAGTCAACGCGTTGCGATCAGAGTCAACATTTGACGATTCAAAACCCTAAGGGTCAACGCCGGTCAACGCGTGACCCTAGGTCAACGCCAATCAACGCGTTGCAACCAGAGTCAACGTTTGATGATTCAAAACCCTAGGATCAACGCCGGTCAACGCGTAACCCTAGGTCAACGCCAATCAACGCGTTACAACACAAGTCAACGTTTGACGATTCAAAACCCTAAGGGTCAACGCCGGTCAACGCGTAACCCTAGGTCAACGCCAATTAACGCGTTACAACATAAGTCAACGTTCGACGATTCGAAACCCTAAGGGTCAACGCCGGTCAACGCGTAACCCTAGGTCAACGCCGGTCAACGCGTTGCGACAAAAAGTCAACACACGATGATCTGAAACCCTAAGTCAACACAATGTGACGGAGGTAGTTCAAAGTCAACTCAATGACACAAGCCAAACTCAATTCATCAGCTGCAGACTCGAGACTCCGACGACGGCCAAGCGATAAACGCAGTGCCGGAAGAACTTCGGCTATTCGTCAAAGCATCGAATAGACCGAAAATCGAAGGAGCCAAGAGTTGAAGCTAACTATAGGTACTTACGCCGATTGAAGGCTAGACCAATTACATCCAAAGTATTCCAGCCTCTTCTATAAAAGAAACGAGTCCGGAACGCTTTGGAGGGGGTATCTGTAGGCATCGAAAATTGCCTGTAGGTCTCCACGAACGGTTCATTGTTAAAGAGCGACGATGAACGTCACTATCCGATCCACAGGAGTC
>NC_033801.1:48792788-48840556 GCF_001876935.1 Asparagus officinalis
GGTCAACGTTCGACGATTCAAAACCCTAAGGGTCAACGCCGGTCAACGCGTAACCCTAGGTCAACGCCAGTCAACGCGTTGCAACCAAAGTCAACGTTTGACGATTCAAAACCCTAAGGGTCAATGCCGGTCAACGCGTAACCCTAGGTCAACGCCAGTCAACGCGTTGCAACCAAAGTCAACGTTTGACGATTCAAAACCCTAGGGTCAACGCCGGTCAACGCGTAATCCTAGGCCAACGCCAGTCAATGCGTTGCAACCAAAATCAACACACGACGATTCAAAACCCTAGGGTCAACGCCGGTCAACGCGTAACTCTAGGTCAACGCCGGTCAACGCGTTGCGACAAAAAAGTCTTTTACCGATTGAAAAAGACACCAGAGTTCGATTCTGGGGTATCTCATCCCGAAGCCTAAGTAGGGATAAGTCAACGTCTAATACACGTTGCCGGGTAGCCTATTCCCGTAACAATGGCGAAGCCTATGTATTCAACATCATAGCACAAAGTCTAAGAGAATTCACTCTCTTAGCACAACGTTACATGCGGAACGGATTTTGTTAAACCACATGCTAGCCCGACTCAAATGGTAGTCGGTAAAGGCTAATCAAATCCGTTAAAGGCTGAGGATTTGCCAAAAATCCTAAGTCAACGTCTGATACACGTTTCTGTTTAGTCTTTTCACAGGAGAAAGACGAAGTCTACGTATTCAATATCGTAGCACTAAAAGGGTTAACTCTTTTAGCTTAACGTCACATGCGGAACGGACTTGAACAATCCGCATGCTAGCCCGACTCAAACGGTAGTCGGTAAAGGCTAATCAAACCCGTTGAAGGCTGGGGGTTAGCCAAAAACCCCAAAGTCGACGCCTAACACGCGTCGCCGGATAGTCTATTCCCGTGAGAAAAACGAAGTCTACGTATTCAATATCGTAGCACTAAAAGGGTTAACTCTTTTAGCTTAACGTCACATGCGGAACGGACTTGAACAATCCGCATGCTAGCCCGACTCAAACGGTAGTCGGTAAAGGCTAATCAAACCCGTTGAAGGCGGGGGGTTAGCCAAAAATCCTAAAGTCAACACCTAACACGTATCGCTGGGTAACCTATTCCCGTAACAATGACGAAGTCTACGTATTTAATATCGTAGCACTAAAAGGGTTAACTCTTTTAGCTAAAACGTCACATGGGAGCGGACTTAAACAATCCGTATACTAGCCCGACTCAAACGGTAGTCGCTCACCCACCAACCAACAACACTCCCACTCGCCCTACCCCTCCCCCTCAACCACCACCACAACAAAATCCCCACTCCTCATCCTCAACCACAAATCCTCCAACCTCACCCACCAACCAACAACACTCCCCCTCGCCCTACCTCTCCCCCCTCAACCACCACCACAACAAAATCCCCACTCCTCATCCTCAACCACAAATCCTCCAACCTCACCCACCAACCCACCAACCAATACCACCAACACTACGCACGCATACACCATCAACACCACCATCACATAAAAACATTATAAGTATATATTTTGAGGTTTGTGTTAGGGTTAGAGTTAGGGTTTGTGTGTAACAGTTTGTATCAGTGTGTATCAGTATGTACGATATCATCTAATTAAAAAAAAAGCAAAGTATATATATTACCTGTGACGACAGAAACCATCTCCTATATGCCTCCTGAGCCTCCTGAGGCAGAGTCGACATGAATTGTGTGAACTCCAATACGGTCCGCTCCCGGCGCCTCTGTTCTTCCTCTGCAACCCGCTGATATGTTGTTTGCTACGACTGCCAATCTTCAATCGTTTTTAATCGCTGCTCCATCGAGTCTTGATATGAACTGCTCCCTGGTGTTCCTTGTGGTGCTGCAGACTCGTAGGTGCTACTAGACTCGTGCGGCCTCTGCTCGGATCCTCTCCACCGGTATCTGTTCTTCCTACTGGGTCCAATGACTGTCTCGATGATGGAGTCCTCCTCCTCTCTACTTAGCCGGCCAGGAGTGTTAGAACAAACCTGAGACTGAGTCATTTGCTCCTGTACCTTGGCATGTAATTTCTCCTGCGATATATCAAAACAACCCGGGCAAGTCGACTTACTAATGGTGCATTGATATGAAATTGAATATATAAATGAACTGCTACTTACACACAGATCCTTATTCTTTGCTTTCTTCTCTTCATCGGCGTAATTCGGGCTCCAGGAAGTCAGAATACGATCTGCAAAATGTCTGAGATCTCCCCTTCCCTATTTTATTCAAATATATCATTAACCCATAACACATAAATTATACTCAACTTAAAAGCTAATATATTATATACCTCAAGCTCTAATTGATGATAATGCTGGCTGAATGTCCTGGAGCCCCCGTGATGCTCGTAACTGCGAGGCGCGTTGCGATTCCTCCTTGCTATTTCAGCTTGAGCCTGCAAAACAATGTCAAATCGAAACAATATAGAAATTCATACAATAAATTAAAAATATATACTTCAATAATACCTGAATTTCAGCCGTGTCCCAGTAATCACAAAGTGCAAAAAAATCTACTCCATCCACACGCTCGTCAAGATGCCAGAATCGCTCCCAATCTTCTGTTATTTGGACAAAATATTTCTTCTTTACCTCAAACCGCCATCTCTTGAACGATAAATTGATTTGCCCGAAGCAGTACGTCCAGGCACAAATATTATCGTCAAGAAAGAAAAATCGCTTCAGCATATAAAGAAAAGTAGATACAAATCAGTGTATTAAACATAATAATAAACTAATAACTAATAATGATGAAAATTAAAATAAATGACTCACACATATATATCTCCAACAAGCCACCAGCGCATCAATCCGCTGCGCTTTCCACGTCAAAAAAATATTGAAGAAATCCTGTCTCCTGGATAAAGCCGCGGGGAAATTGTTGAAAGCATTGGCAAAGGCCCCAACAGGCACTCCGTTTTCCCATCGGATCACAGCCCTCCGATTAATATCAGGGATGAGGTTCGTTTCCTTAGTAGCATTGTGGCCGCGTCTAGGAGGTCGCCCTGGTAGCATTGCGATCGCGTCTAGGAGGTCGCCCGGTACCTGTGAAACAAAGAATCGAATGAAATAATGAATCAATCTATATTTGGGGAAAAAATTTAAAATAATAACCGATAAACTATAAAAATTTATTCATACCTTTCAGTTCGAGGCATCTACGCTTTGCTTGTTCGTACCTATGCTGCGCGATAGGGCGCACCGCATGATAAGAATCCCATTCCCCCCTCACCTTGGCCGGACCGTGGACTCGCTGATCCGTAATAGAATCTGGTGGTAGTGCCGCAGCTTCTAAAGCTACGCTATACGGCTCAAATCTCCTCTCCTCTAATACATCTGCATGCGGTGGCGGTGGTATCTCCGCATGCTATGTAGGATCAGCCTGTGTCTCCACGTCACGTGGAGCATCTCCGCGTGATGTGTCCTGTGGCTGCGAGTCATGTGTAGCATCTCCTCCTCCTGTGTAGTAAATGTTAAAAAAATATTAGGCTCATGTTAATAGTTTATAGAAATGTACAAATATAACAAATAAATAAAAATACCTGACGTAGAGGCATGTGCGTCGCCTCCAGAATGTCTACCAAATAGTCTCTCAAGCGCTTTCTTACGTAATCCTTTTGTCATCTATACTTTGAAAACATAATGAATATCCAACAAAAGTATATAATGCAAATAATTAATAAAACAGCACATGGCAACAGAATCGCGTGTACATGATGTCCAGTTAAACAGATAATACAAAGGCAATAATGTAATACATGACACACCGTGATACATGATAACCAGTCAAACAGATAATATAAAGGTAATAATATAATACATGACACATCCACATGATAACCAGTCAACCAGATAATATAAAGGTAATAATATAATACATGACACATCCACATGATAACCAGTCAACCAGATAATATAAAGGTAATAATATAATACATGACACATCCACATGATAACCAGTCAACCAGATAATATAAATGTAATAATATAATACATGACAATCGTGATACATGATAACCAGTCAAACAGATGATGTTGAGGCTCTACTCTGCGATCGTGTGCGGATAGCCTGCGACCGTGTGCGTGCCAACGAAAGGACTGTTCTTATAGTTTTATCGACTCCGCTGCGAACATGTTTTTTTCCTTTATGCATTGGCTCACATATAATCGTAGGTACATCAGGGCGCGCTAGTGCAATTTCATCGTCCAGATTATTATTTTGTGTCAATGAAAACTCCTCGGCTATTTCGTCGGCCAAGATAACCTCCTCATCGTGATCTTCGTCAGACACGACTTCATGAATGTAGGCTCTAGGCGGATTCTTAAGGATAACCCATTCGTCATTTTTCATTATATCTTTAACATAAAAGCACTGTTTGGCGTGAGCAGCTAACATGTATTTTTCAGACTGATATATTTCCTTGTTAAGATTAACGATTGTGTAACCGTAGTCATCCTTCGCCTTTTTCTGTTCACACCAACGAACCTTAAACATCACATGACTGACTTCCTTATTAATCCCATAGAAAATCTCCACGATGTCTTCTACCTGACCGTAGCAATAGATTTCCCCCTGTATCGGATTTAGATCTTTTGCACTAGCGTATGACAATTGCGAGAAGGAGCAGAACACACCGCTGTTTTGCGTTTGTCGTCTCTCTTCGAGACCGACGATGTTAAACCTAAAGCCGTTGACACAGTAGCCTCCATAATGCTTAACCACATTAGAAGGACATCTGGCATATAAACAAACTTTCTCAGACAGGTTAATCCCATTCGTAATCCGTTTGTCAACCTTAAGAAAAGAATCAAATAGTTTACATATCTGTTGGCAGGCACATATATTTGATATACGAATCAGAAATGTAAAAAGATCTTACTTCACCCTTCAGCCATGCAGGGAATTGTCTAGAGTGTGTGTCCATAACTCTCTTATTTTTTGTTCTGCATTTAAGATTAGTCTGGACATGTCGGATGTGAAGCCTAGACAAGAAGCATTTATAACGGTTAAATAGAGATAATTATTGTGAGGTGATCTAATCTGATTCAAACAGTTAAATACTTACGCCGCGTATATGTTAAATGTAGTATCATTGCTCAGGATATATGTGTGGGCTTGATCTAGCTCCATTCTGGGGAATCTAGTGTCCTCCCCACGATCATTGTAGAATGTACCGTCAATTATTCGTTGGGGACGGTTCAGCCTTGTCTCTACGCCCCGCAAGTAACGAGAGATAAAATTCAAACTCTCGTTACTTATGTAGTTCTCTGCGATCGACCCTTCAGGATGTGCACGATTATGCATCAGTTGTTTCATGAAACCCAAATACCTACAAGCATATAGTTTCATGATTTGTGACAAAATGGAACTGAGAACCGTAATTTGACAAATATTAAATGAATACTATAATAATAAATACCTCTCCACGGGGTACATCCAGCGATATTGAACTGGTCCTGCGATGCGGGCTTCGTATGCTAAATGTATTGTGAGATGCACCATGACCGTGAAGAATGAGGGTGGAAATAGTATTTCCATTTTACACAGTGTATTAGCAACACGTCCCTCTAATTCTTCAAACTCCCTAACATCAATCACCTTAGAGCATAGTTGCTTGAAGAAACCGCAGAATTCTATTACCACCATCGCGAGTTCCTTGTCAGCATGTCGCAACGCAACCGGGAGAAGTTGATGTAATAGAATATGATGATCATGTGTCTTGAGTCCCAAAATCTTTCTGTCCTCAATATGCACATTTGCTGAAATGTTTGAAGCATAACCATCCGGTGTCTTCACGGACTTTAGAAATAAACACATATTGTGGACCTCATCCTTCGACAGTGTGACACGGGAGGCTGGGAGTTCAAACTTTCCGTCGCCCTTATCTATAGCTTGCAGTTCCGGACGAATGTTCAATTCTGCTAGGTCTCGACGTGCCCTTAAGTCATCTTTCGATTTTTTCCCGTCCTGCAACAAAGTGTTCAAGAGATTCTCGCATATGTTCTTCTCGATGTGCATGACATCCAAGTTGTGACGTATTTTTAAACTTCTCCAATATGGCAGCTGATAAAATATGCTGAATTTTGACCATCCATGCGGAAGTTCGGTGCCTTTTGAGACACGCTCATGCGACCGGACATTGCGAGGCTTATTTCCTTTTGATTTTCCCTTTCCCTTCCATTTTTGCTTCAATATTTTTCTCCTAACACCAAATGGATTTTCTTTGTTGAATCTTTTTTTTCCAAATATTTTTCTAGGTAAAGGATGTAGAAGCTCAAATATTTCTTCTCCGGTCAGCCTTGGTGGTGCCGGTCTACTTTCTGGATTGCCGTCGAACTTTCCTACTAACTTTCTGAACTTGTGCCCTGTAGGCAACCATCTTCTGTGTTGCCAATAACAAAACTTACGGCTGTACTTCAGGAACTTTCCCTCATAGTCTGACATGCAAATCGGACAAGCAATCTGACCCTTCGTCGACCATCCAGACAGGTTAGCGTATGCCGGGAAGTCATTAATTGTCCACATGACCATTGCCCGCATACAGAAAGACTCCTTACCATAAGCATCATAAGTGCTGACACCTTTTTCCCAGAGAAGCTTCAGGTCGTCAATTAATGGTTGGAGGAAAACATCGATGTCATTTCCAGGAGAATATCTTCCAGGGATCAAAAGTGACAGTATCATGTACGGTTGCTTCATGCACATCGACGGGGGCATGTTGTACGGTGTCAGCAACACTGGCCAGGTAGACCAAGCAGAGCTCATTAATCCAAACGGATTAAATCCGTCGCTAGCAAGCCCCAGCCTAATATTCCGAGACTCTTTACCGAAGTCGGGGTATATACGGTCAATGTGCTTCCATGCCTCACCGTCCGCAGGATGTCTTAGTTTCCCGTCCTCTTTACGGTCGGTCGAGTGCCATCGCATATTCTCAGCCAGCTCGGCAGACATATAAAACCGCTGCAGCCTAGGAATAATTGGAAAATATCGGAGAACCTTCGCAGGGATTCTGTTCTGCTTATTGGATGCACTGCCTTCGGATGTACCCGTATGTTTTTTCCAACGTGATACATGACACGTCGGACATTCCTCCAGAGCTTCATTACCCTTATTGTACAAGATGCAGTCATTAGGACAGGCGTCTATCTTTTTGTAATCAAGACCCAGGGTATCAACAATCTTGTGAGCTTCATAATAAGTTGCGGGGATGCTCTTCTCGCCGCCTGGAATGACTTTCCTGAGCAAGTCTAATAACATCTCGAAATGTGTAACAGCCATCCCACTGAGTGTTTGGATATGAAGAAGCCTCAGCATAAAAGAAAGCCTTGTGAACTCGGTGCAACCCTCGTATAACGGTGACTCGTTTTCTTCAACAAGTCTCATCAATCGGGCTACATCTTGAAACATATCAGTAGTGTTAACATCACTCGAAGACGGCACGGTAAGAATATCTTCCAACATATCAGTTGTGTCAATTGTCGGATTGTCGACATCAGTAAACTCTTCCTCTAATTGCATCACCGGGACGCCTTCACCGTGATGACTCCAAAATACATAAGAGCTATCAAATCCATTGATTGACAGATGGAAACTTACGTCACTCCTAGTGAGCATTTTATCATTCCTACAATTCTTACAAGGACAAAAAATCAACCCGCTGAGTGACCGTAGAGGGTTGGTGTCAGAGTAGGCTAAGAAAGCTTCTATCCCATCCTTGTATCGAGTGTCTAGATGCCTTCGATCACGTGGTATGCCCATGAACGATTTGTCAGGAATTGTCCGCATCTAGAATTTAAAAATTAATGGAAGTGAGCATATCCCTACATATATCATTTTAAGTTATAGGACAAGTGTGTGTGATCGGCTGTCAGAGGAAGGCTTCTATCCCATTAGGTATGTAAACGTAGCGTGTATATGTATTTACGTGTGTTCAAGTGTACTTTTATTTCGTCAAAATTTCAGCAGCTGGTATGCCCATGAACGATTTGTCAGGAATTGTCCGCATCTAGAATTTAAAAATTAATGGAAGTGAGCATATCCCTACATATATCATTTTAAGTTATAGGACAAGTGTGTGTGATCGGCTGTCAGAGGAAGGCTTCTATCCCATTAGGTATGTAAACGTAGCGTGTATATGTATTTACGTGTGTTCAAGTGTACTTTTATTTCGTCAAAATTTCGGCAGCTGGTATGCCCATGAACGATTTGTCAGGAATTGTCCGCATCTAGAATTTAAAAATTAATGGAAGTGAGCATATCCCTACATATATCATTTTAAGTTATAGGACAAGTGTGTGTGATCGGCTGTCAGAGGAAGGCTTCTATCCCATTAGGTATGTAAACGTAGCGTGTATATGTATTTACGTGTGTTCAAGTGTACTTTTATTTCGTCAAAATTTCGGCAGCTGGTATGCCCATGAACGATTTGTCAGGAATTGTCCGCATCTAGAATTTAAAAATTAATGGAAGTGAGCATATCCCTACATATATCATTTTAAGTTATAGGACAAGTGTGTGTGATCGGCTGTCAGAGGAAGGCTTCTATCCCATTAGGTATGTAAACGTAGCGTGTATATGTATTTACGTGTGTTCAAGTGTACTTTTATTTCGTCAAAATTTCGGCAGCTGGTATGCCCATGAACGATTTGTCAGGAATTGTCCGCATCTAGAATTTAAAAATTAATGGAAGTGAGCATATCCCTACATATATCATTTTAAGTTATAGGACAAGTGTGTGTGATCGGCTGTCAGAGGAAGGCTTCTATCCCATTAGGTATGTAAACGTAGCGTGTATATGTATTTACGTGTGTTCAAGTGTACTTTTATTTCGTCAAAATTTCGGCAGCTGGTATGCCCATGAACGATTTGTCAGGAATTGTCCGCATCTAGAATTTAAAAATTAATGGAAGTGAGCATATCCCTACATATATCATTTTAAGTTATAGGACAAGTGTGTGTGATCGGCTGTCAGAGGAAGGCTTCTATCCCATTAGGTATGTAAACGTAGCGTGTATATGTATTTACGTGTGTTCAAGTGTACTTTTATTTCGTCAAAATTTCGGCAGCTGGTATGCCCATGAACGATTTGTCAGGAATTGTCCGCATCTAGAATTTAAAAATTAATGGAAGTGAGCATATCCCTACATATATCATTTTAAGTTATAGGACAAGTGTGTGTGATCGGCTGTCAGAGGAAGGCTTCTATCCCATTAGGTATGTAAACGTAGCGTGTATATGTATTTACGTGTGTTCAAGTGTACTTTTATTTCGTCAAAATTTCGGCAGCTGGTATGCCCATGAACGATTTGTCAGGAATTGTCCGCATCTAGAATTTAAAAATTAATGGAAGTGAGCATATCCCTACATATATCATTTTAAGTTATAGGACAAGTGTGTGTGATCGGCTGTCAGAGGAAGGCTTCTATCCCATTAGGTATGTAAACGTAGCGTGTATATGTATTTACGTGTGTTCAAGTGTACTTTTATTTCGTCAAAATTTCGGCAGCTGGTATGCCCATGAACGATTTGTCAGGAATTGTCCGCATCTAGAATTTAAAAATTAATGGAAGTGAGCATATCCCTACATATATCATTTTAAGTTATAGGACAAGTGTGTGTGATCGGCTGTCAGAGGAAGGCTTCTATCCCATTAGGTATGTAAACGTAGCGTGTATATGTATTTACGTGTGTTCAAGTGTACTTTTATTTCGTCAAAATTTCGGCAGCTGGTATGCCCATGAACGATTTGTCAGGAATTGTCCGCATCTAGAATTTAAAAATTAATGGAAGTGAGCATATCCCTACATATATCATTTTAAGTTATAGGACAAGTGTGTGTGATCGGCTGTCAGAGGAAGGCTTCTATCCCATTAGGTATGTAAACGTAGCGTGTATATGTATTTACGTGTGTTCAAGTGTACTTTTATTTCGTCAAAATTTCGGCAGCTGGTATGCCCATGAACGATTTGTCAGGAATTGTCCGCATCTAGAATTTAAAAATTAATGGAAGTGAGCATATCCCTACATATATCATTTTAAGTTATAGGACAAGTGTGTGTGATCGGCTGTCAGAGGAAGGCTTCTATCCCATTAGGTATGTAAACGTAGCGTGTATATGTATTTACGTGTGTTCAAGTGTACTTTTATTTCGTCAAAATTTCGGCAGCTGGTATGCCCATGAACGATTTGTCAGGAATTGTCCGCATCTAGAATTTAAAAATTAATGGAAGTGAGCATATCCCTACATATATCATTTTAAGTTATAGGACAAGTGTGTGTGATCGGCTGTCAGAGGAAGGCTTCTATCCCATTAGGTATGTAAACGTAGCGTGTATATGTATTTACGTGTGTTCAAGTGTACTTTTATTTCGTCAAAATTTCGGCAGCTGGTATGCCCATGAACGATTTGTCAGGAATTGTCCGCATCTAGAATTTAAAAATTAATGGAAGTGAGCATATCCCTACATATATCATTTTAAGTTATAGGACAAGTGTGTGTGATCGGCTGTCAGAGGAAGGCTTCTATCCCATTAGGTATGTAAACGTAGCGTGTATATGTATTTACGTGTGTTCAAGTGTACTTTTATTTCGTCAAAACCCACAAACCAATCACATAACGACCACCACAACACAACACCACAACCAACCAACCAACCAACCCACCCACCAAACAATACCACCAACACTATGCACGCATACACCATCAACACCACCATCACATAAAAACATTATAAGTATATATTTTGAGGTTTGTGTTAGGGTTAGAGTTAGGGTTTGTGTGTAACAGTTTGTATCAGTGTGTATCAGTATGTACGATATCATCTAATTAAAAAAAAGCAAAGTATATATATTACCTGTGACGACAGAAACCATCTCCTATATGCCTCCTGAGCCTCCTGAGGCAGAGTCGACATGAATTGTGTGAACTCCAATACGGTCCGCTCCCGGCGCCTCTGTTCTTCCTCTGCAACCCGCTGATATGTTGTTTGCTACGACTGCCAATCTTCAATTGCTTTTAATCGTTGCTCCATCGAGTCTTGATATGAACTGCTTCCTGGTGTTCCTTGTGGTGCTGCAGACTCGTAGGTGCTACTAGACTCGTGCGGCCTCTGCTCGGATCCTCTCCACCGATATCTGTCTCGATGATGGAGTCCTCCTCCTCTCTACTTAGCCGGCCAGGAGTGTTAGAACAAACCTGAGACTGAGTCATTTGCTCCTGTACCTTGGCATGTAATTTCTCCTGCGATATATCAAAACAACCCGGGCAAGTCGACTTACTAATGGCCAGATCCTTATTCTTTGCTTTCTTCTCTTCATTGGCGTAATTCGGGCTCCAGGAAGTCAGAATACGATTTGCAAAATTTCTGAGATCTCATCTTCCCTATTTTATTCAAATATATCATTAACCCATAACACATAAATTATACTCAACTTAAAAGCTAATATATTATATACCTCAAGCTCTAATTGATGATAATGCTGGCTGAAGGACCTGGAGCCCCCGTGATGCTCGTAACTGCGAGGCGTGTTGCTATTCCTCCTTGCTATTTCAGCTTGAGCCTGCAAAACAATGTCAAATCAAAACAATATAGAAATTCATACAATAAATTAAAAATATATACTTCAATAATACCTGAATTTCAGCCGTGTCCCAGTAATCACAAAGTGCAAAAAAATCTACTCCATCCACACGCTCGTCAAGATGCCAGAATCGCTCCCAATCTTCTATTATTTGGACAAAATATTTTTTCTTTACCTCAAACCGCCATCTCTTGAACGATAAATTGATTTGCCCGAAGCAGTACGTCCAGGCACAAATATTATCGTCAAGAAAGAAAAATCGCTTCAGCATATAAAGAAAAAATAGATACAAATCAGTGTATTAAACATAATAATAAACTAATAACTAATAATGATGAAAATTAAAATAAATGACTCACAAGTATATATCTCCAACAAGCCACCAGCGCATCAATCCGCTGCGATTTCCACGTTAAAAAAATATTGAAGAAATCGTGTCTCTTGGCTAAAGCAGCAAGGAAATTGTTGAAAGCATTGGCAAAGGCCCCGACAGGCACTCTGTTTTCCCATCGGATCACAGCACTCCGATTAATATCAGGGATGAGGTTCGTTTCCTTGGTAGCATTGCGGCCGAGGTCGCCCGGTACCTGCGAAACAAAGAATCGAATGAAACAATGAATCAATCTATATTTGCGAAAAAAATTTAAAATAATAACCGATAAACTATAAAATTTATTCATACCTTTCAGTTCGAGGCATCTACGCTTTGCTTGTTCGTACCTATGCTGCGCGATAGAGCGCACCGCATGATAAGAATCCCAATCCCCCTTCACCTTGGCCGGACCGTGGACTTGCTGATCCGTAATAGAATCTGGCGGTAGTGCCGCAGCCTCTAAAGATACGCTATACGGCTCAAATCTCCTCTCCTCCAATACATCTGCATGCGATGGCGGTGGTATCTCCGCATGCTGTGTAGGATCAGCCTGTGTCTCCACGTCATGTGGAGCATCTCCGTGTGATGTGTCCTGTGGCTGCGAGTCATGTGTAGCATCTCCTCCTCCTGTGTAGTAAATGTTAAAAAAATATTAGGCTCGTGTTAATAGTTTATAGAAATGTACAAATATAACAAATAAATAAAAATACCTGACGTAGAGGCATGTGCGTCGCCTCCAGAATGTCTACCAAATAGTCTCTCAAGCGCTTTCTTACGTAATCCTTTTGTCATCTATACTTTGAAAACATAATGAATATCCAACAAAAGTATATAATGCAAATAATTAATAAAATAGCACATGGCAACAGAATCGCGTGTACATGATGTCCAGTTAAACAGATAATACAAAGGTAATAATGTAATACATGACACACCGTGATACATGATAACCAGTCAAACAGATAATATAAAGGTAATAATATAATACATGACACATCCACATGATAACCAGTCAACCGGATAATATAAAGGTAATAATATAATACATGACACATCGTGATACATGATAACCAGTCAAACAGATAATGTTGAGGCTCTACTCTGCGATCGTGTGCGGATAGCCTGCGACCGTGTGCGTGCCAACGAAAGGACTGTTCTTATAGTTTTATCGACTCCGCTGCGGACAGGTTTTTTACCTTTACGCCTTGGCTCACATATAATCGCAGGTACATCAGGGCGCGCTAGTGCAATTTCATAGTCCAGATTATTATTTTGTGTCAATAAAAACTCCTCGGCTATTTCGTTGGCCAAGATAACATCCTCATTGTGATCTTCGTCAGACACGACTTCATGAATGTAGGCTCTAGGCGGATTCTTAAGGATAACCCATTCGTCATTTTTCATTATATCTTTGACATAAAAGCACTATTTGGCGTGAGTAGCTAACATGTATTTTTCAGACTGATATATTTCCTTGTTAAGATTAACGATTGTGTAACCGTAGTCATCCTTCGCCTTTTTCCGTTCACACCAACGAACCTTAAACATCACATGACTGACTTCCTTATTAATCCCATAGAAAATCTCCACGATGTCTTTTACCTGACCGTAGCAATAGATTTCCCCTTGTATCGGATTTAGATCTTTTGCACTAGCGTATGACAGTTGCGAGAAGGAGCAGAACACACCGCTGTTTTACGTTTGTCGTCTCTCTTCGAGACCGACAATGTTAAACCTAAAGCCGTTGACACAGTAGCCTCCATAATGCTTAACCACATTAGAAGGACCTCTAGCATATAAACAAACTTTCTCAGACAGGTTAATCCCATTCGTAATCCGTTTGTCAACCTTTAAGAAAAGAAGCAAATAGTTTACATATCTATTAACGGGCACATATATTTGATATACGAATCAGAAATGTAAAAAGATCTTACTTCACCCTTCAGCCATGAAGGGAATTGTCTAGAGTGTGTGTCCATAACTCTCTTATTTTTTGTTCTACATTTAAGATTAGTCTGGACATGTCGGATGTGAAGCGTAGACAAGAAGCATTTATAACGGTTAAATAGAGATAATTATTTTGAGGTCATATAATCTGATTCAAACAGTTAAATACTTATGCCGCGTATATGTTAAATGTAGTATCATTGCTCAGGATATGTGTGGGCTTGATCTAGCTCCATTCTGGGGAATCTAGTGTCCTCCCCACGATCATTGTAGAATGTACCGTCAATTATTCGTTGGGGACGGTTTAGCCTTGTCTCTACGCCCCGCAAGTAACGAGAGATAAAATTAAAACTCTCGTTACTTATGTAGTTATCTGCGATCGACCCTTCAGGATGTGCACGATTATGCATCAGTTGTTTCATGAAACCGAAATACCTACAAGCATATAGTTTCATGATTTGTGACAAAATGGAACTGAGAAATGTAATTTGACAAATATTAAATGAATATTATAATAATAAATACCTCTCCACGGGGTACATCCAGCGATATTGAACTGGTCCTGCGATGCGGGCTTCGTATGCTAAATGTATTGTGAGATGCACCATGACCGTGAAGAATGAGGGTGGAAATAGTATTTCCATTTTACACAGTGTATTAGCAACACGTCCCTCTAATTCTTCAAACTCCCTAACATCAATCACCTTAGAGCATAGTTGCTTGAAGAAACCGCAGAATTCTATTACCACCATCGCGAGTTCCTTGTCAGCATGTCGCAACGCAACCGGGAGAAGTTGATGTAATAGAATATGATGATCATGTGTCTTGAGTCCCAAAATCTTTCTGTCCTCAATATGCACATTTGCTGAAATGTTTGAAGCATAACCATCCGGTGTCTTCACGGACTTTAGAAATAAACACATATTGTGGACCTCATCCTTCGACAGTGTGACACGGGAGGCTGGGAGTTCAAACTTTCCGTCGCCCTTATTTATAGCTTGCAGTTCCGGACGAATGTTCAATTCTGCTAGGTCTCGACGTGCCCTTAAGTCATCTTTCGATTTTTCCCGTCCTGTAACAAAGTGTTCAAGAGATTCTGGCATATGTTCTTCTCGATGTGCATGACATCCAAGTTGTAACGTATTTTTAAACTTCTCCAATATGGCAGCTGATAAAATATGCTGAATTTTGACAATCCATGCGGAAGTTCGGTGCCTTTTGAGACACGCTCATGCGACTGGACATTGCGAGGCCTATTTCCTTTTGATTTTCCCTTTCCCTTCCATTTTTGCTTCAATATTTTTCTCCTAACACCAAATGGATTTTCTTTGTTGAATCTTTTTTTTCCAAATATTTTTCTAGGTAAAGGATGTAGAAGCTCAAATATTTCTTCTCCGGTCAGCCTTGGTGGTGCCCGTCTACTTTCTGGATTGCCGTCGAACTTTCCTACTAACTTTCTGAACTTGTGCCCTGTAGGCAACCATCTTCTGTGTTGCCAATAACAAAACTTACGGCTGTACTTAAGGAACTTTCTCTCATAGTCTGACATGCAAATCGGACAAGCAATACGACCCTTCGTCGACCATCCAGACAGGTTAGCGTATGCCGGGAAGTCATTAATTGTCCACATGACCATTGCCCGCATACAGAAAGACTCCTTACCATAAGCATCATAAGTGCTGACACCTTTTTCCCAGAGAAGCTTCAGGTCGTCAATTAATGGTTGGAGGAAAACATCGATGTCATTTCCAGGAGAATATCTTCCAGGGATCAAAAGTGACAGTATCATGTACGGTTGCTTCATGCACATCGACGGCGGCATGTTGTACGGTGTCAGCAACACTGGCCAGGTAGACCAAGCAGAGCTCATTAATCCAAACGGATTAAATCCGTCGCTAGCAAGTCCCAGCCTAATATTCCGAGACTCTTTACCGAAGTCGGGGTATATACGGTCAATGTGCTTCCATGCCTCACCGTCCGCAGGATGTCTTAGTTTCCCGTCCTCTTTACGGTCGGTCGAGTGCCATCGCATATTCTCAGCTAGCTCGGCAGACATATAAAACCGCTGCAGCCTAGGAATAATTGGAAAATATCGGAGAACCTTCGCAGGGATTCTGTTCTGCTTATTGGATGCACCGCCTTCGGATGTGCTTACAACTTCTCCTTTCCAACGTGATACATGACACGTCGGACATTCCTCCAGAGCTTCATTACCCTTATTGTACAAGATGCAGTCGTTAGGACAGGCGTCTATATTCTTGTAATCAAGCCCCGGCGTATCAACAATCTTGTGAGCTTCGTAATAGGTCGCGGGGATGCTTTTCTCGCCGCCTGGAATGACTTTCCTCAGCAAATCTAATAACATCTCAAAATGTGTAACAGCCATCCCACTTAGTGTTTGGATATGAATAAGCCTCAGCATAAAAGAAAGCCTTGAGAACTCCTTACACCCCTCGTATAACGGTGACTCGTTTTCTTCAACAAGTCTCATCAATCGATCTACATCTTGAAACATATCATTAGTGTTGACATCACTCACCGACGGTGCTGCAAGAATATCTTCTAACATATCAGTCGTGTCAACTGTCGGATTGCTGACTTTAGTGACTTCTTCCTCTGATTGCATCACCGGGACGCCTTCACCGTGATGACTCCAAAATACATAAGAGCTATCAAATCCATTGATTGACAGATGAAAACTTACATCACTCCTAGTGAGCATTTTACCGTTCCTGCAATTCTTACAAGGATAGAAAATCGACCCGCTTAGCGACCGTAGAGGGTTTGTGTTAGAGTAGGCTAAGAAAGCTTCTATCTCTTGAACGATAAATTGATTTGTGCGAAGCAGTACGTCCAGGCACAAATATTATCGTCAAGAAAGAAAAATCGCCCGCATCTATAATTTAAAAATTAATGGAAGTGAGCATATCCCGACATATATCATTTTAATTTAGGGATGTAAACGTGTGTTCAGAGGACCGCATGTGTGACCGGCTGTCAGAGGAAGGCTTCTATCCCATTAGGTATGTAAACGTGACGTGTATATGTATTTACGTGTGTTCAAGTGTACTTTCAATTCGTCAAAACTTTGGCAGCACCTACCCGCTGTTCTCTGAGTACACTATAGTGGGAAGGATATACTCATGCATATCCCTCCGCAATTTGTACACGGAGAACAACGAGTAAGCGCCGCCGAAACTCTGACGAAAAGAAAGTACACAAGAACACACGTAAATACATATACACGCCATGTTTACATACCTAACCCGTCCAAACTGGACAGATCTAATAAATATTTATATATAAGCCCCCTCTCACATACGCGTACAAAAAAGTTATCGGACCGAACAAGATGGTCTCGTATCCGCCAATGATCCTGTACGCGTATGTGATAAGTAAATAAAGAGATTATATATAGTATTTATTGGACGGGGTATTCTACGGCTCGAAAATATGAGTGTACGGTGTGTGTAGTTTCTGAGTAATTAGCGATATAATAGTTACGCTAACCCCTTATCCTCACCCTCACCCCCACCCTCACCCTCACCTAACCCTAACCCTAACCCTCAACCTCAACCTCAACCTCACCATTGTTCATGGGAAAAATCGTAGCTTTCTTCATTATTGAATTCATTGCACTCAAGTAATCGTTTATCGGTTACAAAGATCCGGTCTTTTTATAAGATCCGGTTACAACGAAATCAAAAAAGAAATAAAAAATTACAACTTTTTCCTTGTTTGTCGAACGAATCACGAGCTCCTGTTTTGCGGTCACTCGCTTGCGTGGGTTCTTTGCCTGCGCCGGGGTTTATCCGTGGACCACCACGCGATCTAGATCCGGTCGGATCTATGCAGTATGACGGGTATTATTTCGCCAAGGAAATAATAGCCGAGGGTACTATTTCGCCAAGGAAATAGTAGCCTTTAATTCTCGGGATCAAAGACCAAGCTTTGATCCGGAGTATGCCTGCGTAGATCTGAGATCCGGTTTGAGATCCGGTTCCTCTCGAACTCTTGCCTTCTTTGGCGTTGACGATCGCCGAGCACCAAGATCTGGAAGAGCAAGTCCTCAAAATCCCAAATCTTCAATCTTTTTTTAGTTCTGAGCCTTGAATCCAGCAGAGCTTCGCCTTCAAAATTTCCAACCCTTGAAAAATGAGCCAACCCTCTCTATTTATAGGCACTCAAAGCGGATCTGGGCCCAGATCTGGGCCCAGATCTGAGTGTGGCTCGGCCACCGAGCCACCCTTAGGTGACTCGGTTTTGGCCGGGTCTCTCTTGGTGTTGGTTTTTTCACCATTGCGGCCGTTTTCCGGTTTTATGGTTGATTTATCCGGACTTGATTCGTTGACCTGATTTGGCAGTAAATCCGGATCCTGATTTGGTAGTAAATCCACTTTTGAGTTCGAGTCCGAAACTGATCTTGATTCGATCATGATTTGCTCGAGTCCGCTCTTGGTTGGATGACTCGTTGATTCACCAAACTGTTAGCTTGATTCCGCACGCGAGTGGATTTATTCCGTTGTTTGCTTGCGGTTCGTTAGCCTCGTAGCCTCGTTAATCCGCTTCATCGCGTGTCACTTGGCTTCGATGTTGTGGTCTAGCGATCGTGTTTGGATACGTTGCCCAATGGTTGGTTTGACGTCGTCGAGCTGTGTTAAGGGACCTACAGGCAGTTTTATACGCCTACAGATACCCCCTCCAAAGTATTTCATCCTCGTTCTTTTATAGAAGAGTCTGGAATACTTTGGATATGATTGTCCCATCCTTCAATCGGTTACAACGGGATATTTAGAATGGCTTCTATTCTTGATTCCTTCAGTCCTCCAGGCTATTCGGTGCTTTGTCGAATGTCTGTAAGGGTTCCGGTGCTGCATTTATTGTCTGACCATTTGTCGGAATTTTGAACTTAAAGTCAATTCTCGATTTCCTAACTTTTTAGCTCGAGTTTGCCGACCATCGATTGTCGGTGTTGAATCTTCATTTACAACACATTGTCCAGCGTTTGAGCTTCATTGCGACGTGTTGTCCGGCGTTTGACTTTCATTGTGACGCGTTGTCCGGTGTAGTATTATTAAGTTATCCTTAAGAATATTTTTAGAAAAATATTTTCTAGAAACTTCTCAACCAAGAATAGGAAATAGTTTATACTCGTATACCTTATTGGAGTAATAAGAAGCAGTTTATACTCGTATACTTTTCGGAGTAGTAAGAAGCAGTTTATACTCGTATACTTTTCGGAGTATGGATTCTTTCATTGCAACGCATTGATCGGCGTTGACCTAGGGTTACGCGTTGACCGGCGTTAACCTAGGGTTTCGGATCGCCTGTCATTGACTTTTGGTCGTAACGCGTTGACTGGCGTTGACCTAGGGTTACGCGTTGACCGGCGTTGACCCTAGGGTTTCGAACGTCGTAGGATGCTCAAATTATGAGACCAACTAATGAAGCTGATACGTCAGTAACTCTCGTGTTTATAGGATTTTTCGCAAACCCCCAGCCATCAACGGGTTTGATGAGCCTTTACCGACTACCGTTTGAGTCGGGCTAGCATACGGATTGTCTAAATCCGTTCCGCACGTAACGTTGTGCTAAGAGAGCTAACGCTCTTAGTGCTACGATACTGAATACGTAGACTTCGTCTTTCTCACGGGAATAGACTACCCGGCGACGCGTGTTAGGCGCTGACTTTAGGATTTTTGGCTAACCCCCAGCCTTCAACGGGTTTGATATGCCTTTACCGACTACCGTTTGAGTCGGGCTAGCATGCGGATTGTCTAAATCCGTTCCACATGTAACGTTAAGCTAAAAGAGTTAACCCTTTTAGTGCTACGATATTGAATACGTAGACTTCGTCTTTCTCCTGTGAAAAGACTAAACAACAACGTGTATCAGACGTCGACTTAGGATTTTTGGCAAATCCTCAGCCCTCAACGGATTTGATGTGCTCTTACCGATTACCGTTTGAATCGGGCTTACATGCGGATTGTTTTAAGCCCGTTCCGCATGTGATGTTGTGCTAAAGGAATGAACTCCCTTAGACTTGTTGCTACAATATTAAATACGTAGACTTTGTCTTTGCCACGGGAATAGACTACCCGACAATGCGTGTTAGGCGCTGACTTATCCCTACTTAGGTTTCAGGATAGGATACCCTAGAATTGAACTCTGGTGTCTTTTTCCACGGAGAAAGACTAAACCGGCGACGCGTGTTAGGTGTCGGCATATCATTTTTTAAGATTCAGGATGAAATTCCCCATGTGTGTGAGGCATGGATTTTGGTGTTATTAATAACAACCTGCCACAATGTTGAATATGTGAGCGGGTGTTCTTTTTAACGGTTAAGAACTAACCGGCAGCGCGGGTTAAGCGCAGACTTATCCCTGCTTAGGTTTCAGGATAGAATACCCCAGAATCGAACCCTGGTGTCTTTTTCTGTGGAAAAAGACTAAACCGGCAGCGCGTGTTAGGCGCAGGCTTATCCCTGCTTAGGATTCGGGATAAACTTCCTAGGATGAATCCTGGATTGATAAATTTTGGAAAAGATCAGTGCGGGAAAGGAAGAATTTTATATTCTATTTCCCGGTCTTCTTTTAGGGTGAAGGCGAACCCGAACACAAGGAAGGAAGAATTTTATATTCTATTCCTTGATTCTGGAAAGGAAGAATTTTATATTCTATTTCCAGTGCGAGAAAGAAACTAGAAGTGGGATCTCCACTCCGAGAATCCAGAAAATCTGAATAAGCTTACCTTTTATAGGATTGGTTATCTGGATGAGTTTTTCGTTTATCGAAATGAAATTTCAACTTAGGCTATAACCATGGGAAGGCTTAACCAAATAGAAAAAGAAGGGAGTTCTTTCATTTATCGAAAGGGGACTCTGAACTGAAAGTGAACCTCTTGTTCGTGAAAAGAATCAAGAGGGGAAATTGCTGGCGGTTTGGGCCAAAAAGACATTTTTGGTGGATCCACTATCGATTGAAATTGATTAGTGAGGGATTTTGGTGGTGAACATGATTTTGGGTTATCCTCTAGAATATTAAGTGTAATATTCTTCAAGGAACTTCCTGGTAAATGGGTTATCCTGAACGTACTAAGGATAGTACTTTTTCAGGAACTTCCCATTTATCGGCATTAATTGCCTGGTGCCCTCTTGGGTAATCAGACGATATGCGCCGTTTGAGTAGACTGTGTCTATTACAAACGGTCCTTCCCATTTGGGTTCGAATTTACCTTTCTTCTTGGAATTGAGGATTATTGGTCGACGAGCAGCGAGGACCAGATCTCCTTCCTTGAAGCTTCTCTGTCGGACTTTTTTTGTTAAAGGCCCTAGATATTCGGGCTTGATAAAACTCAATTTGTTGTTGAGCTTCCAAGCACTTTTCATCCAACCTTTCGAGTTCTTCGAGACATTTCTGATGTTGTTCTTCTGTCGTCATCTCAGTTGCGAGAGCGATCCGAAGGGACGGGATTTGGATCTCTAATGGTAGCACCGCTTCACATCCGTATACCAACGAATATGGGGTAACCCCTGTAGGCGTGCGTATGGTGGTACGATAAGCCCAGAGTGCTTCACCAAGTTTATCATCCCAGTCTCGTTTATTGGTCTTCACGAGTTTTGACAGGATTTTGATGATCGTCTTGTTAAAAGCCTCCGCTAATCCATTTGCGGCGGGATAATAAGGTGTTGACGAAACATCTTCAATTTTGAACTTGTCGCAAAACCTGATGAAAGCGTTGCTTATGAATTGTGGACCGTTGTCATGAATGATCCGTCTTGGCACGATGTGTCGGTATATGACATGATGCTTGATGAAATTGATGACGTTGTTCGTCTTTACTTCTCTAAGTGGAATCGCTTCAGCCCACTTTGAAAAGTAATCCGTGATTGCGAGGATGAATCGATCACCTTTGACTGACGGGGGAAAAATAAGACCGACAATGTCCATGCCCCATGTCTCGAATGGCCACGATGTGGTTGACGTGTGTAACTACTCCAGTGGTTGGTGCATATAATTTGCATGTATTTGACAAGCATGACACTCTCGGGTGTATTCGATTGCATCACGAACCATTATTGGCCAAAAATATCCCATTCTCCTGATGCGATCATACAATTTGGGACCGGGCTGATGCGCACCACATTCTCCTTCGTGTGCTTCCCTAAGAACTTCTCTGCTTCTTTGTTCGAAAGGCATCGGAGTAACAAACCATCGTACCCTCTACGATATAATGTATGGGTCTCGGTATTATAGAAGAATCTTGGCGCTCTTCGGAAAATTTTAGTCATCGCTCACTGGTACGTGGCGCCTACGTTCTTTAGACCGAAAGACATCACCGTGTAGGAAAAGACAGCGAGGGGCGTTCTGAACGCTGTATGCTTCTCAACATCTGGGTGCATCTTGATTTGGTTATATCCTGAAAAGCCATCCATAAAAGACATTCTCTCGAATCCGCACGTATTGTCGATAATGACATCTGTGATTGGGAGAGGAAAATCGTCTTTTGGACATGCCATATTCAGGTCCCTGAAATCGATACAAATCCTGATTTTACCGTTCTTCTTCATGACTGGAACAATATTAGCTAGCCAGTCTGGATGTTGTTCCTCTCGGATAAATCCTGATTCGATCAATTTCTTAACCTCTGCCTCAATGCCTTCCATAATCTGTGGACGAAACCGTCTTTGCTGTTGTTTGACAGGTTTAGCATCCGACTTGATATCGAGGCGGTGCATTGCCACATTGGGGTCAAGCCCTGGCATGTCTTCATAGTTCCAAGCGAAGACGTCAATATATTCCCTGATGAGAGCAATTAATTCCTCCTTCTCATTTGGGGGAAGACTATCGCTGATGAATATAGGCTTTGGGTTGGCCTCGTCACCCATGTTAATTTGGACTATTTTATCTTCAGTGGGGGGGTTCCCTCTGTTCAAACCTATCACCATACTGCATGTTCAAGTGATGAACCCATGGGTCTTCCCATGTTGGCATTTGATCATCATTCTCCATTGTGGACGGATCAGCTGTAGCCATGTTTACCATTAGGGCTTTGAATGCTTCCCCCAGACTTGTATCGGAATCCCATTCCGAGGAATCTGACGATGTACATCTTTGTGTCGCTCAGATGATTGGTCATTGATTAACCAGCAACATTCGTCTTCTGAGGAAGATTCATACCCTAACCCTCGACGGTATTTATAATAGTCGTCTGGTTTCCCTTTTAGTACATACGCTGCTTTGGCTGGAATACGGGGACCTCGATCGAAGTATAGACCTTCTCCGAGTGTGAAATCGTATCCCTGCTTTTCCATAAGCTTGCGAGCTTCTGGACTATATTTAGATAAATGTCGACCAGGTTTGTCTTCATTCTCATCTTGGTGATGCGCTTTGGTTCAAACCACGCTGTGGGTATGTTCGCGGGGAAAATAGTATTCTTCTTCATTGATGATTCCAGTGCCATCTTAAATAACAACTTTTTGAGTTACAAAGTCCGGTCTTTTTATAAGATCCGGTTACAAGGAAAATCAAAAAGAAAATAAAGATTACAACTTTTCTCCTTATTTGTCGAACAAATCACGAGCTCCTGTTTTGCGGTCGCTCGCTTTGTGGGTTGTTTGCCTGCGCCGGGGTTTATCCGTGGACCACCGCAAGATCTAGATCCGGTCGGATCTACGCAGTACGACGGGTATTATTTCACCAAGGAAATAATAGCCGGGGAGGATTAGTTCACCAAGGAAATAATCGTCCAAATCTCAGGATCAAAGGCCAAGCTTTGATCCGGAGTACGCCTGCGTAGATCTGAGATCCAGTACTCTCGAACACCTGCCTTATTTGGCGTTGACGATCGCCGAGCACCAGATCTGGATGAGCAAGTCCTCGAAGTCCCAAAGCTTGGATCTTTTTAAGTTTTGAGTCTTGAATCCTGCAGGGCTTCGCCTCTCCAAATTTTCCAACCTCCTACAAATGAACCAAGGGGGCCTATTTATAGGCTCTCTGAACTATGCCCGTGCACAGATTTGGGTCGGCCACCTTGGGCCGAGCCACCCATGGGTGGCTCGGCCTTGGCCGAGAGACCTACGGGTGGCTCGGCTTTGGCCGAGCCCCCCCTTAAGCGTTGGGTTTCATCGTTTTGTGTTTTCGGTTTAATCCGTGATTCAGTTGACTTAGACTCTGATTTGGCAGTAAGTCTGATTCCTGATTTGGCAGTAAATCGGCTTCTGAGTTCGAGTCCGAAATTAATCTTGATTCGATCGTGATTCGTCTGAGTCCGCTCTTGGTGTTGATCTGAACTCTGATTTGTTCTGAATCCTGATTTGGAAGTCTGGATCCCGATTTGGCAGTAAATCGGCTTTGGTGTTGTGGACTAACGTTCGTGTTTAGATACGTTGCCCGATGGTTCGTCGGTTTGTGCCGAGCTGTGCTAAGGGACCTATAAGCAATTTTATACGCCTACAGATACCCCCTCCAAAGTATTTCAGTCTCGTTCTTTTATAGAAGAGTCTGGAATACTTTGGACATGATTGTTCCCACTTTCAGTCGGTGTAACGGGACTTTGGAATGGCTTCTGTTCTTGATTCCTTCAATCCTTCAGGCTATTCGGTGCTTTGTCGAATATCTGTGAGGGTTTTGGTGCTGCATTTATTGTCTGACCGTTGTCGGAATTTCGAATTTGAAGCCGGTTCCTAATTTTCTGATCTTTAGCTCACCATCGATTGCGTGCGTTGAGTCTTTATTTGCGACGCGTTGTCCGGAGTAGTATTGTTGAGTTATCCTTAAGAATATTTATAAAAATATTCTCCAGGAACTTCTCAACCAAAAATAGGGAATAGTTTATACTCATATACCTTATTGGAGTAGTAAGAAGCAGTTTATACTCGTATACTTTTCGGAGTATTAAGAAGCAGTTTATACTCGTATACTTTTCGAAGTATTAAGAAGCAGTTTATACTCGTATACTTTTCGGAGTATTGATTCTTTCATTGCAACACATTTATTGGCGTTGACCTAGGGTTACGCGTTGACCGGCGTTGACCTTAGGGTTTTGAACGTCGTACGTTGAATTTTTGATCGCAACGCGTTGACTGGCATTGACCTTAGGGTTTTGAACGTCGTACGTTGACTTTTTGATCGCAACGCGTTGACTGGCGTCGACCTTAGGGTTTTGAACGTCGTACGCTGACTTTTTGATCGCAACGCGTTGACTGGCGTTGACCTAGGGTTACGCGTTGACCGGCGTCGACCCTAGGGGTTCGAACGTCGTAGGATGCTCAAGTCACGAGACCAACTAATGAAGCTGATGCGTCAGTGACTATCGCATTTATAGGATTTTTGGCAAACCCCCAGCCCTCAACGGATTTGATTAGCCTTTACCGACTACCGTTTGAGTCGGGCTAGCATGCGGATTGTCTAAATCCGTTCCATATGTAACGTTGTGCTAAGAGAGTTAACGCTCTTAGTGCTACGATATTGAATACGTAGACTTCGTCTTTCTCACGGGAATAGACTACCCGGCGACGCGTGTTAGGCGTTGACTTTAGGGTTTTTGGCTAACCCCCAGCCTTCAACGGATTTGACGTGCTCTTACCGATTACCGTTTGAGTCGGGCTAGCATGCGGATTGTCTAAGTCCGTTCCGCATGTAACGTTGTGCTCAGAGGTTGAATCCTCTGAGACTTGCTGCTACGACTTTGAATACGTAGACTTTGCCATTGTTATGGGAATAGACTACCCAGCAACGTGTGTTAAACGCTGACTTATCCCTACTTAGGCTTCGGGATAAAATACCCCAGAATTGAATTCTGGTGTCTTTTTCTACAGAAAAAGACTAAACCGGCGACGCGTGTTAGGTGTCGGCATATCCTTTCTTAGGATTCAGGATGAAATTCCCCATGCGTGTAAGGCATGGATTTTGGTGTTATTAATAACAACCTGCCACAATGTTGAATATGTGAACAGGTGTTCTTTTTAACGGTTAAGAACTAACCGTCAGCGCGGGTTAAGCGCAGACTTATCCCTGTTTAGGTTTTAGGATAGAACACCCCAGAATCGAACCCTGGTGTCTTTTTGTACGGAGAAAGACTAAACCGGCAGCGCGTGTTAGGCGCAGACTTATCCCTGCTTAGGATTCGGGATAAAATACCCCAGAATCGAACTCTGGTGTCTTTTTGTACGGAGAAAGACTAAACCGGCGACGCGTGTTAGGCGTTGACTTTAGGGTTTTTGGCTCGTTCCGCATGTAACGTTGTGCTAAGGGAATGAACTCCCTTAGACTTCGTGCTATGATGTCGAATACATAGACTTCGCCATTGTTACGGGAATAGGCTACCCGGCGACACGTGTTAGGTGTTGACTTTAGGATTTTTGGCTAACCCCCAGCCTTCAACGGGTTTGATTAGCCTTTACCGACTACCGTTTGAGTCGGGCTAGCATGCGGATTGTCTAAATCCGTTCCGCATGTCACGTTGTGCTAAAGGTATGAACTCCCTTAGACTTGATGCTACAACTTCGAATATGTAGACTTCGCCATTGTTATGGGAATAGGCTGCCCAGCAACGTGTTTTAGACGCTGACTTATCCCTACTTAGGCTTCGGGATAAAATTCCCCAGAGTCGAACTCTGGTGTCTTTTTCTTCGGAGAAAGACTAAACTGGCGACGCGTGTTAGGCGTCGGCATATCCTTTCTTAGGATTCAGGATGAAATTCCCCATGCGTGTAAGGCATGGATTTTGGTGTTATTAATAACGACCTGCCACAATGTTGAATATGTGGATGGGTGTTCTTTTTAACGGTTAAGAACTAACCGGAAGCGCGTGTTAGGCGCATACTTATCCTTACTTAGGTTTTAGGATAAAATACCCCAGAATCGAACTCTGGTGTCTTTTTCTATGGAGAAAGACTAAACCGGCAGCGCGTGTTAGGCGCAGACTTATCCCTGCTTAGGATTCGGGATAAACTTCCTAGGATGAATCCTAGACTGATAAACTTTGGGAAAGATCGGTGCGGGAAAGGAAGAATTTTATATTCTATTTCCCGGTCTTCTTTTAGGGTGAAGGCGAACCCGAATACAAGGAAGGAAGAATTTTATATTCTATTCCTTGATTTTGAAAAGGAAGGATTTTATATTCTATTTCCAGTTGGAAAGGAGACTCGAGGTGGGATCTCCACCCCCAGAATCCGGAAAGATGAAACTGAGAGCGGGATCTCCACTCCGATAATCGAAAAGATTCGGATAACCCTAACTGTCGGAAGGTTTGATTACCGAACTAAAGATGATTTTCTCGTTTATCGAGAGTAAATCGTGGTTTTGGTCCTAACTGTAGGAAGGTTTGACCAAGCAGGAGTTTGAGATGACCCTAACTGTAGGAAGGTTTGATCACTCGATTTGAAAGTGGACCTCTCGTTCATTGGAGGAATCGAGAGGGGATTTTGACTGTGGTCCTAACTGTAAGAAGGTTTGACCAATTGGGAGGTTTGAGACGATCCTAACTGTAGGAAGGTTTGATCGCTTGATTTGTGGACCTCTCGTTCATTGGGAGAATCGAGAGGGGATTTTGACTGTGGTCCTAACTGTAAGAAGGTTTGACCAAGTGGGTGTTTTGAGACAATCCTAACTGTAGGAAGGTTTGATCGCTCAATTTGTGGACCTCTCGTTCATTGGGGGAATCGAGAGGGGATTTTGACTGTGGTCCTAACTGTAAGAAGGTTATGAATTTCTCGTTTATCGAGAGTAAATCGTGGTTTTGGTCCTAACTGTAGGAAGGTTTGACCAAGCGAGAGTTTGAGGTGACCCTAACTATAGGAAGGTTTGATCACTTGATTTAAAGGTGGACCTCTCGTTCATTGGAGGAATCGAGAGGGGATTTTGATTGCGGTCCTAACTGTAGGAAGGTTTGACCAAATAAATGGTGGGTTTAGTGTTTATCATTTTATTTGTAATGATCGGGTTATCCCTAAGGAAATTATATGTAACATTCTTTCGGGAACTTCCCGTTACATGAATCATCCACCCCCAGCTTCTTCGCGAAACTGGGTTTATCATTGCATCTGGTTGTATGATCGGGTTATCCTTAAGAATATTACGTATAAAACTCTCCAGGAACTTCCCGTCAAAAGTGGGAAACAGTTTAGACTCATATACCTATTGGAGTATGTAGGGAGCAGTTTAACCTCATGCACCTGTTGGAGGATTGAGAAGCAGTTTATACTCGTATACTCTTCGGAGTGTTGCCGTTCTCAACTGGTTTACTCTAGCGTTATGACGCCGGCTTCAACCAAGGTCTGGATACTATTCTTTAAAGTAAAGCAGGCCTTGGTGGGATGAAGGATCCTCCTGTGGTATGCGCAGTACTTCGGATCCGTAGTATTGTCAGCTTCCTCCTGATTCGTGATCGGTGGCAGCTTGATCTTGTTATTTTTAAGGAGTGATTCGAAGATGGCTGGAACATCTTCGTCTTTGAAGGAGTACTCTTTTTGAGGCCTCTGATCCGAAGTCTTCTGCTGTCTCCGGGATTGATGTTGTGACGTTTGATTAGCACCACCAGTAGCTGCAGGTGTTTTGCCCTTCCCATGGGAGGCGAAGTTTGAGGTCAGCGGATTAGCCGTCGGTCGGTTCCTCTCAGTCTTCTTCCTTCAGAGGAAGCGTTCGACTTGTTCACCGTGCACCTTCAAGTCTTTCCAAGTGTCAGACGGTGCTGTTCCCATCGCTTCGAGGATGTCCAATAAAAGATTATTGTGACAAGTCTCGAGGATAAAGTCTTCACTGACCGGATCCCTGCAATTCATTGCTTTGTTTCGGAATCTCTTTACGAAGTTTTCAACTGTTTCACCATTTTTCTGCTTCTCGTCAAATAGTGTGCCAATTGAAATTTCGGTGTCGTCGTCGAAGAAGTTAGCAAGGAACTTAGTCTCCATGTCATCCCAGCTGTTCACGCTTCCTGGCTTGAGGCGACGATACCAATCGAAGGCGGCTCCGCGAAGAGTGCCAACGAAGGACCGTACCATCAGAGGCTCATTACCAGAGATAACACCCAGGTGCGATTTGAAGTAAATCAAATGCTGAGTGGGTGAACCCTTCCCATCAAACGGCGTGAAGTTAATCAGACTGAACTTCGCCGGATAGGGGATTGATTCCCATTCTCGTGGGTATGGACAAGGGATGCCCGTTTTCTTCACCTCTTGAGCGGAAATCAGCGTGTTGATTTTGCTTTCGAGGTTTTTGATCTGCAAACTTTCACCTGCATCTTCGTTAGCATCCTCGTTACCACCCCCTGCATTGATGGGAGGGTTATTGGCGTTATGAGTTTCATTTGCACCTGTGTCCTCATCTTCCAGATTGTTCTGGTTACGATGACTTGGTTCGCCTTGTTGGTTCCTCAATGCCTGGATTTGTTGGTCATGCATCTCTCTCGTAGTCTGCATGGCCATCTGCATTTCGAACTTGAAGCTCTCTTGCTGTTTAGCCATGGCTTCTTCGAGCATCTTGGCCACTTGTTTCGCGCTTATCATCAGCGACTCGCGAGGTTCCCCCTCACTGGATACTGTATTATCTGATGTGACCGCAGAGCAGGTATCCGACTCTTCACCTTCTGAAGGTAGTCTTGTCCGAATCCTACCATAAGTTCCTCGTGCGATGGCTCCAGACTACAGACGGGTTAGACGCCGGGGTGCATTCCGAATTGACTCGAGATTATCCCGTGCCGATGTCCCTCTACTGGTCATATACGTGGTGACCCTCGGAAATTCTCCATCTTCGACTACTCTTCTTCTTCGTCGGAAACGCCTAGGTCTTGGTTCTGGCGCTTTGGCACTGAGCCTTTCGAAGACCGAAACTCTTTCGGGGACCGTCTTGATACAGTTACATTCAGATAATACTGCCCGAATGAGTTTGGAACAGGGGCATTGATTCTCTAGTCTTTGGGGACTCCTCTTCCTGGTTTTCCTCGTACCCCCAACATGATAGTACAACTTGTCCGTTTGAAAGTCGGAGCAACCTATCGTGTGTTGGCACGACTTCTCAGGTATAACGTTATCATCATTGGATAACAACATTTCCTTCTGAGGGCGAACTGCCTTCTTTAGGCTTTCAAAAGTTACGCGCCTCGAAACATGCCTTCGTGGGCGTGAGTTCTCAGCGGGCTCCTAGACTTCGATGCGTAAATTAGCGTACGCAGCAGCCTTGAACTCCTTGTCATGCTGAAAATGACGGCAACCCCCAGCATGTTGAGTCGTTCGGGGCTTCTTCATCAGGCCCAAACGTTCTTGAACTGGAGATTTGCATCGTCCATTGGGAAACGGGCCGAGGCGCTCCAAAACTGACTTCTTTCTCCAGGGTGACTCTGCGTGCCCTCCCGGAGTAGCCATGGGAATTGTCGGCGACTTCGTTTGGTTCGCCGGAGGTTGAACTTTGGTGGGAGGCTGCAAAGGTTGCTCTTTGGCCTGAATCGCCACTTCGGGCTTCGGCCTCCAAACTTTGCGAGTTGGTGGCGGCTTCTTTGCCACTTCCTTCTGCAGTTTTATACGGGCCTCTTGGACTTGAGCCCGTGCCTGTGCTGACATCGCGCGGCGCCTGCGAATGCGCTCTTCCAATGTCGAACGATTCCGTTTGACACGGACCCACTCGTTCGTTGGCGGATTGGAGGAGCTACCCTTCATTGATTGTTGAGGCTGCTTGCCTCTCTTGTTCTTCAGATCCGCATTGTAACGGATCCCGTCAACTGACTCCATGGCCTTTGCGAATTGTTTCGCAAGGCGTTGGCGTTGCCTTTGGCGGGCTCTCTTCGAGAGAGTCACCATGCCCTCTGCGGCAGAAGGGTTGACCAGAGCAGCTCCGACCTGGTAGGGAATTGGAGGAATCTCACCCGATGCGGCTTTGGCATCCAGCGGGGTGAGATCTTCGTTGGTGTTTTCCATATCTTCATACCAACGAGTTTTTCTCCTGGAGGAGAATTTCTTGGACTTGCGGGGGGAGGTTGATCCGGACGAGGACGATAGGTATTCCTTGAACTTTTGCTGGTCGAACTCGTATTCGACCTCCTCCACGATCGGGATCGAGATCCGCGGCTGCGACGCTCCGATCTCGGCAGCAAGATCGGCGACTCCCACTGTGGTCGCCAGATTGTTCACGGGGAAAATAGTATTCTTCTTCATTGATGATTCCATTGCCATCTTAAATAACAACTTTTTGAGTTACAAAGATCCGGTCTTTTTATAAGATCCGGTTACAAGGAAAATCAAAAAGAAAATAAAGATTACAACTTTTCTCCTTATTTGTCGAAAAAATCACGAGCTCCTGTTTTGCGGTCGCTCGCTTTGTGGGTTGTTTGCCTGCGCCGGGGTTTATCCGTGGACCACCGCGAGATCTAGATCCGGTCGGATCTACGCAGTACGACGGGTATTATTTCACCAAGGAAATAATAGCCGGGGAGGATTAGTTCACCAAGGAAATAATCGTCCAAATCTCAGGATCAAAGGCCAAGCTTTGATCCGGAGTACGCCTGCGTAGATCTGAGATCCGGTACTCTCGAACACCTGCCTTATTTGGCGTTGACGATCGCCGAGCACCAGATCTGGATGAGCAAGTCCTCGAAGTCCCAAAGCTTGGATCTTTTTAAGTTTTGAGTCTTGAATCCTGCAGGGCTTCGCCTCTCCAAATTTTCCAACCTCCTACAAATGAACCAAGGGGGCCTATTTATAGGCTCTCTGAACTGTGCCCGTGCACAGATTTGGGTCGGCCACCTATGGGGGCCACCTATAGGTGGCCGGCTCTGGGCCGAGCCACCGAGCCACCTATGTGTGGCTCGGCTTTGGCCGAGCCCCCCCCTTAGGCGTTGGGTTTCGTCGTTTTGTGTTTTTGGTTTAATCCGTGATTCAGTTGACTTAGACTCTGATTTGGCAGTAACTCTGATTCCTGATTTGGCAGTAAATCGGCTTCTGAGTTCGAGTCCGAAATTGATCTTGATTCGATCGTGATTCGTCCGAGTCCGCTCTTGGTGTTGATCTGAACTCTGATTTGTTCTGAATCTTGATTTGGAAGTCTGGATCCCGATTTGGCAGTAAACCGGCTTTGGTGTTGTGGACTGACGTTCGTGTTTAGATACGTTGCCCGATCGTTCGTCGGTTTGTGCCGAGCTGTGCTAAGGGACCTATAAGCAATTTTATACGCCTACAGGGTACTGATCCAAAGCTGATTGACACTGCGTTCGCTCCGACATTCTTGGATGGTTTCGGGGTTATGACACCTACATCAATTAACGCCTGGATTTTATCCTTGAGATGGAAGCATGACTTCGTAGGGTGATGGACCGCTCTATGGTATGCGCAATACTTCGGATCCGTCACCTTGTTAGCCCCTTCTTGATCCACAATAGCTGGCAGCTGGATTTTGTTATTCTCCAATAGGTACTTGAAGATGCCGGGAACTTCGTCATCTTTGAAAGAGTACACTTTAGGAAACCTTGGCTCCGAAGATTTCTGCTTCTGAGGCCGTTGTTGCCATTGCGTCTGCGATTGTTGTGGCGCTCGTTGCTGCTGCTGTTGCTGAGGTTGCAATTGGAAAGTTTGATTAGCATCAACTGCATTAACATGCGCCTTACCTTTCCCTCGTGGGACGAAGTTCTGCTGTGGAGCATTCGTCGCCTGCTGGCCTCTTTCCGCCTTCTTCCTTCTGAGGAATCGCTCGACTTGCTCCCCTCGGACCTTCAGATCCTTCCATGTTATGGACGGCGCTGTCCCCATTGCTTCCAACACGTCCAACGCGAGGTTGTTGTGGCAAGTTTGGAGAATGAACTCCTCGGTGATTGGGTCCCGACAGTTCATCGCCTTGTTCCGGAACCTTTTGACAAAAGTGTCGACCAATTCTCCATCTTTTTGTTTCTCGTCGAGCAACGTTCCGATGGATATCTCGGTGTCGTCGTCGAAGAAGTTAGCGAGGAACTTAGTCTCCATGTCGTCCCAGCTATTCACGCTTCCTGGCTTGAGGCGGCGATACCAATCGAAGGCGGCTCCACGAAGAGTGCCAACGAAGGACCGTACCATCAGAGGCTCATTGCCAGAGATAACCCCTAGGTGCGATTTGAAGTAAATCAAATGTTGAGTGGGTGACCCCATCCCATTAAACGGCGTGAAGTTAATTAGACTAAACTTCGCCGGATACGGGATTGATTCCCATTCCCTTGGGTATGGACAAGGAATGCCTGTCTTCTTTATCTCTTGAGCGGAAATCAACGTATTGATTTTGCTCTCGAGGTTTTTGATTTTCAAGTTTTCACCTGTGTTTTCACTAGCATTCTCGTTACCACCCCCTGCATTGACGGGAGGATTAGTGGCATTGTGAACTTCATTAGCATTCGTATCCTCATCTTCCTGATTAACCTGGTCACGACGACTTGGTCCGCCTTGCTGGTTTGTCAGTGCTTGGATCTGTTGCTCATGCATTTCTCTCATATTTTGCATGGCCATCTGCATTTCGAACCTGAAGCTCTCCTGTTGTTTAGCTATGGCGTCTTCAAGCATCTTGGCCACTTGCTCCGCACTTATCATAAGTGCCTCGCGGGGTTGTCCCTCGCTGGATATCGTGATATCTGATGCGACCGCGGAGCCGGCATCCGATTCTTCATCTTCTGAAGGTATCCTTGTCCGAACCCTACCATAAGCTGCTCGTTTGATGGCTCCAGATTGCAGACAGGTTAGACGCCGGGGTGCTTTCAGAATTGACTCGAGATTATCCTGTGTCGATGTCCCCTTGCTGGTCATATTAGTGGCGACCCTCGGAAATTCTTCATCTTCGGCCACCGTTCTTCTTCGTCGGAAACGCCTATGCCTTGGTTTTGGCGTTTCGGTCCTAAGTCTTTCGAAAACCGAAACCCTTTCGGGGACCGTCTTGATACAGTTACACTCAGACAATACCGCCCGAATGAGTTTGGAACAGGGGCACCGAGTTTCTAGTTCCCGAGGACTCCTCCTCCTGGTTTTCCTCGTACCATCAACGCGATAGTACAACTCGTCGGTTTGAAAGTCAGAGTACCCTATCGTGTGTTGGCACGATTTCTCAGGTATAACATTATCGTTATCAGGTGATAATGTTTCCTTCTGAGGGCGAACTGCCTTATTTGGGCTTTCAAGAGTCACACGCCTCGAGACATGCCTTTTTGGGCGTGAGTTCTCAGTGGGCTCCTAGACTTCGATGCGCAAATTGGTGCGCGTAGCTGCCTTAAACTCCTTGTCATGTTGAGGGTTGCGGCGACCCCCAGCATGTTGAATCGTTCGGGGCTTCTTAATTGGACCCAAACGTTCTTGGACTGGAGCCTTGCTTCGCTTCTCGGGAAGTGGACCAAGACGCTCCAAGACTGACTTCCTTCTTTGGAATGATCCTGCGGGATCTCCCAGAGCAGTTGTGGAAATCATAGGCGATTTGGGTCGGTTCGCCGGAGGTTGAACTTTTATAGGCTGCAGTTGTCGCTCCTTAGCCTGAATCGCCGCTTCAGACTTCGGCCTCCAAACTTTGCGAGTTGGTGGCGGTTTCTTGGCCACTTCTTTCTGTAGCTTTCTACGGGCTTCTTCGACTTGAGCCCGTGCCTGCGCTGATAGTGCGCGGCGCTTGCGAATACGCTCCTCCAGCGTCGAACAATTCCGTTTAACACGGACCCATTCGTTCGTTGGCGGCTTGGAAAAGCTACCATTCATCAGTTGCTGAGGCTGTTTGCCTCTTCCGTCCTTCAGATCCGCCTTGTAGCGGACTCCGTCTACGGATTCCATCGCTTTCGCGTACTGTCGCGCCAAGCGCTGACGTTGCCTTTGACGGGCTCTCTTTGAGAGAGTCACCACGCCCTCTATGGCAGAAGAGTTGGCCAGAGCAGATTTGACCTGGTTGGAAGTTGGAGGAATCTCACCCGATGCGACTTTGGCATCAAACGTGGCGAGATCTTCGTTGGTGTTTTCTACATCTTCATACCAACGAGCTTTTCTCCTGGAGGAGAACTTCTTGGACTTGTGGGGGGAGGTTGATCCGGACGAGGATGACAGGTACTCCTCGAACTTCTGCTGGTCGAACTCATACTCGACCTCCTCCATGACCGGGATTGAGATCCGCGGCTGCGACGCTCCGATCTCGGCAGCGAGATCGGCGGCTCCCACTGTGGTCGCCAGATTGTTCGCGGGAAAAATTGTAGCTTTCTTCATTATTGAATTCATTGCACTCAAGTAATCGTTTATCGGTTACAAAGATCCGGTCTTTTTATAAGATCCGGTTACAACGAAATCAAAAAAGAAATAAAAAATTACAACTTTTTCCTTGTTTGTCGAACGAATCACGAGCTCCTGTTTTGCGGTCACTCGCTTGCGTGGGTTCTTTGCCTGCGCCGGGGTTTATCCGTGGACCACCACGCGATCTAGATCCGGTCGGATCTATGCAGTATGACGGGTATTATTTCGCCAAGGAAATAATAGCCGAGGGTACTATTTCGCCAAGGAAATAGTAGCCTTTAATTCTCGGGATCAAAGACCAAGCTTTGATCCGGAGTACGCCTGCGTAGATCTGAGATCCGGTCCTCTCGAACTCTTGCCTTATTTGGCGTTGACGATCGCCAAGCACCGGATCTGGATGAGCAAGTCTTCAAAGTCCCAAAGCTTGAATCTTTTTTAGATCTGAGCTTCGAATCCAGCAGGGCTTCGCCTCCAAAAAATCCAACTGAGTGTGGCTCGGCCACCGAGCCACCCTTAGGTGACTCGGTTTTGGCCGGGTCTCTCTTGGTGTTAGTTTTTTCACCGTTGCGTCCATTTTTCGGTTTTGTGGTTGATTTATCCGGACTTGATTCGTTGACCTGATTTGGCAGTAAATCCGGATCCTGATTTGGCAGTAAATCCACTTTTGAGTTCGATTCCGAAACTGATCTTGATTCGATCTTGATTTGCTCGAGTCCGCTCTTGGTTGGATGACTCGTTGATTCACCAAACCGTTAGCTTGATTCCGCACGCGAGTGGATTTATTCCGTTGTTTGCGTGCGGTTCGTTAGCCTCGTAGCCTCGTTAATCCGCTTTGTCGCGTGTCACTTGGCTTCGATGTTGTGGTCTAGCGATCGTGTTTGGATACGTTGCCCAATGGTTGGTTTGACGTCGTCGAGCTGTGTTAAGGGACCTACAGGCAGTTTTATACGCCTACAACCATCACTTAACTCTAACCCTCACCCTCACCCTCACCCTCACCTTCACCCTCCCCTAACCCTAACCCTAACCTTAACCCTCAAACTCACTCTCACCCCTCACCCTCACCCCACCCTCGATCACCTAATCCTAACACTCACCCCTACCCCCACCTAACCCTAACCCTAACCCTAACCCTCACCATCACCCCCACCCTCACCTAACCCTCCTCTAACCCTAATCCTAACCCAAACCCTAACCCTAACCCTCGCCTAACCCCAACCCTAACCCTCACCCTCACCTTCGCCTCCCTAACTAATCCTAACCCAAACCCTAACCCTAACCCTAACCTCGCCTAACCCTAACCCTAATCGACCCTAACCCTAACCCTAATTTAAAATAATTTTTATATGTATAATTTCATCAATATGAACCATTTTTTATTAGGTTTGGGTTTTGCTAATTTTTGTTTTACCAAAATTAAACTATAATTATAAAAAATAAATTATAATACAAAAAAATAACAAATGCATCTCTCCCCTCCTTAAATCTCTCCTCTCCCTCCCTCTCTCTCTTCGGCCGAGCCGGCCGGCGTTGGTCGCCTCGCTCCGGTGTCGCCAAAGAGAGAGACGGAGAAGAGAAGAGAGATGAGAGGGGAGAGAAAGAGAGAGAGATGAGGGAAGAGAAAATACCCTGAATGAGAGAGGGGGAGAGGCCGGCGGGGATAACGACGGCGGCGGCGGTGGGAGGAATGAGGGAGGGCGGCGTGATTCGGACCAGAGGTGAGGGACAGTGGGGGGGATCGGACAGGGGGGATTCGAGACGGGCGGGATGGACCAGGGGGGATACGACCAAGGGGGTTTTAATTGGGCGCGGGCTGCCCAAAAATTTTGGGCGCCCGCGCCCAAAAAATTTTGCCCGAATTAGTTTTTAGCGACGGAATTTCCATCGCTAAAAGCTTTTTAGCGACGAAAATTCCGTCGCTAAAAATTATTTAGCGACGAAATTTTTTTTCGTCGTAATAAATTTTAGCGACAGAATATATCCGTCGCTAAAATGTAAAATTCCGTCGCTATAATGTTTTTAGCTACGGAAAAATGGCGACGGAAAATGCCGTCGCTATAACGTAACATATAGCGACGGAAAATTCCGTCGCTATTTTTCCGTAGGTAAAACCCCATTTTCTACTAGTGATGGTCAATCGCCCATGGCTAAAATTTGCCTGCGGCTTGAGTTCGCCTGTAGTTAGAATCCACCAGCGGTCCGAACTTGTCTACGTCTAGAATCCGACTATAGCTTTAATTCGCCTATAGTTAGAGACCCACCTGTAATGGCTTCACAAAGAAAGACGAAAGCCGAAAGACAAAAGCGACAGCGACTAGGAGGGGTACGTGCACAAACGCATTTGGGAAACCAAAAGAGCATAACATTCAGCCAGTCTTAAGACAGTACATTTGAACAAAGTTATGATTTCACAGTCAAACAAGTCATGACATAGGGTCGAAAGCAAAGCAAGCAAAATGTCTTAACACGGTTTGAGACCTAAAATCCTAGTCCAACAAACTAAAAGATGTAAGCTCTGCTTTGACCGCAGCTACCCTTCTCGCGTGGTCCTCCCGGGCTTTGTCTTCAGCCTCTTTCCGCGCCCGATCTTCAAAGCTTGACATGGCGGCAGCACCCTCCTGGCGCAATGTGTGAAGGTTTCGAGTTTTCTGCTCAGCAGTCTTGCTGACCTTTACACTCTCAGATTGAAGCCCCCTCAGCGTCGCCTCCGCCTCCCCCAGCTCGGCCCTCAGGCGGGATATAGTGGAAGTGGCGTCGCCTATCCTCTCTTCAAGTGAGCATTGCTGACCCACCCAGAAGGCGACATGGGATTCCAAGTCTGCTATTTCCCTAGAGCGGACTTCCTAATCCCAGGCCTCCCGACGTCTAGCGTGAGATAAGAGAGTCTCCACATCATCTTCTGGACCTTCTCGCAGCAAAGTCTCTAAGCTCGTCAGGCGTGACTCCAGAAAGAGTAGCCTCTGTACACAACGCGTGGCGAGCCGGCATTTGCCCAGCCGCCTGAGATCGGCCACACGATCCAGGAGGGACTGTTTGAAGCCATCATAGGTCCCCATGCCAAGACTGATGAGGGAAATTACCTGCTTCACAGCGTTCTCAAATTCCTCAACACGAGCCTGTATAGATAAGGAATCTGAGAAAACAGGCTCTTGACCTGAAGCAAGCGCCGTGATGGGTGGAACCTCGAGACAAGGTTCGGCTCCAGGCTGAGGAATGGAGTCTGAGGCAGAGGAAGTCGTGGTACCCTCAGATTCGTTGTTGGAAATCAAAATAGGCTCGGCTGCACGCTCTTCGGTCGTCGGCACCTCTTCTTGAGCTGCGTAACACAATAACGACACGTGAAAGAGTTAGGCGAGAAGTACCTACTCGACTTGCTATACTTTAACAAAACTGCACGAAAATCGAGACAAAAGGGTACCTTCGGTGGCAGCGGCCTCGGCGGCGCCCGAAGAGGTCGGTGGCAGCGGCCTCGGCGGCGCCCGAAGAGGATGCCTCCTTCCTTTCTTCGAAGCAACTCTCTTCAACTTCGGCGCCATTCCGAGTGCAACGAAAGGAAACTTGGATTTTCTCCGGAGAAGACAACAAGAAAACTGCGACCTCCCTTAACAAGGAGGAAGGGCATTAAATATTCATAGCCTGGACGGTTGTTCGCTGCTCGATTAGACTGTTCGGAGCCAAACAGTCGAGAGTAAGGCTGAACAACTCGGGATATCGCATGAACGGCCAGGATCTGGCAGTTTCTCGACACGATCTTCAACCAACGACCTAGATCAGGCGTGGAGAATGAAGAGGCCTACTACGCCGTCTTTAATGTGAAACGACGTGCCCACGTCATCTTAACTGACGAGCGTATCAACGCTCAAGTTGACACGTGGCCCACTAAGAGCGGAGCCCACCCGCGGGTCGAAGTCGCCATTTAAACTCGTAACGTTCGAGCTCGCCTGATGGTTGAGCTGTTCGAGCTCGTACGCCACTCTGAAGCTCGAGTCAGTCCTGATCTCACCTGCAGTTGGAACCCGTCGGTAGCTGGAATTCGCCAGCAGCTGGAACCCGCCAACAGCTGGAACCTGCCCACAATGAGGATCCCATTTGCGGCCAAACTCTGGCTAGTGCGGGTCTGTGTTGAACAACGACAAAAAAAAAGAGAGAAGTGGGGCGCATACAAAAGAAGTAATGACTAGGAACAAAAGGATAATTCCATTCATTTAAAAAAATTCTAATACAACGATGGAATGAAAAACAAATTACAAAGCTCTCAACCGCGACTCCGCCTCACGAATCTCCCCAGCGTGGCGATGCTCGAGCCTCCTCAGGATCTCTTGGCAAAGATCTTTTTCAGTGCGTGAAACAAAGTCTTGGATGGTGTGTTTGCCTCCTTGATGGCTCGGTCTTTCTCCTCAACAGAACCAGCGACCAGTTGCCGTCGAGACTCGAGTTCCTCCAACTCCTCTACCAGCTGTTCACGAGCCTTCTCCTAAGCAGCTAGTGAGGCCTGCACATTAGCAATGACTTTCTTAGTCTTCGCTATCTCCAAGGACAAGCGAGAGAGGCGGGAGTCAGCCTTTTGTTGCTCGTGGCTCACTCGTTCATTCTCGGCCTTGACGCGCTCTAACTCTTCCGACAACCTTGCCTCCAATGACATGGTCTCGTTCAGTCTGTGGTCGCGCTCCTCCAATACTACTTGAACCTCGCAGGACGCAAGATGAACGATCTCGGAACTCTTCGTACGAAGGATAAGTAACTGTCGGATAGCCCGCTCTACCTCTTCCAGACGCTAAAAGTATGGTTTAGCCGCGGTAGCACCAAGCTTCTTGATCAAGAAAACCATATCATAATCGAGGTCATCCTTGAACTCCTCGAAGGGGCAGCTCTCTTCCAATGCGAGCTTGATACAGTCCGCGAGAGTGTCTTGGAAGTTAGCCAGGGTCCGAGCCACCTTTCTTTTGCGCGAACGCTCCAAAGGAGAGAGGGTAGCCTCATCTGCCGCAGACGTCATAGCCAAAGCCTCGATCGATGCTCCACCCCCGGCCAACGCTTCTTCAGGAATAGGGATTTCCCCTTGTTGGTCTGGCGCCTCTTCGTGAGCCAATGCCTCCTCCTCGCTCGATATCGCCTCATGAATCGAGACGTCGTCGTCCGCCTCTAATTCACCCATCTCTCCGGCCGAATGGCCTGCCCAAGAGGGGGGATCCTCTTTGCCAGCAGCTTCATGGGATGGGTCAACTGCGAATACAAGAAGAGGGTTAGTAAATGCCCCTCGAGAGGAGCCCTATTGACAGTTTAGTATGTGTGGGTCAGCAACGCTAGATCCTACTCTTACCTGAGCCACCAAGCTCCTCTTACTCCCCAGTTCCCTCCACCTCATCGGAAGGAATGGAAATCACTCTCTCAATCGTACCTACATAAAGTCAACACAAACGTCAGGGGGTGCAGATTCGACATTACACCTGAGGGTACGGCATTAAAGATTACCTCCTGGTACGGTCGTAGGGTCGTTGAAACCCCCGCCTGTGGCCTCACACCAGATCGTGGAGGAGCATCCTCCGATGTTACCGGGGCTATCCCTGGTGTGGCAGGAGGAGCGGGCGAAATAGCCCTAGGCCCAGAGGCAGTCACTCCAGGAATGATCACCTGAGCAGCGTCATCCTGGCCTTCCGTCGCTCTGATAGCCTCAACTGTCTCATCACGACGGGCCTTCTTGGTCGTCTCCATTCGGGAGCTTTCGGCCGCTGTCTCCCGCTATAGTTTAGAGAGAAGCGAGCTACTCGGAGATAGGAGGGGCATCCCCATCCATCCAGCTATCATGCTCCGGGCCTATTCCAGACGTTTGCCCGCCCGGACTAACTCGTCAAATTCTCTCTGCCCACTAGTGGGATCCAACAAAAGACCAAGGGATGGAGCTCGAGCCTCAAGTGTCCCAGATTCATCTAAACCTGCATCAAAACCCTCGGTACCTTCGGTGGGGTCCTCCGAAAACCATTCTCTAATAGTCTGATGGCCCTTCCTCCTTGAGGAACGAAGAGCCCCCCTTAGACGACACTCACGTTCCGTCAGATAGGAACTCTAAAACTAGAAGCCCTCAGGATTAGCGCTAGCGCCCCGATACCACCGGCAATATAAGAGGGTATGGTGCAAATCGCGATCCTTTGTAGGTAGCTCGAAATGAGCATGAGTGCCATCGGTGTGAGTCCAGAACCATCCCCGAGCACCATCCACTAACCCTCCTTCAAAATATAAGTGAGGGTTGATGTTCCCCACATATAGTTGGTCGTACCCAAACTGACGGGCGAATCTGCAAGGAATGTACGGCTCGAGGTGGCACACAGAACCTGTTCGTAGGATATGATACCCTGGCTGAATATTCACCAATCATCTAAAGGCACCACGGAAAGAACAGTGTGATGGTTCACCGTCGATACGTCACTTAGAGACTCGCCGTATCCTCCTCCACTGAAGTAGGGGAAGAAATGGTGAAAGTTATAATAGCCAAAATGGGAGAGCGTCTTCCATGCGTCGGGGATGTCTTTACACTTCCAAGAGCATCTCTCCAGGCGCTGGACGAACGAAACAAACCTCTCCCCTTGGAGAGTAACTGGAGCGCTCATCAAGCACTCGCAATGGTAGACAAAGCACGCCATCAAGTAAGTGTAGGGTAGCCCCACTCTAGGGTTAGGAGTCCTGACGACCTCACCCTCCCCTTCGTCGACACTCGACACACGACAAAATTGGGCCGTCAATGTGCGGAGCCCCCGATGGATACACACCACCATCGCCGACACCAACGCATAGAACTTCCCGTGGGCTAAGCGAACTGCTGGATACACGACCTCCACCGAAAGCCCCTCGAAGGAATGAGTGGGGACCACGCACCTCTTCAGCCACAACATGAGGTACCCCGCGAGCAAGGCCTTTCCAGATATAGGAGACTTGGCCTGGTGGTGGAACAAGTGGAAAACCGTTCCGAATTTGAATCCACCCTCGTCATGCTCGAGAGTCATGGTGGCTCCCCCTTCGGCTGTCCTCCTTTCCACTTCGGCCTGGTCGCACTCGCCCAGCGGCAGAGTAGGCCTTCCTTTAATGTCATTCTCCGGGAACAAGTAGTCAGCCCAGTTCTTATGGATGATCCCCGGGGCCCTCTTCTTCTTGCCTTTATGGTCTACTGCTCCCAGGGTATTAAGGCATATATGGTAATGACAGAGCAACTCCCATAAGGTCTCAACCACCAGGGGGAATCGGGTCAAAAGTTGGTCAATCTCATCTTGACCTGGGACGTACTCCTCGTAAGGGAAGCCTCCCAAGGGCAACCCTGACACGTCATACATCTCGTGAAGGGTTATGCCGAGTTCTCCATTGGGGGTAAAGAACGTGTCGCTGTCCGTACAATACAGTTCTAAGATGCTGTGGAACTAGGGAGCATTGATTTTCAGACCATGTTGAGTGGCCCGAATGGCTACGTACAGCTCTGAATCCATGAGACCGGAATTCTCGGCCAAAACATAGTCAGTAATCTTGGACTACCAAGTGCTGCTACCCAGCGCAGAGTAGATCTACCCTAGGGCTCTAAAGTCCTTTGGAGGAAATCTCCCACCAGCTTGAAAGAAACAATGAAGGAAAGTCACCGCGACCGCGATTGTTTCCCCGGCATGCAACTCGTTGAACGGCAGGCCGGGACAAAGAGCGGTCACACATTTGCAGGAGCTGTCTACCCCGTACCCAGCCGTAGAGCCTGTGAAGACGCCGCAAGTCACTCCATCTTGAGTTGGGGTCAAATCCTAATTCATCACCCTTGGGACTTCCAGGGACCGCAACTCAACAATTGAGAACCCCCTCGGCATGCTGGGGAGATAGTAATGGACCCCGTCAACCACGCGGAGCCACCTGCTCTCCCTGAGCAATAAAACTAAAGGATCGGTCGTGGGGTCACTGAACAAAAACTGAGGCTTTTTGAGCTCTATCCTGGCCTCGTCTGTCAGCACCGCGTCAGTGGTCAACTCACGCAACGTCAAATGGTGTCCGTTGGTGACTCTCTTGATCAGTCCATCCGGCATGTCGGCAGCAAACGCGGGCACCGGATCCAGAAGAGGGAATCGGGAAGGCACCGTATAGCCTGTACCTCCGGCGAGACCGATAGCCACGCCCTTCGGTAGGGCTTCGTTAGAAAAGGTCGCTGCAAGGCAGAACAGGAGAATTAGAACATAATCCACCCTAGGGGGAGGGCAAATCCGCCTATTAAGCCAAAACAGGCAAAGTCGCCAGACAAATGTAAATCCGCCTGTCCAAAAGGCAAAGTCCGCTTGACAAAGACGAGATCTGTCTGTATAGGCTGAATTTGTCTTTATCAGACAAAGGTCGAACTCGCCTGTCAAAGACGAATTCGCCCTCGCCCTATAAAGGCCAACTTCGCCTGTAAAAACAGAAGTCATCCTCTGCAAATGAATGTAAAATCCGCCTGAAAAAGGCCGATTTTACCCAAACCAGGAAAACTACCAAAAAAAATGGCAGAATCCACTGGGGAAGACGATCGATACTCATCCTCCCGACCCGACATCGGCAATCAACGCAAGGTCGTCAGACAAATCTTTTGACTTACCCAAATGCGTCTCAGGCACGTTGGCGATCGTACCGGCGGCGAGGCGATCAGAATAGCATCCAAGACCTCCTCCCTTTGCAATACATTTCTTAGATTTCGGCGCCATGTCTAAGAGTCGGGGACGAAGCGGGAATTCTTTCTCTTTAGAAAACTTTCACGAAACAAAATTCTTGAGCACAGTAGCTCTCAAAAGGAGGGAAACAAAGCCTATTTAAAGGCGGAGATGCTTACGTGGCCACGATCGCCCTCAAGAGGCGAAACACTGGAGGCTAAGAGACGTGGCCACGATCGAAATCGACGGCCCAGATCACTCTCCGTAGTTCGTTCTCTTTTTGCGGTTTCGAAAGAACCGTCGAAACAGGAAATGGGCCAGTCAAAACCCAGGACCCGAACTGAATCTGACGACTGAATTCGAAAACCACGGCCACGATTCTTCATCGAGCGAGGTGCACGAAGCTGACGTCATACTATCAAAATCGCAATTGATGCGACCTAACAAACCCACGCCGCCTTAGCTGGAAAGCACGAAGCTTCATCTGCGAACACGTGGTTCACCTTCTGCCAAATCGAATTCCGCCCGAAGGTAGGGTTTCGCCTACAAAAAAAAAATCCGGCTCGACCCTACAAATTCAAATTTCACCTGCGAAAGTGAATTTTGCCTAAACTACTCCGGATAATACGACTCGTCCACAGTTTTGAATCACCAGTGGAACGGCCTCACTCAAACCCACGCCTCAAACGGCTAAGGGTTAGAGCAGAAATCTTAGCATTAAGCCTAAGAGAAACTACTCGACAAATCATCATACTGAGGGGAATAGTATGGCTAGCCCGATTCAAACGGTAATCGGTAAAGGCAAATCAAACCCGTTGATAGCTGAGGGTTTGCTAAAAATCCTGAAGGGAACCAAATACGCTTGCTTCGCTAAGAACTTCCTTATTCAAAGTATTCCAGCCCACACGCAAGCCGGTTTAGGTCTGAAAACTTTGAAGGGGGTCTTGTAGACGGTAAAAAATACCTCCATGGGCTTACAGGAAATTCAAGAACTCGCACGCTCAGTTCTCTAGCACGGGCCTAAACCGTGTAGACGTCAAATGTACTTGGTTCCAGATTCGCCTGAATGATCGGCCAAATTCGCTTGCGGTTATTGATCACTAACTGGTCTGTGTGATCGACTCGCCCGCATGAGTCAAGATCATCCAGACTCGCCTGTATGATCGACTCGCCCGCATGAGTCAAGATCATCCAGATTCGCCTGCTTACTCGACTCGCTCGCACGGGTCGAGAGTCGAATTCGTACATGACAGCCGCTACGCCACGTACAGGGATGGGCCTTCCTACTTCTCACGACGTGAAAGGATGGAGCACAGTACTCCAAGCCCATCAAGTATCCGCTCGTAGTACGAGCCACCAGTCAAATCCATGCAGTCGCCAAATCCGTCTGCACACTCAAAATTGAAGCTCACCTCGCCTGCACGAGTCAAGAGCTAAATTCGCCTGCAAACGGCAAGCTGGCTAGACTCACTTGAGTACTTGACAGCCGCTACGCTGCGTACAGGGATGGAGAACAGTACTCCAAGCCTACCAAGTAGCCGCTCACAGTACGAGTGACCGGTCAGTTGCCAAGTCCGCCCGCAGAAAGCTCGCCTCGCCTGCACGAGTCAATAGCTGAATCCGTCTGCAAACGGCAAGTTAGCTAGACCCACTCGAGTACTGGGTAGTCGCAACCCCACTCCTCATGACGTGAAGGGAAGGAGTACAGTACTCTGAACCCATCAAGCAGCCGCTCACAGTACAAGCCCAAGACATGGTCATATCCCATGATTCAAGGAGCGGTCACATCGCCTCTCCTCTATTTAAGAACCTCTCCTGGCTACAGGAAAGGGGTTCGTTCATTCGTTCACTCGTAGTTAATTGATTAATTCAATCAATTAACCGAACCACTAGCTCTCGACTCTCAACAGAGTTGACGACAAGCTCTTTGCATAATCTTTACACTGCAGCATCTTCTCCCAGTTTCGGGCCCTGATCGCCGTTAAACTCGGAGATTCGAACTCCATCGATCTGTGCTTCTACTGTGTACTGAAGCTCTCCAGCAACCTCGGTCGAATCGTCCAAGGGAAGCAGACTCAGCGCGAGAACCGAGCGAAGCGTCCTATAGCTATCGAAAGTCCACACGTTAAACAAGGAGGGCATTCCCTCCGCTTCTGTTGTAATTTTCGATTCATTAGTTTGTAATAAGCTATTCTTATAAATACAAACAAAATCCCTATTTCGGGAGATCAGAAATTCACACCTACAATGGGGAGTAAGGAGTGGGTACCTCCTCTTCATCCAACAACTGAAACGGAGGATAATGCCGGTCCACACTCCGATTACTCTTCCAAAACATCGTTAGGGACGTCTCACACTGGGGGTAGCACCCGTGACAAGAGGTTCGATGAGTTCCAAAGCCAGCTCAACGCTGTGAAACTCCAGCAAAACAAGAACAAGTTGGGGATAGTCCGACCCTATCCTGTCGAGTGGGATACAGTCTCATACCCAGCGAAGTTCAAGCTGATTAGCTTGGTACAGTTCGATGGCAAGGACTCACCCTCACAGCACATCTACTATTTTATGGCGCAGACTGGGTTCCTTACGGGGAATGACGCTATCCTCACCCGGTTGTTCATAGGCACCCTTAAGGGGGTAGCATTTGAATGGTTCCGCAAGTTAGAACCTGGCTCTATCAAGTCATGGGCCGACACGGAAAGGCTCTTCTTGGCTCGCTTCTTCGACGACGATACGAAGGTGTCGATGGCCACCCTCCTCGCCGAAAAGCAACGAAAGTCGGAGTCGGTCAACGACTTCGTAAAGAGATTCAGGAACCGATCGGTCCATTGTCGGAACCAAGTTTTCGAATCCACACTGATCGAAATGTGCCGCAATAATCTCTCGATCCACATTCTGTCCAAGGTCGACGCGGTGGAAACCCGGACCTGGAAGGAACTTGTTCACCAGGGCGAGCAAGTGGAAAATATGATCAAGAGGCTAGAGGCCAAAGAACCTCACCCTAAGAAGGGAACCGTGGAGCTGACCGTGCCAAAGAACCCCCCTCGAACAAGAGGAAAAGAGATCATGGCCGTCGATTTTGCTTCGGCGCCCAAAACGGCCCAAAGGTCGAAGCCCAGGCAGTTCGAGCAACGCCCTCCAAGGCAATATGAGTTCAGAGAGGACCAGGTGGTGGCAACATTCGACACTCTCTTAAAGAGCAATCGAATCAAACTACCAGAGGTCACGAAGCCTAAGGAGGCAAACAAGACTAGCGACCCGGGTTACTGTGCATATCATCGGTTCCTTGGTCACCACACCTCTAAGTGTTACATCCTCAAGGACAAGCTCCAGGCCCTCTATGATGCAGGAGTCCTAAAGAAGGAGAAGGTACAAAAGTAGGTAACCAGGAATATGATCACCCTGAGTTTTGGGACAGATCTCCCGGAGGTTCAGGCTCCGGCGGGGGTAATTCCTATCCCCAAGGCAGTCTTGAGAATCACTAATGAGGACCCTCACAACTAACGAGGGAGAGGTTTAGTACCGCAGACCTTGCCATCAGGTCAGGTGATGTGGGTCCATCCGGACCTCCTCAGCGACGAACAGTGGACTGGAAAGTCCTCAAGGAAGACCAAAGGTAAACCTTGCAATGTCATCCCCGCTATGCCAGATGGAGACCAGACTATAGTATCTACCATCACCGACTCCGATGAGGAAACTACCGCCCTCGCTACTCGAACAGGAAAAGAATTCGCCAAAGAATACCCTACAAGGGCGGAGAACCCGACAGGACCTCCCACGAGGCCAGCGGCAGCAACCCCTCTAGATCCAGACAGGCCAAGCTCGAGTAATCAGCCTTTCCGATTCAACGTACTCGCGCAGCTGAAGAGCATCCCCGCGCGAATTACCATGTATGACCTCCTGCGGCTATCAAGGCCTACCCGGGAAACCTTACAAGAAGCATTGGCCGACTCGGAAGTCTTCGCCACCCACTTCTTGAGGGGAGAAGACACGGAACGGGAA
>NC_033801.1:48841544-48880524 GCF_001876935.1 Asparagus officinalis
CGACTCCGATGAGGAAACTACCGCCCTCGCTACTAGAGCAGGAAAGGAATTCACCAAGGAATACCCTATGAGGGCAGAGAGCCCAGTAGGACCTCCCACGAGGCCAGCTGCAGCAACCCCTCCGGATCCAGACAGGCCGAGCTCGAGCAATCAGCCTTTTCGATTCAATGTGCTCACGCAGCTGAAGAGCATCCCCACGCGAATTACCATGTATGACCTCCTGCGGTTATCCAGGCCTACCCAGGAAGCCCTACAAGAGGCATTGGCCGACTCGGAAGTCTTCGTCACCCACTTCTTGAGGGAAGAAGACACGAAACGGGAATGTGCGATGTGCTGCCAGACCACCGAGAGGCGGGTCCCTTGCATCACATTCACTCCTGAGGACATGCTCATCAGAAGCACCTCTCATGATCGACCATTGTACTTCATGGGGTACGTCAGTTCCTCAAAAGTGGATCGAATTCAAGTCGACCCGGGGTCTACACTAAGCATCGTACCCCTAAAGTTGATCAAACACCTGGGGATACCCCCGAAACGTCTATCCACAACTACCACGACTATCTTTGGCTTCAATGCCGCTGGAACTCGGCCGCTCGGCAAGATCTGTCTGAAGTGCTGAATAGGCGACATGAAGACAAAGGTGACCTGCTACGTCATCGATGCTGAGCCATCCTACAACGTGCTCTTAGGACGTCCGTGGATCCACAGTAACTGGATAGTCTCGTCCATGCTACACCATTGCTTAAAGTATGTGAATGATTACGAGCGGGTGAAAATAGTAGTAGCCGACAAGCAACCCTTCAAGGATGTTGAAAACTACTTCACAAACTCTCTGCTGTACCAGGACCCCGACGAACCCTCGATCGAGGAGCTCGAGAGCGGCAATGAGGCGGATAGCGAGCCTGAGTACGGCAACGGCCTGGTCTTGAATGATTTCAAATCAATTGTAATTGGCTGCGAAAGTCACAATATAACCAACGCTGTTCAGGCGGAGGAGATTATCTTGAATGAGAAGTTCAACTTTGCTTATTTGTCGTCTTGCTCAACGTCCGAGGATGATGCGCCTAACGACCTAATGTCGAAGCTCTATGACGACCATTCCCTATACTTTCCTGTATGCTCGTCGTATGTCGCGAAGAGACAACCGATCAAGTCTTCACAAGCCGTACTCATCGTGCCGGCCCAGGATAACTATCAAAAAGATATTATCTTCGGACAAATCGATCACACTTTGCGCACGTTGTGGGACAAGTCTGAAGAGGAAGATCCCGCGCCTCAGATTTCGCAGTACAGTCAAGTCGTGAAGTGCATAATGAGCAACATGGGGTACAACCTCACTCACCCCGAGGGCCTGAATTACGGCCGGGGGTGAAATACAGTCATCCGATTTGCTTATGTGCCTAAAGGCAAACCCTCAAATTACTTCAACAAGACTCGTAGGGGTTTAGGCTACTCCTCTTCCTCATCGGATTTGTTCTGTTATTTCAACAAGGACTCCGACTATGCACGTTCGGGGGATCGATCATCGACGACCTTAGTATGGGACTCAGACGTTAGCGTGGGGGACTTGTTCGACAACCTTACAGTCAACATGGCTACGATTGATCCCGTCGAAATCACAGAGGACAGACAGGTCCCGCTTTATGATGAGACATGGGACCGCCACGTCAACGCTCAGTGGAGTAGTCGCTTTGAGCAACGTGAGCCACCGACCGAGGACGAAATCCTCCAAGCGAACATGGGCGATGAGACCAATCCCAAGCCCATATTCATTAGTGGTAGTCTACCTCCCCAAGAGAAAGAAGATCTCATTGCCCTCATACGAGAATACATTGATGTCTTCGCATGGAATTACGAGGACATGCCCGACCTCGATCCATGGGTCGCCATGCATCGCCTCAACATCGGCTCAGATGCCAAACCAGTCAAACAACAGCAGAGGCGGTTTTGTCCGCAAATCATGGAGGCAATCGAGGCCGAGGTGAAGAAGCTGATCGAATCTGTCTTCATCAGAGAGGAACAACACCCCGACTGGGTAGCTAATATTGTTCCAGTCCTGAAGAATAACGGTAAGATTCGCATCTGCATTGACTTCAGGGATCTCAATGCTGCATGCCCTAAAGACGAGTTTCCTATGCCCATCACGGATGTCATCATTGATAACACGTGTGGGTTTGAGAGGATGTCCTTCATGGATGGATTCTCCCATCACGGATGTCATCATTGATAACACGTGTGGGTTTGAGAGGATGTCCTTCATGGATGGATTCTCAGGGTACAATCAAATCAAAATGTGATAACACGTGTGGGTTTGAGAGGATGTCCTTCATGGATGGATTCTCAGGGTACAATCAAATCAAAATGTACCCCGAGGACGAAAAACACACTTCATTCAGGACTCCAATGGGGGTATACTGCTACACGGTCATACCTTTCGGACTCAAAAATGTCGGTGCAACCTACCAACGTGCCATGAGCACGATCTTTCGAGATCACCTGCGAAAGACAGTCGAGTGCTATGTGGACGACTTGGTCGTGAAAAGTCGCAGTAAAGATGACCATCTCCAAGACTTGAGGGTGATGTTTGAACTCATGAGAACTCACCAACTCAAGATGAATCCTACGAAGTCATTCTTAGGGATGTCCAGCGGTAAATTCCTCGGGTTCGTGGTAACAACAAAAGGAATCTGAATTGACCCAGACAAGGTACGAGCTATTCAGGAGCTCTAGCCGCCCCGAAATCTTAAGGAACTAAGGGCTCTTTAGGAACGATTGGCTTACATCCGGAGGTTCATTTCAAATCTTTCGGGTAAGTATCAACCCTTCTCCAAACTGATGAAGAAGGGTACTTCCTTCGTGTGGGACGAGCCTTGCCAACGGGCCTTTGAGGAGATCAAAGCTTATCTCTCGAACCCGCCCGTCCTTGCGGCTCCAATCTCGGGAAAGCCATTCCTCATCTACATATGGGCTATGGAGCATTCCCTGGGTGCTCTCTTAGCACAAAATGACGACGCCGGCCATGAGCAGGGCATCTACTACCTGAGTAGAACCCTACAGGCGCCGAATGGCGGTACTCTATGGTCGAAAATGAGTGTTTAGCCTTGGTATTTTCCATCCAAAAGATGCGACACTACCTAGTCGGCCAAACCATCCAAGTCATTTCCCGGATGAACCCCATCCGAGTCTTCATGACGCAACCCGCGGCCTTAAACGGGCATTTGGCTAGATGGGCACTCTTACTGTCTTAGTACGACATTCACTTTATGCCGTAGAAATTAGTCAAAGGACAGGCTATCTGTGATCTCATGACTAGTCATCCGCTAGGGATGAAAACTAACCTATTCGAGAATTTGCCAGATGAACCCCCTGAAGTCAACACGACCTCTCCAGCGAAAGCCTGGCAGATGTTCTTTGATGGCGCGTCTCGCGTCGGCACGAGCGGATCTATCGTTGCAGGAGTGGGGGTGGTCCTCACTTCCCCGCATAACCACATACTACCCTGAGATTTTTCTCTAATGGAGCCATGCACCAACAACGTGGCTGAGTACAATGCGCTACTCATTGGACTCGAGTTAGCAAGAGAGTTAGAGATAAATCACCTCGAGGCCTACGACGACTCCCAGCTCATTGTCAAGCAAATGATGGGGGAATATGAAGTCAGAAACGACGACCTGATCCCACTTCACAAAGCAGCCACCAATTTAGTGGAGTCATTCGAAAGCTTCCACATCAAGCATGTGCTTCGTTCCAAGAACACGCACGCGGACGCCCTCGCATCCCTGGCGGCTAACTTGGCCCATCCACTAGAAATGACTCAATGGGTCACTATGGCGAGCCGAAGACTCTTTCGACCAAAAGACGTTCTAGAAGTGAACGCCACTCACCAAGTTTCGGATCGGCCCGACCCGAAAGATTGGCGTCTCCCGATCATCGATTACGTCCTGTACGACATGCTGCCCGAAGACGCTAGAGAGCGAGAGTCTGTCCACCGACGTGCCTCAAGGTTCTACTACGATTTGAACACAAAGACGTTGTATCGAAAGTCGTATGACGACTTGTTACTTCGATGTCTTTCAAAGACAGAAGCACAAGAGACTCTGCGCAAAGCCCATGATGGCACTTGCGGATCTCACCAATCCGGACCCAAGCTTTGGGATCGATTACGGAGAATAGGCTATTTTTGGCCTGGGATAGTCAGCGACGCGGTTGCTTACGCAAAACGTTGCCACAGTGCCAAATCCACGCTAACTACATGCATCAACCTCCTGAAGACCTACACCCGACAATGGTGTCATGGCCTTTCAAAGCATGGGGGATGGACATCGTCGAACCCATATCCTTGCCGTCGGCAAGGGGTCGTTGCTTCATCCTCGCGATCACCAACTACTTCTCTAAATGGGCCAAAGCCGTCCCTTTAAGAGAAGTCAAGACCAATGACGTGATTAAGTTTATCAAACATCATGTCATATATCGATACGGCGTACCTCGACGTATCATTCATGACAACGGCACATAATTCGTTAGTCATACGTTCACCCGGTTTTGTGACAAGTTCCAAATACAGAACCTTTCCTCTACGACCTACAACCCTTCGGAAAATGGCTTGGCCGAGGCCTTCAACAAAACAATCGTTAAGATCTTAACTAAGCTAACTTCCAATAGCAAGCACGATTAGAACGAGAAGCTGGGCGAGAGCTTATGGACGTATCGCACAACGGTTTACACACCGATCGGGAACACACCTTATTCATTAGTATATGGCTGTGAAGCCGTGTTACCATTAGAGATTCAAATTCCATCCCTCTGTGTCGCCCTAGCTACAGGGATGACAACCAAGGACAACCATCAACGACGCCTCGGAGAACTTGAAGCGTTGGATGAAAGGCGGCTTGAAGCTCAACAACACATTGAGTTCTACCAAGCCCGAATGGCTAAGGCTTTCGACAAGAAAGTCAAGCGACGATCCTTTAGGGAGGGAGAATTGGTGCTCGCCATTCGACGATCGATGATTCTCACTTCCAAGAAGAAGGGCAAATTTCAACTCAAATGGGAAGGACCGTTCGTAGTAGAGACAGTCTATTCGAATGGAGCTTATCGTCTCGTCAAACCGAATGGCGATAAGATGATGATGCCTATCAACGGTAAGTTCTTGAAGAAGTACTACCCTTAGTACCCCTCCAAACTCCTACTGGTGCAAGAGTATAAACTGCCCTTACTCCTACTGGTGCAAGAGTATAAACTACCCCTCCAAACTCCTACTGGTGCAAGAGTATAAACTGCCCCTCCAAACTCCCACGAGTGTATGAGTCTAAACTGGCGCTCACGAACTCCCACGAGTGCATGAGTCTGAACTGGTCCTCACTCCCTCCAACTGGTGCACGAGGCTAAACTGTTCCTATTTCATATACTCCGACGGGTAACCCTATACAAGTGTAACCTAGATCGCCACTTGGTCTAACCTTCCTACAGTTAGGACCAAAATCAACTATCAAGTTAATCTTCACCTTTGATGCCCCCCCCCCTAAATTTTAACTTACCAATCCTCTCCAATAGGATGGTGAGCCCCCAAAGTCGCTCACATCGCGGCAAACAATCATGTCATGTTAACCCTCACCTCTGACAAAATCAACTTATCAATCCCCTCTAATAGGATAATAAGTCCCCGTAGTTGCTCCAATCGCAACGAAGTTCTATTATGTTAATGATTACCTCTGATGGATGGCCCCGTTATTCCCACGAGTAACACAGCCTAAGTAGTGACCTACCATACGATGTGTTGCTACTTCGGTCAATAGTCACACTCCTACGTTCCTAAACTACCTGACCTATTCCGACTATCCTAATATTCTCTTAGGATAACCGATGGGTAGCAGCCTACCATGCAACGGCTCCTACAGCAATCGATCGTCACATTCCTACATCCCTGAACGATTCGATTATCATTTACATCGTCGCCTTCGGAGACGACGATAATTACCAAGGGCGGCTTATCAGGCGACATGCCCCAACCGCCCCCTCAAACGACAACTTGCCAAAAGGTAAGTCATTGTTGGGGTCTTAAGCAGGTCGCCTACACGAGCAACCGTTCTCTGTTTCAAGCTAAGTGTTACCCTCTCGGGTTCGCCTGAGCTACAACGCGAAAGTCAGAATCAACCCGACCCCACGTCGCGAACAGCCGAGGGCGGAAGAGAGTCTTAGCAACTGAGTCGGAAGGTCCGCTACACAGTGGAAAGCAACGTAGCTAGCTCAACTCGGGCGAGCAACGGACAGTAGGGGCGATTCTAACATAGTAACCGCTAAGGATCAATCAAAAAGCTCTAAATATAGATCAAACCAGAAAAAAAAGAAGGCTGTGCATAAGGCATAAAAGGTCATTCTAGGTCAAGTTTAGAGATGTAATGATTTGCAAGTTACGATGCAACAGGCATCGGCAAAATTACAGCGTTGTCTTAACATTAAAAAAAACGACAAAGCAAAAGACGCGCTACATCAGCTTCAGCAGGCTGAAACTGGCGGTTTTCGCTTTGACGTCCGCAAGCTCCGCCGCCTGACCGGCTGCGATAAACCGCACGCTTCTATTTATGCTCGAGCCTTTCAAAAGCCATCGCCTCTCCCTCAAGGGATCCGGCGTCCGTGAAGAAGTGGCGTCCAAGATAGGCGTCCATCCTTCGCCATTACGGCTCGATGCTTCCTGTGCAAGAATCTAAGCAAAGCCTCCTGTTTCAAGATCCACTTCGCCAAGTCTTCGCGCTCAAATAGAGCGCTCATCGCGAGGGGCACCGGTTCAGAGTCAGCGTGCGCCAGCTCCTCCAAGTGGTACATCAGCCCCTCCAGGCGATTGAGATCGTGCTCACATTGCCGAGAAAGCGTAGAACCGTCCACACGTCAGAGCTCCTCCAGACTCTCCTCCACGAAGGGGAGCATATCATAATACCTCTCGGCACCCTCGACCTCCCGGCACCCTGGCCGACGATGGTAGCCGTTCTGCATAAAGCGTCCTCTAACTTCTGGAGGATGGCAAACGCTGGACTAAGTGTCGGAACCAGAGCGGAAGACCCTTGGGTCGAACCAACAGGAGAAGAAGGCGTCACGCTAACGCCAGCAGCGGTAGAGGAGGAGCCGGCACCCTCCCCCTCAGAGACACCGTGGCTAGACACCGAAGCCATGGATCAGAGCTAAGAGAAGTATGTAGATGTTTTTCTTCTGGCGAATTTTTGTGAGTACAGGAACTCTACCAAGAGAATGGCGAGCGCATTATATAGACAAGAGCTCAACGGCTGAGATTCGCTACCCAGAATAGATCGACCGGCTTAGAGCTCCAGGGGCGCTTCGAGTTCGACGCCCATAAAAGCCTCGACTCTCGGGACTCCAAACCGACCGTTCGAATTGAACGCGGAAGGCGAAGCGTTCCATCACTTCGTAATTAATGAGGAATGACGTGCCCACATCGCCCTAGCTAGCAAGCATTTGGGTCTGCAGGCAGACGCGTGGCACGAACTCACCTGCGCTTGAGTTTCGCCTGCGGTGCAAACTCGCATGCGCTTGAGTTTTACTTGCAGCACAAACTCGCCAGCACTTGAGTTTTGCTTGCAGCACAAACTCGCCAGCACTTGAGTTTCGCTTGTAACGTAAACTCGCCAGCGCTTGAGTTTCGCCTGTGACTCAAACTTGACAACGCTTGAGTTTCGTCTGCGGCTCTAACTCGCCAGCGCTTTAGCTTCACCAGCGACTCTAACTCGCCAACACTTGAGTTTCCCCTGGGCATAAACTTGCCAGTGTTTGAATTTTGCCTGTGACAAAACTCGCTTGTGCCCGAGTTTCGCCTGTGGCATAAAATCGCCGGTAATTGAGTCTGCCCATCACATGAGCAAGACGCTGAATGGCGACACAACGAAATATGAAAAGAGTGTGTGTACAACGAGAAAGTGCGGAGTTCATTAGATGTTTCTAGACAGTACATTTGAACAAAGTTATTGTTCGCGGGGAAAATCGTTTTCATTGAAGTCGTTATCTCCTTAAGCAACAGTTTATCGGTTACAAAAGATCCGGTCTTTTTATAAGATCCGGTTACAACAAAATCAAAGAAAAAAGAAAAATTACAACTTTCCTTTTCTTGAACAAATCACAAGATCCTGTTTTGCGGTCTCTTGCTTGTGTGGGTTCTTTGCCTGCGTCGGGGTTAATCCGTGGACCACCGCGCGATCTTGATCCGATCGGATCTACACGGTATAACGGATGTTAATTCACGAAAGAAATAACAGCCGAGGGGATTATTTCACCAAGGAAATAATAGCCCTAAGTAATCGAAATCGACCAAGCGAAATCGATACTCTTCTCGGGATCAAAAACCAAGTTTTGATCCGGAGGATGACCGTGTGGATCTCAGATCTGATCTCTCTCGAACTCCTGCCTTATTTGACATGGACGATCGCCAAGAACCAGATCTGAAAAGTCCGAGTCTTCAAAGCCCCAAAACTCCGAGGTTCAGTTTTCAATCCAGCAGAGTTTCGCCTCAAAAAAATCCAACCTCTTAAACAATGAGCCTAGGGGTCTATTTATAGGCTCCTCAAACCAGATCTGGGCTCAGATCTGGGCCCAGATCTGGTGGCTCGGCCCAGGTGGCTCGGCCCTAGGTGGCTCGGCCACCTGGTGGCTCGGCCACCGAGCCACCTAGAGGTGGCTCGGTTGCCGAGCCACCTTGGTGGCTCACCGAGCCACCAAGTGGTGGCTCGGCCACCGAGCCACCCAGAGGTGGCTCGGTCAAGGCCGAACCCTCCTGGTGTTTGGTTTTGTGCCCGTTTTCCGGTTTTGCGGTTTATCCGAACTTCATTGTTGATCTGAACTCTGAATTGGCAGTCCGGATCCTGATTTGGCAGTAAATCCATTTTGGTGTTCGAGTTTGAGTCCGCTCCCGATCTTGTTTGATGTGGTGGACTCTACGGTTGGATGACTCGTTGATTCATCGACCCGTTAGCTTGATTGGGCACGCGATTGGATGTATTCCGTTGTTTGCGTACGGTTCGTTAACCTCGTCGCCTCGTTAATCCGCTTCGTCGCGTGTCACTTGGCTTCGGTGTTGCGGTCTAACGATCACGCTTGGATATATCGCCCGATGGTTCATTGGTTTGTCGAATCACCGTGCCGAACTGTGTTAAGGGACCTATAAGCAGTTTTATACGCCTACAGATACCCCCTCCAAAGTATTTCAGCCTCATTCTTTTATAGAAGAGTCTGGAATACTTTGGATATGATTGTCTCAACCTTCAATCGGTGTAACGGGACCTTGGAATGGCTTCTATTCTTGATTCTTTTAATCCTCCAGGCTATTCGGTGCTTTGTCGAATGTCTGCAAGGGTTCCGGTGCTGCATTTATTGTCTGACCATTGTCGAAATTTTGAATTTGAAGTTAATTCCTAATTTTCTGATCTTTAGCTCGTGTTTGCTGTTTCAACATAGAACCGACCATCGATTGTTAGCGTTGAGTCTTCAATTGCAACGCGTTGTCCGGCGTTTTGACACAGTTTATACTCGTATGTTTGCTGGAGTCTTGAGAAGTAGTTTATACTCTTATACTTTTCGGAGTGTTGTTGAGTTATCCTTAGGAATATTTTTTAGAAAAATACTCTCCAGAAACTTCTCAACAAAAATAGGGAATAGTTTATACTCGTATACCTTATTGGAGTATTAAGAATGAGCTGAACCGGCCTGATAATGACCCAAAAAAGGTAGTAATTAGGCTCAAAAAATCTTCCGACCCTTCCGAATGTGTGGGGGAGGAATGAATAAATAAGGGACTGAACCATCGGTCGATTTGAAGTCGTTTCGACACTCGGTTCAGTTCCAATTTGAATTTTGGTTCAAATCTTGCTCAAACTGGTTCAGAACTGGTTCAACCTGGTTCAAGACTGGTTCAGGACTGGTTCAGACTAATTCATCCTGGTTTAGTCTGGTTCAGTCTGATTTGGCCTGGTTCAACTTCCTTTGAACTGATTTAGCCTGGTCTGGTCTGGTTTAACTTGGTCTGATCCTGTTGAGCCGGCTGTGAGACCAACTACATCAGCTGATACATCAACAGCGGTTACACCTCCACTACCCCCAGTGACTCAAGGGGAAGGAGGTATAAATTAAGCAACTGAGAAATGTCATTTATTTCCTCATTAAGGCTTTTGACGGATTTCCCCTTTTTTTGTGTAGGGCTTTCTTCTCGTCTTCATGTCCTCATGAAGGAGTTGTTATCGGACAACGATCCTGAGAAGATCATCATCTGTATAGAAGTCTGTTCCTTCTTCTCCTTCGTGAATACTATGATTGGCAAACTCTTTCACGGCGGACTTTTCCTTCACCAATTTAAGCCTTGATACCAGAATAAATTCAATAAGGGATGCAGGATATCCGGATCTGGCGAAGGCTATAATTGATGACCTTGATTGCCTGGAGCACGAGCTTCAGATGTTATGTGAGCTCCGGGATGCTGGTGCCTCTTCATCATTGCTGCCAATTTGGATACTCGCTTACAGACATGGCGCGATACTCGAGTTTTTGCTGAGTTCGAGATTCAGGTGCAGCGGGATCGGGTAGACCGAGTTGAGGCCAACCTTGCTGTTAGATCATCTTCACTTGACGATCTTGACTTATCTATTGATTTGGATGCTCGCTTACAGACATGGCGCGATACTCGGATTTTTGCTGAGCTCGAGATTCAGGTGCAGCGGGATCGGGTAGACCGAGTTGAGGCTAACCTTGCTGTTAGATCATCTTCACTTGACGATCTTGACTTATCTATTGCCTCTTGCGAGGCCAAGATAGAACAGTTCCGAAGAGGAATTCGTGAAGAAGAGGAGACTTTGAGTATCCTTCAGATGACGAAGGTACAGGATCAGCAAGCCCATACTGCCTTATCTGAGGAGTTGAAATCCTTGAAGCAGAAGCTGGTCGAGACAGAGGAGATTGCTGTGAAGACTTTAGCCACCACTGAAGAGTCCATCAGAGCTGAATTGCAGGATGAGCTTAGGCAAGCTTATGATGAGAAGCTGTCTAAGTTTAGTCAGCAGATTTTTAACCATGGACTTGATGTATGATTTGATTTACTGAATATTTTGACTTTTGATCCTCTTAGTGGAAATGGTTTTATCTTTATCTTTATTGTGATTCCTCATTCTGTTTGGAATGATTGACCATAATACTCACAGGATTTTTGGCGTTGGTGCTAAGAGAGTGAATTCTCTGAGACTCGCTGCTACGACTTCGAATACGTAGACTTCGCCATTATTACAGGAATAGGCTACCCGGCAACGTGTATTAGACGCTGACTTATCCCTATTTAGGCTTCGGGATAGAATACCCCAGAATCGAACTCTGGTGTCTTTTTCTACGGAGAAAGACTAAACCGGCGACGCGTGTTAGGCGTCGGCATATCCTTTCTTAGGATTCAGGATGACATTCCCCATGCGTGTAAGGCATGGATTTTGGTGTTATTAATGACGACCTGCCACAATGTTGAATATGTGGACGGGTGTTCTTTTTAACGGTTAAGAACTAACCGGCAGCGCGGGTTAAGCGCAGACTTATCCCTGCTTAGGTTTTAGGATAGAATACCCAAGAATCGAACTCTGGTGTCTTTTTCTACGAAGAAAGACTAAACCGGTAGCGCGTGTTAGGCACAGACTTATCCCTGCTTAGGATTCGAGATAAACTTCCTAGGATGAATCCTAGATGGATAAATTCTTGGAAAAGGGTTGGTGTGGGAAAGGAAGAATTTTATATTCTATTTCCCGGTCTTCTTTTAGGGCGAAGGCGAACCCGAATACAAGGAATGAAGAATTTTATATTCTATTCCTTGACTCTGGAATGGAAGAATTTTATGTTCTATTTCCAGCGCAAAAGAAACTAGAAGTGGGATCTCCACTCCGAGAATCTGGGAGATCTAGATAAACTTACCTTTATAGGACTGGTTATCTAATCTGAAGATGAGTTCCTCGTTTATCGAAGTGAAATTTTAACTTAGGCTATAACCATGAGAGGGCTTAACCAAAGAGAAAAAGAAGGCAGTTCTTTCGTTTATCGAAAGGGGACTCTGAACTGAAAGTGGACCTCTTGTTCATGAAAAGAATCAAGAGGGAAATTGCTGGTGGTTTGGGCCAGAAAGACGCTTTTGGTGGACTCACTATCAATTGAAATTGATCAGTGAGGGATTTTGGTGGTGAAAATGATTTTGGGTTATCCTCTAGAATATTAAGTGTAATATTCTTCAAGGAACTTCCCGGTAAATGGGTTATCCTGAATGTACTAGGGATAGTACTTTTTCAGGAACTTCCCATTTATTGGCATTAATTGCCTGGCGCCCTCTTGAGTAATCAGGCGATATGCGCCGTTTGAGTAGACTGTGTCTATCACAAACGGTCCTTCCCATTTGGGTTCAAATTTACCTTTCTTCTTGGAGTTGAGGATTATTGGTCGGCGAGCAGCGAGGACCAGATCTCCTTTCTTGAAGCTTCTCTGTCGGACTCTTTTCTTAAAAGCCCTAGATATTCTGGCTTGATAAAACTCAATGTGTTGTTGAGCATCCAAGCGCTTTTCATCCAACATTTCGAGTTCTTCGAGACGTTTCTGATGTTGTTCTTCTGTCGTCATCTCAGTTGCGAGAGCGATCCGAAGGGATGGGATTTGGATTTCCAATGGTAGCACAGCTTCACATCCGTATACCAACGAATATGGGGTAGCTCCTGTAGGTGTGCGTATGGTGGTACGATAAGCCCAGAGTGCTTCACCGAGTTTATCATCCCAGTCTCGTTTATTGGTCTTCACGAGTTTTGACAGGATCTTAATGATCATCTTGTTAAAAGCCTCAGCTAACCCATTCGAGGCGGGATAATAAGCTATTGACGAAATATCTTGAATTTTGAACTTGTCACAAAATCTGACGAAAGCATTGCTTATGAACTGTGGACCGTTGTCATGAATGATCCGTCTTGGCACGCCGTGTCGGTATATGACATGATGTTTGATGAAATTGATGACGTTGTTCGTCTTCACTTCTCTAAGCGGAATCGCTTCAGCCCACTTTGAAATGAATCGATCGCCTTTGACTGAAGGGGGAAAAATAGGACCGACAATGTCCATACCCCATGTCTCGAACGGCCAAGACGTGGTTGACGTGTGTAAACGCTCTGGTGGTTGGTGCATATAATTTGCATGTACTTGACAGGCATGACATTCTCGGGCGTATTCGATTGCATCATGAACCATTGTTGGCCAAAAATATCCCATTCTCCTGATGCGATCATATAGTTTGGGACCGGGCTGATGCGCACCACATTCTCCTTCGTGTGCTTCCTTAAGAACTTCTTCTGCTTCTTTGTTCGAAAGGCATCGGAGTAACAAACCATCGTACCCTCTACGGTATAATGTATGGGTCTCGGTGTTATAGAAGAATCTTGGTGCTCTCCGGCGGATTGATTCCCTTTCTTTTACATCCTCTGGCAAAATACCATATTGGATGTAGTCAATGATAGGAAAATGCCAATCTCGGGACTCAGACCCAATTTGAGTTGAATTCACCTCCTTGGCGTTTATGTTTCTATCATCTTCCTCTTCAATATCCATATCGTATATGGGTATGCAGAGCTGATGCGTCCTCACTGTGACTAACAGCTCAGTTTCGGGAGGCTGCGCAAGTGATACCGCTAGTGCTGCCAGTGCATCCGCATAAGCGTTCTGGAGACGAGAGATGTATTCAATAAAGAATTCTTCAAAAGAATCTGCCATTTTGATGGCCTCCTGGTGGTACGGGATCAGGTCTTGGTTCCCGACTTCATACTCTCCACGGACTTGGTTGACTATCAATTGAGAATCCCCAAAAGCTTCGAGATATTCGACCCCCAGCTCCTTGGCGAAACTGAGTCCAATGAGAAGCGCGTTGTACTCGGCTACGTTATTGGAGCACGGACTAGTCAATGAATAAGCTCGAGGCATCACATGCTTCCCCGGGGAGATTAGGACAACCCCAACCCCGGAGGAAACTGTAGAACCTCCCGGGGTTATTACCCTATTAACTGACCTTGAAGCACCATATTAACTGACCTCGAAGCACCATCGAAGTATAATTGCCATACTTGTTGGTGTGATGTAGTGTTAACCTCGTGGGTTTCATTAGGCAAGTCATCATATACTTCTGCCGTATCCGTTGTCGGGTTTGCCGCCAAAAGATCACAAATCGCTTGTCCTTTGATTGACTTCTGTTGTTTGAAGTGCAAATCATATTGGGACAAGAGAAGGGCCCATTTCGCTAACCGCCAATTCATAGAGGCCGGTTGCGTCATAAATACCCGAACTGGATTAACGTTAGAAATGACGTAAATCATCTGTCCAACCAAATAATGCTGCATCTTTTGCATTGCGAATACCAATGCGAGGCATTCTTTCTCAATCATCGGATATCGAGACTCGGTGCCTACCAAGGTTCGACTTAGGTAATAGATTGCCTGTTCGTGACTGTTATCATCGTCTTGTGCTAGTAAAGCACTTATTGAGTGGTTCATCGCCTTGAGGTAAATCAAGAACGGTTTACCTGATTTTGGTGCAACGAGAACAGAAGGATTCGTCAGATATGTTTTGATATCTTCGAGTGCTTTTTGGCAGGCGTCATCCCAAAAATAACACACCTTTCTTGTTTAGCTTAGAGAATGGTTGGCATTTCCCAGAAAGATTTGAGATGAACCGCCGGATGTAAGCTAAACGCCCTTGCAATCCTCTGAGTTCTCTTAGATTTCTAGGGGGTTGCAGTTCATGTATCGCCTTCATTTTATCAGGATCAATATGTATACCTTTAGTGGTGACGACGAATCCAATGAATTTTCCGCTGGACATTCCAAGGAAGGATTTAGTGGGGTTCATCTTCAATTGATGACTCCGCATGAGATCGAACATCGTCTTCAAGTCCTTGATGTGATCTTCTTTGTTGCGACTTTTTACAACAAAATCATCAACGTAGCACTCGACTGTTTTCTTGAGATGTTCTTGGAAAATCTTAGTCATTGCTCGTTGGTACGTGGCGCCTGCATTCTTTAGACCGAAAGGCATCACCGTGTAGAAAAAGACACCGAGGGGTGTTCTGAACGCTGTATGCTTCTCGTCATCTGGGTGCATCTTGATTTGGTTATATCCTGAAAAGCCATCCATAAAAGACATTCTCTCAAATCCGCACGTATTGTCGATAATGACGTCCGTGATTGGGAGAGGAAAGTCATCTTTTGGACATGCCGTATTCAGGTCCCTGAAGTCGATGCAAATCCTGATTTTACCGTTCTTCTTCATGACTGGAACAATATTGGCTAGCCAATCTGGATGTTGCTCCTCTCGGATAAATCCTGATTTGATCAATTTCTTAACCTCTGCCTTAATGCTTTCCATAATCTGCGGACGAAACCGTCTTTGCTGTTGTTTGACAGGTTTGGCATCGACTTGATATCGAGGCGGTGCATTGCCACATTGGGGTCGAGCCCTGGCATGTCTTCATAGTTCCAAGCGAAGACGTCAATATATTCCCTAATGAGAGCAATTAATTCCTCCTTCTCATTTAAGGGAAGACTATCGCTGATGAATATAGGCTTTGAGTTAGCCTCGTCACCCATGTTAATTTGGACTATTTTATCTTCAGTGGGGGGTTCTCTCTGTTCGAACCTATCACCATACTGCATGTTCAGGTGATGAACCCATGGGTCTTTCCATGTTAGCATTTGATCATCGTTCTCCATTGTGGACGGATTAGCTGTAGCCATGTTCACCATTAGGGCTTCGAATGCTTCCCCCAGACTTGTATCGGAATCCCATTCCGAGGAATCTGACGGGTATCCATCTTTGTATTGCTCAGATGATTGGTTATTGATTAACCAGCAACATTCGTCTTCTGAAGAAGATTCATACCCTAACCCTCGTCTGAATTTATAATAATCATCCGGTTTCCCTTTTGGTACATATGCCGCTTTGGCTGGAATACGAGGACCTCAATCAAAGTATAGACCTTCTCCGAGTGTGAAATCATATCCCTGTTTTTCCATGAGCTTGCGCGCTTCCGGACTATACGTAGATAAATGCCGACCAGGTTTGTCGTCATTTTCATCTTCCCTTAAGAAATGATCTGGTAATGGAAAACCCTCTCCTTTACCGTAAATCACTTCTCTTTCGCCTCCTATTTTGGTAGGGATGACCAGGGTTGTTCCAAAAGAATGTTGGAGGCGTTTCTTTGTTATATAGGACGATCGAAGTGGCGCATATAAATCAGGATTATCATACAATTCTTTCATCACATCATCAAGAGACAGTGAGTACTCTAAATCGTTATTTATTTCATTATTGGTAAGTTGCCAGTTACAACTGCCCTCTGACGTTTGATCATCGTCGAGGTTGATTACAAAGGGTACAATGTCGTTTAAAACATAACCTCCATTGTAATCAAATCCGGCTTCGGTATCAGCTTCTTCTCCGCTGTCCGTGCCATGGGCCGATGATTCAGTATCGGATTCGTTACCATAAAGGAGAGAATCAGTGAAATAATTCTCATACCCTTTGAATGGTTTCTTATCCGCGACCACCGTCCTAACCTTATTATCAGTGTCGACATATTTCAAACACTAATGAATGGTAGAGGGGATTATAACGTTACCATGGATCCAAGGTCGACCCAATAGTAAGTTATATGAAGTCTCGGCATCGATTACATAACATGTGACTTCCGTCTTCAAATCACCCATTTGACATTTTATCCGGATCTTACCCAAGGGTCTCGACCCGCTAGTATTGAATCCATAGATAACAGTACCTGTGGACGCTAACTTACTAACTACTAACTGGAATGCCGAGGCTATGCATCAAGCGAAGCGGCATAATACTCACAGCGGAACCCGGATCGACTTGGATTCGGTTGACTTTGCTGGAGCCAATGTACCCAATGAAATATAGGGGTCGATTATGGTTTGAATTCTTTGTCTGCATATCCTCTTTGGTGAAGGTAATGCAGGGAAGGTTTTTAGCCACTATATTGCAGTGTTGAATTATATCTCTTCCAATCGGACGATTGAAACGAGACTGCTTCGGATTCTGAACCTCCTGGGGCTTCTTTTCTTTCTGTTTATTAACCGGTTGTCGTCGAGCTTCTTCAACCGGTTTAGGAGTCGTAATCACACCCAGCTCCGTGAGAGTTCTGGCTGGTCCTTGTTTAGTCACCCCCTGCTCAGCTAACTGATCACTAGGTGATGGATAGTTGAAGTGATACTGATTTCCGCTTCTAGTGGCAAAGACTTCTTGTTCTTCTTCGGAGAGCGGGAAGGTAGGAGCTTCATTACCATCCTCTTCGAAGATCACGGAGGTAGCATTGCAGGACTTGCCTTTACCCTTTCTGGTCGAGGAGGTCGCCCACTGATCGTCTTCAATTAAGTCAAGATGAACCCAGAGGATTTCGCCATTTGGGGCTGTGTGTGGCACAAGTCCTTTTTGGCGCTGTCCATATGGGTCGTCATTCACTATCTTCATTCCAACTTTGGTGATGCGTTCTGGTTCAAACGATGCTGTGGGCACTGATCCAAAGCTGATTGATACTGCATTTGCCCCGACATTCTTGGACGGCTTCGGGGTTATGACGCCTACATCAATTAACGCCTGGATTTTATCCTTGAGATGGTAGCATGACTTTGTAGGGTGATGGACCGCTCTATGGTATGCGCAATACTTCAGATCCGTCACTTTGCTAGCCCCTTCTTGATCCACGATCGATGGTAGCTGGATTTTGTTATTTTCCAACAGGTACTTAAATATGCTGGGAACTTCGTCATCTTTGAAGGAGTACACTTTAGGAAATCTTGGCTCCGAAGATTTCAGCTTCTGAGGCCGTTGTTGCCATTGCGACTGCGATTGTTGTGGTGCTCGTTGCTGCGGCTGTTGCTGATGTTGCAATTGGAAAGTTTGATTAGCATCAACTGCATTAGCATGTGCGTTACCTTTCCCTCGTGGGACGAAATTCTGCTGTGGAGCATTCGTCACCTGTTGGCCTCTTTCCGCCTTCTTCCTTCTGAGGAATCGCTCGGCTTGCTCTCCTCGAACCTTCAAATCCTTCCATGTTTTGGATGGAGCTGTCCCCATTGCTTCCAACACATCTAATGTGAGGTTTGTAGGCATCGAAAATTGCCTATAGGTCTCCACGAACGGTTCAGTGTTAAAGGGCGACGATGAACGTCACTATCCGAGCCACAGGAGTCCAATTGACGTCGACGAAAGACTGAAGTGAATCGACGAGCTACGTGAGCTTATAGGATTTTGGAACAACCAAGACCCGGACCAATCGGGAACCCGGCGGTGTTCACAAAAAGGACAACGCCCTTCGTGCCTCGACCACTCTACAGATAATCCAACCACCAGAGCGGATAGAACTCTTCGTCAATCATCCAACGCACCCGGAATCACTCAAATCCGAGTTCGGACGAAGAATTTACGGGGAAAACAATCCCTTCACTGCAGTAGGGCTTCGCCAACTTCTCCAAAAATCCAGATCTTGAAAAATGAGGTAAGGGGTTGCTATTTATAGGCCATGGGGAGCACCTAGGGTGCCTAGACACCCTAGGGTGTCTCGGAAAATCCGAGACACCCTAGGGGTGTCTCGGAATTTCCGAGACACCCCTAGGGGTGTCTCGGAATTTCCGAGACACCCCAAGGGTGTCTCGGAAATTCTGAGACACCCTAGGGGTGTCTCGGATTTCTAGAGACATCCTAGGGTGTCTAGGCACCCTAGGGGCTCCCCCTAGCCTATAAATAGACCCCTTACCCCTTTGTTTTGAAGATCTGGATTTTTGGAGAGCCTTGGCGATGCCGTGATGCAGTGAAGAGTGTTCGTGCGCTTCAACATGGAGAGGAGAGGTCCACATCAGAGCCTTCATCACCCGTCCGATCCTTAGTATTAGCCCTTGGCGTTAATACTAAGAAGAGCTCATATCTCGCTTTAGCTGAGATAGACGCTTATAGCTTCTAGATCTCACGCGGATCGACGAAGCTCTGCCCGATTTTCTCGGAACAGATTTGAGTGCCCGGTGGTCCACGGATATCAACGTCCCCGTCACAGGCAAAAGACCCACGTAAGCAAGAGACCGCAAAACAGGATCTTGCGTTTGTTTTGACAAGAGTTGTAACCCTTTTGTTTTCATTGTGTAAAAGGTCTTATAAAAAGACAATCTTTTTTATTTTCATTGTAACGATTAAAGTTGTAATGAATACAGCAATGAATACAACAACTTTTGATGCAAACAAGCTGGCGACCACAGTGGGAGCCAACGGCATCGCTACCGACGCCGTCGTGACGCAACCGGCATTCAAGATCCGGGTGAATGAAGAGATCAAATACGAGTTCGATCAGCAGAAGTTCGAAGAGTACCTCTCTTCCTCCTCCTCCAGATCCGCCTCTCCAAGCAGGCGCAGGAAGGCATCCTCCTCCAGAGTCGTTCGCGGGACCCTCGGCTCAAAGACCCAAGAGCCCCTTACCATCGCTGCACTCGCACCACGTGGCGTCTCCGCGTCGCCCAACGTGGTCGAGATCGTAGATCTGGGGTTCTCCTCCGCCAAGTGAAGATGTTGCTGCCCAATCTTCACCAAAGCCAAGTCCCGTTCCCCTTGCCCCCGCACCTCCGGTGGAGTCAGGTATGAACACGAATCTTTCAACACCCAGAGTCCCTTTGAAGGGTCGCCTCGGTCCCTTACCGGAGAATCGAGGTAAAGTACCTATCAAAGAGCGATTGGGTCCGTTGAAAGGTCCCCAAATGATAAACCCAACTGGGGGTTGTTCTAGATCCCCCCAGGAGAATATCAAAGGGAAAACCCCTACTTCCGACCGCATCGGGTTGCGTGTCGAAATTCAAGAGCCCGTTAAGTTTTTACGCTCCCAAAAGCATAGACTGGAACGAAAGACTCTTGAGAACGCTAATAAAGCGTCATATTCGTCTGATGATGATAATATTATACTTGGAAAATCATGCCAACACTCTATAGGTTGCTCCAGTTATCAAACTGATGAGTTGTACTATAGAGCTGGGGGTGCGAATAAGTCTTGGAAGCGAAACGCACGAGACATGGAGCCTCACTGTCCGTGTGCCAACATCATCAAGGCGGTGCTATCAGAATGCTGTTGCTCCGAAGCCCCAAGGAGAGTTTCGGTGTTCAAGAGAATCTCCACCGGAACGTCTGAGACTAAGCCTAGGCAACGGAGAATTCCCGAAGGTCACTACCAACATGGCCAGCAAAGGAGCATCGACGGGGGATAATCCCGAGTCAATCCCGCTAGTGCCCTGGTATTTAACTCATCTGCAGTCCGGAACCATTACACGAGGGACTTATGGTAGGGTTCGGACGAGATTACCGTCGGAAGACGAAGGATCAGATACCGGCTCCACAATTGCATCGGACAACACGGTATCTAGCGAGGGACAACCCCGTGAGGTACTCATGATCAGCGCCGAACAAATGAACAAGATGCTTGAAGATGCCCTGGCTTGGCAGAAAGAAGCTTTCAAATTCGAGATGGAGATGGCCATGCAGCAGATGAGAGAGATGCATGACCAGCAAATCGCGGCTCTGACAACTCATCAAGGAGAGCCCGCTCCACCCAATCATCAGAATCAAGATGAGAATGAACGGGAAGGGAATAATGTCAACCTAACTATTCCCCCTGTCAACAACGACAACGGAGTTGGTCCTGTAGATGATAATGCAAAAGAGGACCACGTTACCTCTCCCCAAAGCCACTCGAAGACAGATACAAGTGAGGACAAGAAGATGAAGGACTTGGAGAGCAAAATCAATGCATTGATGAATGCTCAAGAGGTAAAAAGATCCGGTATACCATGTCCATATCCAAGGGAGTGGGAATCAATTCCATATCCGGCAAAGTTCAATTTAATCAACTTTACGCCGTTTGATGGAAAGGGTTCCCCTACCCAACATTTAATATATTTCAAGTCTCACTTAGGAATAATCTCCGGCAATGAACCCTTGATGGTACGGTCATTCGTTGGCACTCTTCGCGGAGCGGCCTTCGATTGGTATCGCCGCCTCAAACCGGGGAGCATCAGCAGTTGGGACGACATGGAGGACATGTTCCTAACAAACTTCTTCGACGACGACACTGAGGTCTCAATCAGCACCCTGTTTGAGGAGAAACAGAAGAATGGTGAGACAGTTGAAAACTTTGTGAAGAGATTCCGGAATAAAGCAATGAATTGTAGGGATCCGGTCAGCGAAGATTTCATCCTCGAGACCTGTCACAACAATCTTTCCTTGGACATCCTCGAAGCTATGGGAATGGCGCCACCAAAGACCTGGAAGGACCTGAAGGTGCGAGGAGAACGAGCCGAACGATTCCTCAAAAGGAAGAAGGCGGAACGGGGTCAAATAGCTAACAATGCTCCACAACCAAACTTTGCCCCTAAGGGAAGAGGAAAAGCACACGCGAATGCCGTGGACGCGAATCAGACGTTCGAGGTGCAAGCACAGCCGCAACAGCAGCAGCAAAAGGCGCCTCAACCATCTAGGTGGCAATAGCAGACCCAGAAGCCAAAAGCTTCGGAGCCAAAGTTCCCAAAAGTCTATTCGTTCAAAGAGGATGAAGTTCCCGGTATCTTCAAATACCTTATTGAAAATAACAAGATCAAATTGCCTCCAATCCAGGATCAAGAAGATGCCAAGAGAGTCAATGATCCGAAATACTGCGCATTTCACAGAGCAGTGCATCATCCTACCAAGGTATGCTACGCCCTTAAGGACAAGATCCAAGCTCTAATCGATGTCGGGGTCATCACAATGAAGCAGCCGAAGGAGAAGAGAGTGGGAGCAAATGCAGTATCGATTAGCTTCGGTTCTGTTCCCTTAAACTGGTTCCAACATGAACCAGTAATAAATGCAGCAGTGAAGACGGTGAACGATGATCCTCACAAGCAGCGCCAGAAGGGACTTGTGCCACACACAGCCCCTAATGGTGAGATTCTTTGGGTTCATCCAGATTTGATTGGAGATGAGCAATGGACTGGAACCTCTTCCAAGAAAAAGTCAAAAGGAAAAGGTAAGTCTTGTTACGGAGCTTCTGCTATTCCAGGAAAAGATGACGACAGAATTCCAGCCTTCCCGCTTTCTGAAGATGAACAGGAGGCCTTTGCGACCCGAAGCGGGAATGAGTATCACTACAAGTACCCGGATGCTTCCGAGCAATTAGGTACCATAACCCCTCCTTCCAAGACATTGGCGGAACTGGGAATAGCAACAATTCCCCCAACGCCTGTAGCCACGGAGAAGGTCCAGCAGAAGGAGAAGGGGAAAGAGCCTTTACGCCAAGAGGCCCAAAACCCGAGGCAGTCTCGATTCAATCATCCGATTGGGAGAGACAAACCGGGAAATGCGAGCTCTCCACCCCATTTTGACATCATGGCGCAGTTGGCCAATATCCCGGCTAGGATAACCCTGTACGAGCTATTGCGTCTGTCCAAGGATACGAGGAAAGCATTACAAGAGGCCTTGAGCGACTCTGAAGCTTTTCTAACTCAAGCCATCTCCTGAAGGACCAGAGCCGTCAGCTCAGAACTGCAATCTCGCGGCGCATCATTTTCCATGCATCTCTTTCACCAAGGAAGACATGCAGACGAAGAACTCAAAGCATGATCGGCCCTTATACTTCACCGGACACATCGGCTCCAGCATGGTCAACCGGATCCAAGTTGATCCGGGTTCTGCTGTTAGCATCATGCCATTCCGATTGATGCATCATCTCGGAATCCCGACGAGTAAATTAGCCTCCACTGGCACTACGATTTATGGATTCAACACCAGCGGGTCTAGGCCCTTGGGGAAGATCCGAATCAAATGCCAGATCGGGGATCTAAAATCGGAAGTTACTTGCTATGTGATTGATGCAGAAACGTCCTATAACTTACTGTTGGGTCGACCTTGGATCCACGGTAACCTTATAGTTCCGTCAACTCTGCATCAATGCCTCAAGTACATGGACTCAAATAATGAAGTCAAGACGGTGGTCGCGGATAAGCAACCGTTTAAGGGATTGGAGAATTATTTCACCGATTCCCTTCTATACGGCGCTGAATCCGATACTGAATCACCGGCCCAAGGAACGGACAGCGGAGATGAAGCTGATACCGAAGCTGGGCTTGATTACGATGGTGGTTTTGTACTTAATGACATTGTACCCATTGTAATCAATCTTGACGATGATAAATTATCGGAGAATAGTTGTAACTGGCAACTTGCCGAAGAACTATCAATAAACGATGATTTAGAGTATTCGATGTGTCTTGATGAGGTCACCAAAAAGCTTTATGATGACCCTAATTTGTATATGCCTCTTCATTCATTTTGTATGACAAAAAAGCAGGTATAAGATCCATGTGGAGCAACACTTGTCATCCCTGCGGGAGCATGGAGTGGAAAAGAAGTCGTCTATGGCAAAGGAAAAGAAGCTCCGACACCCGATCACTTCTTAGAAGAAGAAGAAGATGAAGATAAACCTGCTCCTCATCTATTCAGATATGACGCAAAAGCGCGCGATATAATGGAAAAGTATGGGTATGATTTCACACTCGGAGAAGGTCTTTTCTTTGGTCGAGGCCCACGAGTTCCACCTCGAATGGCCTATGTACCGAAGGGAAAACCCGACGATTATTATCGCTATAAAAGAGGTCTCGGCTACGTCTCCTCGTCCGACGACGAATGTTGCTGGCAAATCATTGATCAGATCGCTAACAAGGCTAGAAACGGGTACTCTTCCGACTCTTCGGCTGGGGGTTCCGACACTAGCCTTGGCGAGACGTTCAAAAGATTGATGTCAAACATGGTCACTGTCGATCCTACCGCAATAGAGGAAGATGTTGATGTCGAACATGGTCACGGTCGATCCTACCACAGTAGAGGAAGACGACCAGATGCCGACATGGGAAGATCCGTGGTTTCATCACCTAAACATGCAGTATGGTGATAGGTTCGAACAAAGAGAGCCTCCTACCGAAGATCAAGTAGTCCAGGTGAATATGGGAACTGAGGAAAATCCTAAACCGATATTCATTAGCGACAGTCTCCTACCCGATGCCTGGAATTATGAAGACATGCCAGGGCTCGATCCGAACGTAGCGGTGCATCGTCTTAATATCAAGACAGATGTCAAACCTGTCAAACAACAACAAAGGCGGTTTCGCCCGCAAATGATGGAGGCAATCGAATCCGAAGTCAAGAAGCTTATTGACTCGGGCTTCGTTCGAGAGGAGCAACATCCAGAATGGCTCGCCAATATTGTCCCAGTCCTTAAGAAGAACGGGAAAGTCAGGATTTGTATCGACTTTCGGGATCTCAACACTGCTTGCCCAAAAGATGATTTTCCCCTCCCCATCACGGATGTCATCATCGACAATACGTGTGGGTTCGAGAGGATGTCTTTCATGGATGGTTTCTCTGGTTATAACCAGATAAAGATGCATCCGGATGATGAAAAGCACACCGCATTCAGAACGCCCCTCGGTGTCTTCTGTTACACAGTTATGCCCTTCGGCTTAAAGAACGCAGGTGCTACATATCAACGAGCTATGTCAAAGATCTTTCAGGATCATCTCCGAAAGACTGTTGAATGCTACGTAGATGATCTGGTCGTGAAAAGTCGTGATAAAAAGGATCACATCAAAGACTTAAAGACCATGTTCGACTTAATGCGAGCCCATCAGTTGAAGATGAATCCTACCAAGTCTTTCCTCGGAATGTCGAGTGGAAAATTCCTGGGATTCGTCGTCACCACCAAAGGTATCCACATCGATCCTGATAAGGTAAAGGCGATCAATGAATTACAACCTCCGAGAAACCTCAGGGAGCTCAGAGGATTGCAGGGGCGATTGGCTTATATCCGTCGGTTCATTTCGAACCTCTCAGGAAAATGCCAACCATTCTCCAAGCTCGCAAAGAAGGGCGTATCATTTGTATGGGATGAAGCTTGTCAGAAAGCATTCGAGAGCATTAAAGAATATCTCTCAAAACCTCCCGTACTCGTTGCACCGAAATCGGGCAAACCGTTCTTGATTTATGTCAAGGCGACGAGCCATTCATTAAGTGCATTGCTTGCACAAGATGACGATAACGGTCACGAGCAGGCAGTGTATTACTTGAGCCGAACCATGGTGGGCGCCGAGTCTCGATATCCTATGATTGAGAGGGAATGCCTCGCCTTGGTGTTCGCCATTCAGAAGATGCGGCATTATTTGGTCGGGCAGACCATTTACGTCATCTCTAAAGTTAATCCGGTTCGAGTATTCATGACTCAACCCGCTTCCATGAGCTGGCGATTAGCAAAATGGGCCTTACTCCTGTCCCAATACGACTTACACTTTAAACAACAGAAGTCAGTGAAAGGACAGGCCATCTGTGATCTCCTCGCAGCTAATCCAACTACGGATCCTGCCGAGATATATGACGATCTACCCGATGAGGCCCACGAAGTCAACGCAACTTCTCACCAACAAATATGGCGCTTATACTTCGATGGCGCTTCGCGAGCAACTAATGTTGCAAGTGCTCCTGGAAGTTCTAAAATCTCCTCCGGAGTTGGAGTAGTCTTAGTTTCCCCAGGAAAACATGTGATGCCTCGCGCCTACTCGCTAACCGAGCCATGCTCGAATAATGTAGCAGAATATAACGCACTGATCATAGGACTCAACTTCGCTAGCGGAGTATAACGCGTTGATTATTGGACTCAACTTCGCTAAGGAGCTGGGGGTTGAGTATCTCGAAGCCTTCGGCGATTCTCAACTGATAGTTAAACAAGTTCAGGGAGAATATGAAGTTCGAAGCCAAGATCTCATTCCATACCATAAGATGGCAGTGGAGATAGCGGAATCATTTGAAGGATTCTTTATCGAACATATTCCACGACTACAGAATACTTATGCAGACGCGTTAGCAGCATTGGCCGTGTCACTGGTGCAGCCTCCCGAAACAGAGCAGTTTGTTACGGTAAGAACTCACCAACTCCTAGTGCCGCTTTACAGTGAAGATGCCGAGGAAGAAGAAGTTCAAGAGGTACATGCTACTCAAGTCGAATTCGAACCACGAGATTGGCGTTTCCCCATCATCGACTACGTCTTGCATGGAATCTTGCCAGAAGATGTGAAGGAAAGAGAGTCAATCCGGCGAAGAGCACCCAGATTCTACTACAATACAGAGAATCGAACGCTATACCGTAGGGGGTATGATGGGCTGCTATTGCGCTGCCTATCAACCAAAGAAGCTAAAGAGGTCCTTAGGGAAGCGCACGAAGGAGAGTGTGGCGCACACCAACCTGGTCCTAAGCTTTATGACCGCATCAGAAGAATGGGGTATTTCTGGCCTTCCATGATGAGTGATGCGATTGCATATGCCCGAAAGTGTGATGCATGTCAAGTGCACGGGAATTATGTACACCAACCTCCGGAGCATCTGCATCCGTCGGTTACGTCATGGCCGTTCGAGACTTGGGGAATGGACATTGTTGGTCCTATAAATCCCCCATCAGTCAAAGGCGACCGGTTCATCCTGGCAATCACCAAACGAGTAATATCATTGCATTCATCAAGCACCATATCATCTACCGGCATGGTGTCCCAAGACGAATCATACATGACAACGGTCCTCAATTCGTTAGCAATGCATTCATCAGGTTTTGTGAAAAGTTCAAAATTCAAGATATCTCTTCGACAGCTTACAATCCCACAGCGAATGGATTGGCCGAAGCTTTCAACAAGACTATCATGAAGCTGTTATCAAAACTTGTGAAAACTAATAAACGAGACTGGGATGACAAGCTTGGCGCAGCTCTATGGGCCTATCGGACCACGGTGCGCACACCAACGGGAGCGACCCCGTATTCACTGGTGTACGGATGTGAAGCTGTTCTTCCATTGGAGATCCAAATCCCGTCGCTTCGGATCGCCCTTGCGACCCAGATGACGACCGAAGAACAACATCAGAAACGCCTCGAAGAACTCGAGAGGCTCGATGAAGAGCGCCTGGAAGCTCAACAGCAAATTGAGGTTTACCAAGCTAGAATTTCTCGAGCCTTCGACAAAAAGGTTCGACAAAGGAGTTTCAAAGAAGGAGATTTGGTTCTAGCTGTGAAACGGCCTATGATCCTTAACTCCAAGAAGAAGGGTAAATTTGAACCCAAATGGGAAGGACCATTCGTAGTGGAGACAGTCTACTCGAGTGGCGCCTATCGCCTCGTCACCAAAGACGGCGGCCGGCTCATGATGCCGATAAACGGCAAATTCCTGAAAAGATACTATCCTTAGTATCTTTTTGGATAACCAATGCATCGGGAAGTTCCCGGAAGAATACCACATGGGTATTCTTAGGGATAACCCGGTCATTGTGGAATTGACGAATAAGAACTCTGCATTCGAACTCTGAAAGTCAGAATGTCTCTTCTTATTTTTATCAAAATTCTCTAACTCTTATGAGTTATTTTTGTGAGATGAGATCTAATCCTCTGATAGGTTAATCTTTCCTCACCAAACCATCCGCTGATCAAATTAAATGACAGGGGATCCACCAACATTTCCATCTGCCAGTCATTGGCATTTCTCAGACTCAACATGTTAAGTCAGAATCACCTAACATTAAAGTCTCCCTTTGAGTGATAATACGAGTTGGCACTTTTTTTTTGCTACACGTATTCCACTTTCTTTGCTTTCTGGTCAAACCTATAAAAGTTAGGGCCAAAGCCAAAATCCCCTCTCGATTCCTCCAATGAACGAGAGGTCCACTTTCAAATCGAGTGATCAAACCTTCCGACGGTTAGGATCATCTCAAACTCCTGTTTGGTCAAACCTATAAAAGTTAGGGCCAAAGCCAAATTCCTTTCTCGATTCCTTCCATGAACGAGAGGTCCACTTGGAACAGTCAAACCTATAAAAGTTAGGATTGTTTCCGTAAACCCTATAAAAGTTAGGGCCAAAGCCAAATTCCTTTCTCGATTCCTTCCATGAACGAGAGGTCCACTTGGAACAGTCAAACCTATAAAAGTTAGGATTGTTTCCGATCTCGCTTAGTCAAGCCTGCACATAGTCAAGACTAAAGTCGAGTCACTCCTTTTCGATAAACGAAAATCCACCTTTGTCCCCTTTTTCCACCAAACCTATAAAAGTTAGGGTTGAAATTGGGTCTTCTCCTCAATGAATGAGGGGTTCTTTGGGTTCAAATGACCAATCCTATAAAAGGTAGTGTTATCCGAACTTTTCCGATTCTCGGAGTGGAGATCCCACTCTTAGTTTCATCCTGCAGGATTCTGGGGGTGGAGATCCCACCTCGAGTTTCCTTTCCGCCTGAAGATAGAATATAAAATTCTTCCTCTTCAGCACCGGGAGATAGAATATAAAATTCTTCCTCTCCCGTTTCTCAGTCTGTCTTTGCTTTTAGAAAAGACACGACTTCCAATCCGGGCACTCGATGCACGGGGAATTTTATCCCGAAGCCTAAGTAGGGATAAGTCAACGCCTAACACGCATTGCCGGGTAGTCTATTCCCGTGAGAAAGACGAAGCCTATGTATTCAAAATCATAGCACAAAGCCTCAGAGAGTTTACTCTCTTAGCACAACGTTACATGTGAGACGGGTTTAATAATTCACATGCTAGTCCGATTTCAAACGGTAATCGGTAAAGACATATCAAACCCGTTGAAGGCTGGGGGTTTGCCAAAAACCCCAAAGTCAAATAGCACAAAGCCTCAGAGAGTTTACTCTCTTAGCACAACGTTACATGTGAGACGGGTTTAATAATTCACATGCTAGTCCGATTTCAAACGGTAATCGGTAAAGACATATCAAACCCGTTGAGGGCTGGGGGTTTGCCAAAAATCCCACAAACGTGTCATTCAGAATAAATGCGGAAAAAAAATCACAAAAGAAGCAAATGCAGAGTCTCTATTTCAAGGCAAAAGCGTACAACAAAGAGCTCATTAGCCCGAAGGCAACTGACGGCTAAGAATATGAGACTTTAAGCTAAAAAGTCTATCTACATAACTCCGCTCAAGTCCCGCCTGCAGATCAGCTCGGGCAGATTCCTCAGAACTGCTTAAAATCTCCGCGGCTTCACTCTTCAGCTTCATCAGTCTCTCCTGGGTGGATCCGAGCTCCTCGAGTGCCTGTTCACGAGAACGCTCTAGTCCAGCCAGGTCATCTACAATAAGAGCAGTAGATTCCTCAACGCACTTCAAGGCCTCTTTCAACCTAATCGTTTCCTCGCGATTCGAATCCAAAGAGCGGAATAGCTCAGCTCTCTCTGTATCTTTCCTCGCCACGTTAGCCATTAGTTGCGCAATGGAGCTCTCATGTGACTGAAGCGCGCACCCGATGGAAGATTTCAGGTCACGCCACTGTGCCATCCTAAGCTCCAACTGAGAGGACACGAAAGAAGAAGCCCCGTTAACCTCCAACTCCTTCAACTCTCGTATCTCCGACTCCAGGGCGGCGAAATCAGCAGTGAAGGAATCGGCCAACTCCGGGTATCCTTCTTCCCTCATCATCATCATGTGGCGAGAAAAGGAACGCCCGAACTGATCGAAGCCGCATCCTCTATGAAGAAGTTTCTCGATCAGGCCGTTATAAAAGGCAGTGAAGAAGCTGAGGTCCGTACGAAAAGCCTCTCTGTCAGGATCAGTATCAACCAAAAGGACGCGGACACACTCGTACAAGGAAGATCGAGATCCTACAAGCAACAACATAAAAGTTCAGCGGATTATCGAATACGATAAGGAAATTCAAAAGGCAAGTTCTGAGCATACCAACGCCAACGGACGTCCCCTCGGGCTGAGGTCCGACAGGCTCTGAGGCAGCAGCAGAAGAGGGTATATCAACCCCTGCAGGTGGATTGCTCATATCACTCGTTAAGGGCGGGGAGGCACCACTTCTATGCAGGCTTTCAGCCCCGGGAACTGTAGAAGTATCAGGCTCAACGGCCGGTCCTATAGTTACACTCCTATATTAGCCAAATGAAAATTTGAACAAATAAGGAGAACCGGGACAAGAAGATCTCATGCTCTTTGGAGTATTGAGGAACAGTTTATACTCTTGTACTCTTTGGAGTATTGAGGAACAGTTTATACTCTTGTACTCTTTGGAGTATTGAGGAACAGTTTATACTCTTGTACTCTTTGGAGTATTGAGGAACAGTTTATACTCTTGTACTCTTTGGAGTATTGAGGAACAGTTTATACTCTTGTACTCTTTGGAGTATTGAGGAACAGTTTATACTCTTGTACTCTTTGGAGTATTGAGGAACAGTTTATACTCTTGTACTCTTTGGAGTATTGAGGAACAGTTTATACTCTTGTACTCTTTGGAGTATTGAGGAACAGTTTATACTCTTGTACTCTTTGGAGTATTGAGGAACAGTTTATACTCTTGTACTCTTTGGAGTATTGAGGAACAGTTTATACTCTTGTACTCTTTGGAGTATTGAGGAACAGTTTATACTCTTGTACTCTTTGGAGTATTGAGGAACAGTTTATACTCTTGTACTCTTTGGAGTATTGAGGAACAGTTTATACTCTTGTACTCTTTGGAGTATTGAGGAACAGTTTATACTCTTGTACTCTTTGGAGTATTGAGGAACAGTTTATACTCTTGTACTCTTTGGAGTATTGAGGAACAGTTTATACTCTTGTACTCTTTGGAGTATTGAGGAACAGTTTATACTCTTGTACTCTTTGGAGTATTGAGGAACAGTTTATACTCTTGTACTCTTTGGAGTATTGAGGAACAGTTTATACTCTTGTACTCTTTGGAGTATTGAGGAACAGTTTATACTCTTGTACTCTTTGGAGTATTGAGGAACAGTTTATACTCTTGTACTCTTTGGAGTATTGAGGAACAGTTTATACTCTTGTACTCTTTGGAGTATTGAGGAACAGTTTATACTCTTGTACTCTTTGGAGTATTGAGGAACAGTTTATACTCTTGTACTCTTTGGAGTATTGAGGAACAGTTTATACTCTTGTACTCTTTGGAGTATTGAGGAACAGTTTATACTCTTGTACTCTTTGGAGTATTGAGGAACAGTTTATACTCTTGTACTCTTTGGAGTATTGAGGAACAGTTTATACTCTTGTACTCTTTGGAGTATTGAGGAACAGTTTATACTCTTGTACTCTTTGGAGTATTGAGGAACAGTTTATACTCTTGTACTCTTTGGAGTATTGAGGAACAGTTTATACTCTTGTACTCTTTGGAGTATTGAGGAACAGTTTATACTCTTGTACTCTTTGGAGTATTGAGGAACAGTTTATACTCTTGTACTCTTTGGAGTATTGAGGAACAGTTTATACTCTTGTACTCTTTGGAGTATTGAGGAACAGTTTATACTCTTGTACTCTTTGGAGTATTGAGGAACAGTTTATACTCTTGTACTCTTTGGAGTATTGAGGAACAGTTTATACTCTTGTACTCTTTGGAGTATTGAGGAACAGTTTATACTCTTGTACTCTTTGGAGTATTGAGGAACAGTTTATACTCTTGTACTCTTTGGAGTATTGAGGAACAGTTTATACTCTTGTACTCTTTGGAGTATTGAGGAACAGTTTATACTCTTGTACTCTTTGGAGTATTGAGGAACAGTTTATACTCTTGTACTCTTTGGAGTATTGAGGAACAGTTTATACTCTTGTACTCTTTGGAGTATTGAGGAACAGTTTATACTCTTGTACTCTTTGGAGTATTGAGGAACAGTTTATACTCTTGTACTCTTTGGAGTATTGAGGAACAGTTTATACTCTTGTACTCTTTGGAGTATTGAGGAACAGTTTATACTCTTGTACTCTTTGGAGTATTGAGGAACAGTTTATACTCTTGTACTCTTTGGAGTATTGAGGAACAGTTTATACTCTTGTACTCTTTGGAGTATTGAGGAACAGTTTATACTCTTGTACTCTTTGGAGTATTGAGGAACAGTTTATACTCTTGTACTCTTTGGAGTATTGAGGAACAGTTTATACTCTTGTACTCTTTGGAGTATTGAGGAACAGTTTATACTCTTGTACTCTTTGGAGTATTGAGGAACAGTTTATACTCTTGTACTCTTTGGAGTATTGAGGAACAGTTTATACTCTTGTACTCTTTGGAGTATTGAGGAACAGTTTATACTCTTGTACTCTTTGGAGTATTGAGGAACAGTTTATACTCTTGTACTCTTTGGAGTATTGAGGAACAGTTTATACTCTTGTACTCTTTGGAGTATTGAGGAACAGTTTATACTCTTGTACTCTTTGGAGTATTGAGGAACAGTTTATACTCTTGTACTCTTTGGAGTATTGAGGAACAGTTTATACTCTTGTACTCTTTGGAGTATTGAGGAACAGTTTATACTCTTGTACTCTTTGGAGTATTGAGGAACAGTTTATACTCTTGTACTCTTTGGAGTATTGAGGAACAGTTTATACTCTTGTACTCTTTGGAGTATTGAGGAACAGTTTATACTCTTGTACTCTTTGGAGTATTGAGGAACAGTTTATACTCTTGTACTCTTTGGAGTATTGAGGAACAGTTTATACTCTTGTACTCTTTGGAGTATTGAGGAACAGTTTATACTCTTGTACTCTTTGGAGTATTGAGGAACAGTTTATACTCTTGTACTCTTTGGAGTATTGAGGAACAGTTTATACTCTTGTACTCTTTGGAGTATTGAGGAACAGTTTATACTCTTGTACTCTTTGGAGTATTGAGGAACAGTTTATACTCTTGTACTCTTTGGAGTATTGAGGAACAGTTTATACTCTTGTACTCTTTGGAGTATTGAGGAACAGTTTATACTCTTGTACTCTTTGGAGTATTGAGGAACAGTTTATACTCTTGTACTCTTTGGAGTATTGAGGAACAGTTTATACTCTTGTACTCTTTGGAGTATTGAGGAACAGTTTATACTCTTGTACTCTTTGGAGTATTGAGGAACAGTTTATACTCTTGTACTCTTTGGAGTATTGAGGAACAGTTTATACTCTTGTACTCTTTGGAGTATTGAGGAACAGTTTATACTCTTGTACTCTTTGGAGTATTGAGGAACAGTTTATACTCTTGTACTCTTTGGAGTATTGAGGAACAGTTTATACTCTTGTACTCTTTGGAGTATTGAGGAACAGTTTATACTCTTGTACTCTTTGGAGTATTGAGGAACAGTTTATACTCTTGTACTCTTTGGAGTATTGAGGAACAGTTTATACTCTTGTACTCTTTGGAGTATTGAGGAACAGTTTATACTCTTGTACTCTTTGGAGTATTGAGGAACAGTTTATACTCTTGTACTCTTTGGAGTATTGAGGAACAGTTTATACTCTTGTACTCTTTGGAGTATTGAGGAACAGTTTATACTCTTGTACTCTTTGGAGTATTGAGGAACAGTTTATACTCTTGTACTCTTTGGAGTATTGAGGAACAGTTTATACTCTTGTACTCTTTGGAGTATTGAGGAACAGTTTATACTCTTGTACTCTTTGGAGTATTGAGGAACAGTTTATACTCTTGTACTCTTTGGAGTATTGAGGAACAGTTTATACTCTTGTACTCTTTGGAGTATTGAGGAACAGTTTATACTCTTGTACTCTTTGGAGTATTGAGGAACAGTTTATACTCTTGTACTCTTTGGAGTATTGAGGAACAGTTTATACTCTTGTACTCTTTGGAGTATTGAGGAACAGTTTATACTCTTGTACTCTTTGGAGTATTGAGGAACAGTTTATACTCTTGTACTCTTTGGAGTATTGAGGAACAGTTTATACTCTTGTACTCTTTGGAGTATTGAGGAACAGTTTATACTCTTGTACTCTTTGGAGTATTGAGGAACAGTTTATACTCTTGTACTCTTTGGAGTATTGAGGAACAGTTTATACTCTTGTACTCTTTGGAGTATTGAGGAACAGTTTATACTCTTGTACTCTTTGGAGTATTGAGGAACAGTTTATACTCTTGTACTCTTTGGAGTATTGAGGAACAGTTTATACTCTTGTACTCTTTGGAGTATTGAGGAACAGTTTATACTCTTGTACTCTTTGGAGTATTGAGGAACAGTTTATACTCTTGTACTCTTTGGAGTATTGAGGAACAGTTTATACTCTTGTACTCTTTGGAGTATTGAGGAACAGTTTATACTCTTGTACTCTTTGGAGTATTGAGGAACAGTTTATACTCTTGTACTCTTTGGAGTATTGAGGAACAGTTTATACTCTTGTACTCTTTGGAGTATTGAGGAACAGTTTATACTCTTGTACTCTTTGGAGTATTGAGGAACAGTTTATACTCTTGTACTCTTTGGAGTATTGAGGAACAGTTTATACTCTTGTACTCTTTGGAGTATTGAGGAACAGTTTATACTCTTGTACTCTTTGGAGTATTGAGGAACAGTTTATACTCTTGTACTCTTTGGAGTATTGAGGAACAGTTTATACTCTTGTACTCTTTGGAGTATTGAGGAACAGTTTATACTCTTGTACTCTTTGGAGTATTGAGGAACAGTTTATACTCTTGTACTCTTTGGAGTATTGAGGAACAGTTTATACTCTTGTACTCTTTGGAGTATTGAGGAACAGTTTATACTCTTGTACTCTTTGGAGTATTGAGGAACAGTTTATACTCTTGTACTCTTTGGAGTATTGAGGAACAGTTTATACTCTTGTACTCTTTGGAGTATTGAGGAACAGTTTATACTCTTGTACTCTTTGGAGTATTGAGGAACAGTTTATACTCTTGTACTCTTTGGAGTATTGCCGTTTTCAATCGGCTTACCCTAGCGTTATAACGCCGGCTTCAACCAAGGTCTGGATGTTATTCTTGAGAGCAAAGCATTCCTTGGTGGGGTGGAGGATCCTTCTGTGGTACTCGCAGTACGTTGGATCCGCAGAATCGCCATCTTCCTCTTGATGCGTGATGGGCGGGAGTTTGATTTTGTTGTTTTCGAGAAGGGTCTCGAAAATAGCTGGAACGTCTTCGTCTTTGAACGAGTACTCGTTTTGGAGCTCCTCGTCTGAATTCTCCTGTTGTTCCCAGGACTGCTGTTGTGACGTTTGATCATCGTCAATAACTGCTGCAGGTACGTCCTCTTCATCATGAGGTACGAGATCCGAATCCGGAGGATTAACCATCGGTTGGTTTCTCTCGATCTTCCGCCTTCTGATGAAGCGTTCAGCTTGTTCTCCTCGAGCCTTCAACTCTTTCCAGGTATTGAGCGGCTCTATTCCCATCACGTCCAAGATGTTAATGGACAAGTTGTTCTGACAAGTCTGCAAGAGGAATTCCTCCGTGACGGGATCCCTGCAGTTCATTGCCTGATTGCGGAAGCGTTTGATGAAGGTATCCACCGACTCTCCGCCTTTTTGTTTCTCGTCGAAGAGTGTCCTGATCGACACCTCGGTGTCATCATCGAAGAAATGGGCGAGAAACATGCCTTCCAAGTCCTCCCAGCTGTTGATGCTTCCGGGCTTGAGACGGCGGTACCAATCGAAGGCAGGCCCGCGAAGGGTGCCAACGAATGACCGAACCATCAAAGGCTCGTTGCCCGAGATTACTCCCAAGTGAGACTTGAAGTAGATCAGATGTTGAGTGGGCGAGCCCTTTCCGTTGAACGGCGTGAAGTTGATCAGGTTGAACTTCGCCGGATACGGGATCGAATCCCACTTTCTCGGGTAAGGACACGGAATGCCGGTCCTCTTCACCTCCCGAACAGACATCAGGGCTTCGATTTTTCTTTCGAGCTCCTTTATCTTTTCGGCCTCACCCATATCCTGTTTTGGATAAGTTTCGAGAGGAATCATACGGCCACCCCCAGTGTTGTCACTACTGGTGGGTCCACCCCCAGCGCTATCATCACTGGTGGGTCCACCCCCAGCGCTGTTAATTTTAGTGGGGCCACCCCCAGTATTCTTGGGTGGTGCGTTGGCCATGACGATTTCAACCACCTCCGGATTGCTGCCAACTGCGGCGTTCTGGATGCGATGGCTGGATTCCACTAGCTGATTTGACAAAGCTCGGATTCGTTGATCGTGCATTTGTCTCATCTCTTGCATAGCCACTTCCATTTCAAACTTGAAGATTTCCTTCTGCTTAGTCAGGGCCTCTTCAATGATTTTGGCTATCTGATCTGTATTGACCATGAGCACCTCTCGAGCTTGTCCTATGCTAGACGTTGTCTCGTCAGAAGCGAGAGCGGAATAGGAATCCGAGAGTTCATCATCGGAATGTACTCCCTCATGGATCCCACAGTAATTGTCATATCTGACGGCTTCTAGCTGAAGCTGAGCTGTTCCCGAATTGACCCTGCTTCCTGGAGAGGAATTAGGGTCGGAATCACTTGAAATGATTGGGGATTTTCCTTTGTTGACCGTGTTGATGGTAACTTCTGGGAGTTCATCATCTCGAGCAATCGATTCTCTTTGGTGTGAACGCCTTGATTTGGGCTTTGTCGTTCCATCGGAGATTCCTTCGAATATCGAGACCCTCTGTGGAGCGGTCTTGGGGCAGCTACAGGCTGATAATACTGCCCTGATAATTTTGGTACACGGACAGTGAGAATCCGCTTCCCGGGTGTTTCTCTTTCGAGATTCATCCACACCCCCAGCCTGATAGTACAACTCATCGACGTTGCCGTCGGAGTAACCTATCGGCTTCTCACATGGGTTCTCAGGTATAACGCGTTCGTCTGTTCGACGCGTCTTCTTCTGAGTAAGCGTTGCCTTGTTGGCCTCTGCAAGAGTCGCACGTTTGGAATCACTCTTTTGTGAGGGTGAAACCTTAACGGGCTCTTGGTCCTTTGCACGCACCGCCGAGCTGGTTGTTGCAGAGATCGATTTGTTAGGAGATCGTGTACGATCCCCAGTCTGGATGTTGGCTCGAAACTCCTTCAGCGATCTCCAGCTCCCTTTGACAAGTGCTTTTCCTCGATTCTCGGGTAGAGCACCGATACGATCCTTCGGAGGATTCTTGAACTTGGGGAAATCCGCGCTGCGGTGGGGCTTTTCCAGAGGTTCGGGATCTGAAATTGATGAAGGTTGGAGAGCAATATTACCTGCTTTTACCTTAGGCGTTGATTTGGCCTTCGGCATCCAAACTCGTTCGGATCTCGGCGATCTCTTAACGGCCTCTCCCTTTAGCATTTCTCGTGCTTTTTGGACCAGGGCTCGGGCATGCGCACGCAAGGCGCGGCGCTTCTGGATTCGCTCCTCGAGAGTAGAACGGATTCTTTTGACATGAACCCATTTGTTTGTTTCTGCTTCGGAGGAGGGGCTGGTTGTTTGCCATGGTTGCTCCTGGCGTTGCCTGGATTTTAGATCCACGGTATAGCGGATCCCATCCATTGGCTCCAAAGCCTCGACCAGCTGACGAGCAAGACGTTGACGTCGTCTTTGTCGTGCTCTCTTTGACACTGCGGGGGCGTCTTCAGAAGCCATCTCTTCGGCAGAAGAGGAGTCCGGATCTGCGATCTCGATCACGTTGGATAACGGGGTCTTGGATTTTTGAGCCGAAGGACCTGCAAACATTTATGAAAGAGGTTACCTTTCTGTACCCGTTTGGAGAGGCGGATCTGGAGGAGGAGGAAGAGAGGCCTTCGTTGAACTGTTGCTGATCGAGCTCGTGTTCTTCATTCACCCGGATCTTGAATGCCGGCTGCGTCACGACGGCGTCGGTAGCGATGCCGTTGGCTCCCACTGTGGTCGCCAGCTTGTTTGCGGAAAAAGTTGTTGTATTCATTGCTGCATTCATTTTGAGTGCTGGTTGCGTCACGACGGCGTCGGTTGCGATGCCGTTGGCTCCCACTGTGGTCGCCAGCTTGTTTGCGGAAAAAGTCGCTGTATTCATTGCTGCATTCATTACAACTTTGATCGTTACAATGAAATAAAAAGATAGCCTTTTTATAAGACCGGTACACAATGAAAACAAAAGAAATGCAACTCCTTTCAAACAAACGCAAGAGCTGTTTGTCATCTCTTGCTTGCGTGGGTCTTTGGCCTGTGACGGGGACGTTGATATCCGTGGACCACCGGGGCAATCAGATCTATTCCGAGAAAATCGGGCAGAGCTTCGTCTATCCGCGGAGGGATATAGAAGCAGAACTTCGTCGATCCGCGTGGGATCTTAGAAGCTATAAGCGTATACCTCGGCTAAAGCGAGGTATTAGCTCTTCTTAGTATTAACGCTAAAGGCTAATACTAAGGCTCGGACGGGTGATGAAGGCTCTGATCAAGACCTCTCCTCCTCTTGTTGAAGCACACGGGCACTCTTCACTGCAGCAGGGCTTCGCCAAGCTCTCCAAAAATCCTCCTCTCCTCTCTCTAGCCTTGCTCCAAGACAAAAGATTTCCAGCCCTTTGAATGAGGACCCAAGGGGTCTATTTATAGTGTTTAGGAGTAGGTAAGGGGGTCTAGGGAACCACTAGGGGGTGCGGACACCCCTGGTGTCTCGGCCATTGTTTTCGGTGAAAGTCGCTGTTTTCATTGCTTTTGAATCTGTTACAACTTTAAACGTTACAACAAGAATGCAACAAAACAAAGATTACAACTTTATCGAAAATAAACGCGAGATCCCGTTTTGGTGCGGTCTCGCTTGCGTGGGTCTTTGGCCTGTGACGGGGATGTTGATATCCGTGGACCACCGGGGCAATTAGATCCGGTCCGGATAAATCGGACAGAGTTTCGTCGATCCGCGTGAGATCTAGAAACCTCTAATCCAGAAATATCGGACAGAGCTTCGTCGATCCGCGTGAGATCTAGAAGCTATAAGCGTATACCTCGGCTAAAGCGAGGTATTAGCTCTTCTTAGTATTAACGCTAAAGGCTACTACTAAGAAAAGATGAGAACGGGTGATGAAGGCTGATGTAGACCTCTCCTCCTCGGTTGAAGCGCTCGATCACTGTTTGCTGCAGCAGGGCTTCGCCAAGGCTCTCCAAAAATCCCCCTC
>NC_033801.1:48880637-48881657 GCF_001876935.1 Asparagus officinalis
GTTTTCCCCGTAGATTCTTCGTCCGAACTCGGATTTGAATGATTCCAGGTGCGTTGAATGCGTGACGAAGAACTCGATACACTCTGGTGGTTGGAATATCTGTAGAGTGATCGAGGCGCGAAGGGCGTTGTCCTCTTTGTGAACACTGCCGGGTTCCCGATTGGTCCGGGTCTTCGTTGTTCAGATATCCTATCCGCTCATGTAGCTCGCCGACTCACTTCAGTCATTTGTCGACGTCGATTAGGCTCATGTGGATCAGATAGTGACATTCATCGTCGTTCTTTAACACTGAACCGTTTGTGGAGACCTATAGGCAATTTTCGATGCCTACAGATACCCCCTCCAAAGTGTTCCGGACTCGTTTCTTTTATAGAAGAGGCTGGAATACTTTGGATATGATTGGTCTGGCCTTCAGTCGACATCACGACCTGTAGTTAGCTTCAACTCTTGGCTCCTTCGATTTTCGTTCTATTCGATGCTTTGACGAATAGCCGAAGTTTCTTCCGGCACTGCGTTCATCGCTTGGCCGTCGTCGGAGTCCCGAGTCTGAACTGATGAATTGAATTTGGTTCGTGTCATTGAGTTGACTTTGAACTACCTCCGTCACATCGTGTTGACTTAGGGTTTCGAATCACCGTGTGTTGACTTTTTGTCGCAACGCGTTGACTGGCGTTGACCTAGGGTTACGCGTTGACCGGCGTGGACCCTTAGGGTTTCGAATCGTCAAACGTTGACTTTGCTCACAACCCGTTGACTGGCGTTGACCTAGGGTTACGCGTTGACCGGCGTCTACCCTAGGGTTTTGATTGTCGAACGTTGACTTTTGTCGCAACGCGTTGACTGGCGTTGACCTAGGGTTATGCGTTGACCGGCGTTGACCCTTAGGGTTTCGAATCGTCAAACGTTGACTTCGCTCACAACCCATTGAGTGGGGTTGACCTAGGGTTACGTGTTGACCGGCGTCTACCCTAGGGTTTTGATTGTCGAACGTTGACTTTTGTCGCAACGCGTTGACTGGCG
>NC_033801.1:48882657-48920973 GCF_001876935.1 Asparagus officinalis
ATTTTCAAGTTAAGCTCATTGGGCCGAAAATTGATTGTTGCAAAATTGGATTTTATTTTTCTTTTGAAAATCAAATAAATCAAAGGTGGAGATTGTTGCTTGGGGCTCAAGACAAATCCAATGGCTCATATTCATTGAAGATTACTATAAATAGGGGTAGAGAGTGAGGGGTTAGAGGTGTGAAAATTTTGTAAACTCCTTTTGGAGAGGAGGGCTACTCTTAATTGAGAAGGCCTTCCAAAAATTGTAACTTTAGTTGCAATTAATAAAAATAATTTTTTCCTCTTTAAATTTGTTCTTTCTCCTCTTTGTTGAATGATGAGGATGGAGATGAAGAGCAATTTGAAGGTTTGCATTTCTTTTCTCTTTTATTTCTTTTTAGTAATTTCTTTATTATTGCTTATTAGTTAGATTTAAATTCATGCTTGTAGTGTAGATTTATTTTCTTGTCTTTTTTATTTCTTTTTGCACTTTAATTTGTAGAATAGATTTATTTTCTCGCATTTAATTTTTGTAATATATTTTGTAGTGTAGATTTTTATTTTCTTTGTAGTTAGATTTATTTCTTGTTCATAGTTTAGATTTTTCTTTTCTTTTTATTTTTGTAATTAGTTCTTTTTCTTGTTTTTATTTCTTAAAGATGTGAATTTAATTCTTGTAGGAAGTTTAGAATTATATGAAACTAGTCTAATTTCCTTTATATTGTATGAATTATTCTCTTGCACTTAAAATGTTCATGTTTAGGATAATCAACTAGAGAACTAATCGGTAGAAGAAGAATTTGATAATCTATGCTTATCTTAAATGGTTTGATAGGTTATGCTTATGAATTCTAGGATTATTATCATGTTGTTGTTCTTATCATGAATAGTAATTTTAACTTAGATGATAATTTGATAGGTTACACTTTCCTTAAATGGTTTGATAATCTATGCTTAATAAATCTAAGTTGAAATATGATAAAAAGAGAATAGTTTATATTTTGTAATTGAAATTGGTTAGTGGATTATATTCTAGATTTCTTACCTCTTTTGAATCCTTCATCTTAACTTTCTTAAATTTTCTTTTCATTTTTGGTTTTATTTCTTGATTTTATTAATTCATATTTCTTGCCTTGTGATTTCATTTATTCTTTAATTCTTCCTTCTTTCCTCTAAAATTCAATTTATTATCTCTTGCAAATATTTCCAACAATCACTCATCACATTCACACTTATTCTTTATTCCTAATTGTCACGCACAAAATATAAGAACCAAGTTTAATAATCTCTTAAAATCACCTTCCTCGTGGGATCGATATTTTTTATACTATAACTTGATAAATTGTGCACTTGCAATTTTGGTACATAATTATGCCCCATCACTCGGCCACCGAGCCACCTCAGGGTGGCTCTGCTTTGGCCGAGCCACCTTGAGGTGGCTCGGTTTCGGCCGAGCCCCTCTAGGTGCCGTTTTCCGTCGTTTTCCGTCTTTCGGTTCTGTCCGTGATTCGGTTGTGTGGTTGACTTGTTCAGACTCGATTCGTTGACCTGATTTGGCAGTAAATCCACTTCTGAGTTCGAGTCCGAAACTGATCTTGATTCGATCATGATTCGTCCGAGCCCGCCCTTGGTTGGATGACCCGTTGACTCTTCAACCCGTTAGCTTGATTCCGCACGCGAGTGGATTTATTCCGTTATTTGCGTGCAGTTCGTTAGCTTCGTAGCCTCGTTAATTCGCTTCGTCGCGTATCACTTGGCTTCGGTGTTGTGGACTAACAGTCGTGTTTGGATACGTCGCCCGATGGTCGGTTTGTCGAATCGGCGTCATCGAGCTGCGTTAAGGGACCTATAGGCAGTTTTATACGCCTACAACTCTTCTCCAGTTAAGAAGTCATTGAATCAAAGCCCACCGGCGGCACTGACAAAAAGAGCTCGTCAGAGACAACGTTAGCACCGTGCTCGTTAAATGGCTAAGGCCTTGGAACAAACCGACGGGGTCCGCTACTACGCGAACCTAGAGTCGAGGAAACATCAAGTGATCCAGTCACCCCAACGACAAACCACTTATATCTCTGCTAAACTTACGGTGAAGGAATGGACTCTCATCAAAAAGGCTCGTTCGACCCTCAAAGAACGCATACAAAGGCGTCGTACAAACACCACTCGTGCTCGTGCTTTCTTGCAACAAAGAGAAGAAGGAAAGAAGGAAATGCTGTCTAAAGAATCACCAAGAACCAGTCAAGTTTGGATTCCCAAATCCGAACTTGTGCAAAAATCAGATCGACGGAATACATCCTTCAACCGAGACACTTGTAAATGTCTCGGCCAAGAGAACTTCATCCGAGACACACATAAGTGTCTCGGCCAAAGTGGTTTTGTCCGAGACACTTGTAATTGTCTCGGACAAAGGAGCTGTATCCGAGACACACATAAGTGTCTCGGCCAAAGGGAATCTTCTAGCGCCTCTCCTTCGACTCCATCGACATCCATTCCTGGTCCGTCTATTGCAACCACATCTGCTATGTCACCAGTAAATACATGGGTCAGTCCCGACCTGTCAAAATTCAAGATCACAATGGCCGATCGCCTCTGTCCTTTACCTGATGATCGGGGCAAAGTTTCAGTCAAAGAACGCTTAGGTCCAGTGAATAAACCCCGAGTAAATTCTTACGCTGGGGGTCGTAAATATCCACCTATCCGGACAAAGCAATCCCAGAAGGAGAAAACTCTGATTTTCTCTCATTTGGGGCCTGTAAAGACTCCATGCCCACAAGGGTGGATCCAAATATATAACCTTAGATCGCTCAGAAGCGATGACAAGTCGTCCTGGGTATGTCAACAAGGTTCAAATACAAAAACAGAAGATAAGTTGCTCTGGTCACCATACTGATGAGTTGTACTATCAAACTAAGGGTGGAAACAAATCATGGAAGAGGACTGTTCGAAAAACAAGTCCTCATTGTGTATGCGAGGGGCTTATTAAAGCAGTGTTGTCTGAATGTAGTTGCTTTAAAGCCGTTCCGCCAAGAGTTTTTGTATTCTAGAGACTTTCCATCGAAACGTCAAAGCCCAAGCCGAAACGTTTCCACAAGAAGCCAGCTGTTCAAGAGGATGAATTCTCTGAAGTCACCATCAATATGACAGACAAAAGAAGACAACATGCCACCAATTCCGATCCTGATTTCTCTCCAGGAGGAAGGGTTGGCCGAGGTCTTTCTCAAAAGATGTCACAATTACAGTTAAGAGCCAACCGTCACAGAGATTATAAGAGGTTGCATGAAGGAATATTTTCAGAAGATGAACTTTCAGATACTAACTATGCATTTGCTTCCGATGATACAATGTCTAGTGTAGGACAAGCTAGGGAATCATTCATAATTACACCTGATCAGTTAGCCCAGATGTTGCAAGAAGCTTTAGCTAAGCAACGAGAAGAGATCAGAGCTGAAATAAAAATAGAGATGGAGTTGACGATGCAACAGATGAGGGATTTGCAGGCCCAACAACATCTATAACAGTCAGAATCAAGTCAAAAGGTTGAGTCTAGCCGGCGTAATACTATACTTGTTAGGATAACTGAAGTTGATAGTGACCAAGAGGTGGATAAAACTATCTTTGCTGATCCTCCTCCTAATAAAGATAATTCTGAGGATGGTCCGGCCAAGTCACATATCCAACCTTCTCAAACTCACCCGAAGAAGAATATTGATGAGGACAAGAAAATGAAGGAGCTTGAAAACAAAGTCAATGCTTTGATGACGGCTTAAGAAGTGAAGAAAATGGGTATTCCATACCTGTATCCTGTTGGCCCTTTGGTTTTGATGATGATTTGCCAAACAATTTATAGCTAATTTGTTTTCTAGTATTTATGGTTTGTTTTCCCTTTCAGGAATTTTACACATGGTGAAAAGCTATATACATCAAGAGTTAAAGATTCAAGATCATGTGTACGCTTTCCTTAAGTGCTAAAATGTTTACGTATATTGTGTGATTATGTTTAAAGCTCAACATATATGCACACACAGTTTGATTTTCTTTCTACGAAAATGATTTTTTGCCAAAACATCGTAACAATAGTTGCTGTTTCTTGCTTATATGTTTTTCATAGTTCATAATACATATACAAAGTTTTCATGAAATGTAAACATATTTTTATGAGTCATAGTTCATTTTTGAGTTTCATGAAAAATAAGTTTTATGTACATTTTGCAAATACGATGACTTTTTACAAACAAAAATTGCATTTCCAAAAATTCCTTTTCAAACATATTTAGGTTCTCATTTATAAACTTTCCCCAAAGTTTTACTATTTTTGGAAATCATCTAATATTTTCAACATATATTCCAAGTCAGCCAAAACAGGTTCAAAACCTATAATTTCTTTGTGTCAGTTTGCGGTCGACCGTGGCGATCGACCGCCTGTAATCCAGGAACCAAAATTGGTTTTTAATGGCTTTTTTTTTTTTTTTTTTTTTTCAGAGTCTTTCACGATCGACCGTCACGGTCGACCGCCTACCTTCCAGAACAGTATGCCCTCTTTTTTGTTCTTCGCGGTCGACCGCCAAGATTTTACGGTTGACCGCCAATCTGACCGTTGTGTTGTAACGGCTATTTTTTGATCCGATGTTCTGGGGGTATTTTTGTCTTTTCAATGTGGTTTTGGATGATGTTTTGAGTGGGTATAAATATCCCAGTGCCTTCCTCTTTCATATTACTAAGAATTTTGTTTAAAGTGAGTTTTATAAAGAGATTAACAAGTGTTTAAGCTTGTTTATGGTTTGTTTCAAAAGAGGAGTTTTCTACAACAAGAAGAGGCATTCATTTCCAATTGAGGATCTCATCCTCATCATCATTCTACAGTCCTTCTTGTTTATTGAGAAGTTTTCTAAACTCATCTTTCATATAGCTTACTAATTCATTATTCACATTCATATCTTAGCTATATTAACTTGAGTTGCAATTTCATTGTTCGTTTTTATCACACACACCATTGTTGAGCTTATAATATTTTCATACTATATATTGTTGGGTAGTGGTGTGTGATTTAGCGAGAGCGAGCTTCCAAAGTTTTACTATTTTTGGAAATGATCTAATATTTTTAAAAGCCAGCCATAACAAGTTCAAAACCTGTATTTTTTGTGTGTCAGTTTGTGGTCGACCGTCACGGTCGACCGCCTGCTGTCCAGGAACCAAAATTGGTTTTTAATGGCTTGCGGTCGACCGTGGCGGTCAACCGTAGCTAGTCCAGGCTCTTTCGCGGTATACCACCACGGTCGACCGCCTGCCTTCCAGAACCGTATGCCTGTTTTTTGTTCTTCACGGTTGATCGCCAGTATTTCACGGTCGACCGCCGATTTGATCGTTGTGTTGTAATGGCTATATTGTGATCTGATGTTCTAGGGGTATTTTTGGTCTTTTCAATAAGTTTTTAGCTGATGTCTTGAGTGGGTATAAATACCCCATTGCCTTCCTCTTTCTTATAACCAAGAATTTTGTTTAAAGTGAGTTTTATAAAGAGATTAACAAGTGTTTAAGCTTGTTTATGGTTTGTTTCAAAAGAGGAGTTTTCTACAACAAGAAGAGGCATTCATTTCCAATTGAGAATCTCATCCTCATCATCATTCTACAGTCCTTCTTGTTTATTGAGAAGTTTTCTAAACTCATCTTTCATATAGCTTACTGATTCATTATTCACATTCATATCTTAGCTATGTTAACTTGAGTTGCAATTTCATTGTTCGTTTTTATCACACACACCATTGTTGAGCTTATAATATTTTCATACTATATATTGTTGGGTAGTGGTGTGTGATTTAGCGAGAGCGAGCTTTATTGTGTTCTCATTAATTATTGAGAACAAAACATTGTATTTGAACTTACATTATGAGTATCACTTGTAATACACTTGTACACCGAGAGAAGTGTGTGATGTGAGACGGGGTCGAATCCAAGAGGACTGACGTCGGTTGACAAACCTAGGGAGAGGTTGTATCTGAGCACTTGAGGAGGAGGACACGGGCTAAAGACCTACACTTAGTGTATTTAGTGTGATTGCATAGTGATTGTTTGTGAGACTTTTCGGTGAACTTGTAAACCGAGTGTGTAGAAGTTCCGGCTTCCAAACCGGATTGTGATAGTGAAGATCTCCTCGAGGTGAGGAGCGGGATGTAGGTCGTGGGGACCGAACCTCGTAAACATATCATGTGTTTGTACTTTCTTAGCGTATATTTAATTTGTGCTTATATTTTTACATGTTCATATATCTATCTTGAGCCCAAATTAATCCATATAATTTTAATTGGCATATATTGGTTTTAGATTAGCATGAGACCCTAATCACCCCCCTCTAGGATCTAACAATTGGTATCAGAGCTTGGTGCTCTTTGATTTAAGGTAAGTTAGTTTGTTGTGCTAATCTATTTTGAGCTTTTTTCGCATCTTGCTTGCATACATATATACATTGTGGATATGCATGGTGTATCAAGTCTAGGTTATGCTATTAATGTTGCTCCTCGTTTAGATATTTTTTCCTATGCTCAATGGTGTGTTAGATTCAAACTTTTTGTTCAATCTAAACAATTCGATTTAATGCTCAATGGTGTGTTAGATTCAAACTTTTTGTTCAATCTAAACAATTCGATTTATGGGAAATTATTGAAGATGCTTATAAAACTTTTTGTTCAATCTAAACAATTCGATTTATGGGAAATTATTGAAGATGCTTATATTGTACCCACTTTGGAAAAATTCAGCTCTGAGTTACCATCATTGATCTCAGCTCTGAGTCGATCTCGGCCCTTGGCTTCATCCTCATGTAGACCCGACCTTCTCTCTTCCCGTCATTCTCAATTTCCCCCCCAAAATTGTCGATTCCTGCTCAATCTTCTCACGGTCGACCGTCAACCTTCTTCGATCAACCGCGGTCTCCTTTTAGGATCTCTCCTTCATTATTTTCAGTTGGGTAATTTCTCCCCTCATCACTCTTCTTTTCATTCACTATCTTAAGGCTTCATTCTCTCATTTCTAGGGTTTCTGTTTAGGATTGATCCTTCAAGTCTTTTTGTTGCTCTTATCTTGATATCATGCCTCCTAGAAAGAAATCTAAACAAGATATTGCTTCTTCATCCAGTTAAAAAATCTAAACAAGATATTGCTTCTTCATCCAACTTATTATGAGGATTTTTTGCTCTACAAATCCCTAGTTAAAAAATATAGGGATCTTTGTAAGTTGAAAATCTTATCAGGTAGATATATCAAATATGATGATTTAGCTATTTACAATATTTCTGAGATTCTATCTAATGTTTTTAGATGAGAAACGTAAGGTTCCTCATTATCCCTTTCTTGTGTATTTGTTTTATGCAAACTTATCAGTCACCACTTCTGCTGATGGTCTTCAAACCATCACAACCTCTGTTAAAAATGTCCAGATATCCTTTTCTGCTGATGAACTTGCGGGTATCCTTAAGATCCCGACAAGTGATATCGAGCTCATGTCTATTGATCATGACGATCCGGACGTGAATGCTCTTTTATTTAAGCCCGATTGCTCTTACTCATGAACAACAATTCACTAAATCCCACCGGCAAAATTATTGCTCGAATCGTTGCTTAAAACCTCATTCCAAAAAACCGGTAGCTTTGATCATTTCCCTCCCGATAAGGTGAATGCTGTATATGCTATATTCGCCAAGGTAAAGTGAATTAGGCGAATGTTTTTCTTATAAATATGGCATGCAAGCATTTTAAATTCCTTCCCTTTGCTTCTTTCATAACTCTTATCCTTCAACACTTCGGTGTTGACCTTTTTCATGAAACCAAAGTTGATCCCAGCAAGGAGTATTTCGATAGGGTTGCCCTTTATCGAATGCAACTTTCAGATTCACTATCTTTTGCTCCTACAGAACCATCATCCTCCTAACCCTCGAGCTCCCGACCTCGTTCTAGACCTTCTACCATCTCTGCTTCTGAGGTCTTCGACCGTCTGGATCGCCTTGAGACTCAGGTCTCGAGCATTCAGAAGGATATGAGGACCCTCCTTAGTCTTCAGCATCAGTCTCTTGGGATTCAGGATCCCTCTCCCGGCTCTGACACTGGATCTGAAGAGGGTTCTGAAGAAGAATCTGGCTCGGGCTCTGAATCTGATGACGATGGTGGTGATTGATGAAGGATGTTATGGATTTATGTTTTGAAGAACTAAAACTGAATGTTTCTCTTTTCTTTTGGAGTTGTAATAACTCTTATGAATGTTGTTTTAAAACTATATGATGTTTTGTGATTATGTAACTAAAACTAAGTATCTTGTGAGTTTGTTTTATGACATATGATGGTGCTTATGTTCTATGATTGTCTCCCAAGTTCTCATACACATATCTTGTGTATAAGTATTTTTGTTTAGCTCCCATATATGTTCTTCTGTATGTGTAAATTTTGATTTCCCAAAACGGGGGTTTCGTTTGTATTGATAAGAATAGCTTATTACAAACTAATGAATCGAAATTACAACAAAAGCGGAGGGAAGACCCTCCTTGTTTATCGTGGGGACTTTGGTAGCGATAGGACGCCTCGCTCGGTTCTCGCACCAAGTCTGCTTCCCTTGGACGATTCGATCTAGGTTGCTGGTGAGCTTCAGTACACAGTAGAAGCTCGTGCTGGTCGAGTTCGAGTCTCCGAGTTCGGTGGCGGTCAGGGCCCGAAGCTAGGAGAAGGTGCTACAGTGCAAGGATCATGCAAAGAGCCTGTCGTCAACTCAGTCGAGAGTTGAGAGCTAATGGTCCAGCTAACTGATTGAATTAATCAATTAACTGTGAACCTCTTTCCTGTAGCAATGAGAGACTCTTAAATAGAGGAGAGACGGTGTGATTGCTCCCTGGAATCATGGGATGTGACCATGTACTGTTGGGAGATACCATGCTTCTCACTTGTACCATGAGCGGCTGCTTGATGGGCTCGGAGCACTGTACTCCTTCCCTTCACGTCACGAGGAATGGGAAGACCCATCCACATACGTGATATTACGGCCGTTAGGTACTCTGGATCGTCTAGCTGGCCACTTGAATGTTTCGATGGGTCAATCACTAGGGTGAACTCGACTCGTGCCAGCGATTCGAGTAAGCAGGCGAATTTCAGTCACTTGGATGATCTTGACTCGTGCGGGCGAGTCAAGCATGCAAGTGAGTTTGGCGATTGCGTGAATTTGACTGGTCATTCGTACTGTAGATGGCTGCTTGATGGGCTCGGAGTACTGTGCTCCTTCCCTTCACGTCGTGGGAAATGGCAAGGCCCATCCCTGTACGTGATATTATGGCCGCCAGGTACTCTGGTGAGTCTGGCGAGTTTGTCTATCGTGGGCAAATTCGGCTCTTGACTTATGCAGGCGAGCCAGGGGTGTAGGTGAGTTTAAGTCATTTGAACGAACTTGGTTCGTGTGGGCGAATCAAGTATGTAGGCGGGCTCGGTGACCATGTGGATTTGACTAGCTTCTAGTACTGTGAGCGGCTACTTGATGGGTTTAGAGTACTACACCCCTTCCCTTCACGTCGTGGGATATGGGAAGGCCCATCCCTACACATGATATAGAAGCTGCCTAGTACCCTGGAGAGTCCGTGGTTAGAATGTTGATCGCCTGGCCGATCGTCTGGGCATGCAGGCGAGTTTAGCTCTTGAGTAAACTTAACTCGTGCGGGCGAGTCAAGTATGCATGCGAGTTTCTGATCACATGGAGGATCGCCAGATACGCAGGCGAATTTGGTGATTACGTGGTCTTGGCTTGTGCTGGCGAGTCAAGCACACGGGTGAGCCCAATTTTCACGTTGCACGGGCAACTCGAATACGCAGGCGGATTTCAGGCTTATCTGCAAAGGTAATTTTTACCGCCTACAAGACCTCCTTCAAAGTTTTCAGACCTAAACCAACTTGTGTGTGGTCTGGAATACTTTGAATAAAGAGGTTCCTGATGAGTTAAGGCGAATTTGACTCCCTTGGCTAGGTCAAGACCTTTGGGCGAATTCGAGCGGTGCGAGTGCACCCAGGCGAGATTGGTGCCGTTCGAGTTGGGCCCCTCAGGCAAAATTCGGGCTCATGAGGGCGAGCCACATGTCTGTGGGGGAAGTTCCCATGCTTGTCAATTAAGACGACGCCTCATCTTCACGCGCTCGCCTCAAGGGGGCGGATCCGACGACGTTTTTGATCTTAATCGTTGATTCGATAAGAGGTCGTGTGTGAGTCGCCCGATCTTGGCCATTCCGTGCGGCATTCCAAACGTTTTGCTTTGTTTGTGCCCGCTCAATTGGAACCGCCGAATCGAACCTGTCTGCTTCGAACGGTCAGCGAATCTTAACGGTCGAGGTCTTGCGTATATAGTGTTGATTCATCCCCTTTGCAGGAGGATCACTACACTCGTAAGTTCTCTCGATCAAACCTCCTTAGAGAAAACTCAGACTTCCTAGATTCGAAATAGCTTCGGGAGTGAGAACATGTGCTTCAAAGGGGAAGAGAGAGGCTGTCCGGCCTGATCCCATCATCCTTTCAGACGATGAGGAGGAGGAACGCACCTATGCTTCCCCCAGCGGTCTTCTTAGTCTTCTCTTCCCGGCGAAGGGGTTATCCCTCTGATCCAACCCATTGCCATGGTTCCAGCTGGTCAGGAATCTGTCTCTCCGAGTTCCAGATCTGCACAGGGCATCCTCAGGCAACTACAGAATGCCATGAAGCAAGCGGTCTCTATCACTAGCCTTGGCTTGGGAACCTACACAGACTTTAAGCCTTTCCTGATGAACTGTGCTGCTGCTCTCAGGCGTATGGGTGAGACTCGAGAGGCTTCGCGTTGTCTAGTCAGTCTTCTCAGTTTCGAGTCGCGTCTGACACGCTTGGTAGTCCTGCTGCAGGCTGATTCGAGACCGGACATGGAGCGGCTCGTGGCTCAGGCTCGTATCAGAGGGGCACGGGAGCAGGAGATTCAGGAGAGGGACCTATCGGACAAAGGGGCTCTCGTCACGGATCTGCTCACCCGGCAGCGTCTACTGTAGGTAGAGATTGATGCCTCTGTCTCTACTATCGCTAGAATGAAGGCCTAGCTCTTGAAAGAAGAGGCGGCTCTGAAAGGCTTGCAACTCGATAGTGCGAACATTCACGGAGCCGTTGAAAGGGAAATGTAGGCCCTTCAGATGCTTCGTCAAGAAGATTCTGTCGCTACTGCGTCTTTCGAGACTAAGATCTGAAGGGAAGCAGAGGATCAGGTCCAAGCGGATTGGGCGAGGAAGATAGCTGCCGCTAGAGCTGAACTCGCCTCCTTCATTGAGCTGACGTAGGTTCGACAGATTGGGTCGATATTTTGAGGCTTTTCTTGTTTTATCATGACTTTGTTTTGAATGTATCATCATAACTTTTGAAAGTAAGGTTAAGTTAGCTATGAATGGAATCATGTTTTCTTTATCTATTTTATCGCCTTTTTTCATATCTTATATGTATATTTCCCCCTTGGTGATCGATTCTTGAGATTTTTGGCGAACCCAGCCTTCAACATGTTTGATATGTCTTTACCGATTACCGTTTAAATCGGTCTAGCCATACTATTCCCCTCAGTATGATGAGTTGTCGAGTAGTTTCTCTTAGGCTTAATGCTAAGACTTTTCCTCTAAGCTGCGGGTGTGCCCGGAGGGTGTGTCAATTAGGTTGTATCGCTTGGTAGGTCTGACTGTGCAGTTGAGACTGTTCCATTCATGCGAGTTGGCAGCTCGACACTTTAGATGAGCTGGACCACTCGAGATTTGCCTTCACAGGCGAACTAGGCCCACAAATGAGCAGCTCAGGCGAGACTCGTTCTCACTGGTGAAGCGACTAGACGTTCGCAGGCGAATTTCGTTTTTGCAGGCGAAATTTGAAATGGTGGAGGGCGAGCCACATGTTCACAGGCGAAATTTGTCCTCACAGGCGAAGTTTGAATTGGCGGGAGGCGAACCACACGTTCGTAGGCGAAGCTTTGTGCCTTCCAGCTAAGACCGCGTGAGCTCGTCAGGTCGCATTAAATGCGTTTTGACAAAGCGACGTTGCTTCCGTGCACTTCGCTCGATGACGAATCATGGCCGTAGTTTTTGAATCCAGCCATTAGATTCAGTCATGAATTTTGGTTTGGGTTCTGGGTTTCGACATGCCCGACCCGTTCCTTGTTTCGACGGTTCCTTTGTAACCGCCAAAAACTGAACTGTTAAGAGCGATCTAGGCCGTCGATTTCGATCGTGGCCACGTCTCTCAATCGCTAGCGTCTCGCCTTTAAATAGGCTTCGTCCCTTTCCTGAGAGGACTACTATGCTCAGGAATTTCTGCTTTCTCGAAGTTTTTAGAGAGAAAGAACTCCAGCTTTGTTTCCGACTTTTTAATATGGCGCTGAAAGCTAAGAAATGTGTTTCGAAGGGAAAGGGTCCCGGTCACTATCCTGGTGGCGTCGCCGTCGGTACGGCCGCCAGTGCTCTTGGGACATACTTGGGTAAGTCTAATAACTTTGCATTGACGACCGACGCTAGGTCGGGAAGATGAGCAATGCTCGTCTTCTTCAGTGGATTTTGCCATTTTTGGCAAATTTCCCGATTTTGGTGAAACTGGCCTTTTTCAGGTGGATTCAGCTATCATTAGGTGAAGGTGACTTCTGCTTTGATAGGCAAAATCGGCTTTCATCGGGTGAAGGCGAATTCTGCTTTGACAGGCGAGCTCTGCTTTGGTCAAGCGGATTTGCCCTTTGTTAGGTGAATTCAACACTTGTCATGCGAAATTGGTTTCGCCGGGTGAGATTCGCCTGTTTGGGGGACTCGAGAGAGTTTCTGACCCCGAGAGGGGATTTTGTTCTAACTCGTCGGTTTTGTCACTTTTTCTAATGAGGCCCTCCCGAAAGGCGTAGCCATTGGTCTTGCTGGGGGTACGGGCTATACGACGCCTCCCCGATTCGCTTTCCTTGATCCTATGCCCGTGTTTGCTGCCGACAAGCCGGATGAATTGGTCAAGAGAGTAACCGATGGGCACCACTTGACGTTGCGTGAGTTGACTACAGACACAGTGTTGACGGATGAGGCTAGGACAGAGCTAAAAAAGCTCAGTTCTTGTTTGGTGACACCACTATTGACCCTTCAGCTCTGTTGCTTGGGGAGAGCAGGTGGCTCCGTGTTATGAGTGGAGTCCACTACTACCTTCCCAGTATGCCGAGGGGGTTTTCAATCGTCGAGTTGCGGTCGCTTGCGATTCCGAGGACGATGAACTGGGATCTGACTCCGACCCAAGATGGGGTGACTTATGGGGTCTTCACGGGCTCCACGACTAGGTACGGGGTCGACAGTTCTTGCAAGCGTGTGACCGCTCTGCGTCCCGGCCTGCTGTACAACGAGTTGCCCGTCGAGGAGACGATTGCGGTGGCGGAGACCTTCCGTCATCGTTTTTTTCGGGCCGAGGGACAGTTTCCTCCGAAGGATTTCAGGTCTTCAGGGTGGATTCACTCGGCGCCTGGTAGCAGCACTTGGTGGTCTAAGATCACCGAGTACATTTTGGATGTGAATTCTAACCTTGCGGGTTCAGAGATGTATGTGGCTATCCGGGCCACTCAACACGGCCTAAAGATCAAGGCTCCTTAGTTCCACAGTATCCTGGAACTTTATTGTCCGGACAACGGTACGTTCTTCACCCCTAATAGTGAGTTGAGTATAACTCTCCATGAGATGTACGACGTGTCGGGGTTGCCTTTGGGGAGTTTTCCCTACGAGGAGTACGTACCAGGTCAAGATGAGATTGACCACCTTTCGACCCAATTCCCTCTGATGGTGGAGACTCTATAGGAGCTGCTCGGCCACTACCACATATGCCTCAACACCCTAGGGGTAGTTGACCATAAAGGCAAGAAGAAGAGGGCTCCGGGGATCAGTCATAAGAACTGGGCTGACTACCTGTTCCAGGAAAATGATGTCAATGGAAGGCCTACTCTACCGCTGGGCGAGTGTGACCAGGCCGAAGTGGAGAGGCGGGTGGCCGAAGGGGGAGCTACCAAAACCTTCGAGCATGATTGTTCGCGGGGAAAATCGTTTTCATTGAAGTTATTGTTTTCTTGTGCAACAGTTTATCGGTTACAAAAGATCCGGTCTTTTTATAAGATCTGGTTACAACAAAATCAAAGAAAAAAAGAAAAATTACAACTTTTCTTTTCTCGAACAAATCGCAAGATCCTGTTTTGCGGTCTCTTACTTATGTGGGTTCTTTGCCTGCGCCGGGGTTAATCCGTGGACCACCGCGCGATCTTTATCCGGTCGGATCTACACGGTATGACGGGTGTTATTTCACGAAGGAAATAACAGCCGAGGGGATTATTTCACCAAGGAAATAATAGCCCTAAGTAATCAAAATCGACCAAGCGAAATCGATACTCTTCTCGGGATCAAAAACCAAGTTTTGATCCGGAGGATAACCGTGTGGATCTCAGATCTGATCTCTCTCGAACTCCTGCCTTGTTTGACGTGGATGATCGCCAAGAACCAGATCTGAAAAGTCAAGTCTCCAAGCTCCAAAACTCCGAGGTTTAGCTCTTGATCCAGCAGAGTTTCGCCTCAAAAAAGTCCAACCTTCTAAACAATGAGCCTAGGGGTCTATTTATAGGCTCCTCAAACCAGATCTGGGCTCAGATCTGGGCCCAGATCTGATGGCTCGGCCCAGGTGGCTCGGCCACCTAGGTGGCTCGGCTAGCCACCTAGGTGGGGTGGATCGGCTTTGGCCGAGTCACCTAGGAGTGGCTCGGTTTTGGCCGAGCCCTCCAGGTGTTTGGTGTTTCGCCCGTTTTTCGGTTTTGCGATTTATCCGAACTTTATTGTTGATCTGGACTCTGATTTGACAGTCCGGATCCTGATTTGGTAGTAAATCCGCTTTGGTGGTCGAGTTCGAGTCCGCTCCCGATCTTGTTTGATGTGGTGGACTCTACGGTTGAATGACTCGTTGTTTCATCGACCCGTTTGCTTGATTTGGGCACGCGATTGGATGTATTCCGTTGCGTGCGGTTCGTTAACCTCGTCACCTCGTTAATCCGCTTCGTCGCGTGTCACTTGGCTTCGGTGTTGTGGTCTAACGACCATGCTTGGATATATCGCCCGATGGTTCGTTGGTTTGTCGAATCACCGTGCCGAGCTGTGTTAAGGGACCTATAAGCAGTTTTATACGCCTACAGATACCCCCTCCAAAATATTTCAGCCTCATTCTTTTATAGAAGAGTCTGGAATACTTTGGATATGATTGTCCCAACCTTCAATCGGTATGACGGGACTTTGGAATGGCTTCTATTCTTGATTCATTTAATCCTCCAGGCTATTCGGTGCTTTGTCGAATGTCTGCAAGGGTTCCGGTGCTGTATTTATTGTCTGACCGTTGTCGGAATTTTGAACTTGAAGTTAATTTCTGATTTTCTGATTTTTAGCTCGTGTTTGCTGCTTCAACATAGAACTGATCTTCGATTGTTGGCGTTGAGTCTTTATTTGCAACGCATTGTCCGGCGTTTGACAGAGTTTATACTCATACGTCTGCTGGAGTCTTAAGAAGTAGTTTATACTCTTATACTTTTCGGAGTATTGTTGAGTTATCCTTAAGAATATTTTTAGAAAAATACTCTCCAGAAACTTCTCAACAAAAATAGGGAATAGTTTATACTCGTATACCTTATTGGAGTATTAAGAATGAGCTGAACCGGCCCGATCATGACCCAAAAAAGGTAGTAATTAGGCTCAAAAAATCTTTCGACCCTTCCGAATATATGGGAGAGGAATGAATAAATAAGGGACTAAGCCGTCGGTCGATTTGAAGTCGTTTCGACACTCGGTTTAGCTCCAATTTGAATTTTGGTTCAAATCTGGTTCAAACTGGTTCAGAACTGGTTCAACCTGGTTCAAGACTGGTTCAGGACTGGTTCAGCTTGGTTCAGCCTGGTTTGGTCTGGTTCAGCCAGGTCTGGTCTGGTTCAGCCTGGTCTGGTCTGGTTCAGCCTCATTTGAACTGATTTATCCTGGTCTGGTCTGGTTCAACCTGGTCTGGTCCGGTTCAAGGCTGGTTCAACACTATAAAAGAACCCCTTTTCCTCTCTTTAGGGCCGGCCCCCCCCTCTCCTCTTTTTGGATTTTTCTTTTCCCTCGTGCATCCTTTCTCCTTCAAACCTTCAAATTTGTCTTAGATCTACCTTTCCTTTTGATCTTAGACTGAAAAATCCCTCAAAATCTCCATATATAAAATTTCTCTCAGGCCCCTCGAGCACGTGGTTCGAGCCTCCTTCAAGATCTGATTTTTGTTGGATTCTCGAGCTTTTCCTCAGGTAAATCCTTCATAATTTTGGCATATTTCATGTTTAATTCAGTATATGAATTTGTGGGATTGCATATGAGGGTTAGGGTTAATTCAGTATATGAATTTGTGGGATTGCATATGAGGGTTAGGGTTTGTGATTTGACGCCTCGAGCTCATCTTTCAGGGTTAGGGTTTGTGATTTGACGCCTCGAGCTCATCTTTCAGGGGGTAAAATTTGAAGATCTGAGGGGTTTAATTATAATAAAGAGGGGATAAAATTTTAGGGTTAGAGTTTGCCACCCTAACTAAAATTTTTCTGTATCTGATCCCTTGATTTACTTTGCAGATCATCATGTCGCATATCCCGAGAGGTCAATCCCCTACTGCGTCGGCTGATGTCGTGCTTCCCTCGTATGCTGGTGAGCTCTTTTTGGCGTATTTGTAGATTAATCTTTTTCCCCGTTTTGTTCTCCTTGGTGAGACAATTGGGAAGAGCCTTGATTCTCCTTGGTGAGGATCGACGCTTTAAAAGATAGGTTTTGCTTGGTCAAAACCATATCTCAAAATAAATAAAGGGGGCACTTTGAAGCTGCATTGTGCATTATAAGGCAGGGATATATTGTTGACATACCCTATCTTTTGAATGCACAATGTAGCCAAATCGTCTCACCCTTTATAAAGCAGTGACTCTATCTTACCCATTTGTAAGATGAGTTCAACTTCCTTTTATAACTGAGACTAACAAACGCTTAATTGCTTGTTTCCAGTGGGATATCCTTCTGGAGCGTTCTCATCTCATGCAGTGTACGGGCGTCGTGACGAGTATTATTCGACCTCCGATGATTTTTCACCTATTCTACTTACTCCTCAGTTTGCTTCGGGCACGTCGACAGAGGTTTCCCGAGTGGTGAAGGAAGGTGGACATCGAGTTCTTCGACAGCTGATTACTGATGCGCCTTTTGTGAAGGATACCAGCTCTGTTCAGCCTCTCAAGAAGACTGACTTTTTGTTCGGTGATTCTGTTAGAGATCCTGATGTAGTATTTATTGACGCCGAGTAGTGGCTTCATAAAGATGACGGTGGTTTTCTGTATTTGCCTAAGATTCCTCGACACCGCTCATTGACTGAGCTCAGGCGTCAGGCCGTGACACGGGAGATGTCGTGGCGCTTGACGGAGGAGCACGAGAGTATTCACTGTGGCTATATTACTCATCAGGCTCCTGGTTCGAGCAGGAATCACATCATTGGATTGCGTCCTGGAGTACTGGGACTAGATGCACCACCACGTAACGAGTTTCTTGCCTCTGCTTCTATTTTGAAGAATCGCCTCGCTGACTTAGGACGGGAGATGCCTGCAACGCGCCATAGGCTGGGTCCATTCTTTAGACAAGCTTTGGTGGGCTCGTATGACGAAGTACGTCTTAAGCCGATGGAGCGAGGAGTTGCACGCTTGTGGTCTATATGCAGCTATTCGTTCCACCATGTATGGTTTACCCGTCAGCGCTAAACATTTCTTCACTTTGTGCGAGCTCTATAACCCAGATTCGAACACTTTTCTGACTAGGCACGGAGAGTTAGGTTTGGCTCTTCATGAGATGCACAAGATTTTTGGTTTGCCCATGGGTCAGATGCTATATCAGGAGTACTTTCCCTTCAACCATGAATTGAGTCAGCTAAAAGACCGCATGCCCGACCGCTATGAGACTTTATGGGATCTCACATGTCACTATCATATTGCTTTGGCGCAGTCTGAGCCTTTAGCGAAGAGGACTAAGTCACATGTGAGCCTGAAGCAGTTTGCGTGTTATTTGTTCAGAAATCTAGAGAGCAATTCTGGCGAGGCTATTTGTGAGCTGGCAACGCTCACTCCTTCAGAGGTTAATGGTCTGCTAAAGAAGATTGACGCTCACTCCTATACCATTAGCAGTCCCGAGGGTGGCTTTCCTACAGGGACTAAATTTAAATCATTCTTATGGCATGCGACCGCATCGATTCAGCCGATGACCCTTCTCGCCGGTTACCTCGCTATCTGGTTAAAGAAATGCGTGGTCCCGTATCAATCCAGTGACATTTTGCCATTGGAAGTGCTCTACCCAGCGGTTCATCTTGCCTATAAGAAGGAACTTTCGCTTCTTCCGGTGATGGTAGCTAACATTCATCGAGGGCTTCGACAGATTTCTAGTACCTTCACACAGAAAGAAGATGCACCGTCGGCTAAGATTCCTCTTTCTAAGGTGGAGCTCCCATACACTTATTTGATGACTTGGTTCGTCCTTCATTGTTCTGATATGATGTCGGTACCTAACACCGCAGACCGCTCTGTTCCGCGTCAGCAGCTTCGGACTCATGGCGGTTTGGTGGACGGTCTCTGGGCATGGCTGTGGACCGTGACGAGATGTACTGGTGCTAAGTTCAGTCTCCCGAGTGCTGAGCGTCAGTTAAAGCTCACCTTCTTAAGCTGCAGGTGGTTGTTAGCAGCTAACAAAACCGTCCCCGTAAAGCCGATTGCAGAGTTAGTGGCTGAGGAGGCTTCTCAGGCTGATTCTCGTGTGATTTGGGAAAATGCTCAGTCACAGGACGCGGAGCAAGACTCGTCGGATTGACGAAGAAGGAAAGAAGATCTTCAATTTTGCTGATGAGGCTTCAGGCGGAGATCTTGAAGATTACGAGGACTGTTCCGAATGAGGTTAACTATCTATCCTTTCCTTCTGTCTTCCAGAATTATTAATCTTGACAATTATTTGATGTTTCAGGGACCGCGGCTGACAAGGATGAAGAATTCCGTCCTTTTTCCCAGGCGAGACCTTCGATTGTTGTCCCAGCTGCTAGGCGGAAGAGACTAGCCCACAAGCCGTGTGCAGGTACGCAAGCATCTGAGATGGATTTGGCTGGTGATGATCCTGCTAGCGACAGAGGTAATATCTACCCTATAGACCATCCTCTTGATCATTCAGAATTTTAGACTCATGCTTTTCCATCTCTATATAGGAGAGCGTGGGGAAAGCGAGATGAGTCCCGATTCTGCTCCTCATGATTTTGTATTTTCTGGTGAGCCTGACTTACCACACCAGGTAGAAAAGCCTGCAGAAGCTGCTAAAGTTAGGGAAACCATCAATGTAGGACCCGATTCAGCGAATCCAGGTACATCTACCATTGACAATATACCCTTTAGATGGCAAACAAAGGAGTTGAACGATTCAAAATTCGTGCCTCCCCTAATTGTCTCTATGCTTCTTGCTCTTTTAGATAAATTGCAGGAGGCAAACGTGGATCTTGGGAATAGAGAGGCTAACACACCCATAAGAGGTAACTCATTTCCATTGGTCGTAGTCTCTTTATTCTTCTTTCGCATTTATATTTTCTTGTGTCTGATGATTTCGACAAGGAAGGTTTGCTCGTGGACACTCCTATGCTCCACTTCATGTATGGCTCTCCTCATATTGATGACCAAATGCCTGAAGATAATGTTTCCTGAGTCTACACTCCCTGAGAATCCCGAGGATGGTCCTTTTGAAGGTACGTGCCTCTTCTCAAGTTAATTATAGGACTAGCCATTTTTTGACTAATGCAGCTATAATGTGATGCATCTGAGAATTCTGTTTTGTGTTTGACAGAAGCATTTGTCGAGACTGATCCTGTTGAGCCGGCTGTGAGACCAACTACATCAGCTGATACATCCACAGCAGTTACATCTCCACTACCCCCAGTGACTCAAGGGGAAGAAGGTACAAATTAAGCAACTGAGAAATGTTATTTATTTCCTCATCAAGGCTTTTGATGGATTTATCCTTTTTGTGTAGGGCTTTCTTCTCGACTTCATGTCCTCGTGAAGGAGTTGTTATCAGACAACGATCCTGAGAAGATCGTCATCTGTATCGAAGTCCGTTCCTTCTTCTCCTTCGTGAATACTATGATTGGCAAACTCTTCCACGGCGGAGTTTTCCTTCACCAATTTAAGCCTTTCCTTGATCCCAGAATAAATTCAATAAGGGATGCAGGATATCCGGATCTGGCGAAGGCTATAATGGATGACCTTGATTGCCTGGAGCACGAGCTTCATATGTTACGTGAGTTCCGGGATGCAGGTGCCTCTTCATTCATTGCTGCCGATTTGGATACTCGCTTACAGACATGGCGCGATACTCGAGTTCTTGCTGAGCTCGAGATTCAGGTGCAGCGGGATCGGGTAGACCGAGTTGAGGCTAGCCTTGCTGTTAGATCATCTTCACTTGACGATCTTGACTTATCTATTGCCTCTTGCGAGACCAAGATAGAACAGTTCCGAAGAGGACTTCGTGAAGAAGAGGAGACTTTGAGTATCCTTCAGATGACGAAGGTACAGGATCAACAAGCCCACATTGCCTTATCTGAGGAGTTGAAATCCTTGAAGCAGAAGCTGGTCGAGACGGAGGAGATTGCTGTGAAGACTTTAGCCACCACTGAAGAGTCCATCAGAGCTGAATTGCAGGATGAGCTTAGGCAAGCTTATGATGAGAAGCTGTCTAAGTTTAGTCAGCGGATTTTTAGCCATAGGCTTGATGTATGATTTCATTTACTGAATATTTTGACTTTTGATCCTCTTAGTGGAAATGGTTTTATCTTTATCTTTATTGTGATTCCTCATTCTGTTTGGAATGATTGACCATAATACTCACAGGATTTTTGGCAAACCCTTAGCCTTCAACGGGTTTGATAAGCCTTTATCGACTACCGTTTGAATCGGGCTAGCATGCGGATTGTCTAAATCCGTTCCGCATGTAACGTTGTGCTAAGAGAGTGAATTCTCTGAGACTTGGTGCTATGATGTTGAATACATAGGCTTTACCATTTGTTACGGGAATAGGCTACCCGGCGACACATTTTAGGTGTTGACTTTAGGATTTTTGGCTAACCCCCAGCCTTCAACGGGTTTGATAAGCCTTTACCGATTACCGTTTGAGTCGGGCTAGCATGCGGATTGTCTAAATCCGTTCCGCATGTAACGTTGTGCTAAGAGAGTGAATTCTCTGAGACTCGCTGCTACGACTTCGAATACGTAGACTTCGCCATTGTTACGGGAATAGGCTACCCCGGCGACACGTGTTAGGTGTTGACTTTAGGATTTTTGGCTAACCCCCAGCCTTCAACGGATTTGATGTGCTCTTACCGATTACCGTTTGACTCGGGCTTACATGCGGATTGTTTTAAGTCCGTTCCGCATGTAACGTTGTGCTAAGAGAGTTAACGCTCTTAGTGCTACGATATTGAATACGTAGACGCTTAGGATTCAGGATAAACTTCCTAGGATGAATTCTAGATTGACAAATTTTGAAAAGGGTTGGTGTGGGAAAGGAAGAATTTTATATTCTATTTCCCGGTCTTCTTTTAGGGTGAAGACGAACCCGAATACAAGGAAGGAAGAATTTTATATTCTATTCCTTGATTCTGGAAAGGAAGAATTTTACATTCTATTTCCAGCGAAAAAGAAACTAGAAGTGGGATCTCCACTCCGAGAATCTGGAAGATCTATATAAAGTTACCTTTTATAGGACTGGTTATCTAATCTAAAGATGAGTTCCTCGTTTATCGAAGTAAAATTTCAACTTAGGCTATAACCATGAGAAGGCTTAACCAAAGAGAAAAAGAAGGGAGTTCTTTCGTTTATCGAAAGGGGACTCTGAACTGAAAGTGGACCTCTTGTTCATGAAAAGAATCAAGAGGGGAAATTGCTGGTGGTTTGGGCCAGAAAGACACTTTTGGTGGACTCACTGTCAATTGAAATTGATCAGTGAGGGATTTTGGTGGTGAAAATGATTTTGGGTTATCCTCTAGAATATTAAGTGTAATATTCTTCAAGGATCTTCCCGGTAAATAGGTTATCCTGAATGTACTAGGGATAGTACTTTTTTAGGAACTTCCCATTTATTAGCATTAATTGCCTGGCGCCCTCTTGAGTAATCAGGCGATATGCGCCGTTTGCCTTCCCACTTGGGTTCGAATTTACCTTTTTTCTTGGAGTTGAAGATTATCGGTCGATGAGCAGCGAGGACCAGATCTCCTTCCTTGAAGCTTCTCTGTCGGACTCTTTTGTTAAAAGCCCTAGATATTCTGGCTTGATAAAACTCAATGTGTTGTTGAGCTTCCAAGCATTTTTCATCCAACATTTCTAGTTCTTCGAGACGTTTCTGATGTTGCTCTTCTGTCGTCATCTCCGTTGCGAGAGCGATCCGAAGGGATGAGATTTGGATTTCCAATGGTAGCACAGCTTCACATCCGTATACCAACGAATATGGGGTAGCTCCTGTAGGTGTGCGTATGGTGGTACGATAAGCCCAGAGTGCTTCACCGAGTTTATCGTCCCAGTCTCGTTTATTGGTCTTCACGAGCTTTGACAGGATCTTAATGATTGTCTTGTTAAACGCCTCAGCTAATCCATTCGCAGCGGGATAATAAGCTGTTGACGAAACATCTTGAATTTTGAACTTGTCACAAAACCTGACGAAAGTGTTGCTTATGAACTGTGGACCGTTGTCATGAATGATCCGTCTTGGCACGCCGTGTCGGTATATGATATGATGTTTGATGAAATTGATGACGTTGTTCGTCTTTACTTCTTTAAGTGGAATCGCTTCAGCCCACTTTGAAAAGTAATCTGTGATTGCGAGAATGAATCGATCACCTTTGACTGAAGGGGGAAAAATAGGACCGACAATGTCCATACCCCATGTCTCGAATGGCCAAGACGTGGTTGACGTGTGTAAATGCTCTGGTGGTTGGTGCATATAATTTGCATGTATTTGACAAGCATGACACTCTCGGGCGTATTCGATTGCGTCACGAACCATTGTTGGCCAAAAATATCCCATTCTCCTGATGCGATCATACAGTTTGGGACCGGGCTGATGCGCACCACATTCTCCTTCGTGTGCTTCCTTAAAAACTTCTTCTGCTTCTTTGTTCGAAAGGCATCGAAGTAACAAACCATCGTACCCTCGACGGTATAATGTATGGGTCTCGGTATTATAGAAGAATCTTGGTGCACTTCGGCGGATTGATTCCCTTTCTTTTACATCCTCTGGCAGAATACCATATTGAACGTAGTCAATGATAGGAAAACACCAATCTCGGGACTCAGACTCAATTTGAGTTGAATTCACTTCCTTAGCGTTTATGTTTCTATCATCTTCCTCTTCAATATCCATATCGTATATGGGTATGCAGAGTTGATGCGTCGGAGGCTGTGCAAGTGATACTGCTAGTGCTGCCAGTGCATCCGCATAAGCGTTCTGGAGACGGGGGGTATATTCAATGAAGAATTCTTCAAAAGATTCTGCCATTTTGATGGCCTCCTGGTGGTACGGGATCAGGTCTTGGTTCCTGACTTCATACTCTCCACGGACTTGGTTGACTATCAATTGAGAATTCCCAAAAGCTTCGAGATATTCGACCCCCAGCTCCTTGGCGAAACTAAGTCCAATGAGAAGCGCGTTGTACTCGGCTACATTATTGGAACATGGGCTAGTCAGTGAATAAGCCCGAGGCATCACATGCATTCCCGGGGAAACTAAAACAACTCCAACTCCGGAGGAGACTTTAGAACATCCGGGGGTTATTGCCCTATTAACTGCCCTCGAAGCACCATCGAAGTATAATTGCCATACTTGTTGGTGCGATGTAGTGTTAACCTCATAGGTTTCATCCGGCAAGTCATCATATACCTCTGCTGTATCCGTTGTTGGGTTTGCCGCTAAAAGATCACAAATCGCTTGTCCTTTGATCGACTTCTGATGTTTGAAGTGCAAATCATATTGGGACAAGAGAAGGGCCCACTTCGCTAACCGCCAACTCATAGAGGCCGGTTGCGTCATAAATACCCGTACTGGATTAACGTTAGAAATGACGTAAATCGTCTGTCTAACCAAATAATGCCGCATCTTTTGCATCGCGAATACCAATGCGAGGCATTCTTTCTCGAGGAGGATTCGTTAGATATGTTTTGATATCTTCGAATGCTTTTTGGCAGGCGTCGTCCCAAATAAATGACACACCTTTCTTGTTTAGCTTAGAGAATGGTTGGCACTTCCCAGAAAGATTTGAGATGAACCGCCGGATGTAGGCTAACCGCCCTTGTAATCCTCTGAACTCTCTTAGATTTCTAGGGGGTTGCAGTTCATGTATCGCCTTCACCTTATCAGGATCGATATGTATACCTTTAGTGGTGACGACGAATCCAAGGAATTTTCCGCTGGACATTCCAAGGAAGGATTTAGTGGGGTTCATCTTCAATTGATGACTCTGCATGAGATCGAACATCGTCTTCAAGTCCTTGATGTGATCTTCTTTGTTGCGGCTTTTTACAACCAAATCATCAACGTAGCATTCGACTGTTTTCCTGAGATGTTCTTGAAAAATCTTAGTCATTGCTCGCTGGTACGTGGCGCCTGCATTCTTTAGACCGAAAGGCATCACCGTGTAGCAAAAGACACCAAGGGGCGTTCTGAACGCTGTATGCTTCTCGTCATCTGGGTGCATCTTGATTTGGTTATATCCTGAAAAGCCATCCATAAAAGACATTCTCTCGAATCCGCATGTATTTTCGATAATGACATCCGTGATTGGGAGAGGAAAGTCATCTTTTAGACATGCCGTATTCAGGTCCCTGAAGTCGATGCAAATCCTGATTTTACCGTTCTTCTTCATGACTGGAACAATATTGGCTAACCAATCTGGATGTTGCTCCTCTCGGATAAATCCCGATTCGATCAATTTCTTAACCTTTGCCTCAATGGCTTCCATAATCTGTGGACGAAACCGTCTTTGCTGTTGTTTGACAGGTTTGGCATCCGACTTGGTATCGAGGCGGTGCATTGCCACATTAGGGTCGAGCCTTGGCATGTCTTCATAGTTCCAAGCGAAGACGTCAATATATTCCTTGATGAGAGCAATTAATTCCTCCTTCTCATTTGAGGGAAGACTATCGCTGATGAATATAGGCTTTGGGTTGGCCTCGTCACCCATGTTAATTTGGACTATTTTATCGTCAGTGGGGGGGTTCTCTCTGTTCGAACCTATCACCATACTGCATGTTCAGGTTATGAACCCATGGGTCTTCCCATGTTGGCATTTGATCATCGTTCTCCATTGTGGACGGATCAGCTGTAGCCATGTTTGCCATTAGGGCTTTGAACGTCATTAGGGCTTTGAATGCTTCCCCCAGACTTGTATCGGAATCCCATTCCGAGGAATCTGACGAGTACCCATTTTTGTATTGCTCAGATGATTGGTTATTGATTAACCAGCAACATTCGTCTTCTGAAGAAGATTCATACCCTAACCCTCGTCTGAATTTATAATAATCATCCGGTTTTCCTTTTGGTACATATGCCGCTTTGGCTGGAATACGAGGACCTTGGTCGAAGTATAGGCCTTCTCTGAGTGTGAAATCATATCCCTGTTTTTCCATGAGCTTGCGCGCTTCCGGACTATACTTAGATAAATGCCGACCAGGTTTGTCATCATTTTCATCTTCTCTTAAGAAATGATCTGGTAATGGAGAGCCCTCTCCTTTACCGTAAATCACTTCTCTTTGGCCTCCTATTTTGGTAGGGATGACCAGGGTTATTCCGAAAGAATGCTGGAGGCGTTTCTTTGTTATATAGGACGATCGAAGCGGCGTATATAAATCGGGATTATCATACAATTCTTTTATCACATCATCAAGAGACAGTGAGTACTCTAAATCGTTATTTATTTCATTATTGGCAAGTTGCCAGTTACAACTGCCATCTGACGATTGTTCATCGTCAAGGTTGATTACAAAGGGTACAATGTCGTTTAAAACATAACCTCCATTGTAATCAAATCCGGCTTCGGTATCAGCTTCTTCTCCGCTGTCCGTGCCATGGGCCGATGATTCAGTATCGGATTCGTTACCATAAAGGAGAGAATCAGTGAAATAATTCTCATACCCTTTGAATGGTTGCTTATCCGCGACCACCGTCCTAACCTTATTATCAGTGTCGACATATTTCAAACACTGATGGAGAGTGGAGGGGATTATAACGTTACTATGGATCCAAGGCCGACCCAATAGTAAGTTATATGAAGTCTCGGCATCAATCACATAACATGTGACTTCTGTCTTGAAATCACCCATTTGACATTTTATCCGGATCTTACCCAAGGGTCTTGACCCGCTAGTATTGAATCCATAGATAACAGTGCATGTGGACGCCAACTTGCTAACTGGAATGCTGAGGCTATGCATCAAGTGAAGCGGCATAATACTCACAGCAGAACCCGGATCCACTTGGATTCGGTTGACTTTGCTGGAGCCAATGTACCCAATGAAATATAGGGGTCGATCATGGTTTGAATTCTTTGTCTGCATATCCTCTTTGGTGAAGGTAATGCAGGGAAGGTTTTTAGCCGCTATATTGCAGTGTTGAATTAACGGTTCTGGCTCTTCAAGTACCGGCTTGATCCGAGTGAGGAACACTTCTGAATTGGCCAAGGCTTCTTGTAAGGCTTCCCTGGTTTCTTTAGACAACTGCAACAACTCATACAATGTTATCCGTGCTGGGATGTTAGCTAGTTGAGCCATAATATTGAAGACGTGCGGAGTGTTCGAGCTTTCCGGTTTATCTCTTCCAATCGGACGATTGAAACGAGACTGCTTCAGATTCTGAACCTCCTGGGGCCTCTTTTCTTTCTGTTTATCAACCGGCTGTCATCGAGCTTCTTCAACCGGTCTAGGAGTCGTAATCACACCCAGCTCCGTGAGAGTTCTGGCTGGTCCTTGCTTAGTCACCCCCTGCTCAGCTAACTGATCACTAGGTGATGGATAGTTGAAGTGATACTCATTTCCGCTTCTAGTGGCAAAGACTTCTTGTTCTTCTTCAGAGAGCGGGAAGGTAGGAGCTTCTTTACCATCTTCTTCGAAGATCACGGAGGTAGCATTGCAGGACTTGCCTTTACCCTTTCTGGTCGAGGAAGTCGTCCACTGATCGTCTTCAATTAAGTCAGGATAAACCATGTTGTGGGCACTGATCCAAAGCTAATTGATACTGCATTTGCTCTGACATTCTTGGGCGGCTTCGGGGTTATGACGCCTACATCAATTAACGCCTGTATCTTATCTTTGAGATGGTAGCATGACATGGTAGGGTGATGGACCGCTCTATGGTATGCGCAATACTTCGGATCCGTCACTTTGCTAGCCCCTTCTTGATCCACGATCGATGGCAGCTGGATTTTGTTATTGTCCAACAGGTACTTAAAGATGCTGAGAACTTCGTCATCTTTGAAGGAGTACACTTTAGGAAATCTTGGCTCCGAAGATTTCTGCTTTTGAGGCCGTTGTTGCCATTGCGACTGCGACTGTTGTGGTGCTCGTTGCTACGGCTGTTGCTGAGGTTGCAATTGGAAAGTTTGATTAGCGTCAACTGCATTAGCATGTGCCTTACCTTTCCCTCGTGGGACGAAATTCTGTTGTGGAGCATTCGTCGCCTGTTGGCCTCTTTCCGCCTTCTTCCTTCTGAGGAATCGCTCGGCTTGCTCTCCTCGGACCTTCAAATCCTTCCATGTTTTGGACGGAGCTGTCCCCATTGCTTCTAACACGTCAATTGCGAGGTTGTTATGGCAAGTCTGGAGAATGAACTCCTCAGTGATCGGGTCCCGACAGTTCATCGCCATGTTCCGGAACCTTTTGACGAAGGTGTCAACCAATTCCCCATCTTTTTGTTTCTCGTCAAGCAACGACCCGATGGATATCTCGGTGTCGTCGTCGAAGAAGTTGGTGAGGAATTTAGTCTCCATATCGTCCCAGCTATTTACACGTCCTGGCTTGAGGCGGCGATACCAATCGAAGGCGGCTCCACGAAGAGTGCCAACGAAGGACCGTACCATCAGAGGCTCATTACCAGAGATAACCCCTAGGTGTGATTTGAAGTAAATCCAATGCTGAGTGGGTGAACCCTTCCCATCGAACGGCGTGAAGTTAATTAGATTGAACTTCGTCGGATATGGGATTGATTCCCATTCTCTTGGGTATGGACAAGGAATGCCCGTCTTCTTCATCTCTTGAGCGGAAATCAATGTATTGATTTTGCTCTCGAGGTTTTTAATCTTCAAGCTTTCACCTGTGTTTTCGCTAGCATTCTCGTTACCACCCCCTGTATTGACGGGAGGATTATTGGCATTATGAGCTTCATTCGCACCTGTGTCTTCGTCTTCCTGATTAACCTGGTTACGACGACTTGGTTCGCCTTGCTGGTTTGTCAGTGCTTGGATCTGTTGGTCATGCATTTCTCTCATATTCTGCATGGCCATCTGCATTTCGAACCTGAAGCTCTCTTGTTGTTTAGCCATGGCTTCTTCGAGCATCTTGGCCACTTGTTCCGCACTTATCATAAGTGACTCACGGGGTTGTCCCTCGCTGGATACTGTATTATCTGATGCGATCGCAGAGCCGGCATCCGATTCTTCATCTTCTGAAGGTAATCTTGTCCAAATCCTACCATACGTTGCTCATATGATGGCTCCAGACAGCAGGCGGGTTATACGCCGGGGTGATTCCGGAATCGACTTGAGATTATCCTGTGTCGATTTCCCTTTGCTGGTCATATTAGTGGTGACCCTCGAAAATTCTCCATCTTCAACCACCGTTCTTCGTTGTCGGAAACGCCTAGGCCTTGGTTTTGACATTTCGGTACTGAGCCTTTTAAAAACTGAAATTCTTTCGAGGACTGTATTGGTGCAGTTGCACTCAGACAATACTGCCCGAATGAGTTTGGAACAGGGACATTGAGTCTTTAGTTCTCGAGGACTCCTTTTCCTGGTTTTACTTGTACCCCTAACACGATAGTACAACTCGTCGATTTGAAGGTCGGAGTAACCTATCGTGTGTTGGCACGACTTCTCAGGTATAACGCTATCGTCATCAGACGACAATGTTTCCTTCTGAGGGCGAACTGCCTTCTTTGGGCTTTCAAGAGTCACGCGCCTCGAACATGCCTTTGTGGGCGTGAATTCTCAGCTGGCTCCTGGACTTCAATGCGCAAATTGGTGCGCCTAGCTGCCATGATCTCTTTGTCATGTTGAGGGTGACGGCGACTCCCAGCATGTTGAGTCGTTCGGGGCTTCTTTATCAGGCCCAAACGTTCTTGAACTGGAGCTTTGCATCGCTCATCGGGAAGTGGACCGAGGCGCTCCAAAACTGACTTCTTTCTTCGGGATGATTCTGCGGGATCTCCCGGAGTAGCTATTGGAATTACTTGCGTTGAAGGCTGCAATGATTGTTCCTTAGCCTGAATCGCCGCTTCAGACTTCGGCCTCCATACTTGGCGGATTGATGGAGACTTCTTGGCCACCTCCTTCTGCAGTCTTTTGCGGGCTTCTTGGACTTGAGCCCGTGCCTGCGCTAAAAGTGCGTGGCGCTTGCGAATGCGCTCATCAAGTGTTGAACGGTTCCGTTTGATACGGATCCATTCATTCGTTGGTGGCTTGGAGGAGCTGCCATTCATCGGTTGTTGAGGCTGTTTGCCTCTCCTGTTCTTCAGATCCGTGTTATAGCGGATTCCGTCAGTGGACTTCATTGCCTTTGCGAGTTGCCACGCCAGGCGTTGACGTCGCCTCTGGCGGGCTCTCTTTGAGAGAGTCACTATGCCCTAAGCGGCGGAGGAATTGGCGAGAACAGATTTGACCTGGTTGGAGATCGGTGGAGCTTCCCCCGATGCAACTTCGGCATCAATTGGGGTGAGATCTTCGTTGGCATTCTGCACTTCTTCGTACTAACGAACTTTTCTTCTGGAGGAGAACTTCTTGGGCTTGAGGGGGGAGGTGGATCCGGACGAGGATGACAGATACTCCTCGAACTTTTGTTGGTCAATTCATACTCGACCTCCTCTTCGACCGAGATCGAGATCCGCGGCTGCGACGCAACGATCTCGGCAGCGAGATCGATGGCTCCCACTGTTTTCGCCAGATCGTTCGCGGTGAAAGTTGCATTCATTGATGTCATTGCTTTCTTAAGTAATAGTTTTTCGATTACAAAAGATCCGGTCTTTTTATAAGATCCGGTTACAACAAAATCAAAGAAAATCCTGTTTTGCAGGTCTCTTGCTTGGTGGGTTCTTTGACTGCGCCAGGGTTACATCAGTGGACCGCCCGATCTGATCCGGTCGGATCACACGGAGGTCATGACGGGTGTTATTTCATGACGAACATACAGCCCGAGGGGATTATTCACCAAGGGAGAATAATAGCTAAGTAATCAAACTGCCAACGCAAAATTCGATACTATATCTCGGATCAACAACCAAGTCTCTTGATCGGAGGATAACCGTGTGGATCTCAGATTCTTGTCTTTCTCGTGAACTCTGCATTGTTTGACGGTTGGATGATCGCAAGAACCAGATCTGAAGAAGTCAAGTCTCCAAGCTCAAAATCGAGGTTGTGCTCTTTGATCACGCAGAGTTGCCTCAGAAAAAGTCCAAACCTTAAACGAATAGAGACTAGGGTCTTTATAGGCTCCTCAACCAATCTGGGCTCAGACTGGGCACAAAGCCTAGGGCTGTCGGACCACGCTAGGTGGCTCGGGGGGCCAGCACAAGATGGTGGCCGGTGAGCCACCTAGTGGCTCGGTGGCACCGTAGGTGGCTCGGCAGCGGCACCAAATTAGTGCGTAGCCACGCGGGAGCATCTAGGTGCTCGTGAGCCACCTAGGTGGCTCGGCTTTGGCCGAGCACCAATAGTGGGCTTCGCACCGAGCCACTCGTAGGTGGCTCGGTGTTGGCGAGCGAAAGGAGTGGCTCGGGTTTTGGCCGAGCCCAGGTGTTTGGTGTTTCGCCCGTTTTCCAGTTTCGCGGTTTATCCAAACTTTATTATTGATCTGGACTCTGATTTGGTAGTTCGGATCCTGATTTGGCAGTAAATCCGCTTTGGTGTTCGAGTTCGAGTCCGCTCCCGATCTTGTTTGATGTGGTGGACTCTACGGTTGGATACTCGTTGTTTCATCGACCCGTTAGCTTGATTTGGGCACGCGATTGGATGTATTCCGTTGCGTGCGGTTCGTTAACCTCGTCGCCTCGTTAATCCGCTTCGTCGCGTGTCACTTGGCTTCGGTGTTCTAGTCTAACGACCATGCTTGGATATATCGCCCGATGGTTCGTTGGTTTGTCGAATCACCGTGCCGAGCTGTGTTAAGGGACCTATAAGCAGTTTTGTACACCTACAATGACGAGGGTGGGTTCATAGTGGGAACGACTTTCCACTCGTTCCATCATCAGGCTAGGTTCCCTATATCTGGAAAGGCTCTGTTCGTGGGGTATCTCATACTGTGGTTGAAGAGGTGCGTGGTTCTCACTCATTCCTTCGAGGTGCTTCCGGTGGAGGTCGTCTATCCTACGGTTCGTTTGGCCTACGGGAAGCCTTATGCGTTGGTGTCGGCGATGGTGGCCTGCATCCATCGGGGACTTCGTACATTGACGGTTCAATTTTGTCGAGTGTCGCATGCCGACGAGGGGGAAGGTGAAGTCGCTAAGACTCTTAATCCCAGAGTAGGGCTGTCGTACACCTATTTGATGGCGTGGTTCATTTACCACTGCGAGTGCTTGATGAGCGCCCCAACGGCTCTCCAGGAGGGGGGTTCGTTCCGTTCGTACAACGTCTGGAGAAATGCTCCTAGAAGTGTAGAGACATTCTCGACATGAGGAATATGTTGTCCCACTTCGGTCACTACAATTTTCACTGTTTCTTCCCTTACTTCGCCGACGGAGGGTATGGCGAATCCATTCGGGACGTATCGACGGTGGACCACCACACCGTCCTCTCCTGTGGCACCTTTTGATGGTTGGTGAATATCCAGCCGGGGTATCACATCCTACGAACAGGCTCCGTGTGCTACCTTGAGCCTTACATTCCTTTCAGGTTTGTCCGTCAGTTCGGGTATGACCAGCTGTACGTAGGAAATATTAACCCTTACTTGCATCATGAGGGAGGGTTAGTGGATGGCGTGCGGGGGTGGTTCTGGACCAATGCCGGCAGCACCAACGCGCATTTTGAACTACCTGCGAAGGATCGCGACCTTCACCATACACTCCTATATTGTCGGTGGGATCGGGGTGCCAGTACGAATCCCGAGGGATTCTGGTCCTAGAGTTCTTGCTTGGTGGAACATGGGCGCCGCCCAAGGGCAGCTCCTCACCCCTCAAGGCGGAAGGGTCGCCAGACCATTGGAGAGTGGTTCTCGGAAGTCCCTGCCGAAGACACTGAGGACCTTTACGTGGGTTTAGGTGAATTCAGGGCGTTTGAGGCTGGAGCTCCATCTCCTGGTCCTTCGTTGGACCCTACCAGTGGGCAGAGATAATCTGATGAGTTGGCCCGGGCAGGTGAACGCCTAGAACAGGTCCATGGAACGATAGCTGGACGGATGGGGATGCTTGTTCTACCTCCAGGTAGTTCGCTCCTCTCTAAATGACAACGGGAGGCCACGGCCGGCAGCTCAAGGGCGGAGGCGGCCAAGAAGGTCCGTCACGAGGAGGCAGTTGAGGCTACCAGAGCGGTGGAAGGTCAGGACGATACTACTCATGTTCTAATTCCCGGAGTAACTGTCCCTGTGATAGGGGCCGCTACGCCTGCTCCGTTTGCCGCATCAGGGACGGTCCCGATAACTTCGGAGGTGACCCCTCCATCGTCTGATGTGGGGCAACAGGCAGGGGCTTTGGCGACTTCAACGATCGTACCAGAAGGTAACCTTTAACACCGTATCCTAGGGTGTAAGGTCGAATCTGCACTACCTGACGTTTGTGTTGATTTAATGCAGGTACGGTTGAGAGAATGATCTCCATTCCTTCCGATGAAGAGGGGGGGGGGGGGGAGGGGGGGGAGCTCAACGACCCAGGCAGACATTATTGATCTGCCCACGCTGAACTACCAATGGGGCTCTTCTCAGGATTTATTACTGACCTTCTTCCTGTGTTTGCAGCTGATCTACCCCTCAAGGCTGCTGGTAAAGAGGATCCTCCCTCTTGGGCAGGCCAATCAACTAGAGAGAGGGATGAATCAGAGGAAGAAGATGACGTCTCTATCCATGAGGTGATGTCGAGCGAGGAGGAGGTGTCGGCTCATGGAGAAGCGTCAGACCAACAAGGAGAAGTCCTCATTCCTGAAGAAGCGTTAGTTAGGGGCGAAGCATCAGCCCAGGAGTCTCCGGCCTGAGGGGAAGCATCCACTCAGCTAGTGGTCGCTTCTGCGTCACCTACCTCGGTGACCGCTAGGGTTGCGGTCAGATCTGTGGCCGAGACCCCAGTGGCGTCGGTCGGTGTCTCGGTCTCAGCGGTATCTACCACCACCTCTGCTGCCGTGGCTACCAGTGCTTCGATCATAGCTCTGGCAGTGACGTCTGCAGTCAAGGAAGCTACCCTCTCTCCTTTGGCTCGTTCACGCAAGAGGGTGGTGGATCGAGCCCTTGCTAACCTCAAAGATACCCTTGCTGACAGCGTCAAGCTCGCATTGGAAGAAAGTTGTCCTTTCGAGGAGTTCAAGGAGGCTCTTGACTATCACATGGGCTTCTTGATCAAGATGCTTGGTGCCTCCGTTGCCAATCCGTATTTCAAGCGTTTGGAGGAGGCAGAGTGGGCTATTCGATAGATGCTCGCCCTTCGCACCATGGACTCTGAAATCCTTCATCTTACGTCCGGTGAGGTCCAAACAGTATTGGAGGAGCGCGATCGTAGACCGGAGGAGACAATGTCATTGGAGGCGAGGCTGACGGAAGAGCTGGAGCGTGTTACACGAGCGAGTGAGCCGAGAGCACCAAAAAGCCGACTCCCGTATCTCTTGCCTGTCTTTGGAGATAGTGAAGACCAAACAAACCATTGCTAATGCGCAGGCCTTATTAGCCACCCAGGAGAAGACTCGTGAATAGCTGATAGGGGAGTTGGAGGAACTCGGGTCTCGACGGCAGCTGGTTGTTGACGCCATTGAGGAGAAAGGCTGAACCCTCAAGGAGGCAAGGCACACTGTCCAAGACTTGGTTTCGCGTTTTGAGGAGGATATTCGTCGAGAGATCCTGAAGAGGCTCGAGCTCAAGCGTGCTGAAGAGATTCGCGAGGTGGAGTCGCGGCTGAGGGATTTGTAACTTGATTCTGATTGTATCGTTGTATTCAAACCTCTCTTAATGAATTGAATTGTGCTTTTGTCTCAGTCATTGTTCCTCTCATTTTGTGTGTGCGCACTTTTTTTTGGGCGCCGTCAAGTTAACCGTCGGTGGATTCATGCCAGGTGAGTTCTGGCAGCCGGTGTATTCTTACTACAGGCGAGTTTCAGCTACCAGCGGAATTAAGACTAGTTCAAGCCGTGGTTGAATCCCAATTAGGTCCAACTTTTAGGCGGACATGAGAGCGATGAAGACTCTAGCTGTAGCTAGACTTGGACCAGGTAGGCCAAAGTGATGCACGAGCCTGGGCTATCAGACGAACTCGAGCCATGCGAGTACGAATGACAAATTCGACTCGTAGGTGGGCTTCGCCTTTAGCGTGCCACGTGTCTGTTTGTGTATTAATACGCTCGCCAGTTAAGACGACGTGGGCATGTCGCTTCGTATTAAAGGCAATGTAGTGGTGGGCTCTCTGTTTTTCACGTCCGATCCGAGCCGTTGGCTAGAGATCATGCTTAAAACCGTCAGATCTCAACCATTCACACGAGATTCTGAATCGTTCGACCTTGCTTTCGACTATTTGGTTCGAACTGTCCAATCGAATGGTGGGTGACCATGTGAGCAATGTGTATATAATGCTCATCCTCCTCGTTGGGGGAAGTTATAGCGCTTATTGCTTTCTTCGGAGAAAACTCAAGCTTTCTGCATCCGAGATGGCACCGCGGGTAAAGGTGACTGTTTTGAAGAAGAGACGGAACAATTCTCCACCGCCGCCGCGAGGCACGCTACCGAAGGTCTATCTTTGCTTGTTAATCTTGTCGTGAGTTTGTTTCACATTTTAATCCTTCGCTCGAAGTGTGGTATGTCCAGGGTTCGAGAAGGGGTGCCGGGCCGCGAGAGGTCTCTGCCTGAGCCTATCCTTGGTCTCGAATGATGAATCGGGGAGGCTGGGCTGTGTCCACTTCACAATCCTCTCCACCGCCTGAAGCAGGACTCTGCCTCGAGGTTCCGCCTATCACGATGCTTGCCAGTAGCCAAGAGCCCGTTCCTTCAGAACTTCTTCCTATACCGGTTTGTGTTGAAGAACTGGAGAATGTTGCGAAGCAAGTGATCTCTCTCATTAGTCTTGGTTTGGGGGCGTATTCTGATTTCAAGCAGTCCCTCTTGGATCGCGTGGCCAACCTTAGGTGGCTGGGCGAATCCCGACTCGCTACACGTTGTATGACGAGGCTGCTTTACTTGGAATCGCGGCTGACGCGCTTGGAGCACTTGTTGCGTGTGGATCCGGTGGCTGACGTGGAGCCGTTCTTGTCTCACGCCTGGCGTCGGGGGATGTGGGAACAGGAGGTGCGAGCACAGAACATATTGGAGTCCACCATGGCCTTTTGACGGACCGGCAACGTTTACTGTAAGCCCGGATGGACATCTTTACTTCCACCATCTCCCGTTTTAAGGCTGAGTTGGAGCAAGTGGAGACGACTCTAAGGGGGCTCCAATTTGAGAGCTGGAATACTGGTAGGGCCATCGAAGAAGCAACTCTAAATCTTGAGACGCTGCGTCAAGAAGATTCTGCTGTTGCTTCAACCTTCAAGGTCCGGACTCAGAAGGAGGCCGAGGACAAAGCCCAGGAGGACCATGCAAGAAGGGTGTCCGCGGTCAAAGCCGAACTCGCGTCCTTCAGTTTACTGGACTAGGCTCTCAGGGCTAAAGTAGTGTTAAGATATTTTATCTCATTTCGCTTTCAATGTAACGTTATAACTTGTTTGATTGTAAAGTCATAACTTTGTTCAATTGTATTATCTTAGAACCGGATGAATGTTATGCTTTTTTGGTTTCCCAAATGTGTTTGTGCATATACTCCTCCTTGTTGTTGTTGCCTCTTATCCTTCAGCCTTAATCTTTCCCTGTGAGGTCACCTTGAGTGGACTCTTAGTCATAAGCAAATTCGAGTCATAGGTGGATTCTAACCACAGGCAAGTTCAAGCTGTGGACGAATTCTGGCTACTGGCGAATTCAAGCTGCGGGCGAACTGTAGTCATAGGTGAACTTTAAACACGGGAGATGAATACTGATCTGGGCTAGCCATATGTCCGGTCACGACCTCACATGCTTACCAGCTGGGCTGACGTTGGCACGTCGCTTCTCACTAAAGGCGGCATAATGGAAGCTCTTCGTTCCCCACGCCCGATCTGGGCTGTTGAACGATAGGCGTGCTCTTTGTTCAATTGCTCTCCCTTCTTGTTGAAGAGGTCACGGTGTTCATCGTTCCCTACTCGTTCAGGATGGCACCACGAGCAAAGACATCTGCCTCGAAGAAGATGTAGAACGATGCCTCTTCCTCGGCTCCTGTACCTAACCTCGGTCCAGAGTCTCAACCCTCGAACTCCGCTAATTTGTAGGTTTAGGTTGAGAAATTGGAGAACACCGTGAAGCGGGTGATCTCGCTCGTCGAACAGGGCCGTGGTACCTTCGCGAACTTGAAGCAGTCACTCTCAGATCATGTGGCCCACATCCGGTGCCTGGGCGACTATAGGCTCGCCACACGCTGTTCGATGAGACTCCTCGACCTGGAGTCACTTTTAACAAGGTTGGAGGATTTTTGGCATGCGAATTTAGAGTCCGATGTGACGCTTTTCTTAGCTTCAGCCCGTCATCACGAAATGTGGCGGCGAGAGTGCCGAGGACGAGACATATAAGACCAAGAATCCCTTATTAGCCGCTTGGATCTTCGGCAACGCCTATTGCAAACTGACATGGAGTCTACCGTTTCCTTGATTCTTTTGGGCATGATCTCGTATGCCGAGGGGAATCAACCTTGACTGGCCTACGCATTCAGAGCGAGACCGTGCACGGTGATCTCGCAAGGGGAGGCGTATTCTCTCGATGCTACGCCAGAAGGATGCCACCGCTAACGCTTCTTTCGAGGCAAGGGTCCGGCAGGAGGCAGAGGACGAAGCTTGCACTATGCATGCGGAGAAGATAGCCGTGGTCAGAGCCAAGCTTGCGTCTTTTAAACTTCTAGAATAAACTTGTAGGATAGGAGTAGATTCAAGATGTCATGTTCAATCTTTTGTTTCTTGAGTGCAATGTTATGACTGGCTGGATTGTAAAATCATAACTTTGTTCAAATGTATTGTCTTGAAACAGCTAATGAATGAATTTCGCGCTTCCTCGATTCCTTGATACGGTGTGTATACCTTCCTTTCATTTTTTTTTGTTGTGTATTATTATCCAGCGCCTAACTCATGCAACAGGCAAACTCAATTGCTGACGGGTATATGCCACAGGCGAGTTTGTACCACAGGTGAAACTCAATCATAGGTGAGTTTGTGCTACAAGCGAGACTCAACCATAGGCGAGTTTGTGCTACCAGCAAAACTCAAGCACAGGCGAGTTGGTGCCGCAAGCGAAACTCAAGCACAGGCGAGTTTGTGCTACAAGCAAAACTCAAGCACAAGCGAGTTTGTGCTTCAGGCGAAACTCAAACATAGGCGAGTCCGTACCACGTGTCCGCCTGCAAACCCAAATGCTTGCTAGCTAGGGCGATGCAGGCGTGTCAATCCTCATTAATTACGAAGTGACAGAACGCTTCTCCTTCCGCGCTTGATCCGAACCGTCGGTTTGGAGTCCCAGAAGCCGAGGCTTTTATGGGCGTCGAACTCGAAACGCCGCTGGAGATCTGATCCGCTCGATTCATTTAAGCCGGCGAATCTCAACCGTCGGATCCTAGTTATATAGCGTGTCCGCCACTCTCTTGGTAGAGTTCTCGCGCTCACGAAGTTTCGTCTGAAGAAAGTCTTTTGCAAAGGCTTCCTTGTCCCGAAAAATGGCTCCTGAGACCAAGCCGAGCGCTTCCAAGGAGGAGCGGGTCACCTCTTCCTCTATCATCGTTGGTGCCGACGTGGC
>NC_033801.1:48920983-48941696 GCF_001876935.1 Asparagus officinalis
CGACGCTACTAACCTAACCCAGGGTCGGGCGCTCCGAGCCTTGTCCCGACGCTCGACATCCTTCGAAAGCTGGAGAGTAGCTTACGTGGGACATCTATCCTCATTAGCCAAGGCGTTGGAAGATACTACGACGTGCTCCACTTCGTGGTCAAGACCCTCAAGGAGGTCCGGCGTGTGGGCGGCCCCCAACTCACCCAGCGATGCGAGCGAGAGCTCCATCGTTTAGAGGGGTTGATGTACCATCTGGATGCGCTGGTGTACGCCGACCCCAAAGACGAGCCAACGCCTCTCGCGATGAGTGCGCTGTTCGAGCGCGAAGCTTTGGCCAGGCGCATCCTGGAGAAGGAGGCTGAGCTTAAGCGCCTACGCAAGCAGCACTGCGCCTTGCTGGCCAATATGGATGCATATCATGACTCTTGCTCTTTCCTAGAGGTCGAATCCACTCAAGGAGAGGAGGATCTGAAGAAGTGGCAGGAGGAAAATGCAAGGGTTCTTCGTCTCGCTACCGAGGAGTCCCAAGCCCTCCAAAGTCTGCGTCGGGAAGAAGAGGATGGCGAGGCTGCCTTCACCAAGCTTCAGCAGAGACAGGAGGAGAAGGTCCGAGCCAGGCACATGGTGGAGCTTACGGCCATCAAGGCTAGGATTGCCACCTTCAGCTTGCTGAAGTTTATCTAGGACGTTCTTTTTTTTTCTTGTACCGATGTTACTTGCTACATTTTTAAAATTCTGCCTGTAATAGTGTTTTACGCTTATGGTTATTCACCGCTTTGCGCATGCTATTTTTCTTTGCTTTTTTGTGCTGATCTGTACTTAGGACTTTTTGGTTGATCCTTGGTAGTCATCGCGTTTAACTCGCCTTTACTGTTTGTCGCTTGAGTCGAGCTGGCTACACTGTTTTTCGCAGTGTGGCGGTCCTTCGAGGAGTTTATCTTAGACTTAGTTGCTAGGATCCTCCTCCACCCTCGGCTATTCGAAATGCGGGGTTGGGTTAACCCCGACTCTCGCGTTGCAGTTCAGGCGGGTTTAAGATGTTAAGGGTTAACAATCTAACCCAAGCAGAGTGGTTTCTTGTGCATGCGACCAAATCAAGGTCCCAACAATGACTCGCCATTTGACGAGTTGCTGTTCGGACACCGATTGGAGCATGTTGCCTGGTAAGCCGCCCTTAATGAACATCATCGCTCACGAGGACGATGATGTTAGGGTAATCGAGTCGTTCAGGGACGTGGGAGTGTGACGACTGATTGTCATGGGAGCCGTCGCATGGTGGGCTTCTACCCATCGATTGTTCCAAGAGAATATTAGAACGCTCAGAATAGGTTGGGTCATTCAGGAACATATGAGTGTGATGACCGACTGGAGTAGCAACGCGTCACATGGTAGGTTAGTACTCGAGCAGTGTCATTCGTGGGAATGACGGGCCTGCTACCAGAGGTAATCATTAACCCGATAGAATCTTGTTGTGATCGTAGTAACTATGAGGGCCTATCATCCCATAGGAGAGGATTGATAGGTTGATGTTGCTAGAGGTGATAGTTAACATGACTTGATTGTTTGTTGCGATGTAAGCAACTCTGTGGGCTTACCATCCTATTGGAGAGGATTGGTAAGTTGATTTTGCCAGAGGTTACAGTTAACATGACTTGATTGTTTGTTGCGATGTGAGCAACTCTGTGGGCTTACTATCCTATTGGAGAGGATTGGTAAGTTGATTTTGCCAGAGGTAACAGTTAACATGACTTGATTGTTTGTTGCGATGTGAGCAACTCTGTGGGCTTACCATCCTATTGGAGAGGATTGGTAAGTTAATTTTGCCAGAGGTAATAGTTAACGTGATAGTTTTTGAGAGATCCATTGTCGAGTTGAATGAGACTGACGGAAAAACAACTATCAGAGGTGGTGATTAACTTGATAACTGACCTTTGTTCCTAGCTGTAGAAAGGTTTGACCGAATGGGGGGTTTGGGTTATCCCTAAGAATACTATACGTAGTATCCTCGAGGAGTTTCCCGTAAGCGGTGTCTCACACTCATGTACATGACGGAGTATATGAGGTAGGAACAGTTTAGCCTCGTGTACCAGTTGGAGGGTGCAAGGGGTAGTTTAGACTCGTGCACTTGTGGGAGTTTGGGGGAGTACTAAGGGTAGTACTTCTTCAAGAATTTGTCGTTGATAGGCATCATGATCTTATCGCCATTTAGTTTGACGAGATGATAAGCTCCATTCGAATAGATTATCTCTATCATGAACGGTCCTTACCATTTAGGCTGGAATTTGCCTTTCTTCTTAGAAGTGAGAATCATTGGTCGTCGAACGGCGAGGATCAATTCTCCCTCCTTGAAGGATCGATGCTTGACTTTCTTGTCGAAGGCCTTAGCTATTCGAGCTTGGTAGAACTTAATGTGCTGTTGAACTTCAAGCCGCCTTTCATCCAACACTTCAAGTTCAATGAGACATCGTTGATGATCATTCTCGGTCGTCATCCTTGTTGCTAGGGTGACGCGGAGGGATAGAATTTGGATCTCTAATGGTAACACTGCCTCGCAGCCATATACCAATGAGTAGGGTATGTTGCCGGTCGTCGTATGAACCGTTGTACGATACGCCCATAAGCTCTCGCCATGCTTCTCGTTCCAATTCGCTTGCTATTGGAGGTCAGCTTGGTTAAGATCTTAATAATTATTTTATTAAAGGCCTCGACCAAGCCATTCGCCGAAGAGTTATAGGCTGTAGAGGAAAGGTTCTGAATTCTGAACTTGTCACAGAACCGGGTGAATGCATGACTAACGAATTACGTGCAGTTGTCATGAATGATACGCCGAGGTACGCCGTATCGGTATATGACGTGATGTTTGATAAACTTAATCACATCATTGGTTTTGACTTCTCTTAAGGGGACGGCTTCGGCCTATTTGGAGAAGTAGTCAGTGATCGTCAGGATGAACCGGTGACCCCTTGCTGACGGCGGGGATATCGGCCCGACTATATCCATTCCCCATGCTTCGAACGACCATGATGCTGCTGTTGTATGCAGGTCTTCGGGAGGTCGGTGTATGTAATTGGCGTGGATTTGGCATGTGTGACATCGTTTGGCATAAGCAACTGCGTCGCTAACCATCCCGGGCTAAAAGTAGCTTATCCTCAACAGACGATCACATAGCTTAGGTCCGGGCTGGTGAGCTCCGCAGGTGCCATCATGGGCTTCACGTAGAGCTTCTTGCGCTTCTGTCTTTGAAAGACATCGAAGTAACAAGCCGTCATACGACCTACGATACAACGTTTTTATGGTCGAGTCATAGTAGAACCTTGCGGTGCGTCAGCGGACAGACTCTCGCTCCCTAGCGTCTTCAGGTAACATGCTGTATAAAATATAGTCGATGAACGGGAGACGCCAGTCTTTCGGGTCAAGTTGATCCGGAACCTGGTGAGTAGCGTTTATTTCTAGAACGTCCTCTGATCGAAAGAGTCGTCGGCTCGCTACAATGACACATTGAGTCGTCTCTAGCGGCTGAGCCAAGTTAGCCGCTAAGGACGCGAGGGCGTATGCGTGCGTGTTCTTAGAACGAAGCACATGCTCAATGCAAAAGTTTTCGAATGACTCGACTAGTTTGGTAGGTGCTTTATGAAGCGGGATTAGATCGTCATTCCTAACCACGTATTCTCCTGTCATCTGCCTAACAATAAGCTGAGAGTCACCGTAGGCCTCGAGATGCTTTATCTCTAACTCTCTTGCCAGCTCGAGTCTAATGAGTAGCGCATTATACTCAGCCACGTTGTTGGTACATGGCTCTGTTAAAGAGAAGGCTCGAGGTAATACGTGGTCATGCGGGGAAGTGAGGACCACCCCCACTCCTGCAACAATAGATCCGCTTGTGTCGACGCGATACGCACCATCGAAGAACATCTGCCAAACTTCCACTGGGGAGGTCACGTTAACTTCGGGGGGTTCATCCGGCAATTCTTCGAACAGGTCAGTTTTCACCCCCAGCGGATGACTGGCCATGAGATCACAGATGGCCTATCCTTTGACTGATTTCTGCGGCATGAAGTGAATGTCGTACTGAAAGAGTAGGAGCACCCATTTGGCCAAGCGCTAGTTTAAGACCGTGGGCTGTGTTATGAAGGCTCGGATGGGGTTCATACCGGAAATGACATGGATGGTTTGACTCACTAGGTAATGTCGCATCTTTTGGATGGCAAATACCAAGGCTAAACACTCCTTTTTGACCATAGGGTATCACCGTTCGGTGCCCTGTAGAGTTCTACTCAGGTAGTAGATGCCCTGCTCATGGCTGGCATTATCATTTTGTGCCAAGAGAGCGCCCAGAGAGTGCTCCATGGCTTGTATGTAGATGAGGAGTGACTTTCCTGAGATCGGAGCCGTCAGGACAGGTGGGTTCGAGAGGTAAGCTTTGATATCTTCAAAGGCCCATTGGTAGGGCTCGTCCCATACGAAGGAGGTACCTTTCTTCATCAGTTTGGAGAAGGGTTAACATTTTCCCGAAAGATTTGAAAGGAACCTTCGGATATAAGTCAATCGTCCCTGGAGGCCCCTTAATTTCTTAAGATTCTGGGGCGGCTGAAGCTCTTGGATAGCTCGTACCTTATCTGGGTCGATTCGGATTCCCTTTGTTGTGACTAAGAATCTAAGGAATTTACCACTGGCCATCCCTAAGAATGACTTCGTAGGATTCATCTTGAGTTGATGAGATCGCATGAGTTTGAACATCACCCTCAGGTCTTGGAGATGGTCATCTTTCTTGTGACTTTTCACGACCAGGTCATCCACATAGCATTCGACTGTCTTTCGCAGGTGGTCTCGAAAAATCATGCTCATGGCGTGTTGGTACGTTGCACCGGTATTTTTAAGTCCGAAAGGCATGACCGTGTAGCAGTATACCCCCATTGGAGTCCTAAATGAAGTGTGTTTTTCATCATCAGGGTGCATCTTGATTTGATTATACCCTAAAAACCCATCCATAAAGGACATCCTCTCAAATCCGCACGTACATCTTGATTTGATTATACCCTAAAAACCCATCCATAAAGGACATCCTCTCAAATCCGCACGTATTATCGATGATGACGTCAAACCCATCCATAAAGGACATCCTCTCAAATCCGCACGTATTATCGATGATGACGTCTGTGATGGGAAGTAGAAACTCGTCCTTTGGGCAAGCAACATTGAGGTTTCTAAAGTCAATGCAGATGCGGATCTTACCATTCTTCTTCAGGACTGGAATAATATTGGCTACCCAGTTAGGGTGTTGTTCCTCTCTGATGAAGCCAGATTCGATCAGCTTCTTCACTTCGGCCTCGATCGCCTCCATGATTTGTGGACGAAACCGTCTCTGCTGTTGTTTGACAGGTTTGGCGTCCGAGCCGATATTGAGGCGATGCATTGCGATCTGCGGATCAAGGCCGGGCATGTCCTCATAATTCCATGCGAAGGCATCAATATATTCTCGTATGAGGGCTACGAGGTCTTCCTTCTCTTGGGGAGGTAGACTACCGCTAACAAATATGGGCTTGGGGTTGGTCTCATCGCCCATGTTTACTTGGAGGATTTCATCCTTGGTAGGCGGTTCACGTTGCGAAGCGACTACTCCACTGAGCATTGACGTGGCGGTCCCATGTCTCATCATAAAGCGGGACCTACCCATCCTCTGCCATTTCAGCGGGATCAGTCACAACCATGTTGACTGTGAGGTTGTTGAACAAGTCCCCCATGCTGACGTCTGAGTCCCATGCTGAGGATGTCGATGATCAATCCTCTGAGCGAGCATCGTCAGAGTTCTCTCCGAAATTGTAAAACAACTCCGATGAGGAAGAAGTGTAACCTAAACCTCTTCGAGTCTTGGTGAAGTAGTTCGAGGGTTTACCTTTAGGTACGTAGGTGGGTCGGATGACCGTCTTCCGTCCTCTGCCATAGTTCAGGCCTTCTTGACGAGTGAGGTCGTAACCCATGTCCTTCATCATGCGTTTCGCCACTTGACTGTATTGCAAAAATTAGGGCGCGAACTCCTCTTCTTCGGACTCGTCCCACAACGTGCATAAGGGGTGATCGATTCTCCTGAAGATAATACGCGAACTCCTCTTCTTCGGACTCGTCCCACAACGTGCATAAGGGGTGATCGATTCTCCTGAAGATAATATCCTTTTGATAACTATCTTGGGCGGGTACACAACGTGCATAAGGGGTGATCGATTCTCCTGAAGATAATATCCTTTTGATAACTATCTTGGGCGGGTACAACGAATACAGCTTGCGAAGACTCAATCGTTTGTCTCTTTGTGACATAAACGAGTATACGGGAAAGTGTAGAGAAGGGTCACTGTAGAGCCTCGACATTGGGTCGTTAGGCAGGTCATCCTCGGATGTCGGGCAAGATGACAAGTAAGCAAAGTTTAACTTCTCATTCAAGTTAATCTCATATGCCTGGACATCGTCGGTTACATTGTGGCTTTCGTAGCTAATTACAATTGATTCGAAATCGTTCAGGATAAGGCTATCACCATATTCGGGTTCACTTTCTGCTTCATTACCGCTCTTGAGTTCCTCGATCTGTGGTTCGTCAGAATCTTGGTAAAGTAGGGAATCCGTGAAGTAGTTCTCGACTCCTTTGAAGGGTTGTTTGTCAGTAACTACTGTTTTCACCTGATCTTAGTCATCCACGTATTTTAGGCATTGGTGCAATGTGGATGAGACAATATGGTTGTTGTGGATCCAGGGTCATCCTAGCAGCATGTTGTAAGAAGGCTCAGCGTCGATGACGTAGCAGGTGACCTCCGTCTTCATGTTGCCTATACGGCATTTTAGGCGGATCTTGCCAAGCGGCCTCGTCCCGGTGGCGTTAAACCCGAAGATGGTCGTGGTTGTCACGGAAAGACGCTTCTAGGGGACCCCTAGGTATTGCATAATTTTCAAGGGGACGATGCTTAGCGCGGATCCAGGGTCAACTTGGATTCGATCCACTTTGGAGGAACCGATGTACCCCGTGAAGTACAAGGGTCGATCGTAGGAAGTTCTTTTGATTAGCATGTCTTCAGGGGTGAATGTGATGCAGGGGACCCGCTGTTCGGAGGCCTGACAGCACTGTAAACACTTCTTTCCCGTGTCTTCTTCCCTTGCAGACGAGAAGTGTGTAGTGAAAACCTCTGAGTCGGCCAATGCCTCTTGTAGAGCTTCCCGAGTAGGTCTAGACAGATGTAGGAGTTCGTACATGGTGATTCTGGCTGGGATGTTCTTCAGCTGTGCGAGTACATTGAACCTGAAAGGCTGGTCACTCGAGCTAGGCCCGTCGGGATTTGGAGGGGTCTCTACAAGCAGCCGCCTGGAGGGTCCCGTTGGCTCCTCCGTCCTGGCAAGGTAATTCTTAGCGAATTCTCTCCCTGCTCTGGTGGCTAGGGTGGCAGCATCCTCGTCGGAGTTGGTAAGGACGGCTACTGTCGTTTTTCCTTCATCTGGGTTAGCGGATACGACGTTGCAAGGTTTACCCTTGATCTTCTTCGAAGTCTTTGAAGTCCATTGCTCATCGTCGGGGAGGTCCGGATGGACCCACATCACTTGCCCCGATGATAAGGTTTGGGATACTAAACCTTTTCCTTGTTGATTGTGAGGATGATCATTAGTGATCTTCAGCATTGCCTTAGGGATAGGAACTACCCCCGCTGGCGCTTGAACCTCTGGGAGATCTTTTCCAAAACTCAGAGTGATCATATTTGTGGTCACCTGCTTCTATACCTTCTCTTTTTTTAGAACCCCCGCATCATATAAGGCTTGAAGCTTATCCTTGAGGATATAGCATTTGGATGTATAGTGGCTGAGGAACCTGTGGTACGCGTAGTAGCCCGGTTCATTGGTTTTGTTCGCCTCTTCAGGCTTGGTTACTTCCGACAGCTTAATCATGTCGCTCTTGAGGAGCGTGTCGAGAGTTGCTACCACCTAGTCTTCTCTAAAGTCGTATTGCCTCAGAGGACGTTGTTCAAATGGCCTAGGTTTTGGCCTTTGGGCTGGTTTGGGTGCCAGAGCGGAGTCAACGGCCATGATCTCCTTTCCTCTCGCTCGAGGGGGATTCTTCGGCGCGCTTGGTTCTGCAGCTCCCTTTTTGGGGTGAGGCTCCTCGGCCTCGAGCCTCTTGATGATATTCTCGACCTGTTCGCCCTGGCGAATGAGTTCTTTCCAGGTTCGGGTTTCTACCGCAGCAACCTTGGAGAGAATATGAATTGAAAGGTTATTGCGGCACATCTCAATCAGCGTGGCTTCGGAGACTTGGTCTCGGCAATGAACTGATCGGTTCCTGAACCTCTTAACGAAGTCGTTGACCGACTCCGACTTCTTTTGTTTCTCGGCTAGGAGGGTGTCCATTGACACCTCGTTATCATCATCGAAGAAGCGGGCTAGGAAAAGTCTTTCCGTGTCAGCTCATGACTTATTAGAGCCTAGTTCCAACTTGCGGAACCATTCGAAGGCTACCCCTTTGAGGGTGCCGATGAATAGCCGGGTGAGGATAGCGTCGTTCCCGGTGAGGAATCCGGTCTGAGCTATAAAGTAGTAGATGTGCTGTGAAGGGGAGCCCTTACCATCAAATTGTACCAAACTGATGGGTTTGAATTTTGCCGGGTAGGGGGTCGTGTCCCACTCAATAGGGTATAGCCTGACCACCCCAAGTTTGGTCATGTTTTGTTGGAGCTTTAAGGCATTGAGTTGGCTTTGGAACTCGTCGAATCTCTTGTCTCGGGTAGTACCCCCAGAGTGTGACGTCCCTGCCGACGACTTTGAGGAGTGATCCGACAGGAGTTCAACATTATCCTCATGTTCAGTCGTCTGATTAGGAGTAGGTTCCCATTCCTTGCCTCTCCCCGGCCTCTGTGGGGCACGCGTGACCTTCTTTTTCTTCTTTTTGTTCAGAAGTTGCTCCAACATGTCTCTTATGGATTTGATGACGACCTGATGTTCTTCAAACTTTTGAACGATCATCTGATCACTCGAGGTTTCAGCCATGTGCACCCTTGCTGACTCCCCGTGACTCAAGTGTGATGTCTGGGATGTGGCCGCCGCTGAGCAAACCTCCTCTTCACCACCGGAAGGGGGCGCTAGGAGGGTATAATCGAATAGGATGTTTACCCCCGTACGACTACTGGTGTGCAAGAATATACCATCACGCTTGTGCTGAACCAGCGGGTGGTTGGACCCCAGGAAGGAGTCCAAATCTGGAGACTCTAGAATAGCGGATGAGAGTTCTAAATCATCGACGGCGCGCCTTCTTTGGTGGCTACGCCTTCGACGAGAAGATCTCGGTTGGGAAGGACGTTGAGTGAGCCATTCGAACACCGAAGGTTTCGTCGTTCCTATACACTGGCAGTCGGCGAGTACTGTTTGTATAAGCCTTTGACAGTGACATTGAGGATCCGCCTCATGTATGGTGCTTTTGCGAGTTAGGTAACCTCGGAGATCTTCCGCGGGTGGTTGGTGACAACCCCCAGCATCAGAAGGGTCAACCGAGTGATCGCATGAGAGAGGTTTTGATAAACTCGCTTGCGTACCCTGGGCGGCATGGTTAAGTGTTGGAGTTAGGCGAGTTCGCCTTGACAGGCGAGTCTTCGCGCTCAGGCGAGTTTCTGCCTGCAGGCGAACTTCGACTATTTGTTCATGCAGGCGAGTTTGTGAGGTATCGCCTACTATTTTTCCTTTGTTGTTAAGGCTCGTTTGTTCATAACGCTTACCCGTCGGATGGACTCGTGCTCTGGGTAGGCTCGCCTGCTCTGGGTAGCCTGTTTGCATCTGGGATGTGACCTGAGAAACAAAATCCACTTGAGTGGATAGGCTTGCCCATTTTGATTGGTTCGCCTGAGTGGCCAAGTGTATCAGAAATACCAGACCCGCTGAAACAGGGATATTGCGGTCAGAGTGAAGCCCGCCTGAACGCGAGAGTTCGCCTGATTTGGCGAGCCCACCAGCGTTGGGAGGGTTGCTTCTCTGTCTTGCACTCTTCAGACCCGAATAATAATTCATGCTATCGTATGATGTGAATGTTTGGACCTCCTGTTGGGCGAGTACCTGTCGTCACCGTTGGCGGGCTCTTCTAGAGAGAGGAGTGTCCGTGCAGACCATGAGACGGTGTGGTCAGCGCCAAGATGAACCACCATTTCTCTCTGGGCGGGGGTCTGCGAGGGTTGTTTGACGACCCATCTGGCAGTCTCTCTCCCTACGCTCTTGACCTCTGGCTTGGCCTCGATCAATTCGGAGGGAATAGGCTCCCTTGGCGTGATTCGGATAGAGTCCTCAGGTGAGGCTTTGAACGTTTGAGGTCGGCCTCTACGCACGACTCTATGGCGTTTGCAGGACGCATTGCCACAAGAGGTGTTCGCAGGGAAAATCGTTTTCATTGACGTCATTGTTTTCTTAAGCAACAATTTATCGGTTACAAAAGATCCGGTCTTTTTATAAGATCCGGTTACAACAAAATCAAAGAAAAAAAAGAAAATTACAACTTACCTTCTTTTGGAACAAATCGCAAGATCCTGTTTTGCGGTCTCTTGCTTGTGTGGGTTCTTTGCCTGCGCCGGGGTTAATCCGTGGACCACCGCGCGATCTTAATTCGGTCGGATCTACAAGGTATAACGGATGTTATTTCACGAAGGAAATAACAGCCGAGGGGATTATTTCACCAAGGAAATAATAGCCCTAAGTAATCGAAATCGACCAAGCAAAATCGATACTCTTCTCGGGATCAAAAACCAAGTTTTGATCCGGAGGATAACCGTGTGGATCTCAGATCTGATCTCTCTCGAACTCCTGCCTTGTTTGACGTGGATGATCGCCAAGAACCAGATCTGAAAAGTCCGAGTCTTCACAGCTCCAAAACTCCGAGGTTTAGCTCTTGATCCAGCAGAGTTTCGCCTCAAAAAAATCCAACCCTTCAAAATGAGCCCTCCTTCTCTATTTATAGGCATCTCAAACCAGATCTGGGCTCAGATCTGGGCCCAGATCTGGGTGGCTCGGCCAGGTGGCTCGGCCACCTACCGAGCCACCAAGAGGTGGCTCAGTGAGCCACCTAGGTGGCTCGGCTTTGGCCAAGCCACCTAGGAGTGGCTCGGTTTTGGCCGAGACCTCCAGGTGTTTGTTTCTTCGCCCGTTTTCCGGTTTNCGCGATTGGATGTATTCCGTTGTTTGCGTACGGTTCGTTAACCTCGTCGCCTCGTTAATCCGCTTCGTCGCGTGTCACTTGGCTTCGGTGTTGTGGTCTAACGATCATGCTTGGATATATCGCCCGATGGTTCGTTGGTTTGTCGAATCACCGTGTCGAGCTGTGTTAAGGGACCTATAAGTAGTTTTATACGTCTACAGATACCCCCTCCAAAGTGTTTCAGCCTCATTCTTTTATAGAAGAGTCTGGAATACTTTGAATATGATTGTCCCAACCTTCAATCGGTGTAACGGGACTTTGGAATGGCTTCTATTCTTGATTCTTTTAATCCTCCAGGCTATTCGGTGCTTTGTCGAATGTCTGCAAGGGTTCCGGTGCTGCATTTATTGTCTGACCGTTGTCGGAATTTTGAACTTGAAGTTAATTCCTGATTTTCTGATCTTTAGCTCTTGTTTATTGTTTCAACATGGAACTGACCATCGATTGTTGGCGTTGAGTCTTAATTTGCAACGTGTTATCCGGCATTTGACACAGTTTATACTCGTACGTCTGCTGGAGTCTACACAGTTTAAGCTCTTAAGGAATTGGAGCATGGCGGTTGTTCGCGGGGAAATCGTTTTCATTGAAGTCATTGTTCTCTTAAGCAGCAGTTTATCGGTTACAAAAGATCCGGTCTTTTTATAAGATCCAGTTACAACAAAATCAAAGAAAAAAAAGAAAAATTACAACTTTCCTTTTCTCGAACAAATCACAAGATCCTGTTTTGCGGTCTCTTGCTTGTGTGGGTTCTTCGCCTGCGCCAGGGTTAATCCGTGGACCATAGCGCGATCTTGATCTGATCGGATCTACACGGTATAACGGGTGTTAATTCACGAAGGAAATAACAACCAAGGGGATTATTTCACCAAGGAAATAATAGCCCTAAGTAATCGAAATCGACCAAGCGAAATCGATACTCTTCTCGGGATCAAAAACTAAGTTTTGATCCGGAGGATGACCGTGTGGATCTCAGATCTGATCTCTCTCGAACTCCTGCCTTAACCTGGGTGGTTCGACTTCGGCCGAGTCACCCGGGTGTGGCACCGTTGTGTCCGCTGTCCGGTTCTGCGGTTTATCTGAGCTTCGTCGCTGATCTGGACTCTGATTTGTTGATCTGAATCCTGATTTGGCAGTACGAATCCTGATTTGGCAGTAAATCCGCTTTGGTGTTCGAGTTCGAGTCCGCTCCCGATCTTGTTTGATGTGGTGGACTCTACGGCTGGATGACTCGTTGTTTCATCGACCCGTTAGCTTGATTGGGCACGCGATTGGATGTATTCCATTATTTGCGTGCGGTTCGTTAACCTCGTCGCCTCGTTAATCCGCTTCGGTGTTGTGGTCTAACGACCATGCTTGGATATATCGCCCGATGGTTAGTTAGTTTGTCGAATCACCGTGCCGATCTGTGTTAAGGGACCTATAAGCATTTTTATACGCCTACAGATACCCCCTCCAAAGTATTTCAGTCTCATTCTTTTATAGAAGAGTCTAGAATACTTTGAATATGATTGTCCCAACCTACAATCAGTATGACGGGAATTTGGAATGGCTTCTATTCTTGATTCCTTCAATCCTCCAGGCTATTCGGTGCTTTGTCGAATGTCTGCAAGGGTTCCGGTGCTGCATTTATTGTCTGACCGCTGTCGGAATTTTGAACTTGAAGTCAATTCCTGATTTTCTGATTTTTAGCTCGTGTTTGCTGTTCCAACCATCGATTGTTGGCGTTGAGTCTTTATTTGCAACGCGTTGTCCGGCGTTTGACACAGTTTATACTCGTACGTCTGCTGGAGTCTTGAGAAGTAGTTTATACTCTTATACTTTTTGGAGTGTTGTTGAGTTATCCTTAAGAATATTTTTAGAAAAATACTCTCCAGAAACTTCTCAACAAAAATAGGGAATAGTTATACTTGTATACCTTATTGGAGTATTGAGAAGCAGTTTTATACTCTTATACTTGTCGGAGTCTAGGAAGGAGCAGTTTATACTCTTATACTTGTCGGAGTCTTGCCGTTCTCAACTGGGTTACCCTAGCGTTATGACGCCGGCTTCAACCAAGGTTTGGATGCTGTTCTTTAAAGTAAAGCACGCCTTGGTGGGATGAAGGATCCTCCTGTGGTACGCGCAGTACTTCGGATCCGCAGTATTGTCAGCTTCCTCCTAATTCGTGATCGGTGGCAGCTTGATCTTGTTATTTTCAAGGAGGGATTCAAAAATGGCTGGAACATCTTCGTCCTTGAAGGAGTACTCTTTTTGGAGCCTCTGATCCGAAGTCTTCTGCTGTTTAGCCATCGGTTGGCTCCTCTCGGCCTTCTTCCTTTTGAGGAATCGCTCGGCTTGCTCTCCTCGGACCTACAAATCCTTCCATGTTTTGGACGGTGCTGTCCCCGTTGCTTCCAACACGTCCAATGCGAGGTTGTTGTGGCAAGTCTGGAGAATGAACTCCTCAGTGATCGGGTCCCGACAGTTCATCGCCTTGTTCCGGAACCTTTTGACGAAGGTATCAACCAATTCCCCGTCTTTCTGTTTCTCGTCAAGCAACAACCCGATAGATATCTCGGTGTCATCGTCAAAGAAGTTGGTGAGGAATTTAGTCTCCATGTCGTCCCAGCTATTCACACTTCCTGGCTTAAGGCGGCGATACCAATCGAAGGCAGCTCCACGAAGAGTGCCAACGAAGGACCGTACCATCAGAGGCTCATTACCAGAGATAACCCCTAGGTGTGATTTGAAGTAAATCAAATGCTGAGTGGGTGAACCCTCCCCATCAAACGGCGTGAAGTTAATTAGATTGAACTTCGTCGGATACGGGATTGATTCCCATTCTCTTGGGTATGGACAAGGAATGCCCGTCTTCTTCATCTCTTGAGCGGAAATCAACGTATTGATTTTGCTCTCGAGGTTTTTAATCTTCAAACTTTCACCTGTGTTTTCGTTAGCATTCTCGTTACCACCCCCTGCATTGACGGGAGGATTATTGGCATTATGAGCTTCATTCGCACCTGTGTCCTCATCTTCCTGATTAACCTGGTTACGACGATTTGGTTCGCCTTGCTGGTTTGTCAGCGCTTGGATTTGTTGGTCATGCATTTCTCTCATATTCTGCATGGCCATCTGCATTTCTAACCTGTAGCTCTCTTGTTGTTTAGCCATGGCTTCTTCGAGCATCTTGGCCACTTGTTCCGCACTTATCATAAGTGACTCGCGGGGTTGTCCCTTGCTGGATACTGTATTATCTGATGCGACCACAGAGCTGGCATCCGATTCTTCATCTTCTGAAGGTAATCTTGTCCGAATCCTACCATAAGTTCCTCGTATGATGGCTCCAGACTGCAGACGGGTTACACGCCGGGATGCTTTTGGAATCGACTCGGGATTATCCTGTGTCGATGTCCCCTTGCTGGTCATATTAGTGGTGACCTTCGGAAATTCTCCATCTTCAACTACCGTTCTTCTTTGTCGGAAACGCCTAGGCCTTAGTTTTGGCGTTTTGGTACTGAGCCTTTTGAAAACCGAAATTCTTTCGGGGACTGTCTTGATGCAGTTGCACTCAAATAATACTGCCCGAATGAGTTTGGAACAGGGGCATTGAGTTTCTAGTTCTCGAGGACTCCTTTTCCTGGTTTTACTTATACCCCCAACACGATAGTACAACTCATTGGTTTGAAGGTCGGAGTAACCTATCGTGTGTTGGCATGACTTCTCATGTATAACGCTATCGTCATCAGACGACAATGTTTCCTTCTGAGGGCGAACTGCCTTCCTTGGGCTTTCAAGAGTCACGCGCCTCGAAACATACCTTTGTGGGCGTGAATTCTCAGCTAGCTCCTAGACTTCAATGCGCAAATTGGTGCGCCTAGCTGCCCTGATCTCTTTGTCATGTTGAGGGTGGCGGCGACTCCCAGCATGTTGAGTCATTCGGGGCTTCTTTATCGGGCCCAAACGTTCTTGAACCGGAGCTTTGCATCGGTCATCGGGAAGTGGACCGAGGCGCTCCAAAACTAACCTCCTTCTTCGGGATGGTCTCGCGGGATCTCCCGGAGCAGCTATGAGAATTATCGGCGATTTAGGTTGGTTCGCCGGAGGTTGAACTTTTGCTGAGGGCTGCAATGGTTGCTCTTTAGCCTGAATCGCCGCTTCAGACTTCGGTCTCCATGCTTGGTGGGTTGGTGGCGGCTTTTTGGCCACTTCCTTCTGCGGGCTTCTTGGACTTGAGCCCGTGCTTGCGCTGATAGTGCGCAGTGCTTGCGAATGCGCTCCTCAAGTGTCGAACGATTCCGTTTGACACGGATCCATTCATTCGTTGGTGGCTTGGAGGAGCTTCCATTCATTGGTTGTTGAGGCTATTTGCCTTTCCTATTCTTCAGATCCGCATTATAGCGAATTCCGTCAGTGGACTCCATTGCTTTTGCGAATTGCCGCGCCAGGCGTTAACGTCGCCTCTAGCGGGCTCTCTTTGAGAGAGTCACTAGGCCCTTAGTGACGGAGGAATTGGCAAGAACAGACTTGACCTGGTTGGAGGTCGGTGGAGCTTCACCCGATGCAACTTTGGCCTCAGTTGGGGTGAGATCTTCGTTGGCATTCTGCACTTCTTCGTACCAACGGACTTTTCTCTTGGAGGAGAACTTCTTGGACTTGAGGGGGGAGGTGGATCCGGACGAGGATGACAGATACTCCTCGAACTTTTGTTGGTCGAATTCATACTCGACCTCCTCCTCGACCGGGATCGAGATCCGCGGCTGCGACGCAACGATCTCGGCAGTGAGATCGGTGCCTCCCACTGTGGTCGCCAGTTTGTTCGCGGGGAAAATCGTTTTCATTGAAGTCATTGTTCTCTTAAGCAACAGTTTATCGGTTACAAAAGATCCGGTCTTTTTATAAGATCCGGTTACAACAAAATCAAAGAAAAAAAAGAAAAATTACAACTTTCCTTTTCTCGAACAAATCACAAGATCCTGTTTTGCGGTCTCTTGCTTGTGTGGGTTCTTCGCCTACGCCGGGGTTAATCCGTGGACCACCACGCGATCTTGATCCGGTCGGATCTACACGGTATGACGGGTGTTAATTCACGAAGGAAATAACAACCGAGGGGATTATTTCACCAAGGAAATAATAGCCCTAAGTAATCGAAATCGACCAAGCGAAATCGATACCCTTCTCGGGATCAAAAACCAAGTTTTGATCCGGAGGATGACCGTGTGGATCTCAGATCTGATCTCTCTCGAACTCCTGCCTTATTTGACGTAGACGATCGCCAAGAGCCAGATCTGAAAAGTCCGAGTCTTCAAAGCTCCAAAACTCCGAAGTTCAGTTCTTAATCCAGCAGAGTTTCACCTCAAAAAAGTCCAACCCTTCAAAATGAGCCCTCCTTCTCTATTTATAGGCATCTCAAACCAGATCTGGGCTCAGATCTGGGCCCAGATCTGGGTGGCTCGGCCACTTGGGTGGCTCGGCCACCGAGCCACCAAAAGGTGGCTCGGTCGGCCACCTAGGTGGCTCGGCCTTGGCCAAGCCACCAATTGGTGGCCCCGGAGCCACCAAGAGGTGGCTCGGCCAGCCACTTAGGTGGCTCGGCCCCCGAGCCACCTTGGTGGCTCGCCGAGCCACCACTTGGTGGCTCGGTTTTGGCCGAGCCACCACTTGGTGGCTTGGTTTTGGCCGAGCCCTCCCGGTGTTTGGTTTTTACCATTTTTTTCCGGTCTCGCGGTTTATCCGAACTTCATTGTTGATCTGGACTCTGATTTGGAAGTCCGGACCCGGATTTGGCAGTAAATCCGCTTTGGTGTTCGAGTTCGAGTCCGCTCCCGATCTTGTTTGATGTGGTGGACTCTACGGTTGGATGACTTGTTGTTTCATCGACCCGTTAGCTTAATTGGGCACGCGATTGGATGTATTCCGTTGTTTGCGTGCGGTTCGTTAACCTCGTCGCCTTGTTAATCCGCTTCGGTGTTGTGGTCTAACGACCATGCTTGGATATATCGCCCGATGGTTCGTTGGTTTGTCGAATCACCGTGCCGAGCTGTGTTAAGGGACCTATAAGCATTTTTATACGCCTACAACGGTCTCAAATTTGGGGCTGCAGGACCAACTATTACAGTTGTTTCGTCTGCATATATGGATATTATCCCGAAGTTGTTGGATGCCCAAGTCACGAGACCAACTCATAAAGTTGATGCATCAATGACTCGCATTTATAGAATTTTTGGCGAATTCTCAGCCATCAACGGGTTTGATAAGCCTTTACCGACTACCGTTTGAGTCGGGCTAGCATGCGGATTGTTTAAGTCCGTTCTGCATGTGACGTTATGCTAAAAGAGTGAATTCTCTGAGACTTTGTGCTATGATGTCGATTTGCCATTGTTACGGGAATAGGCTACCTGGCGACACGTGTTAGGTGTTGACTTTAGGATTTTTGGCTAACCCCCCAGCCTTCAACGGATTTGATTAGCCTTTACCGACTACCGTTTGAGTCGGGCTAGCATGCGGATTGTCTAAATCCGTTCCGCATGTGACGTTGTGCTAACAGAATGAACTCCCTTAGACTCGCTGCTACGACTTCGAATACGTAGACTTCGCCATTGTTACGGGAATAGGCTACCCGGCAATGTGTATTAGACGCTGACTTATCCCTACTTAGGTTTCAGGATAGGATACCCCAGAATCGAACTCTGGTGTCTTCTTCCACGGAGAAAGACTAAACCGGCGACGCGTGTTAGGCGTCGGCATATCATTTCTTAGGATTCAGGATGAAATTCCCCATGCGTGTAAGGCATGGATTTTGGTGTTATTAATAACAACCTGTCACAAGTGGGTGTTTTGAGACAATCCTAACTGTAGGAAGGTTTGATCGCTCAATTTGTGGACCTCTCGTTCATTGGGGGAATCGAGAGGGGATTTTGACTGTGGTCCTAACTGTAAGAAGGTTTGACCAAGTGGGTGTTTTGAGACAATCCTAACTGTAGGAAGGTTTGATCGCTCAATTTGTGGACCTCTCGTTCATTGGGGGAATCGAGAGGGGATTTTGACTGTGGTCCTAACTGTAAGAAGGTTTGACCAAGTGGGTGTTTTGAGACAATCCTAACTGTAGGAAGGTTTGATCGCTCAATTTGTGGACCTCTCGTTCATTGGGGGAATCGAGAGGGGATTTTGACTGTGGTCCTAACTGTAAGAAGGTTTGACCAAGTGGGTGTTTTGAGACAATCCTAACTGTAGGAAGGTTTGACCAAGTGGGAGTTTGAGGTGATCCTAACTATAGGAAGGTTTGATCACTCGATTTGAAAGTGGACCTCTCGTTCATTGGAGTAATCGAGAGGGGATTTTGGTTTTGGTCCTAACTGTAGGAAGGTTTGACCAAGCAGGAGTTTGAGATGACCCTAACTGTAGGAAGGTTTGATCACTCGATTTGAAAGTGGACCTCTCGTTCATTGGAGGAATCGAGAGGGGATTTTGATTGTGGCCCTAACTGTAGGTTTGACCTGAAAGCAAAGGGAGTGGAATACAAGTAGCAGTAGAAATACTGGTTTGTACTGGCCACTCGATGAAGGGTTTTGACGTTAAGTAATCAGGACTTAACACGTCAAGCTTTGGAAATTGCCATGAATTGGCAGACAGAAATTTTAGTGGACCCACCGTCAATTGACTTGATCAGTGGGGGATTTTTGTGAGGAAAGATTAATCTGTCAAAAGGATCGAATCTCGTCTCAACAAGATAACTCATGAGAATTAGTGAATTTGATAACAATAATGGAAAACATTCCGACATTTAGAGTTTAAATGTGGATGTTTTACTTATCACTTTTATAGTGATTGGGTTATCCCTAAGAATATCACCCGTGGTATTCTTTCGGGAACTTCCCGATACATGAATAATCCACCCCCAGCTTCCCTTGTGGAATTGGGTCCGACATTGTACTCAGTTACATGACCGGGTTATCCTTAAGAATATTACATATAAAAATTCTCCAGGAACTTCCCGTGAAAGAAATGAAACAGTTTAGACTCATATACATGTTGGAGTATCAGGGAGCAGTTTAACCTCTTATACCGGTCGGAGGATTGAGAAGCAGTTTATACTCTTATACTTGTCGGAGTCTTAAGAAGCAGTTTATACTCTTATACTTGTCGGAGTCTTAAGAAGCAGTTTATACTCTTATACTTGTCGGAGTCTTAAGAAGCAGTCCTAGCGTTATGACGCCGGCTTCAACCAAGGTCTGGATGCTATTCTTTAAAGTAAAGCAGGCCTTGGTGGGATGAAGGATCCTCCTGTGGTACGCGCAGTACTTCGGATCCGCAGTAGATCCGAAGTCTTCTGCTGTCTCCGGGGCTGCTGTTGCGACGTTTGATCAACAGCCGCTGCAGGTGTCTCCGGGGCTGCTGTCTCCAGGGCTGATGTTGCGACGTTTGATCATGTTTTGGACATTTGATCAACAGGAGGCGAAGTTCGAGTTCGGAGGATTAGCCATCGGTTGGCTCCTCTCGGCCTTCTTCCTTTTGAGGAATCGCTCGGCTTGCTCTCCTCGGACCTTCAAATCCTTCCATGTTTTGGACGGTGCTGTCCCCATTACTTCGAACATGTCCAATGCGAGGTTGTTGTGGCAAGTCTGGAGAATGAACTCCTCAGTGAACGGGTCCCGACAGTTCATCGCCTTGTTCCGGAACCTTTTGACGAAGGTATCAACTAATTCTCCGTCTTTCTGTTTCTCGTCAAGCAACGACCCGATGGATATCTCGGTGTCATCGTCGAAGAAGTTGGCGAGGAATTTAGTCGAAGAGTGCCAACGAAGGACCGTACCATCAGAGGCTCATTACCAGAGATAACCCCTAGGTGTGATTTGAAGTAAATCAAATGCTGAGTGGGTGAACCCTTCCCATCGAACGGCGTGAAGTTAATTAGATTGAACTTCGCCGGATATGGGATTGATTCCCATTCTCTTGGGTATGGACAAGGAATGCCCGTCTTCTTCATCTCTTGAGCGGAAATCAATGTATTGATTTTGCTCTAGAGGTTTTTAATCTTCAAGCTTTCACCTGTATTTTCGTTAGCACGATTCTGAGGTGGAAGTGTGGCGTTATGACTAGCATTCTCGATACCACCCCCTGCATTGACGGGAGGATTATTGGCATTATGAGCTTCATTTGCATTTGTATCCTCATCTTCCTGATTAACCTGGTTACGACGACTTGGTTCGCCTTGCTGGTTTGTCAGTGCTTGGATTTGTTGGTCATGCATTTCTCTCATATTCTGCATGGCCATCTGCATTTCGAACCTGAAGCTCTCCAGTTGTTTAGCCATGGCTTCTTCGAGCATCTTGGCCACTTGTTCCGCGCTTATCATAAGTGACTCGCGGGGTGTTCCCTCGCTGGATACCGTATTATCTGATGCGACCGCAGAGCAGGCATCCGATTCTTCATCTTCTGAAGGTAATCTTGTCCGAACCCTACCATAAGTTCCTCGTATGATGGCTCCAGACCTCAGACGAGTTAGATACTGGGGTACCGGCGGGATTAACTCGGGATTATCCCGTG
>NC_033801.1:48941822-48942669 GCF_001876935.1 Asparagus officinalis
TCGGGGACTGTATTGGTGCAGTTGCACTCCGACAATACTGCCCGAATGAGTTTGGAACAGGGACATTGAGTCTTTAGTTCTCGAGGACTCTTTTTCCTGGTTTTACTTGTACCCCCAACACGATAGTACAACTCGTCCGTTTGAAGGTCGGAGTAACCTATCGTGTGTTGGCACGACTTCTCAGGTATAACGCTATTGTCATCAGATGACAATGTTTCCTTCTGAGGGTGAACTGCCTTCCTTGGGCTTTCAAGAGTCACGCGCCTCGAAACATGCCTTTGTGGGCGTGAATTCTCAGCTGGCTCCTGGACTTCAATGCGCAAATTGGTGCGCCTAGCTGCCATGATCTCTTTGTCATGTTGAGGGTGGCGGCGACTCCCAGCATGTTGAGTCATTCGGGGCTTTTTTATCGGGCCCAAACGTTCTTGAACTGGAGCTTTGCATCGCTCATCGGGAAGTGGACTGAGGCGCTCCAAAACTGACCTCCTTCTTCGGGATGGTCCTGCGGGATCTCCCGGAGCAGCTATGGGAATTATCAGCGATTTAGGTTGGTTCGCCGGAGGTTGAACTTTTGCTGAAGGCTGCAATGGTTGTTCTTTAGCCTGAATCGCCGCTTCAGACTTCGGCCTCCATACTTGGCGGATTGGTGGCGACTTCTTGGCCACCTCCTTCTGCAGTCTTTTTGCGGGCTTCTTGGACTTGAGCCCGTGCCTGCGCTAACATTGCGTGGTGCTTGCGAATGCGCTCTTCACATGTCGAACGATTCCGTTTGACACGGATCCATTCGTTCATTGGCGGCTTGGAGGAGCTGCCATTCATCAGTTGTTGAGGCTGTTTGCCTCCCCTG
>NC_033801.1:48942688-48946939 GCF_001876935.1 Asparagus officinalis
TCGCTGGATACTGTATTATCTGATGCGACCGCAGAGCCGGCATCCGATTCTTCATCTTCTGAAGGTAATCTTGTCTGAATCCTACCATAAGTTCCTCGTATGATGGCTTCAGACTGCAGATGGGTCACACACCGGGGTGCTTCCAGAATCGACTCGGGATTATCCTGTGTCGATGTCCCTTTGCTGGTCATATTAGTGGTGACCCTCGGAAATCCTCCATCTTCAACTACCGTTCTTCTTTGTCGGAAACGCCTAGGCCTTGGTTTTGGCGTTTTGGTACTGAGCCTTTCGAAAACCGAAATTCTTTCGGGAACTGTATTGGTGCAGTTGCACTCAGACAATACTGCCCGAATGAGTTTGGAACAGGGACATTGAGTCTTTAGTTCTCGAGGACTCTTTTTCCTGGTTTTACTTGTACCCCCAACACGATAGTACAACTCGTCCGTTTGAAGGTCGGAGTAACCTATCGTGTGTTGGCACGACTTCTCAGGTATAACGCTATTGTCATCAGATGACAATGTTTCCTTCTGAGGGTGAACTGCCTTCCTTGGGCTTTCAAGAGTCACGCGCCTCGAAACATGCCTTTGTGGGCGTGAATTCTCAGCTGGCTCCTGGACTTCAATGCGCAAATTGGTGCGCCTAGCTGCCATGATCTCTTTGTCATGTTGAGGGTGGCGGCGACTCCCAGCATGTTGAGTCGTTCGGGGCTTCTTTATCGGACTCAAACGTTCTTGGACTGGAGCTTTGCATCGCTCATCGGGAAGTGGACCGAGGTTTCTTCGGGATGATTCTGCGGGATCTCCCGGAGTAGCTACTGGAATTACCGGTGATTTAGGTTGGTTCTCCGGAGGTTGAACTTGCGTTGAAGGCTGCAATGATTGTTCCTTAGCCTGAATCGCCGCTTCAGACTTCGGCCTCCATACTTGGCGGATTGGTGGCGACTTCTTGGCCACCTCCTTCTGCAGTCTTTTGCGGGCTTCTTGGACTTGAGCCCATGCCTGCGCTAAAAGTGCGCGGTGCTTGTGAATGCGCTCTTCACGTGTTGAACGATTCCGTTTGACACGGATCCATTCGTTCGTTGGCGGCTTGGAGGAGCTGCCATTCATTGTTTGTTGAGGCTGTTTGCCTCTCCTGCTCTTCAGATCCGCGTTATAGCGGATTCCGTCAGTGGACTCCTTTGCCTTCGCGAATTGTCGCGCCAAGCGTTGACTTCGCCTCTGGCGAGCTCTCTTTGAAAGAGTCATTACGCCCTTAGTGACGGAGGAATTGGCAAGAACAGACTTGACCTGGTTGGAGGTCGGTGGAGCTTCACCCGATGCAACTTTGGCATCAATTGGGGTGAGATCTTCGTTGGTATTCTCAACTTCTTCATACCAACGGATTTTTCTCCTAGAGGAGAACTTCTTGGACTTGAGGGGGGAGGTGGATCCGGACGAGGATGACAGATACTCCTCGAACTTTTGTTGGTCGAATTCATACTCGACCTCCTCCTCGACCGGGATCGAGATCCGCGGCTGCGACGCAACGATCTCGGCAGCGAGATCGGTGGCTTCTACTGTGGTCGCCAGATTGTTCGTAGGGAAAATCGTTTTCATTGACGTCATTGTTTTCTTGAGCAACAGTTTATCGGTTACAAAAGATCCGGTATTTTTATAAGATCCGGTTACAACAAAATCAAAGAAAAAAAAGAAAATTACAACTTTCCTTCTTTCGGAACAAATCGCAAGATCCTGTTTTGCGGTCTCTTGCTTGTGTGGGTTCTTTGCCTGCGCCGGGGTTAATCCGTGGACCACCGCGCGATCTTGATTCGGTCGGATCTACACGGTATGACGGGTGTTATTTCACGAAGGAAATAACAGTCGAGGGGATTATTTCACCAAGGAAATAATAGCCCTAAGTAATCGAAATCGACCAAGCGAAATCGATACTCTTCTCGGGATCAAAAACCAAGTTTTGATCCGGAGGATAACCGTGTGGATCTCAGATCTGATCTCTCTCGAACTCCTGCCTTGTTTGACGTGGATGATCGCCAAGAACCAGATCTGAAAAGTCTGAGTCTTCACAGCTCCAAAACTCCGAGGTTTAGCTCTTGATCCAACAGAGTTTCGCCTCAAAAAAAATCCAACCCTTCAAAATGAGCCCTCCTTCTCTATTTATAGGCATCTCAAACCAGATCTGGGCTCAGATCTGGGCCCAGATCTGGGTGGCTGAGGAGGTGGCTTCGGGGCACCTAGGGTGGATCGGGCCACAGTCTAGTGGCTCGCAACAAACCTAGGGGGATGCGGTCAACTAGATTGGTCGGCACTAGAGTGTGCTCAGGCATTTAGGAGAGTCACTTGGTGGTCGGCGAGCGCCACCTTGGTGGTACGCGAGCGCACACTTAGTGGTGGTTTTTTGGACGAAGCACAGTGGTGGCGTCGGTTTTGGCCGAGCCCTCCCGGTGTTTGGTTTTACCGTTTTTTCTGGTCTCGCGGTTTATCCGAACTTCATTGTTGATCTGGACTCTGATTTGGCAGTCCGGATCCTGATTTGGCAGTAAATTCGCTTTGGTGTTCGAGTTTGAGTCCGCTCCCGATCTTGTTTGATGTGGTGGACTCTACGGTTGGATGACTCGTTGTTTCATCGACCCGTTAGCTTGATTGGGCACGCGATTGGATGTATTACGTTGTTTGCGTGCGGTTCGTTAACCTCGTCGCCTCGTTAATCCGCTTCGTCGCGTGTCACTTGGCTTCGGTGTTGTGGTCTAACGATCATGCTTGGATATATCGCCCGATGGTTCGTTGGTTTATCGAATCACCGTGTCGAGCTGTGTTAAGGGACCTATAAGCAGTTTTATACGCCTACAAGGAGGAGGAAGACAAGTACTCTTCATACTTGGCTTGGTCGAACTCGATTTCTAGGGACTCCACGGTCGTCCAACAGCAACCTTGTCGAACTGCGCTACCACCATTTCGGTTGAGGAAATAGTTTCTCCCACTGTGATCGTCATCTTCTGTATATGTAAATTTTGATTTCCCGAAATGGGGGTTTCGTTTATATTGATAAGAATAGATTATTACAAACTAATGAATCGAAATTATAACAGAAGCGGAGGAAAGGCCCTCCTTGTTTATCTGGGGACTTTGGTAGCGATAGGACGCCTCACTTGGTTCTTGCACCGAGTCTGCTTCCCTTGGACGATTCGATCTAGGTTGCTGGTGAGCTTCAGTACGCAGTAGAAACTCGTGCTGATCGAGTTCGAGTCTCCGAGTTCGGTGGCGGTCAGGGCCCGAAGCTAGGAGAAGGTGCTACAGTGCAAGGATCATGCAAAGAGCCTATCGTCAACTCAATCAAGAGTTGAGAGCTAATGGTCCAGCTAACTGATTGAATTAATCAATTAGCTACGAACCTCTTTCCTATAGCTAGGAGAGACTCTTAAATAGAGGAGAGACGACATGGTTGCTCCCTTGAATAATGGGATGTGACCATGTACTGTTGGGAGATACCATGCTTCTCACTTGTACCATGAGCGGCTGCTTGATGGGCTCGGAGCACTGTACTCCTTCCCTTCACATTGCGAGGAATGGGAAAGCCCATCCCCGTACGTGATATTGCGGTCGTCAGGTACTCTGACGAGTCTGGCGAGTTTGCGGATCGTCTGGCTGGTCACTTGAATGTTTTGATGGGTCTCAGTCGCTAGGGCGATCTCGACTCGTGCAGGAGAGTCGAGTAAGCAGGCGAATTTCAGTCACTTGGATGATCTTGACTCGTGCGGGCGAGTCAAGCATGCAGGCGAGTTTGGCGATTGCGTGGATTTGACTGGTCATTCGTACTGTGGACAGCTGCTCGATAGACTCGGAGTACTGTGCACCTTCCTTTCACGTCGTGGGAAATGGGAAGGCCCATCCCTGTACGTGATATTGCGGTCGCCAGGTACTCTGGTGAGTCTGGCGAGTTTGTCTATCGCGGGCGAATTCAGCTCTTGACTCGTGCAGGCGAGCCAGGGGTGTAGGCGAGCTTCAGTCGTTTAAACGAACTTGGTTCATGTGGGCGAATCAAGTATGTATGCGGGCTCAGTGACCGTGTGGATTTGACTAGCTTCTAGTAGTGTGAGCGGCTACTTGATGGGTTTGGAGTACTACACCCCTTCCCTTCACGTCGTTGGAGATGGGAAGGCCCATCCCTGCACGTGATATAGCAGCTGCCTAGTACCCTGGCGAGTCCGTGGTTAGAATGTTGATCACCTGGCCGATCGTCTGGGCATACAGGCGA
>NC_033801.1:48947054-48948167 GCF_001876935.1 Asparagus officinalis
TAGGAACTTTAGGATCGCCAGTGTACTCAGCAGCCGCTACGCTGCGTACAGGGATGGGACTTCCCACTTCCCACGACGTGAAGGGAGAGAGCACAGTATTCCAAGCCCATTAAGTAGCCGCTCACAGTATGAGCGACCAGTCAAATCCATGCAGTCGCCAAGTCCACCTGCATACTTATGACTGAAACTCACCTGCTTACTCGACTTACCCGCTGTAATGACCGTAAAATTTTGATACTAGTTAAAATAAATTTTTGGTATTTTAAAATATTTAATTATGATTTTTAAAAGAGTATTTGTATTTTTCTTGATTTTCTAGAATTTTCTATGATTTAAAGTCTAAGATTTATATTTATTTAAATGGTTTTTATATTTATAAATTAATTTAGTGCAATTAAAAATTCTAGGATTTATCCGTTGTGTTACTGATACTATTACGTATTATTTTAAATAATACGTCGTATTATTATTACTATTACGTATTAATTCTTGTATTATATTGAATTATTAATTACGTATTATAATTCTTGTATTATATTGAATTATTAATTACGTATTATTTGTGTAAATTATTGTATTATTACGTATCAGCGGTCATATTAGCATAACTGGTACGTTTTATCGTGTAGGTAATTGTCACATAATTATTTGATTTTAAATGTAAGTAAATATATTTTTATTATTAATTATTTCTGTTTAATTGTACAATATGGGTATATTTCGACAGTTTCGTATCAACTGTTGTATTAGCTCAACATCTACGTTTTTATTTGTAGATAATTATTATGTAATTAGTTTAATTTTTAAGTACCCGAAATTAATTATTTTAATTATTTTCGTTTAAATACCTGAAACTATTTAAAAATACTCCAAGCTGTTGTTTCCCGCGTCAAACCCCAACAGCTACCCCCTCATCACGTTCTCTCCCTCTTCCTTTTTTCAAAGAAAACGACACCGCAAAATGAGACTAAACAGCTCATCATCAATCACATTTTAATTTTTTATTATTAAAATTTTCCTATTTAAACCTCACCCAGCTCATCTCTCTCGTACACTCCTCTCTCTCTCTTTCTTTCTCTCTCTCTCTCTCTCTCTTTCGATCCCAACCACGAG
>NC_033801.1:48948420-48949594 GCF_001876935.1 Asparagus officinalis
ACCGCCCTGTTCGCCGCCTCTCTCCGTCATCAGCCTCCAGCGACCCGCCGCTCGCCGTCGAGCAGCCGCCACAACCGCCAGCAGCTCCTCTGAGCTCGCCCGACTCCTTCAGCCCCCGCTCGTGCCGCGCCGCGATGGCTACCGAGCTCGTCATTGTCCTCGCCTCGCCCGTTGACGTCGATTCGATCGACAAAAACCCCGAGGCAAGATCCATATTCTTGCTTAGTATAATTTAGATTGATTACAAATTTATTATGCATATGAACTCGTTACTGAATAATTACTCGTTACAAATACGGAACTGTCGTGAACATATTGGACTGAGAACTATAACGTATAGAACTGTCGTGAACGAAACGGACTGAGAACAATAACGTATGACCATTCACATTATAATACATATACTGTGATGACCTGTACGGATTTATTTGACAAATGATACTAAAAATAATATTTTGATAATAGATACTGTAAAGATAAAATAAATAAAATTATTTTATATTAATGATTTTTAAAGAATTTAATGACAAAATAATCAATTTAAGATAATTACTATTTTGGTGAAAAATCATTTTAGAGTAATTATAACAAATTAATAGAATTTATTTGACAAAAGAATTATTTTAGAATAATTATAAATAATTTAAAAGAATTTATTTTAGAATAAGTATCAATTTAGAATAATTTAAGTAATTTAAGAAAGTTTTATAAAAGGAATTATTTTAAGACATTTATAAATATTTTTAAAGGATTTATTTTAGAAAAAGGATTATTATGAATTTTTCATGATTTATGTTTCTTAATTTTAATTATGTGATATGCTATGATCTTGTTGTATATGATTAGTTGCATTTATTACTCTTTGTTATGTTAAGAACCGTTAGAAATTCATGACTAGTGTGGCCTGAAGTGTTCTGTTTAAGACTTAGAAACCTGTGTAAATGTTAGCTAAGAAAAACAAGAGAGTTGGGATGGGGAAGTGTTCTGTTTAAGACTTAGAAACCTGTGTAAATGTTAGCTTAGAAAAACAAGAGAGTTGGGATGGGGAAGTGTGGCCTGAAGTGTTCTGTTTAAGACTTGGAAACCTGTGTATATGTTGACTTAGAAAAACAAGAGAGTTGGGATGGGGAAGTGTGGCCTGAAGTGTTCTGTTTAAGACTTGGAAACCTGTGTA
>NC_033801.1:48950411-48959061 GCF_001876935.1 Asparagus officinalis
GTGTGTCCGGTTTAAGACTTAGAAACCTGTGTATAAGTTAGCTTAGAAAAACAAGAGAGTTGGGATGGGGAAGTTAATGTTCATGTGATCGGATAAGACTGTTGATGTATCTTCCAGACTAGAACCAGTGAACCGTTTCGCACTGGGGTTAGTTTGTTGGGCCAAGTGAACCGTTTCGCACTTGGTCAGTGAAATCGTTTCGTCACCCGAGTTTTGCTTGAGTTCGAACCAGGCCGAAATCGGATTTCGTGTAGTCCTCTCACCGAACCGTTTCGCGGGATTGGATGCACGTAGGGGATTTGTGAACAGTCAATTATCCGGTGATATGAGTGTTGGCTCTGTGTGAGATGTGACCAGTGACCTGTTATACAATGGCTAGTAGTATGACCTCGTTACTTGGATGATTAGTTTGATTGCTAGCTGCAGGACCTCGTTACCCGATCGATTTTTGATTCTTCTGATTATTATATTCTGGTGGTGGATTTCATTTAGATTATTACTATTATTATTATTATTGTTATTACCATTATTGCATTGGTCGCATGACCGTTCTATTCTTCCTTTTGGGATCTTGCCGTGCGCCATGCACCTGACGTACACCTGTTTTCTCTGGTGTACGTCAAACTTAGAAGAAGAACATGTTCAGCTTGGAGATGTGCCAGAGCTGAGTATTCTCAGCAGGAGTGTCTTGTAGACGAAGCAGAAGAAGAGTTGAAGTTCAGTTATTCCTTTCAGTTTATTTTCGTAGCATTTCCTTTTCCGCCTGATCATTGTATTTTATATTCTCCAGTATTTCATTCAGATAGTTTGTATAAGGGCATGTTTGGCCCGAATATTATGTCTGGATGATCATTTCAGTTGTGATATGTATCTTTTGGTTCTGAGTTGTTTATTATATTCTCATTACTGTGATCGGGGACCTGTGCCTTCGTTTGTATTTCTTGACGCTTAGCGTATTAGATTGAGAAGACGGGGTCTAGCACTTATCTCTTCTCAGTTTAATACGTCGCGGGCTTGCTCGCGTCCCGATTCCCTGGTATTTTGGGAAGCGGGGCATGACACCCGCTCGAGTCGAAAATTGAATTCACCTAAGAACGGTGAACTCGCCAGTGTACTCGTCAGCCGCTACGCGGCGTACAGGGATGGGCCTTCCCACTTCCCACGACGTGAAGGGAGGGAGCACAGTACTCCAAGCCCATCAAGTAGCCGCTCACAGTACGAGCGACCAGTCAAATCCATGCAGTCGCCAAGTCTGCCTGCATGCTCACGATTGAAGCTCACCTCGCCTGCACGAGTCAAGAGTTGAATCCGCCCGCGATCAACAAGATCGTCGAACTAGTACCTGGCAGCCGCAATAGCACGTACAAGGATGGGCTTTCCCACTTCTCACGACGTGAAGGGAAGGAGTACAGTGCTCCGAGCCCATCAAACAGCCGCTCATGGTACGAGCCAAAGGCATGGCATCTCCCAACAGTATATGGTCGTATCCCATGATTCAAGGAGCGGCCATGCCGTCTCTCTTCTATTTAAGAACTTCTTCCAGCCACGGAGAAGGGGTTCGGTCAGCAGTTCAACTCAGCAGTTGAATTCGCTCATAGTCAATTGATTAAACCAATCAGTTGGCTGAACCACTAGCTCTCGACTCTCGACTGATTTGACGACAAGCTCTTTGCATAATCTTTGCACTGTAGCATCTTCTCCTAGTTTTGGGCCATGATCGCCATCAAACTCGGAGACTCGAACTCTACCGACCCGAGCTCCTACTGCATACTGAAGCTCGCCAGCAACCTCGGTCGAATCGTCCAAGGGAAGCAGACTCGGTGCGAGAACCGAGCGAGGCATCTTATAGCTACCGAAAGTCCCCACATTAAACAAGGAAGGTATTCCCTTTGCTTCTGTTGTAATTTTGATTCATTAGTTTGTAATAAGCTATTCTTATCAATACAAACGAAATCCCTATTTTGGGAGATCAAAATTTACACCTACAGAAGATGGCAACCACAGTGGGAGAAACTATTTCTTCAACCGAAATGATAGTAGCTCAGTTCGACGAGGTTGCTGTTGGGACGACCGTGGAGTCCCTAGAAATCGAGTTTGACCAAGCCAAGTACGAAGAGTACTTGTCTTCTTCCTCCTCTGGTGGAGACGTGTCCCGCAAACGCCACAGAGTCGGGCGTAGAGGCCGACCTCAAACGGTCAAAGCCCCCACGCCTGGAGACTCTATCCCAGTCACGTCAGGGGAGCCCGCTCCCTCCAGATCGATCAAGACCAGACCAGAGGTCGAGGGCACAGGGCGAAACCCTGCCAGATAGGTCGCTAAATGACCCTCGCAGGCATCCGCTCAGGAGCAGACAGTGGTTCATTTCGGCGTAGACCACGTCGTCACAGTCCACACGGACGATCCTCTCTCCAGAAGAGCTCACTAATGGCAACGACAGGCCCTCGCCCAACGGGAGGCCCGAGCTTTTGACTCATACGATGGCCTGAATTATTACCCGGGTTTTAAGAGTGTAAGACGAAGGGACAACCCTCCCGGCACTGGAAGGCTCTCCAAATCAGGCGCGCCAACCAAAATGGACGAGACCGCCTACCCAGGTGGATTTTGCTTCTCAGGTCACTTCCCTGATGCAAACGGACCATCCAGAACGAGCGAGCCTACCCGGGTAGACGAACCCTCGAAAGCGGGCGAGCCTCGCCAGGCGAGCCTCGCCATGGCCACTCGACGGATAAGTGTAACGAGCGAGAGAGCCTTGACCACAAAGGCAAGGCAGTGGGTGATATTTCGCAAACTCGCCTACATGAGCGAAGGGTTGGGTTTCGCCTGCATGCCGGAGTTCGCCCAAGCATGAAAACTCGCCTATCAAGGTGAACTCGCCTAACTCCAACACCTAACCATTCCACCCAGTGTACACCAGGGAGTGCATCCAAAACTCTCTCTTGCGATCACTCGGACAATCTGTCTGAGGCTGGGGGTTGTCACCAACCACCCGCGGAAGATCTCCGAGGGTACCTAACTCGCAAACGCACCATGCAAGAGGTGAGTCCGCAATGTCACTGCGAGAGACTCATTCAGGCAGTACTCACTGACTGCCAGTGTGTGGAAATGGCGAGGCCTTCGGTATTCGAGAGACTCGCTCAACGGCCCTCTAAGCCGAGATCTTCGAGTCGGAGGCGTTACCATCGCAAGAGACCTGCCGTCGATGAACTGGAGCTCCCGTCCGCCACAATCAATATGACGGACAAGGGTAAGGCCGTGCTTTCTTGTTCTCCAGATTCGGACTCCTTCCTGGGACCTACTCCTCCACTCATTCAACATGGACAAGACGGTATATACCAGCGTACCCGTAGTCGCACGGGGGTGAGCATTGTGTTCGATTACTCAACCTTAGCACCTCCCTCCGACGGCGAAGATGAGGTTTGCTCAGCGGCAGCCACATCCCAAACATCACACTCAAGTCAGGACGCACTAGCAAGGGTACACATGACCGACACCCCGAACGATCAAACGGTGGCCAAGAAGTTCGAAGCTTTAAAGCTCCAACAGAACATGAACAAGCTGGGAGTGGTCCGACCCTATCCTGTCGAGTGGGATACAGTCCCATACCCAGCGAAGTTCAAGCCGATTAGCTTGGTGCAGTTCGATGGCAAGGGCTTACCCTCACAGCACATCTACTATTTTATGGCGCAGACCGGATTCCTTACGGGGAACGACGCTATTCTCACCCGGTTATTCATAGGCACCCTCAAAGGGGTAGCATTTGAATGGTTCCGCAAGTTAGAACCCGACTCTATCAAGTCATGGGCCGATGTGAAAAAGCTATTCTTGGCCCGCTTCTTCGACAACGACACGGAGGTGTCGATGGCCACCCTCCTCTCTGAAAAGCATCGAAAGTCGGAACCGGTCAACGACTTCGTGAAGAGATTCAGGAACCGATCGGTCCACTGTCAGGACCAAGTTTCCGAATCCACACTAATCGAAATGTGCCGCAATAATCTCTCAATCCACATTCTGTCTAAGGTCGGCACGGTGGAAACCAAGACCTAGAAAGAACTTGTTTGTCAGGGCGAAAAACATGATCAAAAGGTTAGAAGCTGAAGAGCCACATCCTAAGAAGGGAACCGTAGAGCCGACCCTGTCAAAGAATCCCCCTCGAACAAGAGGAAAAGAGATCATGGCCATCGATTCTGCCCCGACACCCAAAACGACTCAAAGGCCGAAGCCCAGGCAATTCGAACAACGTCCCCCATGGCAATACGACTTCAAGGAAGACCAAGTGGTGGCGACATTCGATACTCTACTCAAGAGAAATCGAATTAAATTACCGGAGGTCACAAAGCCTGAGGAGGCGAATAAAACCAATGACCCGAGTTACTGTGCGTATCACAGATTCCTCGGTCACCACACCTCCAAGTGAACATGGGCGATGAGACTAATCCCAAGCCCATATTCATCAGTGGTAGTCTACCTCCCCAAGAGAAGGAAGATCTCATCGCCCTCATACGGGAATACATTGATATCTTCGCAAGGAATTATGAGAACATGCCCGGCCTCGATCCACGGGTCACCATGCATCGCCTCAACATTGGCTCAGATGCCAAACCAGTCAAACAACAGCAGAGGTGGTTTCGTCCACAGATCATGGAGGCAATCGAGGCCGAAGTGAAGAAACTGATCGAATTCGGCTTCATCAGAGAGGAACAACACCCCGATTGGGTAGCTAATATTATTTTAGTCCTGAAGAAGAACTGTAAGATTCGCATCTGCATTGACTTTAGGGATCTTAACGCTGCGTGCCCTAAAGACGAGTTTCCTTTGCCCATCACGGATGTCATCATTGATAACACGTATGGGTTTGAGAGGATGTCCTTCATGGATGGATTCTCAGGGTACAATCAAATCAAAATGCAACCCGAGGACGAAAAACACACTTCATTCAGGACTCCCATGGGGGTATACTGCTACACGGTAATGCCATTCAGACTCAAAAACTCAGGCGCAACCTACCAACGCGCCATGAGCATGATCTTTCGAGATCACCTGCGAAAGACGGTCGAGTGCTATGTGGATGATTTGGTCGTGAAAAGTCATAGTAAAGAGGACCATCTCCAAGACTTGAAGGTGATGTTTGAACTCATGAGAACTCACCAACTCAAGATGAATCCTACGAAGTCATTCTTAGGGATGTCCTGCGGTAAATTCCTCGGGTTCGTGGTAACAACAAAAGGAATCCGAATTGACCCAGATAAGGTACGAGCTATTCAAGAGCTTCGGCCGCCCCGAAATCATAAGGAACTAAGGGGTCTTCAGGGACGATTGGCTTACATCCGGAGGTTTATTTCAAATCTTTCGGGTAAGTGTCAACCCTTCTCCAAACTGATGAAGAAGGGTACTTCCTTCGTGTGGGACGAGCCTTGCCAATGGGCCTTTGAGGAGATCAAAGCTTATCTCTCGAACCCGCCTGTCCTCGCGGCTCCAATCTCAGGAAAGCCATTTCTCATCTATGTACGAGCTATGGACCATTCTCTGGGCGTCCTCTTAGCACAAAATGACGATGCCGGCCAAGAGCAGGGCATCTACTACTTGAGTAGAACTCTACAGGGCGCCGAACGACGATACCCTATGGTCGAAAAGGAGTGTTTGGCCTTGGTATTTTCCATCCAAAAGATGGCGACACTACCTAGTTGGCCAAACCATCCACGTCATTTCCCGGATGAACCCTATCCGAGTCTTCATGACGCAGCCTGCGGCCTTAAACTGGCGTTTGGCAAGATGGGCGCTCCTGCTGTCGCACTACGATATTCACTTCATGCCACAGAAGTCAGTCAAAGGATAAGCTATCTATGATCTCATGGCCATTCATCCGCTAGGTGCGAAAACTGAATTATTCGAAGATTTGCCAGATGAACCCCCCGAAGTCAACACAACCTCCCCGGCGGAAGCCTGGCAGATGTTCTTTGACGGCGCATCTCGCTTCGGCACGAGCGGATCCATCGTGGCAGGAGTGGGGGTGGTCCTCACTTCCCCACAGCCCACAGAACCACGTATTACCCAGAGCCTTTTTCTCTAACTGAGCCATGCACCAACAACGTGGCCGAATATAACGCGTTACTCATCGGACTCGAGTTGGCAAGAGGGTTAGAGATAAAACATCTCGAAGCCTACGGTGACTCTCAGCTAATTGTCAAGCAGATGACGAGGGAATACGAAGTCAGAAACGACGACCTGATCCCACTTCACAAAGCAGCCACCAAGTTAGTAGAGTCATTCGAAAGCTTCCGCATCGAGCATGTGCTTCGCTCTAAGAACACGTACATGGACGCCCTCGCATTCATGGCAGCTAACTTGGCCCAGCCACCAGAAACGACTCAATGGGTCACTGTGGCAAGCCGAAGACTCTTTCGACCAAAAGACGTTTTAGAAGTGAACGCCACTCACCAAGTTTCGGATCAACCCGACCCGAAAGATTGGCGTCTCCCGATCATCGATTACGTCCTGTACGGTATGCTGCCCGAAGACGCTAGAGAACGAGAGTCTGTCCGTCGGCGTGTCTCAAGGTTCTACTACGATTCGACTACAAAGGCGTTGTATCGAAGGTCATATGACGGCTTGTTACTTCGATGTCTTTCAAAGACAGAAGCACGAGAGGCTCTGCGCGAAGCCCATGACGGCACCTGCGGAGCTCAGCAGCCCGAACCCAAGCTTTGGGATCGATTACGAAGGATAGACTATTTCTGGCCTGGGATGGTCAGCGACGTGGTTGCTTATGCAAAGCGTTGCCACGTGTGCCAAATCCACGCCAACTACCTGCATCAACCTCCTGAAGACCTATACCCGACAACGGCATCTTGGCCCTTCGAGGTATGGGAGATGGACATCGTCGGACCAATATCCCCGCCGTCGGCGAGAGGTCATCGCTTCATCCTCGCGATCACCGACTACTTCTCTAAATGGGCTGAAGCCATCCCCTTAAGAGAAGTCAAGACCAATGACGTGATTAAGTTCATCAAACATCATGTCATATACCGATACGGCGTGCCTTGACGTATCATCCATGATAACGGCACACAATTCGTTAGTCATGCGTTCACCCGGTTTTGTGATAAGTTCCGGATACAGAACCTCTCCTCTACAGCCTACAACCCTTCGGCGAATGGCTTGGCCGAGGCCTTCAACAAAATAATCATTAAGATCTTAACCAAGCTGACTTCCAACAACAAGCGCGATTGGAACGAGAAGCTGGGTGAGAGCTTATGGGCGTATCGCACAACGGTTCGTACACCGACCTGTAACACGCCTTATTCACTGGTATATGGCTGTGAGGCCGTGTTACCATTAGAGATTCAAATTCCATCCCTCCGTGTCGCCCTAGCTACAGAGATGACCACTGAGAATAATCATCAATGACGCCTCGCGGAACTTGAAGCGTTGGATGACAAGCGGCTTGAAGCTCAACAACACATTGAGTTCTACCAAGCCCGAATGGCTAAGGCTTTCGACAAAAAAGTCAAGCGTCGATCCTTTAAGGAGGGAGAATTGGTGCTCGCCGTCCGACGACCGATGATTCTCACTTCCAAGAAGAAGGGCAAATTTCAGCCCAAATGGGAAGGACCGTTCGTAGTAGATAATCTATTCGAATGGAGCTTATCGCCTCGTCAAACCGAATGGCGACAAGATCATGATGCCTATCAATGACAAGTTCTTGAAGAAGTACTACCCTTAGTCCTCTTTCAAACTCCTGCTGGTGTAAGAGTATAAACTGCCCCTCCAAACTCCCACGAGTGCATGAGTCTAAACTGGTCCTCACTCCCTCCAACTAGTACACGAGGCTAAATTGTTCCTACTTCATATACTCCAATGGGAAACCCTATACGAGACGCTACAAATAGTGTTCTTAAGTGTGACCTAGATCGCCACTTGGCCCGACCTTCTTACAGTTAGGACCAAAACAACCCTGTCATGTTAACCCTCAACTCTGACAAAATCAACTTACCAATCCTCTCCAATAGGATGGTGAGCCCACAAAGTCGCTCACATCGCGGCAAACAGCCCCGTCATGTTAACTATCACCTCTGACAAAATCAACTTACCAATCCTCTCTAATAGGATGGTGAGCCCCCAAAGTCGCTCCTATCGTGGCAAACAACCCCGTCATGTTAACTATCACCTCTGATAAAATCAACTTACCAATCCCTTCCAATGGGATGATAAGTCCTCATAGTTGCTCCGATCGCAACAAAAGTCTGTCATGTTAATGATCACCTCTGATAATTGGCCCCGTTATTCCCACGAGTAACACAGCCGAAGTAGTAACCTACCATGCGACGTGTTGCTACTTCGGTCAATAGTCACACTCTTACGTCCCTGAACTACCTAACCTATCCCGGGTATCCTAATATTCTCTTAGAATAACCGATGGATAGCAGCCTACCATGTGACGGCTCCTACAGTAATCGATCGTCACATTCCTACATCCCTGAACGATTCGATTATCATTCACGTCGTCGTCCTCGCGAACGACGATGATTATCAAAGGCGGCTTAATAGACAACATGTCCCAACCGCCCCCTCAAGTAGCAACTCGCCAAATGGCAAGTCATTGTTGGGGTCTTCAGCTGGTCGCATGCACAAGCAACCGCTCTTTGTTTCAAG
>NC_033801.1:48959917-49001217 GCF_001876935.1 Asparagus officinalis
GCGTCGACACCGACAGCAGCGGAGGAGGAAGCAACCTCCTTGCCCTTCGAAGCATTCGATTCGGAGGCCATTGAGTAAAGCAGGGAGAGTTCTGTGATTCTCTTCTGGCGAATTTTTTTCGTAAGCACGAGAACTCTATCAAAGAGACCGCGAGCACATTATATAGCCGAGAGCAGAACGGCTAGGATTTGCTACCTCAAGTAGATCGAACGGCTCAAATATCTAGCGACGCTTCGAGTTCGACGCCCATAAAAGCTTCGCCATTGGGACTCCAAACCAACCGTTCGGACTGAGCGCGGAAGGCGAAGTGTCCCATCACTTCGCAATTAATGAGGACTAACACGCCCACATCGCCCTAGCTAGCAAGCATTTTGGTCCGCGGGCAGACGCGTGGCACAAATTCGCCTGCGCTTGAGTTTTTCTTGCAGCACAAACTCGCCAGCATTTGAGTGTAGCTTTCAACGCAAACTCGCCAGCACTTGAGTTTCACTAAACTCGCCACCAGCTTAAGTCTCGCTTACAACACGAACTCGTCAGTTTGCCTGTAGCATAAACTCGCCCAGGCCTGAGCTTCACCTGCGGCAAGAAATCGCGTGTAGTTGAGTCTACCCGTCACATGAGCGAGACGCTGAATGGCGACACAACAAAATATAAAAAGAGTATGTGCACAACGAGAAAGTGCAAACTTCAAACAAAGTTATGACTTTACAACCAAGAGAGTCATAACATTACATTCGAGAAACAAAACATGAAACGGAACATCTTGAATCTACTCTTGTCCTACGGGCTTATTCTAGGAGTTTGAAAGATGCAAGCTTGGCTCTGACCGCGGCTATCTTCTCCGCATGCATGGCGCGAGCTTCTTCCTCTGCCTCTTGATGGACCCGCGCCTTGAAATAAGCGTTAGCAACGGCATCCTCCTGAAGCAGCAGTGGAAGATTATGCCTCTCCCTAGCAAGATAGCCTTGCACCGTCTCGCTCTGAATGCGCAGGCCCGTCAAGACTGATTCCTCTTCTGCGTGCGAGATCGTACCTAAAAAAGATCTAAGAAACGACAAACTCCATGTCAGATTGCAATAGGCGGTGCCGAAGATCTAGATGATCAATAAGGGCCTCTTTGTCTTCTATGTCTCGTCTTGGACACTCTTGTTGCCACGCGGCGCGACGGCGGACTGGAGCCAAGAATAGGTTCACTTCGGACTCTAAATCCGCATGTCGCAAGTTCTCCAATTTCGTTAGGAGCAGTTTCAGAGCGATGAGTCTCATCGAGCAGCGTAGGGCGAGCCTAAAGTCACCCTGGCAACGGAGGCGGGCCACACGGTCTGAGAGGGTCTGCTTCAGCTCCGCAAAAGTACCACGATCCTGATCAACGAGCGAGATCACTCGTTTCACGACGTTCTCCAACACCTCTAACTGGGCCAGAATGGAGTCTGAGGGTTTAGGCTCCGAATCACAGTCAGGCGTGAGGACCGAAGAAGAGGCATCATCCCCTGTCCTCTTCTCACTAGACGCCTTCGCTCGCGGTACCATCTTGAACAAGAAGGAGACAATCAACGCAGTTCCCCCTTCGACAAGAAAAGAGGGCAATGTATGACGTACGGACCAAGTACGTGTCCGTCATCCAACAGTCCAGATTGGGCGGCGGAACTGTCCATTACGCCGCCTTTAATGCGAGATGACGTGCCAATGTCAGTCCAGTTGGCGAGCACTTGAGACCACGATCAGACACGTGGTTACCCCCAAATCAGCATTAATCTCGTCTTCAGCTTGATTTGACTATGGTCAGAATTCGCCTATGGCTAAAATTCGTCTGCGGCTTGAGTTCGCCTGTAGTTAGAATTCACCAGCGGTTTGAACTCACCTGTATTTAGAATCCGGCTGTAACTTGGATTCGCCTATAGTTAAAAAACCCACCTGCAACGGCCTCACAAAGGAAGATAAAAAAACCGAAAGATGAGAGGCAACAGCAACTAGGAGAAGTATGTGCACAAACGCATTTGGGAAACTAAAAGAGCGTAACATTCATCCTGTTTTAAGACAATACATTTGAACAAAGTTATGACTTCGTAATCAAACAAGTTATAACACGACGTCAAAAGCAAAATGAAACAAAATGTCTTATAACACAACTTTAGATTTAAGAGCCTAGTCCAGCAAACTAAAGGACGCAAGCTCTGCTTTAACTGTGGCCACCCTTCTCGCGTGGTCCTCCCGGGCCTTGTCCTCAGCCTCTTTCCGAGTCCGAGCTTCAAAGCTTGATTGGGTAGCAGAGTCTAGTGACGTGAGATTCCAAATCTGCTATTTCCCTGGAGAGAACTTCTTACTCCCAGGCCTCACGACGCCGAACGCGAGACAATTGGGGCTCCACCTCAGCTTCCGGACCCTCTCGCAACAAAGTCTCCAGATTCGTTAGGCGTGACTCCAGATAAAGGAGCCTCTGCATACAAATGTGTGGCAAGTCGGCGTTCACCCAACCGCCTGAGATCGGCCATACTATCCAAAAGGGACTGTTTGAAGTCAGCATAGGTCACCATGCCAAGACTGACGAGAGAGATTACCTACTTCACAGCACTCTCGAATTCCTCGGCACGAGCCTGTATAGACAAGGAATCTGAGGAAACAGGTTCTTGGCCCTAAGCAAGTGCCGCGATGGTTGGAACCTCGAGGCAAGGCTCAGCCCCAGATGGCGGAACAGGGTTTAGGCAGAGGAAGTCACGATTCCCTCAGATTCGTCGTCAGAAATCAAAATGGGCTCGACTGCACGCTCTTCAGTAGTCAGCGCTTCGTCCTGAACTGCACAACATGACAGCGACATAACAAGGAGTTAAAAGCGAGAAGTATCGACTTGACTTGCGACCCTCTAATCGAACTGCACGAAAACCTGGACAAAAAGGTACCTTCGGCGGCAGCGGCCTCGGTGGCACCCGAGGAGGACACCCCCTTTCCGGTTTTCGAAGCGACTCTCTTCACCTTCAGCGCCATTTCGAGTGCAACGAGAGGAAGAGTGAGTTTTCTCTGGAGAAGACAACAAGAAAACTACAACCTCCCTTAACAAGGGGGAGGGGCGTTAAATACTCATGGCCTGGACGATTGTCCGCCGTTCGATCAAACCGTTCAAAACCGAACAGTCAAAAGTAAGGCCGAACGGTTTAGGATCCCGCGTAAGTGAGAGATCCGGCAGTTTCTAGATACGATCTCTCACCAACGGCCCTGATCGGGTGTGAAGAATGAAGAGGCCCACTACGTCATCTTTAATGCGAAACAATGTACCTACATCGTCCTAACTGACGAGCGTATTAACGCATAAATTGACACGTGGCCCACAAAGAGCGGAGCCCGCCCACGGGTCGAATTCGTCATTTGAACTCATACTGTTCGAGCTCGTCTGATGGTCGAGCCGTTTAGGCTCGTACACCACTCCGAAACTCGAGCCAGTCCTAATTTCGCCTGCAGCTGGAGTCCGCCAGTCGCTGGAACCCGCCAGCAGCTGGAATCCGCCCGCAGCTAGGATCCTCCTGCGGCCAAACTCTGACTGGTGCGGATCTGTGTTGAACAACGAAAAAAAAAGGTAGGGCGCGCATAAGGGAAATAATGACTAGGAAAAAAAGGATAATTCCATTCATTAAAAGAGATTCGGATACAACGATAGAATCAAAAGCATATTACTGTAGGCGTTAAAAATTGCCTATAGGTCCTCAAACACAGTTCAAGACAAGGAGAAGATGATAAACATTATTATCCATGTCAAGGGAATTTATCCAACACCAGTAAGCGTACGAAGTGGATCAATAAGATGTGCGAGTCAGCAAAACGATGAACCTTACGCAAAATAAGCAAACTAGAGGGGTTACAAACTGCCAAAATGTCAAAAAAAGACGAACGAAACACCACTCGGAAGCTCGCGTAAGCGCGAGCCACCAAATGGTAGCTCGCACCCATGCGAGCCACCAAATGGTGACTTGCACAGTCCCGAGCCACCAGGACACTTCTTGAGTACCAAACCTCCCAAAACGTGGAATTTGATGATTTTAAGGATTCTTTCGTCCCAAGACCTCCCTAACCGTTTTGAGGTTATCCCTAGACGCGTTTAAGTGGTTATTAACTGCAGATAATGTTTAAACACCAATTCTTATCCAAAAGGATGTCTCCAAAGGCCTATAAATAGAAGCCTAGGGTCTTCTTTCAAGGAGCTCTGAGGTTGAGAAGGCAAGGTACTGTCAAATTGTCCAGCTAACCACGAATTTCAGAGGAGAATCATCAGATCTTAGCGAACACTTTCATAAAGAAAGTCCTTCGAAAGGTTTGTGATTCTTTCCCCTTCTTTCCTCCGGATTAAACTTGGTTTTAATCTCGAGAAGAACCACAATCTCGCTTGGTCGTGATTGTCGCTTCCGCAATTGTTTCCTTTGTGAAACAAGAGCGTAATTATATTGTCTATCGGGTTTGATCTGCGGTGGTCCATGGACTAACGCGTCCCCGGCACAGGCAAAGATCCCACGCAAAGCAGCGGGAGATAAACTACTGCTGTGTTTTGTTTGATAAGGTTGTAATCTTTATTTTCCATTGTAAGAAGATTTTATAAAAAGATTAACTTTTCTTCCAGTTTGAACTTGTAATAGATAAACGGTGTAACAGGTTTGAAAGCAATGGAAAAGGAAACTTTTGACGAAAACAAACTGGCGACCATAGTGGGAGCCGACAGCTTTTCTGCCGAAGCTGTAGTGTCCCAGCCAAAGATCATCATCCCGATCAATGAAGAGGTCGAGTACGAGTTTGACCAAGCAAAGTATGAGGAATACTTATCCTCATCTTCCAGATCATCCTCTCCTCGCAGAAATAGGAAAGACTCCACAAGGAAAGGTCGAGGACACTTGGATCTGAAGGTTCAAAACCAAGATCCTCATCCCGCAGCGACTCAAGGAATACCTTGCAAAGCTGAAGCCACTACTGAAAACGCGCCGACCTTATCCAAGAGAGCGCGTCAAAGACGACGTCAATGCCTCACACGCCAATTGGCCAAAGCTTCCGAGCTAGTTGATGGAATCCGCTATGAAGCGGATCTAAAGTCTAGAAAACACCAACCGCCACGGCAGCAAGCGGGTGACTGTTCCAAATCAACGGCGAATGAGTGGGTCCCCGTCCAAGGCCGAGCCACAAAACACTGGCTCGGCCAAGGCCGAGCCACCAATTGCTGGCCCGCGTCACCGCCAAGCCAATCTTCCCCTGTTTGCAGAAAATTCGCCTCCCGCGATCATTTTCGAGTCTCCAACAGCTCCTGTTCCTGTTCCGATGACTTCTTCACCTCCGGTATAACCTCATGACAGTGTGGACCTGTCCCGATTCAAAATAAAGATTGCGGATCGTCTCGGTCCTTTCCATAAAAATGAACCCCATATGGTTCGTCGGACTGGGGGTCGTACGCGATTCCCCAGTAAGTCAAAGATCTCGCCTACGGAAAAAGTACTGATAACCACTCGCCTCGGATTGCAAGTTGAAGTCCAAGAGCCCGTTCGATCCTTGCGCACATGAAGGCGTAGTTTCGAACGAGCGACTCTTGAGAATGATGACAGGGCATTATACCCTCAAAGAGAGCTATCTTCGTCAGAAGACAATAACCTTAGAATGGGAGAATCATGCCAACACAAGATAAGTTGCTCCGATAATCATATCGACGAGTTGTACTATCAGACTAGGGGTATGAATAAATCTCAAAAGAGAAGTACCCGGGAAACGGATTCTCTTTGTCCATGTACCAAACTTATTAAGGCGGTATTATCAGAATGTAACTGCTCCAAGACAGCCTCGCAAAGAATTTTGGTGTTTGAAAGACTTTCTACAGAAACGCTAAGACACAAGTCAAGATGTTTCCGTAAAAGGAAGCCGGCCGTTCAAGAACATGAATTCTCAGAAGTCACGATTAACATGACGGACAAAGGAAAATCCACGCGACGCTTTAGTCCCGAACCTTTTGCACAAATATCCCAGCGATTGACTCGTCTACAAACCGGGTCTATCAGGCCTAGAGATTATAAGAGAATTCAGAGAGGATAGTCCTCAGATGATGAAACGTCAGATGCTAACTCGGCGGTCGCTTCAGATGTCACTGTGTCCAGGACGGGACGAACTCGAGAATCGTTCATGATCACTACTGAACAGATGGCCCAACTCCTTCAAGAGGCTTTGGCTAAGTAGAAAGAGGACTTTAAGATCAAAATGGATATGGCTGTACAACGGGTTAAAGATTTACATGCCCAACAACTCCAACAGTTGACAAATCATCACGGTGAATCTAGTCGTCGCCAGACTACCAATCAAATAGATAGCGACTCAGAGGTAGAAAAAAATATTAATACCAATATTCTATTAGAAGATAAGAATACTAAAGATGTCCTTAACACTGGGGGTGGTACCAACCTCCCTCCCTAAAATCGCCAGAAGAAAGATGCAGGCGAGGACTCTAAGATGAAAGACTTGGAAAACAAAATCAATGCCTTGATGTCTGCTCAAGAGGTAAAAAAGACTGGCATTCCGTGTCCTTACTCAAGAGAGTAGGACTCAATTCCATACCCAGCGAAGTTCAATTTGATTAACTTCACGCCGTTCGATGGAAGGGGTACCCCTACTCAGCACTTGATTTATTTCAAGTCCCACCTAGGGATCATTTCTGGCAATGAACCTCTGATGGTGCGATCATTCGTAGGAACCCTTCGTGCAGCTGCCTTTGATTGGTACCACCGTCTTAAATCGGGAAGTATCAATACCTAGGATGACATGGAAGGCATGTTTCTTTCTAATTTCTTTGACGATGATACCAAAGTGTCGATCGGAACACTCTTTGAAGAGAAACAGAAAGATGGAGAGCTTGTTGAGAACTTTGTCAAGCGCTTCCGGAACAAGGCAATGAACTGCCGAGATCCGGTCACGGAGGAATTCATCCTCCAAACATGCCACACCAACCTTTCCTTAGACGTGTTAGAAGCTATGGGAACGACACCATCTAAAACATGGAAGGAGTTAAAAGTACGAGGAGAGCAGGCAGAACGCTTCCTCAAAAGAAAGAAAGCTGAAAGGGGACAACCAGCAAACAATACCCAGAAACAGAACTTTACCCTCCTGGTAAAGGGAAGGGACTGGCGAATGTAAGCTGAAAGGGGACAACCAGCAAACAATACCCAGAAACAGAACTTTACCCTCCTGGTAAAGGGAAGGGACCGGCGAATGTAGTAGATGCAAATCAGACATTCGAATTACGACCCCAACAACAGCCGCAACAACAAGCGCCAAAGCAACAAACGCCTCAATGGCAACAACGACCTCCAACGTAACAGAAAACTTCTGAGCCAAAATTCCCGAAGGAATACTCCTTCAAGGAAGATGAGGTCCCTGGTATCTTCAAGTATTTGCTGGAGAACAACAAAATTAAGCTGCCTCTGATCACCGATCATGAGAGAGCTAAGAAAATTACAGATCCGCGATATTGCGCATTCCACAGAACAGTCCATCATCCTACGAAGACATGCTACGCTCTCAAGGACAAGATTCAGGCCTTGATTGATGTTGGAATCATCACTCCAAAGCAGCCTAAAGAAAAGAAGGTGGGCGCGAATGCGGTTTCTGTTAGCTTTGGCTCTGTCCCTCTGGCATGGTTTCAGCCAGAGCCCGTATATAAAGTACAAGTGAAGACCGTCAACGATGATCCTTATGGACAACATCAGAGAGGACTTGTGCAACACATAACTCCTAGCGGCGAAATTCTTTGGGTCCACCCGGACTTGCTCGAAGATGATCAATGGGCAGGATCATCATCTAAAAAGAAGTCCAAAAGTAAGGGCAAGACCTGCTGTCCCACCACAATTCCTGAAAAAGATGATGAAGGTATCCCCACCTTATCACTTTCTGAAGATGAACGAGAGGCTCTTGTCACCAGGGGTGGGAATGAATATCATTATAAATACCCCGAAACCTCTGACGCAAATGCCAAGACATTAGCTGAACTGGGGGTGATCACAACTCCCCCTGCACTAGCTGGAAAATCTCAACAGAAGCCAGCCAATAAGCAAAAAGAGAAAGAGCCTTAACCTCAGGAGGCCCAGAACCCGAAGCAGTCTCGATTCAATCGTCCGATTGGGAGAGATAAACCGGGAAGTTCAAACACTCCTTACCGCTTTGATGTTATGGCTCAGCTAGCTAACATCCCAGCGAGAATAACTTTATATGAGTTATTGCGCCTCTCCAAGGATACTAGAGAAGCCTTGCGATAAGCTTTAGCCGATTCTGACGCGTTCCTTACTCAAGTCAAGCTGGCCCGCGAAGAAACAGAATCATCAGTTCAGCTTTGTAATTTATCGGCCAAACAATTCCCTCATATTACGTTCACTAAGGATGACATGCAAGTGAGGAATTCAAAGCATGATAGGCCTTTATACTTCACCGGATACATTGGCTCCAGCGTTGTTAACCGGGTCCAAGTCGATTCGGGTTCCGCTGTTAGCATCATACCACTCCGGTTGATGTACAATCTCGGAATCCCAGCGAGCAAGCTGGCTTCCACAGGTACCGTTATATACGGATTCAATACCAGTGGATCCAAACCTTTGGGTAAGATCCGGATAAAATGTCAACTTGGGGATTTAAAGTACGAAGTTACTTGCTACGTGATCGATGCGAAAACTTCCTATAATTTACTATTAGGTCGACCATGGATCCATGGTAATCTTATAGTTCCCTCTACTCTTCATCTGTGTCTAAAATATATAGACGCCAATAATGAAGTCAAGATGGTGGTCGCGGATAAGCAACCGTTTAAGGGATTGGAAAACTACTTTACCGATTCCCTCCTTTACGGTGCTGAATCCGATACTGAATCATCGGCTCAAGGCACGGATAGCGGGGGAGAAGCTGACACCGAAGCCGGGCTTGATTACAATGGTGGTTTTGTACTGAATGACATTATACCCTTTGTAATCGGTCTTGACGATGGTGAATCGTCAGACGGTAGTTGTAATTGGCAACTTGCCGAACAAGTAATAAATGATGATTTAGAGTACTCACCGTGTTTGGCTAATGCAATACAGGGATTGTACAATAATCCCAACATACACATGCCGCTTCAGTCGTCTTGCTTCACAAAAAGGCGCTACCAGAACTCGTTTGGGACAACCTTTGTTATTCCTGCTAAAGCAGACGGTGAAAAGGAGTTAGTCTTCGGCAAAGGGGAAGTATCTCCGCCATCGTACCCCTCTTCAAACGAAGATAAAAATGATGAGAGATCTGGCCTTCATTTATCCAGATATAGTCAACAAGCACGTGATTTCATGAAAAAATGAGGATATAATTTTGCGCTTGAAGAAGGTCTTTGTTTTGGTCGAGGCCCACGAGTTCCACCTCGTATGGCTTACGTACCAAAAGGAAAACCCCATAACTATTATGGTTATAAAAGGGGTTTGGGCTATGTCTCTGATGACGAATGTTGCTGGCAAGTCATCGATCACTTAGCAAATCAAGATGGATATTCTTCCGACTCTTCTAATTGGGATTCAGATGTTAGCCCGGGAGAAGTATTCAAAGGCCTGATGTCGAATATGACCACGGTCGATCCTTCTACAATGCAAGAAGATGATCAATTGCTAACTTGGGAAGACCCATGGATTCATCATCTAAATATTCAATATGGAGACCGATTCGAACAAAGAGAACCTCCTACCGAGGATAAGGTAGTCCAGGTGAATATGGGTGATGAGGCGAATCCAAAACCAATATTCGTAAGTGATAGTCTTCCACCGGATGAAAAAGAAGAGTTAATCTCCCTCATCAGGGAATTCATAGATGTTTTTGCTTGGAATTATGAAGATATGCCAGGGCTTGATCCGAACGTGGCGGCCCACCGTCTAAACATCAAATCGGATGCAAAACTAGTTAAACAACAACAAAGACGATTTCGCTCGCAAATCATGGAAGCGATTGAAGAAGAGGTCAAAAAATTAACCGATTCTGGGTTTATCCGGGAAGAACAACATCCGGATTGGCTCGCAAATATTGTTCCGGTCCTCAAGAAAAATGGGAAAATAAGGATATGTATCGACTTTAGAGACTTGACTAATGCGTGTCTGAAAGATGATTTCCCTCTCCCCATCACAGATGTTATTATCGATAACACGTGTGGGTTTGAGAGAATGTCCTTTATGGATGGGTTTTCGGGTTACAATCAAATCAAGATGTACCCGGAGGATGAAAAACATACTGCATTCAGGACACCTCTCGGTGTTTTCTGCTATACAGTGATGCCTTTTGGGTTAAAGAATGCAGGCGCCACCTATCAACGAGCAATGTTTAAGATTTTTCAAGAACACCTCCGAAAAACTATCGAGTGCTATGTCGATGACTTGGTTGTGAAAAGTCGTAACAAAGACGATCATATCAAAGATCTAAGGAACCTCATGCGAACTCATCAATTAAAAATGAACCCCACCAAGTCTTTCCTAGGAATGTCCAGCGGTAAGTTTCTGGGATTTTTCGTCACTACGACGGGTATCCGCATTTACCTCGATAAAGTAAAAGCAATACATGAGTTGCAACCCCCAAGAAATCTCAAGGAACTCCGAGGATTGCAGGGGCGCTGGGTTATATACGTCGGTTCATCTCGAATCTATCTGGGAAATGTCAGCCATTTTCCAAACTCACCAAGAAGGGTGTATCCTTCGTCTGGGATGACGCCTGTCAAAAGACATTCGAGGATATCAAAGCATATTTGGCGAATCCTCCCGTTCTTGCGGCACCGAAGTCAGGTAAACCGTTCTTAATTTATATTAAGGCGATGAACCACTCGTTAAGTGCTTTACTTGCACAAGACATCTATTACTTAAGTCGAACTTTGGTTGGTGCCAAGTCTCAGTATCCAATGATTGAGAAAGAATGTCTCGCCTTAGTATTCGCTATCCAAAAGATGCGATATTACTTAGTAGGACAAACGATTTATGTTATTTCTAACGTTAATCCGGTCCGAGTATTCATGACACAGCCAGCCTCTATGAACTGGAGACTAGCAAAATGGGCCCTACTCCTATCCCAATATGATCTGCACTTAAAACAACAGAAGTCGGTCAAAGGACAGACAATCTGTGATCTCCTAGCAGCTAACCCCGTAGCGGATATAGCTGAGTTGTATGATGATTTGCCCGATGAAGCTCACGAAGTCAATACTACATTTCGTCAACAGGTATGGCAATTATATTTCGATGGAGCTTCCCGAGCGACCAATACAACAAGCGTGTCCGATAATTCTAGGATCTCCACAGGAGTTGGAGTCGTCCTAGTTTCTCCGGAAAAACATGTGATACCCCGAGACTACTCGTTGATAGGAAGGTGTTCGAATAATGTTGCCGAATATAATGCACTGCTCATCGGACTTAGTTTCGCCAAAGAGCTGGGGGTCGAATATCTCGAGGCTTTTGGCGATTCTCAACTAATAGTCAACCAAATCCGGGGAGAGTACGAAGTCAGGAATCAAGACTTGGTACCGTACCACAAGGCGGCCATCGAAATGGCAAGCTCGTTTGAACAATTCTTCATCGAATACATTCCACGCCTCCAGAATGCATACGCAGATGCACTGGTAGTATTATCGGTATCTTTGGCACAACCCCCTGACTCTGAACAATCCATTATCGTCAGAACCCACCAATTGTTTGTGCCGGATTGTGCCATTAACGCTAAGGAAGCATATACATCTAGGATTGATCTCGAGTCTCGAGACTGGAGATTTCCTATAATTGACTACGTGGTGCATGGTATTTTTCCACAGGACGTAAAACAAAGGGACTCGGTTCGAAGAAGAGCTCTGAGATTCTATTACAATTCAACAACCCATACGCTATATCGTCGCGCATACGATGGGTTATTACTCCGATGCCTCTCAACCAAGGAGGCAGAAGAGGCTCTCAAAGAAGCTCAAGACGGAATTTGTGGTGCACATCAACCCGGTCCCAAGCTTTGCGATCGACTCAAAAGAATAGGATATTATTGGCCAACCATGGTCAAAGACGCGGTTGACTACGCCTGACGGTGCCATGCGTGTCAAACACACGCAAATTACATACACCAACCCCTGGAACACCTTCACCCCTCGGCTACTTCATGGCCATTTGAGACTTGGGGAATGAACATTGTCGGTCCTATCTTCCCACCATAAGTTAAAGGTGACCGCTTCATCTTGGCGATCGCCGACTATTTTTCGAAATGGGCCGAAGCAGTCCTACTCAAAGAAGTGAAGACAAGCGATGTCGTCAAATTTATCAAACACCACATCATTTATCGATATGGCATTCCAAGACGAATTATACATGACAACTGTCCTTAGTTCGTGAGCAACGCTTTCATTAAATTCTGTGGAAAATTCATGATCGAAGACATCTCTTCTACAGCATATAATCCTACGGCAAACAGATTAGCTGAGGCGTTCAACAAGACAATCATAAAAATTCTGTCAAAACTCGTGAAAGTTAACAAATGAGACTGGGATGACAAGCTCGGCGAAGCCCTCTGGGCCTATCGTACCACGGTACGTACGCCCACCGGGGCCACTCCATATTCACTAGTGTATGGATGTGAAGCCGTGCTTCCTTTGGAAATTCAGATTCCATCCCTTCGTGTCGCTCTCGCAACAGGGATGACGACGGAAGATTAACACCAAAAACGTCTCGAAGAACTTGAGATGTTAGACGAAAAGCGCTTGGAAGCTCAACAGCAAATTGAGTTTTATCAAGCTAGAATCTCTCGTGCTTTCGACAAGAAAGTCAAACAACGAAGCTTCAAGGAAGGGGACTTGGTTCTCGCCATCCGGCGGCCTATGATACTCAATTCTAAGAAAAAAGGTAAATTCCAACCCAAATGGGAAGGACCGTTTGTGATAGAGATAGTCTACTCAAACGGTGCATATCGCGTAATCACTAAAGACGGTGATAAGATCATGATGCCAATAAATAGCAAGTTCTTGAAGAAGTACTACCCTTAGTACGCTCAGAACATATTATTAAACGGGAAGTTTCTGGAGAATACCATATAAAGATAGCTATTCCATTTTGTTGCCATCTCGCGACGAGTATTCATCCTTTCCATAATTTGCACACGAATATGATCCATCATATCGCAAATGGGAAGTGTTCGCGCCACACGAATCCAACTATTGAAAGATTCAGCGACATTGGAAGTGATATGCCCATATCTGATTGAAAACAAAAAATCATTACCACAATAGGCCGGTTGTTTTAAATAAGGACCCGTCATCTGAACAATTCATGCCTGGTCATAGTAAACTCTTACTGTAATCTTCTAAGCACTCTCTTGTTGAGAGGAGATTTGATCACTCTTTAGGACCAATCTTCCCTCACAAAAGAGTTCTCACAGTTCCTCGCTATTAAATCAGTTCATGGCGAACCTAGCAAAGTTCCTTGGGCCAAGCCTGGTCAAACTTCGACTATGGTTCGTATCCACACTCCCACTTTTATTTGGTCAAACCCTTTTATAGTTAGGACCACGACCAAAATCTCCTTTCGATTCCTTTCATGAACGAGAGGCCCACTTTCAAATCAATTTCCCTTTCGATAAACAAAAGGCCTTCACTCCACTCGAACGACCAAAACTATAAAAGTTAGTGTCGTCTCAACATCCCTTTTTGGTCAGAACTGTCAAATGACTGTGGTCAAGATTGGGTTTCTTTTCGATAAACGAAAACACTTTACTCCTTTCCCTTCAGCCAAACCTATAAAAGTTAGGGCTGGAGTCCGAATTTCATCTTGATAAACAAGAAAACTTACTTCCGGATCAGATAACCAATCCTATAAAAGTTAGGGTTAGGTCAATCCTCTCGATTCTCAGGGTGGAGATCCCATTGTTAGTTTCATCTCACAGATTCTTGAAGTGGAGATCCCACTTTAAGTTTCTTCTGCAACCAAGGATAGAATATAAAATTTTTTTTCTTTGGTATCGAGTCCACTTCTCCCTTAAAAGAAGGACTGAAGATAGAATATAAAATTCGTCCTCTTCAGTATCTGGTTTGTCTTTACCCTGTAAAAAGACACTACATTCTAATAGCTCTAACAATCCATGCCGTACACGCATGGGGAATTTTATCCCGAATCCCAAGCAGAGATAAGTCAACGCCTAACACGCGTTGCTGGTTTAGTCTTTCACCGATTGAAAAAGATATCAGAATCTGAGTCTGGGGACTTTTATCCCGAAGCCTAAGTAGGGATAAGTCGGCGCCTAATACGCGCTGCCGGTTAGTCTTTTACCGTAAGAAAACGACTAAGTCTACGTATTCAAATTCGTAGCATTAAGTCTAAAGGAGTTCATTCCTTTAGCACAACGTTACTTATGAAACGGATCTAGATAATTCACAGGCTAGCCCGATTCAAACGGTAATCGGTAAAGGCATGTCAAATCCGTTGACGGCTAAGGATTTGCCAAAATTTCTATAAGTATTATGGTTGATTATTCTAAACAGAATGAGAAATCATAATAAGAATTAAAGTAGACTAAACAAAACACGCATGTCACTAACAAAAAAAATAGTTGTTCAGATAAAACAGCTGCAGTCACTTTACATTGAATTTTTGACTAATAATTTGCTGCTCTAGCTTGGCTAACTCTTCAGCATAAGTACGTTCAAGCTCACGCTGCAGTTTTGTCTTGAAAAAGTCCTCAGAAGCAGATAGGAGTTGGGCAGCTTCTTCCTCCATTTTGGCTAACCTCTCCCTCGAGAGCGCCACTTTGCTGGACATCACGGCTTTGCTATGATCCTCCCCGGCCTTGGTCACCTCCAAAATAGCTCTTCGTTGTTTTGCTTCCGCCAGTTTCTGTTCAAGCTCCGCTATTTCGACGTCAACGGAGGCTAGCGACGAGTCGATTTCGCGTAAATGAGCCAATCTTTCGGAAAGAACTTCCTCCGCTTGGTCAACGCGCTTCCTCTACACCTGAATCCCAAGCCCAACGGATGCTCGAGATTCACGCCATGTCTGCAAACGAGCATCCATTCGAGCAGCAACATAGCCAGAAATACCAACAGATTGGAGCTCTTGTAGTTTCACAAATTTGCGCTCTAGTTGATTCATATCGTCGATCAAAGCTTCAACTATATTGAGAGAGCCAATGTCCTTTATTAAGGCTATTTTGCACTCAAGGACCAGCCGGAAGTGGCTGAAAGGGATCTTCTTTTCCAGGAGTTTGTCGATTAACGACTCTACAAAATTAAAGAAGTTGCCGACCTCTAAGCAAAGGAGAAGCTTATCGGGATCATCATCGGATAATAAAGCATCAACAGCTTCGCGAAGTTGAGACAAGCAAAGGAGAAGCTTATCGGGATCATCATCGGATAATAAAGCATCAACAGCTTCGCGAAGTTGAGACAATAATCCTGCAACAACAAAAGAAAAAAGGAAGTGCAAGATCATGAATATCTAGTAGTTTTAAGTCAGAAAGGTAAAAGACGAAAATATAGCGCAAGATTTACCAGCCCCCGAAGAGCTTTCTTCAACCGAACGTACTACACCCGTTTCGAGTCGATCAACTTCATGTGTTGCAGGAAGTGTTTCGAGGGTAGCAGCCGTTGAAGCACCAACTTCTTCAGTTGGTCTCACAGCCTGTTCAGTCGAACTCCCGCTAATAGTTATAGCAGGAACGGTAGTGGGCATTCCCAAGGAAGCCGGGATTTGTTTCTGAAAGTCTGATGACCGAGCGTTAATAACAACCCCTGCCAAAAGCAAGAAATCGAGACCCTTAGATTCACCAGACTTTCCGTTAGGAATAGTTGTATCAGTCTTAATGACTGGTCCTACGTTTAGAACCTTCCGATGATTAAATGAAAGATCATGAGTAAATAAGTGAGACATGGGAATAAGAACCGTACTTGCAGGCGAGTCAGGATTAAATGAAAGATCATGAGTAAATAAGTGAGACATGGGAATAAGAACCGTACTTGCAGGCGAGTCAGCTGTGATTATTGGATCGGTGGCCTTGTATTGGGCTTGTTCACGTAACATATCGTCCAGCAGCATATCATCAGAAGCTGATACCGGATCACGTGAAGCTGGACCCTCTTCTTCAAAAGGTGCGTCTTAGGAACCCCCCTCATCACCTTGACCCCCTGTTGTCGCATCTACAAGAAAGTTCAAAAGGGGTGGATTGTATGGTTCTGTTCGATTGTACAATATATACCGCAATCCTTGAATAAACCAACTCCAATTCGCTTCATTTTCTTGGTCACAAACGGAAAATGCGAGTGGAAATATGCCTTGATTACCATCATAAGCGGTCGCACCTAATAAGATCCCTTTGTAACGATCCTTCAGAAAAGTCCCATCTAGAAAGAGCAACGGCCTACATCCCTTGAGAAACCCCTGTATGCACGCACCATACGACACAAATAAACGTTTGAATCTCCTTTCTTCTTGTTCAATGCTGAAGAAACTGTCTGGATTTGTTTCCGTCACCTTCATCTGGTACCTAAAAAGATGGTTAAATCACAAATAACTTGTACTGGTTTTAAGTATACCTGGACTCTCAGCCTGTTCGGTTAAGCCTGGCTCGACGTCGTGACCCGCGCCGATCTCATCAGGAATACTTGTCTCAGTGTCTACAAGCTCTTCGAGCCTGATTCCCGGAGTTGGTTCTGAGAAGTCAATATCAGGGGAAGAAGCGTCAAAGATAAAGCCGCTTGCAAAATCTTCTTCTGCGAAGTACGAAATTGTTTAAGTCCAAAAGCTCAACATATACCGGAAGAAACTATACGAAAAAATACTCACCCCTTTCAGCCATCAATCCTTGAGTCGCCGATCCCATTTCAGGGTTGCTCCGTCGCTTAGAAGCCAGCTTCTTTCGTTTAGCCGGACGTTCCCCCTATGGATCAACAGGCTTCTCCGCGAAAAATTTAGAACGCAATTCGTGCCTCGGAGAAACCTGAGTTGCGGGTCGAGACCGCGTGTCAGTTGGGGTTATATATGGACGCCTCTTCATAATTGATTGTAGCATACTCGCAATCCACCTTCTTGATGCTCTGAAGTGACCAGCTGTGCTGTTATGTTGTCCACATGTATGTTGAGGAACAAATTTCTTTATAGCAAATGTCGACACATGGCTCAATGGTGAAGCGAAAAACAACCACGGGCAGTTTGTTTCTTCTCTAAACATGCAACTAGCACGAATACGTTTTGGCTCATTGTTAACATATTTGAAAGCGAACTTCTTAGCTATAGAGTAGTATATAAGAGCCATTCTAGCTTCTTTTGCACTTTCAAATTGCTGCCCTTTTCCAGTAATTGCCTCGTGTCACCATGCTGGGATCCGTGACGAGGCACTTACTACGTCGTTCATACTGTACACATGCTCTCCTTGAGGGTTGTCATTTGGGATCCTCTCTGATTCCTCGATTGTGATACTCTCATAAGGTTGCTCAATATGCTCTGATGACTGTGAGCTTACATTAGGAACACTGCAGGTTTAATGTACAGGTCACATATAAGTCACATGTGATACTTACCAGTAAAGTCACATATAAGACTCAAATGTCACAAATAAAGACAATATATCACAAATAAGGTCCAAATGTCACGTGGTATGTCTTCAGGTCACATATATAATAGAATATGTGACGTGTATCCAGAACATGAAAATATACTTTTGAATACTTACTTAAGCTCTGTTTCTGACCCTATGGCATGAGTGGGTCCTTCATCTCTTTCAGTAACAGTCATGGTCAACGTATTTAACCCCATTGAACGATGATAACCTATCATATTGAGAATATCTTCATCTTTTGAAAGCTCAAACGAGACAATGGGAAACTTATCGATAGAGTAACTTATCAACAAACTTTCGAACCGTACTCTAAAATTCTCTACGGCTTTCATCTTCAATTCGGCTAAACTTGTTGCTGAATTGACTTTAATAAGGGTTGCGTTACTGTTAAATGAAATCACACACATTAAAGAATCTTCCATTTTGGTTGTTGAAGAAGTTAAGAGGCCTGCCTCCTCCTCTCCCTTGAAAACCCTTACCCTAATTCGCTCGCCTCCCTTCCCCGCAAATCCCTAACCCTAATTCCGCCTCCTCCTACTCTTCTAACGGCCTCGTCTAGCCACCACAAGCTTCGCAGTCCCTCCTTCTTTCTCTTACATCTCTCTCCCCAAAATTCCCTAAAATCCACATCGTCGTCACCAGTAGGAGCGTGCCGCCGCCTCCTTCTCCTCTAGCAGTTCTTCGGCCGCTGCCTCATCCTCCATCTCAGACATCCAAGCTCGTTGGTAAAGGTAAGGTTATGATTTAGTGGGATATTTTGCATTAGATCTCTGCTTGGGTTGCAAAGTTTGATTCTTTGATTGATAGATTGATTAGTCACCTAATTTTTTTTGTTTTTAGAGGTCTAATGGTATATAAACCCTAATAAAAACTTTATCAATGGTGGTTTGATTGTAGGATTTGCTGATCAATTAAGGGAACTGTTGAAGAAAAATTCTAATTTTGTGGGTTTCGTAAGATTGGGAGTGTTGAATGGCTTGTCAACCAGGATTCCTTTGGTATCTTTCACATAACTCTTGCATAAATATTTTTTGCACTATTGACATATTACACTCTTCTGGCTTATATAGCAATTATAGACTGCATATTTCTGTCCACAAATATTGATTGGGTTCCAATGGTATTTCAGTAATGGAGGCTACTTTAATGCCATTATGAGTTTTCCAGATAATTATCCTAACAGCCCTCCTTCTGTTAGAATTAAGTCAAGGATGTGGCACCCAAATGGTTAGTTGCCTGCTCTTTTGTCTCTACAACCTGTGATATTATCTTGTTTCATGGTAAAGAAAGCTTTGTTTATCTTGCATATCTCAGTTTATCCTGACGGGCGTGTTTGTATATCAATTCTCCATGCACCTGGGGAGGACCCCACTGGCTATGAGCTTGCAAGCGATCGATGGACACCTGTTCACATGGTAACCTTCTTTGTCAATTGTAAATATTAATGTGTAAATTTTACTGTTTAAGTATTTTCTAGGTACAGTTTAGTGTAATTGTTGGGGTATTATCAGAATTTCAAGGATTTCTCTGAAACATTAAATTAAGCCTCTGCTTCGATTGCAAAGCGAAACGATTATTTTTGAATTAGTGGTTTTGAAATTAGGATCACTAAAAGATGCAGAAAAGTTTTGCCAGTGCGCATATTTGTTTGTATTTGTAGAGCTTTTGAGGCAGAATATAATTAACACAAGGGGGCTAGCATATATCTTCATGCATCTTTTAGTATTTACTTGTGTGCGGTATCTTAAATAAATAAATGACGGATATAACTGTTCAGATACACAAACAACCACGTAATGAACTAAGGAGGCCCTATGCACAAATGTTTTAGTATGTACTTAAAGATGGTATATCTTTGATTTTGCTGATAAGTCTTCGATTCTGGAAAGATACTGTTGGAACTAATAGACTACTAGTCATGGCAAGATAGCAAAAAACAATAACATACTAAAATGTATAAATCATTTTTTTAAAGAAGAACTGAATCACTAAGAATTGTCATTTAGTTCCAGATTCTTCGTGTTTAATCGTCAGGTTGTCGTCTAACTCTTTGTGTATTCACTCTTTTCATCTTCCCCCTTACTTCTTTGCAGTGCCTTTTGAGTTGTAACCACACTATTTTCTCTGAATTGTTGAGATATTCCTATTGGTAAATCGTTAGAGCAAACTTAGTTCTTTATTGCACTGATAGACTGTGATTCGATCTTAGGGAAATACCTTTGGTTTGAAGTCTCTACCTCTTGGGTACCAATTTCCTATTGTGGATTGTAATTGGATTATATCTATAATTCTTTGTAACTGGAGTCGGATTACTATGACTGCATGTTGTCAAATGACACAATAAAATCCTTTAATAGCTGTAATAGAGGAGGTGGCAAGAGACCTGGGAACATAAATATAGGTTCTACATTTAAACTAAATGCAAACAAACAAGCCCATGTATGTCAATAGTACTTATGGAAATGATAACAGCCTCTCAGATCTCTTAGATATATGGATGTTCTAGATAAGTCTTAGATATATGGATGTTCTAGATAAGGTTCCTAAAGATGATCTACAAAATCATAGAAGTAGACTTTGATGAGTAAAAACATGCAAGAAATAAGCCAATTCTGGCAGAGAGTAATAACCATTGTTATTACTATGGATGAGAACATATCTACTTCAAGGTTCAGTAATGAAATAATAAATTAGTGAGTGTAATATCAGACGGGAAAAATTCTTGTAGTTTTCCAAGCCTTGCGAGCGTATTCACCAAAATGTCTCATGCTTGTGTTTCTGCAGTATTTTGTTTATTTTGTGCATGTTCACTTGATTCTTGTAATTTTTCTTATAATTATGCAAAAACTCTCATGCTTGTAATTTGTATTATATATTCATAGCTAATTGAGATTTTTTAAATAAGCAGGTTGAGAGTATAGTTCTGAGCATAATCTCCATGCTTTCTAGTCCTAATGATGCATCTCCTGCTAATGTTGAAGCAGCTGTAAGTGATTTCTTTTTCTTACTTATATACAGATGGTTATTGTTTCTGACATTCTTTGATCTCTATTTCATATTGTTTCTTTTGTGATAACTACATGCATGTAGTTTTTTGTCACAACTACATGCATACATCCCTTAGTTTGACCATATTATTACAAAGTTTGACATGACGCAAGTTTTTTTGATTGACATTCCAGAAGGAATGGAGTGATAAGCCGAATGATTTCAAGAAGAGAGTCAGCAGGTGTGTGAGAAGATCTCAGGAAATGTTGTAAAGAAAAGATCACAGGGGAGAGAACTCACCTTGTCAAAGATTATAGTTTGCGTGCGGAGAGCCTAGCTACGTGCTGATGCCCGTGTCGGTGTAGTTTGGATATATTTGCTGTGCATGCGGCCTGTTGGTTGCTTTGTGTAAGGGTGATGGTCGGTTAAGCTCTGTAGAGCGTTCATAGTTGAAGAGCGTTCAAGAGCGTTCATAGCATGCAATTGTTGCCAGTTTTGCAAGTTTGCAACTGTTTATATACCTTTTGCTAAAAGTTTTGTGAATGACACAGAGCAAGTTGCGCTTGATGGGATTAACATAGTTGATTTTCTTCAATTCAGTCAGTAGTGACTTGTACTTTTTAGATATTTGAGATACTGTATTTTGGATATTTTTTATGTTTGTGATTATTTGTTTAAAAATTACTACTCACATTTCATTTTAATAATTTTTTTTGTTTTGGCTTATAATTGCATATGGTGTGAGGATCTTGAATTTATTTTATGACATTTATGTTTTGGTTGTATAATTGTATGGATATTGCTATGAACATGTTGATTATCATTCTTGAATTCTCATATTACTATGGGTTGATAAGGTGCATTAGTTGTGCACGTTAACAGCACCAACGGTTTCAACCGTTGGTGCAAACAACTAGCACCAACGGTTGAAACCGTTGGTACAAGTTGTTTGCACCAACGGTTGGAACCGTTGGTGCTGATGTTTGCACCAACGGTTCCAACCGTTGGTGCATGGTTTTTTATATTTTAAGAAATAAATTTAAAAAATATCAGCACCAACGGTTGGAATCGTTGGTGCTGCTAAAACAACCGTTGGGGCAAACTTTGCCCCAACGCAATTTGTCCCAACGGGTGAATTTATTGCCCTAACGGTTTGAACCGTTGGGGTCACTATCTGCCCCAACGGTTTGAACCGTTGGGGCTGCCACAGTTTGTACTAGTGCCTGCAACTGAGACTTCATTCCCTGATAAACAAGCTGATGGGAGAGAGGCTGATTAGGATCCAAAGGGAGAAACTCATAATACATCTGCATATTCAATAAACGAATCACATGGTTAAAATATTATGTACCAAATGATAACAAATTAATTAGAAAAATAAAAATAAAAATATATTTATACCTGACATGTTATAAAGAAATCGTCAAATGACCTATTATATTCATCACCCCATTCTAAATGGAGAGGATATTTACAGTACTTACGACTCTCCTCCCTAACATACTTTCCCCATTTCTCAGCATAGTCACCAATGGGACGGCCCCTATTATTGAGGTACAAAGGCCATGTCTTTTCTCCCTTTTCAGTATCAGGCATCAGGTTATGGGTAGTATTGGGGCCTCGAGTGTGAACAGAGGATCGTGAATGTACTGTATGTGATGAGACAAATAAGATATTAGATACTATAAAGAGTAATAAATGATATATATATAAATTGCTACCTCCATCGCCACGTTGCTCCGCACGTCTTAGAGAACGATTATGACGAAGATTAAAAGTGTGTTTTGGAACACATGGCGGTGCAGATGTAGATGCAACTACACAATAAAAATGAATTATGTAAGTATAAACTGCATGATCTGAGCAAAAACAAACACTAAACAATAGAATTGATTAGAAGATGATCAAAACAACTACATTAATATCACATCTAGAATTTATTAGAAGATGTGCAACCAACAAGGTCACAACATTCGCAGTTGTCCAAGTTCTATTAAAAGTTTAGTGAAATTTGTTGACCACCAAGAACACCGCAATATGTGGCATTCACAACAACATCTTTGTAAACTTTACACATTTAAGGTAACTCTTTCATTATTTAGTTGTTAACTATTTATCTAATAATATGTTGCAGATCTAGTATTTTCTTTCCACTATTTTTGTAGCATTTTTGTCCCTCTAGTACTTCAGCTTGTTCAAAAGAGCATATCTTGAAGAAATTATTTGTAAATGACATTGTTGTTACTTTTTGGGATTATGAGCTATATTATTTTTCGATCATGGACTTATAAAATTGAGTATAATAGGTTATATTATGACTTATTTGCTATGTTTTGTTTTTAATACCTATTAATTACAGATGTTGTTAACAAATTAGTATTTTAATTTCTATTATTATTAATTTTTTTGAAAATATTTCTATTATTGAATACATGGTTTAGTTTCTTCTTGGTATTTCTGGCTTCCATAACATGCTTTCAAATGTAGGAGGCTACAATATTTTCTTCGCTGAGCATTATTCCAAACTAAGGCCTTTGCATTCTGGGAAGGAAAAGCTTATGATCAAGTACATAAGTTCTCTTTGGAATAATCTTACCGAATCTGAAAAAGAGGTAGCGGTTGACAATTGATTTTTGTTCCTTAATTTCTGTTAATTGCTCAAGCAAAATCAAGAGGTTTGATTTCATGTTGATTTGAGGAAAGCATTCTCTTTATAGCTATTCAATTTCAATATTTTGTAAAGAAGTCTTCCAAATTTATGTAAGAGATAGAAGCATTATGTAAGCATTTCTTAGCAAAGCACATTAATCACCAAAAGATAATAAAGAAAGAAAGAAGCATCTGAATTACATCCTTGATTGAGTATAGAAGAGATACTAACCTGACGATTGTCCAGAAGGTATGGAGTGTGAATGGGGGTCGTCGATAAATCATTTTCCTCTATAGGTGCTTGCCGATTTGTGTCTACATCTGTATTAAATATCAGGAGTAGTACAATTGTGATATTAACAATACATAATAAAGAGATATAAGCAAGGGATAAAAATTACGCGTCATGTTAAAACAGAATCGAAAGAAATTAAATAGTTACCTCTAACTGGAGTAAACTCCCCAATGCTAGGTATGGATGTAGTAACATGAGCAGATTCGAGTTCTCTCCTATGATCTCTCGCCTGACGATGTAGGTCTCCACGCTATATAATTCTACGTGATCTGCTCCGCGATGGAACTCCAGACATATTTGTCAAGCCCTATAAAGAATTTTACAATTCATATAAGATTTATGCGAAATAGACATATATATAAATTTGAAGATGTAAATTTTAAACAACATGATATATATAATGGTTACATTTTTCGCTTTTCAGAAGTGTTAGGTTCTACAGATTCCCTAGAAATTATAGGAATATCTACAAATATTTCACTATTTAAATGGCTAAAATACCAAATTGGTATATTTATACGAACGCATTTACCAGGTTGGTATTTAAAAAAACTCCGGCAACAACAAGACATTAAAAATGGATCTTTTTGTCAACAAGGCACATACTGTTCGCCGGAGTTCAAAACTCAAAATCTCGTCGCTCACGTTGCATTTAAAGGGATAACATGGGTGATGATTTGGCAATTTAGTAATGACGTGGATAAATAAGGCCGCTGAAATTCTCATCTTCCTCATTCCCCACTCACGATCAAATTTGGGGATGAATTTGAAGTTAGAGTTTCAGATCATCCCTTCTCACATTTCACTCAGATCTTCAAATTAGTGGTAGTCCCAACATGGCCTCGTCAAGCTCAAGCTCAGGTTCAAGCAGGAATAGATCTGGAGGTTCAAGCATATCTAGATCTGGAGTAAACTACCAAATTAGGGGCGGATTCAACAATATGAGTTGTATTCAGAAATGGAATGAAGAAGCAAAGAGGTACGGGGTCAAAAACTGTTCTTGTGGAGCTGAATGTGACTATTATACATCGATGATAGATGCAAACCCCGGGAGGAGGTTTTACAGATGTCGAAACTACAAGGTAAAATTTTCAATGCAGTTTTATCGTTTGTTTGATTTGTTGAGATTGATAGTATGTTTTTTAAAATGTGGTTCTAGAATGGGTGTGGTTGTCATGTTTGGGAATGGTTTGATGGTCAATTGTGTAATATGGCATCTCAATTGGTACCTCTATTGAGAGAAGAGCTATTGAACTTAAGGAACAATGATATACTGAAGGATCAATTGATTGCACGTGCTGAGAATGAGATGAAAGAATGTCGTGATGATATTGCCAAGACTAAAGAAGAGCTACGTATGTGTCAAAGAGAGGCTGACTCTTATTTACTGGAGATTTCAAACCTAAAGATTGGTAGAACAAGATGTGAGGATCTGATCAAACTTCACCAGAATAAGCTCAAATTATATGAGATGTTAATTATGGTCTGTGGAGTTGTTGTAACCTGCTTAGGATTCTTTGTTGTAAATTTTAGTGGGCAATTGTAATGAGATGCTCTCGTTTATAACAATGTAATGGTGTATTATGTACTCTTTCAAATAAAATGTTGTATTTTGTTTTTAACCGGTGGCAGATGCTTTGTTTGTGATGTAGCTTTCAAATGAAATGTTGTAAATCTTTGTTTTCATTTTGTTGTAAATTTGAGATGGTAACAACATCAAACATGTGCAAACCCACACTAACAACATCAAACACATGCAATCTCACAATAACCCACTACAACAACATCACTTCCAAACCCAGAAACTTAAAAATGGACAGAATGAGCCACCTGTGTAAAACCCAAAAACTATTTGTGCATAACAAATCGTGTAGCATACAGAAATTGGCATTTAAGCTAGCCAAAATATGCACAACAACATCAAACTATTTGTGCTTAACACTTTAACGCATCATGTAGTGTATTTTAACTAGACAAAATATGCACAACACATCAAATTATTTGTGCTTAACACATCATGTAGCATACATAAACTAGACAAAATATACACAGCACAACCACTTAATTAACACTTTGGGTGTTCATTGACTGATGCTTGAGTTGATGGTCCTTGGATAACTTTGGCCTCTGTGTGACTGGTTGCTCTGTATATTGCCTCACAATGTTCACCTTGCCATAGTCCAAACCCTTTAGGCATTTTGTTGTGAATAGTCCTTCCTCTGCCTCTACCTCTGCTTCCTCCCCTCCAAAAAGTTGAAACTTGTGGCTGTGTTGCACCTGAAACCCCTTGTGTACTATTGTTTCTACCTCTACATCTTCTCTCTAATAACACTGATGTTGCTGTAGGAATATTTTGTCTTCTTATTTCCTCCACTGATTGACCAATCCTGTTCTTGCTCCCCTTTGGCTTTTTTCTCTTTTTGGTTTGGCTTGTACCTTCATTTGCTACTTGTGTTGTCTGACAGTGCACCAAAAATATAAAGCAAGTCATAATTGATTACTTAATAAAAATATAAAGCAAGTCATAATTTATATCTTAATGTAATTGATTACTTACTTGTATGTTTTCTGTGCTTGTTGTTTGAGCAGGTAGGGGTGGATTTGGACATTTCCTCCTTGTATGGTCAGTTGACCCACATAACCCACACTTCTTGGATATTCCCTGCCTTGAAGCCTTATATGTTTTCCTTGTTTTTTTCATTGGGGTCCCTTCTTCTTGCAGTCTTAGGCCTCCCCATTTTCCTCCTTGCAATATTAGGTGGCAGTACCATCCCCTCTCCATCTTTATACCAAAATCTGCTACCTTCAACTGGATTCAACAAGTTGGCATAGGTGGCACAATAGTTCTCAGATTTATACCAATGTGCAATATAATCTTCAGGCTTATGTCTCATTAACATGATAGCACTTATAGCATGAGCACAAGGAATCAATGTCAACTTCCATTCTCTACATGAACATGTTCTATTACCCAAATGAACCTCATGACTAACCCTTCTATGAATGACTTCAAAGCCACTTTCATCTCCAGAACCATTCCAATGTGGAACACAATTTATTTGATCATTATAAGCATCTTTCAACCTTTTCTGAATTCTAGGAGAAATCCTATCCACAAACCTATTAACCAGTTTTCCTTTTTCTTGCATTCTATCCATTAAAGCCAATCTAATATCCTCTAACATAGTTATTATTGGTTTATATCTTGCAAGAAGTATGAATGAGTTGAATATCTCAGACATGTTGTTGTCAACACTGTCACATTTACTATAGAGTTTAAAGTGAGACTTACAAAATGTATTGGGATCCCTTAACATAAAGTCATCCAATGCTTTTTCAGACAATTTACTCAAGTTTGCTGCTTCAACTAAGAAATCTGCCTTTGTTGTCGCTTTCACACACTTCCAAAACTTCCGTTGAAGTTGCCTACCACCATGAATTTTCCTCCAGTTAGAGTAAATATGCCTAGCACATTGCCTATGCTCTATTGAAGACCACATTTCATGAATAGCTGGAACTAGTCCCTACATAAACAACAATATATCAGAACAATACACTATCATAAAAAAAGGAGCAAAAATAAATCAGTAAACCACTAAATAGCTGGAACTAGTATCTACAGACATACCTTTTGTTGATCTGAAATAACAGTCCAACCTGCACCATCTCCCATCCTCAAATCAAGGGTCAGCAGCCTTATAAACCACTTCCATGATGACCTGTTCTCTCCCTCAACCACGGCCCATGCTATTGGCCACATTTGGTTGTTACCATCTCTACCAACAGCAAACAATAATTGACCACCACAAGCATGCTTTAGAAAGCATCCATCAAGGCCAAATATAGGTCTACAGCACTTGACAAATCCCTCCCTCAAAGGAGAAAAGCACACATAGATTCTTTGAATGAGCCTGATCCTCCACCCACCACTTTAAGCACAAATGTACTCCCCTCATTTGATCTACAGATTTCATTCACATAGGGTTTAAGCAACTCATATTGTCTTGCTATCAGTCCCTCTATAGCATTCAATGCCTTATCCTTTGCCCTTTGATATTTTCTAAGAGTGACATTGATCTTATAATTTGCAGTTATTTCTTCACATATTTCCCTTTGTTTCATCTTGGGATTTCTTTAAATTTTATCTAGGAACTCATGTGCCACCCAATTTTCTATAATTAACCTATTCTTAAAGGTTCTACTACAAGTGTGCAATGGTTAAATGCTTTTAATTTGCCAAGCTTGTTCATCTTCACAGTCAGGCCCACCATTTATTTTCTAGTAGCATAATGAACAGCCAACATTTATTCTCTTTTTATCATTTTTCATATAAAGCAATAATGATTTTGAATAGAGTAGTTGAGAATAGCTTGTTTCAATACATTCCTTGATGTAAACTTCAATCCAGGTTTAAAGTACACTGAACTCATATCCACGTCCTCATTGAAGAATGGATACTTAATCTTTTTCCTCATCGTGAATTTTCTTAACCTGAGATGGGGCTGGAGTTTGTCATTGAATTCTTCTATTTCACTTTCATCTAACGGGCCTTCATCCTCACTATCTCTTTGCTCTGACTCATACCCTCCCTCATAATTCAACCAAAAAGATGGCCATTTATCTCTCTTGCCTACAATGCCCCTTGTGTTTGAAGTTGCATTACCTTGAACTTCCTCTGTGTTACCCCCTTGTGCATTCATGTCAGCAGCTCTATCATTGTGTACTGCATTACCTTGAACTTTCTCTGTGTTACCCCCTTGTGCATTCATGTCAGCAGCTCTATCATTGTGTACTGCATTACCTTGAACTTCCTCTGTTTTACCCCCTTGTGCATTCATGTCAGCAGCTCTATCGTTGTGTACTGCATTACCTTGAACTTCCTCTGTGTTAAGTGGCTGAAACACCCACACTCTAGAAGGAGGTCCCTCATCGTCATTTACCAATCTAGCACCAGCATTGAATGCTATTCTACCAATTGCAGCATTTACCTTATCTTTATTCATCCTTCTAATTTCATGCAACTCCTCAACATCACTGTCCAAAGCCCCCTCCGCCTCACTATCAAAAGCACACATTGAATCTTCACTTGCATATCCAGCTGCACTGCTACTCCCCTCATTCAAACCCTTTTGTTTAACTTTCCCACTCTCTACTTTGTCAGTGAACTCATCAGCATACCCTTTCTCATCATCCTCATCTGTCTCATTATCAAATGCCTCTGTAGGGTCCAGCTTGTATGTCTCATCTTCCACTGAGTCATCATCATCACTGGATTGAATTTCATCCTCCATTTGGCCTTCATCTGTACTTTTTTTTCCTAATTGGTGTCAGCTTCTTTCTCTTTTTGGGTATCTCTTGCATTATTTCATTCTCTTGCATTGGTTGATTCTCTTGCATTGGATCTATTTCATCTTGTGCATTGGTTGTTTCCACATCATCCTCATCTGCCAGACCCTCAACCATGTCAACCAACTCAGCCATGTCAACCCCATGATTTGAAAATATCTCAATTGCCCTTTCCTTACGAGCATATTGTAACATAAGTTCCAAATTGTCTTCCAAAGTAAGTGGCAACAGACCTTGGCTCAAACCCATACCTGGAATACAATACCACAATGTGAACTGATTTGTGTAGCCAAATTCTACAATTTTTTCTCTGAGATATTCAATAGACATTACATCCTCGTCTATGAACCTAACATCACATATATCATTGTTGTAATCATGATTATTATAATTAAAATAGTCACCATGTCAAAATTTAACCATAATTAATACTCCCATCTGCATAAATTTAAAATTAACTTAATTAGAAACAATATAATTTCAAAAAAATGAACAATTTAAAAAAAATGGGCTTCACTTCAAAACCCTAAATTGGGGGCAAGTGAACACGGCGTATGCATGCAATCATCTAAAGATAGTGAAGACTATTTTATTTACAAAAATGAAGACCCACCACCCTCCATCGCCATAAGAAAAGGGAAAAAAATTACAATGTCTTACCTTTGGCTCCACGACTTGAAGACTGCAGCAAAGGAGAATACCCACCACCCTCACATCCACGATCTCTCCCTCAGAAAGATTCTCTGCAACTGCCGATTTGGGGGAGAACTCTCTACTGGGCAGAAAGTTTGAGTCTTGGGGGAGGGGGGGAGGGGGAGGGGGAGGGGGAGGGAAGGGGGAAGGGTTAGGGTTGATTTGGAGATTTAGGGCATTTTTGTTCGGTTATTTCCCACCTTTTCATTACTAAACTACCAAATCATCATCCACGTCACCCCTTTAAATGTCATGTGAGCGACGAGATTTTGAGTTTTGAACTCCGACGAACAGAATGTGCCTTGTTGACAAAAAGGTCCATCTTTAATGTCTTGTTGTCGCTGGAGTTTTTTTAAATACCAACCTGGTAAATGTGTTCGTATAAATATACTAATTTGGTATTCTAGCCCTATTTAAATCATTCCTAACCCACAAAATTTTATCAGTTTTAGGAGATTTATCTTGACATACAACTCCTCCCTATTCAAATTCATCATCATCATTGATCTCTGCAACCTCTGAATCTATGAATTGTGGGACGTCGTAAGTATCCCTGGGCCTCCATCGACATACAACACTCCATCCTGAATGCCACACGCACTTCGAGTAGTATACTTGAAATGCTTGTTCTGGAAATATAAATGGATCGTCCTCAAAGGAAAAATGCGTGGTGTTTACACTCGTCAATCCATATTCATCTACCCAAGTCCCGTAATTGTCTCTCCACTTACCAGTTCCAATCTTCATATCATACCAAATACATTGAAAGACATAAATGCATCCTGCTCATCCTGGACAGTTGATACCATGTATGTTATCAAGGTACCCATAGTATATCTCATCATTAGTGGCTAGGGTTGTAATTCCACTATTTTGGGTGGTTCGAGATTCTTCTATAGACTTAATTTCAAACTTGTAACCACCAACACCAAATCCTTTATAGTATTTAACTTCAGCATCTGGAAGTGTAGCCAAATATCCAAGCTTCTTATCTAAAATTGATTCTACACTCGGTAATCAGCTTTGACAAAAGGTTAATACGGCAATTACATAAATATGTTAGATTAAATTAATAGAATGAGTCAAAAAATGAGATAATAGAAATCTTACATAATGTTTAAACCAATTGCAAAAATTGTCCTGATGATGTGTTTCAACGCGTGCCTCATTCCAATTACTATGCATTGTACGTATTTCAGCCTTGTGTATTCTAATGTCAAAATGAATAGTTAATGTGAGAAGTATATTATATCATATAAACATATATAATTATGCGAAATAGACATACTCTCTAACTTCTCCAAGGCATTCGATATTGAGAATGATAAAGTGATGAATCTTGCTGATAAATGCGGGAGTCATTCTATTGTAATTTGGCTTTTTTGATGGTCCATCATGAATCACGAGAGGTCTGTTGAGTTTTGTCTCAATGTCTTCATCCAGATAAAGAGAACAAAAAGTGGTTACCATTGCGAATATAGTTTTTCAGAGTGAGAAGGTACCTATAAAAGCTTACACTAAATCACCACATAAAACACGTAAAATAAAAATATATCGATTATGTTAACTAAAAAAATTAAATGTACCTTTCGATGGGGTACATCCATCGTAAAATAAAAATATATCGATTATGTTAACTAAAAAAATTAAATGTACCTTTCGATGGGGTACATCCATCGATATTGTACGGGTCCGGCAAGCCTAGCTCTAAAAAAATTAAATGTACCTTTCGATGGGGTACATCCATCGATATTGTACGGGTCCGGCAAGCCTAGCATTAGTTGCAAGATGAACAGTCAGGTGTATAATGATATCAAAGAATGATGGTGGAAAAATCCGCTCAAGCTTGCACAAAATTATAGGAATTTCAGCCTCTAGCTTCTTCAACTTATCATGCTCAATGTTTTTAGCGCACAACTCCCGAAAGAATCTACAAAGATCGTTGATCACTAGACCGACTGATTTAGGAAGGGAAGTCCTGAGAGAAAGTGGAAAAAGATGCTCCATAATAATATGATGATCATGACACTTCAACCCTTCGATCTTGCCTTTAACAATCTTTATCTTCTTACTAAATGATCCTAAAAACCCTGTAGGAACCTTCAACTCATGTAACACCTGAAGAAGCTTTTTCTTCTCATCTGATGACATGTGATACATGGCATTGGGGAGTACAAACTGGTCAGGATTGTCTGTGCCTTCGGTATAGGATGCAACTCTTTTCTAATGTTCCACGCCTGAAGATCCCTTCGAGCTTTGAGGTTATCTTTTGATTTTCCATCTTTACAGAGAAGTAAGTTAAGAATGTGCCCAGATACTCCCTTCTTAATGTGCATGATATCTAGATTGTGCCGCACTTTATTTGTCTCCCAGTAGGGTAGTTCGAAGAAGATACTTTTCTTGTTCCATCCCTGTGGTGTTTCTTGTCTTCCCTTAACTTTTCCAAAGTGATGTTTTTTTTTACCGTTCCACTAAGCAAGTATATCCTCTTCGGATAATGGGTCTGGACGCGAGCAATTCTCTTTAGTACCATCAAGGTGGATAATGCCATCTCTATACGGATGATTTTCATCCAACATGCATCGATGACCGCAATAACAAGTCTTATTGCTAAAGGGTAGCCTTCTCGATGTTGTCTGGAGATGACAGTAAGGACATGCAGTGTAACCATGTACAGACCAACCAGATAGCATTCCATATGTAGGAAAATCGTTAATTGTCCACATTAAGGCTGCACACATGGTGAAGTCATCGCCACTGCTATCTTCTTACACTTGAATAGCCTCTGCAGCCTCTGTGTTATGGGAAAATATCGTACTATCTTGAAAGGTATGTCCTTCTTCTGACCAGGTACTTTCTTCTTATATCTAGTCTCTATTGGCCTTCTTGTTTTGATGATGTTTAACAAACAATTTACCACTAATGTTGTTTGTCTAGTATTTGTGTTTTCTTATTTATTATAGACAAACAACGTTGTTGGAGGATGGATGGAATAGCGCTTCAATGACTATATCAAAGGAGGTTGGCGGAATGTCGGATTGAAGCCTATACAACAATTCAAGTTAAAGATCAAGTTCAAGCTTCATCCGCAACGTGTACCAAGTCAAGCTTAATTGAAGATCAAGATTGCTTGGGTAATGTAGTTTAGGATTTATATTATGTGTGTTAAGTACTCTAAGCTCAATTATCTATACACACACATTTTATTGGTTTCCTTGTATATATATGTAGTCACATATATATATAACACAAGTTTTGGTTTTCATGTTTATAAATATAAAATTACATGTTTCATATTTATTATTGTGATTTGGTTTATCTACATAGATATGAAACAAATATATTTTCATATACATACTCATAGGTTTCATTTTCTATTGTATTTGTGAAAATATTGTATTCTTAGTTTGTAGACTTCAATATCAGTTTATACATGTTTTACTAAGTCTATAAAAACATTTCACAAAGTTTCAAAAGTTGGTTTATGTCAAAACATCAAAATTCAAGTATCTCATATTTTCATGTTTTGGACTATTTTGCAAAATAATGATATTTTTCATTTGGGAAGTCCTTTTTCGAAACCAGTTATTGTAGCATGTTTATTATCATGTCTACAATCATTTTCCAAAGTTTTACATTTTTTGGAATTTATTTGATATTTTTAAACACTGTTTTAAAAGAAGCAAATCAGGTTTTGAGTATGTCAGTTTTCGGTCGACCGAACCGGTCGACCGAACCTGAGTTCTTACGCTCACTGTGTGACAGAGAGTCTGTCGGTCGACCGGTCCGGTCGACCGAAAGCTCCATCGGTCGACCCGTTTTCTTTTGTTTTGACCTGGATAGCGGTCGACCGGACTTTTCCGTCGGTCGACCGAACTTCTCCATCCGTTGACCGACAGAATTTTCGGTCGACCGACAATAGATCCGTTGCACTCCAACGGCTATTTTATGAGCTGATTTTTCTGGGGCTTTTTGGACTTTTGCTTGGGGTTTTGGCTGAGATTTTGAGTGGATATATATACCCTATAGCTGCTCTCTTTCAAGTAGCTAAGAAGTTTTTAAAGAAGTTTTTAAACAAGGGTTTTAAAAAGAGTTTAAGCTTGTTTAAGCTTGTTTAAGGGTTTGGTTTAAAGCAGTTTTAGCTTTCACTAGTGGAGGAGATTATCTTATTGTTTGGGCTTCAAATCTCCATCTCTCCATCTTGATCTAGAGAAGTTTTATTGTGAGAATCACTTTGTAATACACTTGTACACCGAGTGAGGAGTGTGTGGTGAGAGTCGGGGATCGTCCCAAGAGGAGTGGCGTCGGTTGACGTGCCTAGGGAGAGGTTGTAACCGAGCACTTGAGGGAGACACGGCTAGGTCCAACACTTAGTGGGTGTAGAGTGTGATTGCAAGAGTATGAGTTGTAAAGTTTTCGGTTAGCTAGAAAACCGAGTGTGTAGAAGAAGTTCCGGCTTCCAAACCGGATTGTGTTAGTGGATTTCTCCCCGGGAGTGGGGAGCGGAGACGTAGGACGGAAGGTCCGAACTCCGTGATCATATTGCTTGTTTGAGTGTGCTTTGGCGTTCATTCATATTTATGTTCATATCTTATATCGCCATTGTCATTAGCTCATTATCTATATCATCCACTATCTAGTTCATATTGTTTACCCTTGTGTTAGTTTATATATCATTGCATATATATTTCATCATATAGGATATATCTTATTGTTCATATTGCTTATCCTAGCTTACATATATTGTTGTATTTCATACTTGCTAGGATAACGTATTAATTAGTTTTAATTGGCATTTAATCGGATTAGATTAGCATAAGACCCTAATCACCCCCCCTCTAGGGTCTAACAGTCTCTCCGCAAGTAGGACACTCAATCTTATCCGAATTTTCTTTCCAGTAAATTATACAATCATTGGGACATGCATGTATTATCTCACACTTCAGACCCGGATTAGACAGTATCTTTTGAACTTCGTACTAGCTCTCAGGCACATGGTTCCTCAGAGGCATATAATTTTTTAGAAACTTTAGGAGCATCGTAAATGACTTGTTACTCCATTTATTTAGACATTTAATCTGGAATAGATGGACGAACCATGACAGCGTGGAGTGTTTTACATTCTCATAAATGAGCCTCCTAGCATCATTCATGTATTTATCATAATTGTCTTCACGATGTCCTCCTCCGAAAAGAGGATCTTCAGTAGGGTTATTGTGACCAAGAGCAACCTCAACCATTTTCTCCATTTCCTCATCGAGAAACAAGTTGTCTTCTTCTTGTTCTTCTTCATCTGCATCACAGAGACCTTCAATTTCTCCATGATATACCCAAGTTATATAACCGCTAGCAAAACCATTCTTCACAATATAAAGTTCAACTTCTTCCTCCAATTAATGCAACTTATTCGAACATAATTTACATGGACAAATGACTCTCATGTCGGACCATATCGTGTCTACGTACAAAGTCCATGAAAATACTAACTCCATTAACGAAAATAGTTTGCATGCATTCTGCACGACCCACATACATCCAATCCTTATCTCTGATGTAGTTACGAGCCATGCTAACCTAAATAAAATGATTTATCAATAATGACATCTAAAAACATTGATTTAGGGAATCTTGATAAGCATGATCATGACTTTGCTTTGAATATAGGGTTACAATTAAAAGCCAAAAAGTTTAAACATGTTAATCTTATTAAATAAAATAGAAAATATGTAAATATTATATAAATCATAAGGTATTAATGTAACTCGTGTCCATGTCGGCATGTGTGTGTAACAAAGCTTCCAAGTAAGATTTACATATAGTCACGCCTCACTATTCTGATAAAATTTCTCTCTGACATGGTCATAACATGTCTATTCTAGAGTAACTAACTCGTATTAGAATGCAGCTTATGACTGAATTTCGTCAAGCTCAGAATAAGGCGTGTACTTAAAACATTCAAAACGAAAAAGAATCATTAGATCATGACACCTAATTGCCAGTAAACATTTGATATTTAACTGAGAAGCTGAAACATCTTGAGACTATATTTAACTAATCCAAGAGAACCAACGAAAAAGAATAAAACTAGGAACTTATAAATTCTCAACTAACTGCATTTTTTTCCGCACAAAACAAAATGAAATGAACTTCGATAAAGATTCAACTACACAGAACAACCAGAATCAAGCCTCTACATTTCCAAACTGAAATGTAGTTAGCTGAACTCCATAACACTAAAAAAATGCGGAAAATTTGTAACCTAAAAATTAAAAAAAATCACAATATCACAAACTGAAATCAAAATCAGGCCTCTACATTTCCAAAAATTTGTAACCTAAAAATCAGGCGTCTACATTCCTCCATTACAAACTGAAATGAACTCCATAACACTAAAAAAAGAAAAAAAATCAAAATCAGACCTCTACATTTCCAAAAATTCGTAACCTAAAAATTTACAATATTAAACATCAAACCAAATATCAGAACATTCACAATATCACATCACTAATTCACAATCCTCATTCACAAAGTTTATTTTAAACCCTATTGATAAGATTCTCTCAATGACAAAACTACAGAGGAAACGGGGTAACCTGAGGAGGAGGTGGTGGAGGCGCGCGGCGAAGTCACAGGCGGAGGTGTGCGATGGAGGCGGTGGAGGCACGCGGAGCAGCACGACCTGCGGAGAAGCAGCACGACCCGTGGAATAGATGGAGGCGGTGGAGGAGGCGGCAGAGGATCGAGAGCTAGAACCGGGAAAGATGAGCTGGAGGTCCGTTGGCCGGCAAAGTTGAGGCGGAGGCAAAGATCGATGAGCAGTAGATGAGGCCTCTAGGTGAAATTTTGAGAGGTGGAGGCTGTTGGCCTTCTTGTTTTGATGATGTTTAACAAACAATTTACAACTAATATTGTTCGTCTACTGTTTGTGGTTTTCTCTTTATTGTAGACAAACAACATTGTTGGAGGATGGATGGAATTACGCTTCAACGATCATATCCAATGGAGGTTGGCGGAATTGTGGAGTGAAGCATATGCAATTCAAATTGAAGATCCAAGTTCAAGCTTCATCCGCAAGATTACCAAGAAGAGCTTATTGAAGATCAAGATTGCTTGGGTAACATTTAGTTTAGATGTTATATTATGTGTGTTGGTACTTTAAGCTCAAAATAATATGCACACACATTTTATTGATTTCTTTATATATATATATAGTTATATACATATATACATAAGTTAAGTTTTCGTTTCTATGTATATTTAGTTATATATATACATACATGATTTTGAGTTTTCAAGTTTTAATATGAAACAATTGAATACAATTGAAAATTTATTTCTTGTTTCATACTTATATGCATATATATGATTTCATCAATATCAATTTTATTTAGTTCATGAAATCATATTTATTGTTTTGAAAAGTTTGCAAAATAAGTAATTTTGTGAAAATATTATATTCTCAGGTTTTGGACTTAACAATAATCATATACATCTTTTATTAAGTCTACAAAATTATTTTGTAATATTTCAAAACATGGTTAAGCTAAAATGTCAAAACTCATGTGTTTATATTTTTATGTTTTGGACTATTTTGTAAAATAATGATATTTTTCATTAGGGAGGTCTTTTATGAAAATCAGTTTTTGTAGCATGTTTATTATCCTGTCTACAATTATTTTCTAAAGTTTCATAATTTTTGGAATTTATTTGATATTTTTAAACAGGATTTTAAAATCAGAAAACAACTTTCAAAACCTGTATTTTCATGTATCAGTTCGCGGTTGACCGTGGTGGTCGACCATCTGTTCGTAAGTTTCCACGGTCGACCATCGCGGTCGACCGGGTGTTTGTTTTGTTGCTCGCGGTCGACCACGATTTTCCCACGGTCGACCGCCGATCGTCCAACGGTCATATTTTGTACAGAATTAGATTTCTGATTCGTTGGGGTTTCTGGTCTTTTGTTTGGGGTTTTTGCTGTTGGTTTCTCTTCTTATATAAACCCCTCAAACCCCCTTCTACCAGCAACAACCATAAGAGTGTTTTAAACAAGTTTAAGAAAGTTTTAACAAGGGTTTATGGTTGGTTTAAGTTTGTTTAAAAAGCTTTTAAGCATTTGAGAATTTAATTTTGTGAAAACAATTTCACAAGAGCTTGAGGAGATCATCAATTGAAGTTTGGGCATTCAACTCATCTCTCTCTTACTCTTGATCTATAGAGAAGTTTTCCTAAACTCATTATAGCTATTTATTGTTTTGATTCTAATTTCCATAAGCTAGATTTATTTGAGTTTAGTTTGTTTTATTATATCTCATTATTTACACACATAACCTTTGAGCTTATTGTATTTTATACATAGTATAATTTGGGTTGTGGGGAGTGTATCTTAGAGATTGAGCCTACATTGTGTTCTCATCCATATTAGAGAACATGCATTTGTTGTATTGTGCTTATTATGAGATTGACTTTGTAATACACTTGTACACCGAGAGAAGTGTGTGGTGTAAGTCGTGGATCGTCCCAAGAGGTGACTTGGAGGAGATTTGATGCGTTGTTGCAGAATCGACTTCAAGTTCATGTGGAGCCTCATCATGCACACTACTACTAGGCGATAGCCCTAGTGTGGTAAGCGATTCAGAACCCGAATGTGATTTATCTAGTAATGAACTCGCTTGTGCATATGATAGTTTAATGCATGCCTATACTAAGTTGCATAACAATTTTATTGATCTTAAAAGCAAGCATATAGATTTGAAATCCGATCATGAGACGCTAGCTTCCAAACATGATATTGTTGTTAAAGAGAATGCTATTTTGAAAGAAAACAATGAGTCATTAAGTTTGGAAAATAATAACATGTCTTCATCTATTGCTAGCTTAACTCATACTAATAATGATGCCATGATAGAAGTAGCAACTATTAGAAATGAGTTTAATTCATTTAGAACTGATCATGTTTCATCTACTTCTATGTCCAATGCTTGTATGCATAATGATGAGTTGAATCATGTGAAAAATCGCATATCATGTTTAGATTATACCTTAAACACATGCATTGATAATTATAAGAAACTTATGGACAAGTGTGCTAAATCTAGTGCTATAACTTATAAATCACATACACACTATGCACACTTGTATAGCAAAGTTTACAAGTGCTTCATTTGTGGTCGTAAAGGCCATTTAGCTAAATTTTGCTATGATGCACAAAAACATAAGAATATTAATCCTTCTTGTGCATCTCATCAAGTTTCTTCATCACATGTACACACACATGCACCAATTGTACATCATAAGCATGCTAATGTATTTAAATGTGATTTTTGTGGTCGATTTGGTCATTTGGCCATATTTTGTTTTGATTTAAAGAGAGTTTCACATTTACAAAATAATTTTAAAAGACCATCCATGTTTGCAAATGTTTCTAATGTTTCCCGTGCACAACCATTTGGTCAACGCAAATTATTTTAACCTTTTCATTGCACAAATTGAAATCGTAAAGGTTATTTATATAGTTTTTGTTTTGATCGTATCCGTGCATTGCCCAAACGGGTTCATAACCCTAGGGCTTTGAGCTTTAATGATAGGGGTCATGTCCCTAAACAAACCGGCACCAAGAATACTTGGGTGCCAAAATAATTTTTAAGCCAAGAATTTTAGTACTTTTATTTTTCTTTTTCTTGGTTTCGAAAAATGTATTTTAAATTTTTATGAAAACAATTCCTTTTATTGGTCAAATTCTTTTGTTTTCATGATTATTGGTTTTATTTTGATGAGAGGTTTGTATTTATACAACCCCCCTTAGATTTCTTGGGTGTTTATTCCCAAATCTTGTTTACCGGGTGCTTAAATGTTTATATAGGTTGTTACTAGCTCAAGAGCTAGATATAGTTGCCTCTCTTGATTTTTGAAAATCAATGATGATTTGGTTTTTACATTTTTGGATTTAAACTTTGATTTATGATTTCTTTTGGGTGATTTGTTTTCATTTGAAAACTTTTTACATGATTCTCATGTTTCTCTTCTTTTGATTTCATAAATCTTTCATTTGAAAACTTTTTACATGATTCTCATGTTTCTCTTCTTTTGATTTCATAAATCTATTCTTATACATGATTTTTATGTTAGTATTCTCATGTTTCTCTTCTTTTGATTTCATAAATCTATTCTTATACATGATTTTTATGTTAGTATAATGAGAGATTATCTTAATAAAGACATATCCATATGTGTTCTCATTATCTTCTTGTATATGAGCTAAATTTAGCATATTTTTCATCTATGCTTGCTCACATATTTTTCCTTGGTCTTTATTTCATATACTCCATATGGCATTTTGATAGGGGGAGCAATCCCTATATCTTTTTATGTTTTATACTCACTCATGCTTACTTGTAGGGGGAGCTTTCGCTCTCTTCATTCTTGTTTTCCCCTTTTTGATGTTGTCAAAGGGGGAGAAATATTATGAGTATATTCTTTCTTATTTATATGCAATGATAATTATAATTTATATATTTATTTCTTTCATGCATATATATCTCTTTTGTAAATTGTTTATCATCATCAAAAATGGGGAGATTGTTGACCTTCTTGTTTTGATGATGTTTAACAAATAATTTACAACTAATGTTGTTCGTCTATTGTTTTTGGTTTTCTCTTTATTATAGACAAACAACATTGTTGGAGGATACATAAAATTGCCCTTCAACGATCATATCCAATGGAGGTTGGCGGAATTGTGGAGTGAAACCTATGCAATTCAAATTGAAGATCCAAGTTCAAGCTTCATCCGCAAGATTACAAAAAAGAGATTATTGAAGATCAAGATTGCTTGGGTAACATTTAGTTTAGGTGTTATATTATGTGTGTTTGGTACTTTAAGCTCAATATAATATGCACACACATTTTATTAATTTCTTTATATATATATATAGTTATATATATATACATAAGTTAAGTTTTGGTTTCTATGTATATTTAGTTATATATATACATACATGCTTTTGAGTTTTCATGTTTTAATATGAAACAATTGAATACAATTGAAAATTAATTTCTTGTTTCATACTTATATGCATATATATGATTTCATCAATATCAATTTTATTTAATTCATGAAATCATATTTATTGTTTTGAAAAGTTTGCAAAATAAGTAATTTTGTGAAAATATTATATTCTATTCATGAAATCATATTTATTGTTTTGAAAAGTTTGCAAAATAAGTAATTTTGTGAAAATATTATATTCTCAGGTTTTGGACTTAACAATAATCATATAAAGTTTGCAAAATAAGTAATTTTGTGAAAATATTATATTCTCAGGTTTTGGACTTAACAATAATCATATATATACTTTATTAAGTCTACAAAATTATTTTGTAATGTTTCAAAACAAGGTTAAGCTAAAATGTCAAAACTCGTGTGTTTACATTTTCATGTTTTAGACTATTTTGCAAAATGATGATATTCTTTATTTGGTAGGTCCTTTTCGAAAACTAGTTTTTGTAGCATATTTATTATCATGTCTACAATCATTTTCCAAAGTTTCATAATTTTTGGAATTTATTTGATATTTTTAAACAGGGTTTTAAAATCAGAAAATAACTTTCAAAACCTGTATTTTCATGTATCAGTTCACGGTCGACCGCCACGGTCGACCGCGCCAATGTTTTTCCCTCAGACGCCAGCAGAAACTTTTGTGGTTAACCGTGACGGTCGACCGTCTGTTCGTAAGTTTTCACGGTCGGCCGCCGCGGTCGACCG
>NC_033801.1:49002217-49052678 GCF_001876935.1 Asparagus officinalis
ATTGTTGGAACTAAAAGGGGTAAGTGATTTGTCGAGATATTTACAGAATATCATACAATAGGAAAGAATCACAGGGCATGTCGACTGACATCGCAGGGCGTGTCGACCGAGACCGCATTTCGTGTTGACACAAGGGGCGTCGTCTCGTTCGGTTGGGCTTCGTGTCGACTAGCTTCGAGTCGACTAGCACTGCCTTTCGAGTCGACATAAGGGGTGTCGTCTCGTCTGGTCGGTTGCAATTCCTTGGTCGGTTGCAATACTTTAATAAATTGCTCATCTGCCAAGCTTTAAATATCAAAACGGCACTGAACTTATTTCATAGATTATCTCCCATTTTCTGGATACAAAAAAATATTCTCTAATTTTACTCGTATATATTCTCACAATGCTAAATCATTGAAACTAGCAAAAATGTTTTCTCCAGAATCTTCACTTTCTCCACCTCTTCACTAGTTTTCCACAAATAACCGTGCATCAGATGATTCTTTATTACGCTATTAGCACTGCATCTCCCAGAGGAGTCCAAATTCTCTTAGAACGCCCACATGCAAGTGAATAGTTCTTACACGCGAATGGTAAAGTAGGCGAGCAAATTGATAATTTGCCCTCCGCATTGGTAATTTGTTCCTGATTGAGATTCACCATTCATCTCTACTCTTAAGTCTAGCAGAAAAGTTAAAAAAATAAATATAGCCTGTTAGTAACAGATATTACAATGTCTTATTTATTTATTTATTGACTTTATTATGAATTAGCCTGTTAGTAACAGATATTACAATGTCTTATTTATTTATTTATTGACTTTATTATGAATTGAATATTCAATTTCCCTAGAGCCTGTTAGTAACAGATATTACAATGTCTTATTTATTTATTTATTGACTTTATTATGAATTGAATATTCAATTTCCCTAGTAACATAGGGAACCAAAGCAGTATTTATCGCAATCATCAACATTCTCCATTTCTCCGCCCTTTTTTTTTTTTCGTGTTACAAGCAAAACTTTCCCACACATCTTCCATTATAAGAAATCCTATGTTATTATGCAATATACATTATGCATGCCTCTTGCTTTCAACTTCGTCCAACTTGTCTAAGAAAATTTTACTACAATATATAGCTAAATGTATTTAATTTCCGCCTAACGGCACTGCCACGATCCTTTGGCTTGAAAAATTAATACAATACTTTACCTAGAATAAAAACTCTGTATCCATGAGATCGAATACCTTATGTGAACCCTTTGACTTTGCCCCGGGCTTGAACTGGTTACCTTCAATGTACCTGCAATCAACTCATATAGAGTAAGTACCCTTCTCAAAATTCTTCAGAAAACAGTAACCTAATACTTACAGTTCTTTGAGGAAGGGGTGTTTGTACAGTGCTTCAGGAATCCTCCCAGTAAAGGTATTGTGGTCCAAGTACCTGAGGTAACCAAAAAATTGATTGAAATTTAAGTCCTTTTTTTCTTTTGGGAATGAAACTGGTTTAGAAAATAGACTAGACTTACAGATAAGTAAGTCTAGGGATATTCGCTAGCTTTGCAGGCACTGGTCCAGCCATTTTGTTGTAAGATAGATACCTAAGACCACAAATATAAAGAATGACTCGTAAATGTTCCATCCTCATTATATCAAGCTGGGTATGTCGAAGAGAAGCACTTACAGAATTTCTAGATTGGTAAGGTTTGCAAGCTGATCTGGCAAGCCTCCACCCAGCAGATTATTGTTTAGATATCTGGTTTGTAATTCAGAACTAATCATTTACCCACCAAAATATGACATTGCTCTAAATACGTAGATTGAAAACCAAACCCCACTTACAAGTTGCGAAGAGAAGGGAAGCCATCTCCATTGCGGATGAAATCCCTCAACGTTCCTGACAAGTGGTTGCTGCTAACATCCCTGGAGAGTTTACAGCATTGCTTAGCATAACCATTTTAGTAAGCACGTCAAAAAATTGTCACAATGAGGAAAGAGAGGCAGGGAGAGCGTACAGATGTCGTAGATTCTTTAGACTCCCCAGCTCTGGAGGAATTCTTCCAGTAAACCGATTCTCATGAAGATAGAGATAGCGGAGTTCTGGCAAATTTGCAAGCTCCACAGGGATCTCACCTTTGAAATTATTGAAGCTCAGATACCTGCAGTATTGTTAGTCAGATGAATGTGTTAATTTCGATTTCTCAAGGAACAAAGGATACATTAAAAAATGAGTAGCAAGGAGTTTCTTACAAGTGAGTAAGTTTCTTGAGTTCACCAATTTCAGAAGGAAGCACATCTTGAAGCTTGTTCCATCTCAGATTTCTACAAAATCAGGTAATTAAATCAATCAGAAAAATGTCACAAATGAATTCATCGAGCACCTAAAACTTTAATGAGCATCAAAACCCATCATCAATTTGCCCGTGAACTAATAATAAGCACAATGAATTATGATAAATAATTACTTGTTATCACACATATCACATGCGAGCATGTAATCACTGGCTCACTCACATCTATAGAAAGTTTACCTAGAAAATTTTGTAACAGATAAACATCCTTCCTCCGAGCTGAAGCCTCAAAGTAGTACATTAACCACCATTATTTCCTCTATCCCTAATATGTCCTCCCCAATGCTAATTTAAAAATGTGAGCATTATTTTAGTAAATGAGCTCCTTTAATGGACATATAATGCAGTTCTAAATTGAACTCGACATAAAGGGCTGTCAGCCAAGTAGCTATTTTATGTATGAAGAAGATTACTAGTTAACAAGTACAAGATATATGGAAATAAAGCCAAGACCAGATGAAACTTAAGATAGGGAACCTCACCTTCCTTTTCATGTCGATCACCATCAGGGGCACATCCACATAGTGTTCAGTGGTGTCACAGGACAACACTAAATTACCTACTTTATAGATATTTTTTAATTTACTTTGACTTGTATTTACTACTTAACCCTCCGCAAAGCCCACAATGCTGGGAGACTCGTGCACTAGGACATCTTTTTTACCCACATATACTACTTAAGATGCTACTAAAATCAGAGTATAAACACCAGCAAAGCGGTAAAATTCTACAGTTGTAAATGTATATTCCAAGCTTTTTTATGAACTAATAAGCTATTTGAGGACGCCACTGGTCAAAATCCTTGATCCGCCACTGATCGCTATACTATAATGTGCAAATCTTAAAACATCAGTAATATAAGCAAACAGTCTTTTAAATTTTTTAATGTTTCGTCTGCCCTTTAGTGGCCATAGGGTGAGAGTATGTAGATCATTATGCTACAGCAAGAGAGTTCACCACTGTGCCACGGAGGCACTAAGAGCAGAAAAATTTTAAACCACAAAACAAAGAGCTTTGTTGTACATATCTTTGTTCGCTAACTAGGAATACCAAAGGAAAATACATAGAGTTATGTCTAACCCTAAGTCAAGCAAGCAGCAGCCTGAAAATCCATCAACATGAGATCAGCTGATGATAACAACTTGAAGGCAACACAAAGTCTCATTAACTAAACTTTTGTATATTTTTTTTTCAACATGATATTAACCAACTAAATATATTTGGTGGCAAGTTCGTGTCCATGGAATCTGTAGCGAGAAGGGGCTTTCCATAAACCCAGAAGAGTAGAATGAAAACTATTAAACATGTAATTTAGGCTCATACTCTCACACTTATTACATGGAGAAAAGGAGATATGATAACTGGCGGTCCACCTCATCAGAACTAAGATGGCCAGAATTGAAGAACTTTAGGATCCAACCACGATTTATCAGTCACTGAGCCAAAGATATTCCTCCTTGGAGAACACGAAAACCAAAATAATGAACGACACCAGCAACCAGTCTATAAAAGCCAATGGTGGTGACTTTGTCATCAAAGAACCTATCTTTGTCCTACAGTAAAATTTATGATTTATACCTGGTATCTTTATAATCATTCTGCTACATAGATCACAAATTATTAACCATGTAAAACTTAGAAATGCTGCATTCCAGCTAACAACAATACAGGTTCCAGACTTCCAGTTTATTCCAAATCATTTTTAGAGAAAACACATCTTCAGTTGAGAATACAGAACCAACATAAACGACATAGATATACTCTTTCAGAAAATGATAATAAGTCAAAAGGTTCAATAATGTTGGTGCTTAACTTCTCATAAAGTATAAATAGAAAATTGTCAAGATAATGAAACAAGTCAACAATGTTGCACTAAAATATAAGGTGATAGCTAGAAGAGGGAAAACATACAATGATCTGAGGTGCCTCAGCCTTCCAATTTGAGGAGGAATCGGCCCTGTCAACTTGTTGTTATGGAGATCCCTGTCATTGAAAAGAATGTCTACATAAAAAAATTCTCCTCCAGAGAAACATTGAGGTTAGATAAAATGTAATTGTTCTACTCCTAAAACGTACGTTCACAATGGCCTGTTGTGTTACACCATTAAGTATGACACTCGATGACAATAAGTTGCTACAGAAGATTGTGCTAATGAAGATAGTACTAATGCTTCCTACTACTAAGGCTTTACGAACAAGAGAACGGGTTTTATTTTTGAATGGTTTGGATAGGCAGGGCAGATTATTGCTCTATACATGAGTCTAACTAAATGTTCTAAGCTAATTTACCCAACAGATTTCAAAAGTATGCATAGAAAATTACTATCTATGCATTTTGTCAACAACAAAAAGAAAATGTTTATGAATATTGTCCATCATTCTACAGATAGAGAGAAGTTATATGATGACTAAGATGATCCAGACTCCAGATACGGTGTATGTTTTAGTAGCAAACCAACAAAAGGAACCAGTATTTGCATGTAGGCTTGAGGCTACAAAAAATATGTAAACACCTACAAGTCCACAATGTGCAATACACTCATACTAAAGTTAGTAATTGGTAGCATCGCTACACGTGCAGTAGAGATTAAAACACTGCTTCAATACCCCAAGTTGTTCTATTTTTTATAAAATGGTTACTTTAATATCCTAAAGTTTCACTTATCTTTTACTTTTATAACTTGAAGTTTGAATTTATCCAAAATAATATTCTGATAAATTTAAGATCTGAAAATAAAGTTACTAGAACAAGACGTTGTGGCATTAAATTGTACTAAATATTTCAATAAAGTTATGGTTAACACTATTTTCATAATAATAAACAATATTGGAAAATTATAAGGAGTTTGCATTGATTCAAGGGTATATAGTTTTAGAAATAAGGGTTACACTTTTGCAGTTTCCTAAAACTTTTCTTCTGAGAAAAAATTCAATGCATTAGATCTTGAAGTAAAAAATGTTATGTTGGAGGCCTTCTTCGTAAAAGTATTTTTTTTATTGTTTTAATCCTTTGGGGAAGAGGGAAAATGGTGAAGGAAAAAGACAAAAACCTTTGTAGGACAAATCACTGTAGAAATGCAGAAGGTTTTTTACATAACAGTATTGATTATAATCTAGTGGGCCTCCCACGGTTTTTTAAGGTAATAAATACAAACAAATTAGCTAGAAAATGTTCATGTGCTTCTTGAATGTGCATGCCAGGTAGTTGTGATTCTTGTGGACCTACATGGCACAAGTATTTTCCAACAGTAAATATGATACTAAAATTTGCTAATAGATATCAAATATTTGATCAGCAAATCCTGATATTTCATCGACCAGGCATTAGGGTGACAATTTACTACAAAATAACAAGATAATAGAAAACTTACAGCCTCGTTAAGTCCAGCAAGTTTGTAACAGCAGTAGGAAAAGGACCAACAATTGATACTGCATAAACCTCCCTGCATGTGTACAATCATAACACGAGTTGTTGTGTAAAATATCTGGTAAAAACATGGTTTCTACATGGAAATTCATGTAAATAAATTCTCTTATAAAATAGTAAATGCAATGGCAAACAGGTATTAGGTATCAACTATCTTTTACATTGAGAAGTCTATCCTTCATCAAAATATTTCAGGTAGCCAAATATTAAAGACTTATAAACTTTGTCTGCTATCTGTCCAACTATCCAAATGCTAGAGGACATAAGGAGCTATAATAACCATAATAGAGCAGCATAATGAAGAGAAATTTAAAGTTACAAAAATCTGAGCATCCATCATAAATAAGACAGATTTTATTGACATGTGGTAGAAGTTTTCTTGTAAACTGTTGCTTTTCAGAAATGAAGGGACAATATTGATTTTATTAAAATGGAAATTCTCATATGCTAGTTTTAATCATATACAATTTCAGAGAAGATCGTCTGTAAACGAAGGTGAATGGTATTAATTACTCAGTATCTGCATAGAGTTACTGCACAATCTCATGCTCAGATAACCAGCTTTTGAGAATAGGTGAATATTAAGATACGTCAACATTGTTTACAGTTAGTCTTCTTGGTTACATGCAGCAGACATGCAGGATGAAAGCCACTTAAATTTATGGATTCGTTAATTTGTCAACTTAGTTGCCAATAAAAAATTACTGAGCACTTCTTGATGATGTCGGTCTTTGATTAGCATAATGCCAGATTGGGAGGTGACGTATCATGTTGATACAAACAGTAAGTATAGATTGTGACTTTGTGCTAAGAAAAGAAATTTTCCATAAATGTCTGAAACATATTTCTAATTTGAGCAGCAAATAAATGGACTCTCACAAAGAGCTTTCTCCAAAACATACTTGCTCCTTTTGTAGTTGCAGAGCAGCAGATAGATATGACATTCTCGGTTCAACCATAAATCCATTACAGCTCATGAGTGATACACCAAAATCAAGATTTTTGCACATGTCGGGAGAAAAAGTCTAAAGCATGAGGGAATAAGACTGATTTCTTACAATTCAGTTACAACTCGGTAATCTCCTTGTTGAGAACATGTAACTCCAGACCATGGGGGCAGGTCTCCGTCTCCGCATGGATCATCTCCGACCCATGCATAGACAACCCTCCATCCAAGGGAGGCCTTAATTTCATTCAATGCTTTTACTGAAAGAATAAAGTCATTTTTAAAGCATTAGAGAAGAACCAAGAAGTCTTAACATCTATAATAACATGAAATTACAGATAGTCTTTATATCCAAGTGGCAATAAATGATGAACCTTGAGACGATAAAAACTTCTGTTGCTAGAAAGGAATTTTAACTAGCAAAGCAGTATGATAGCCATTTATATCCAAATTGAACCACATGCATCATATCTCCATCTGCACTAAGTTAATAACTTCTCATCAACAGTCTAGGAATAAAGGAAAAAATGGGTTCAAATTTGGTACTAAGTCGTGTTTGGATATACAGAAGTAAAAATTGAAAGAAGGAATAAATAAATTTGTGCACATGCTGGCAAATGAGTCAGAAAGAAACAGATGCACTATTGAATAAAGTACAATTATAGGTTTCATGAGAGGAACAGCGTGGGTAGTGAAATTTCACCTGGTCCTTATAGTTAGGAAACAAAATGTGATAGCAAAAGATACTAGGAGCGAAAAAAATATATACGAGTGAGGAGTATACAGGGATCAATCTCTTTTGCAAGAAACTGAAAAAAGAAAATGTTGAATAACGGTAAGCTACTTCCTACATCGCCCGGAAAAGGCTTTATGAAGTTCGCTCAAGATGAAATGTTTAGGAGTTAGTTCAACATGTTAAGCATGGTCCAAATGGATGTCTATCGACAGGCAAAGAATGTGGTTTGTGTGCTGACCTAGGTATGCGATATAACGCTTAAGATCCATTATAAACCCATATCTCACAATCAGCGAGCAAAATTCCAATCCATTCAGTTTATAGTCGCAAAGATTCCTTTGACGCGTTCGGCGAGGAAACGAAAAAGCATAATTTACACTCATATCATCAAATTTCAGTTTACAGTCATAATAAAGCATCAGTACCTCTACAAACCAGTCTCGGAGAATAGGGATATATTAGTTCACTATTTGAAATTTTGCACTGTTTGCGGCTGTACAAGATTTCAATAATATCAAAATTTTGGTTTTTTTTTGCTTTAACAATCAAGCTGAAGCTAAAAAAAATTACATTAACAGCCAAATCAAGCTGAGCTATGAAACTAATGCAAGGAGATTCGGAGATCTACCGTCTCTTTTAACGGTTTTGGATCGGGCGAAGCTGAGGAGGAGGAGGAAGCAGCAGAGGGATGCTAGGGCCGAGGAGCTCCCCATCGGCGGAGATACGGATCTAGGACGGCGGAGAACCGGATCCGATCGGATCGGATCGGATCGCGATCTGTAAGCGATTCGATTTGAATCTCTAAGCTCCGAGGTTGACTCGGTGATGAGAATGAGATTTTGTTTTCGCAAAAAACAACGCGCTTTGCTTCTTCGGAAGTGCAACAGACTCGTTGGTTTCAGCCAGCAGCCGAGCACTAGTGATGAGCGTCGGTGCCGAAATTTTGCTCATGGGTTAGCATTAGAATTACGATCTCAGGGATAAAGTCAAAATAGCGTACATATTCCAACCTAAATTTTGACTGCGGTCAAATTTAGTTTTTTTCTTTTTTCTTTTTTTTCTTTTCCCCCACCCAGTGTCCCACTGCTTATTGTAGATAGGACTAATTCCAGCTAGGTGGCTGACACTGCCCCAAAAGTTTTTTTTACTTGTTGGGGACTTCGAACATGGGACTATCCCGCAAATGGATTATCCACCAACAAGAATGCAGTAGGGCCTTACACCGCTACATTAACCCTGCAAGTTACTGCTGTCACATTTCTCATTGTTTAGTTGTTACATATTTGGTTGTAAGGTGACGGCTCATTAACAAAATGAAGACACAAATTCACATTATAGATGACTGTTTATTTAGTAAAATGAATTAATAAGATAAAAAGTGGTGAGTCCATACGTTTTAATGTGGCAATTAGTGTAGACCTAATTATATGTGCAACTCTTAGTAACTAATTTTGCAAAATAAGTCGTCATAGTATATTTTTCCCCCTCTTGTTCTCTAAAGTAGGTTGCTTCAAGATTAAAAAAATTGCTAATATGGTATCTTTCTTTGCTAGGATTTTTTTTCGGTGTTTGAATTTAGGTATATATTCTTAAAATAATTTTTTAATATTACATGGGTCTTAAAAATATTTAGGAAATTGAGGCCTTGCGCTTGTGTCCTGCAAGGCTGTGCGCTAGGATACTTTATGGCTAACTGCTTATACCATATAGTTTATCATGCTTTGCATTTATATTCCGTATTTATTTTTGGCAGCATTCGGTGGGGCCCCAAAATTTCATAGGGTCCATTAGTTTTATTAAAATTTTGTATGACCCAAAATCTGGCCCAAATAATATTTATAAGTTAAAACTTACATAGTCATTGAATTGCCTTATTAATTGTGTTGTTGCCATTTAAAATTCCGAAAAGCATGAGATTGATTAATCAATCAAACTAAATAATCGCTTCTATAAGGCAACAAATTCCGAAAATCTGGACTCCTCTTTTTTCGGCAACAAATTTGATTTAGCCGTTTTTTTTTATTTTTTATACCGTTTGATATTTAATTTTTACTTCTAACATTAAATAATTATTAATCTCTCTCCACTATATAAAGGGATTATATTTCTTAGGATAATCAAGAAAAGTTTGTCTATTAAAATTATACTTCTCCATCTAAAATTTGTTCTCAGAGCTACATTGCAATTATTTCATTGGCTATTTGGGCATTGTCATTCACTTAATCAGGTGCTATTATTCTTTTTCTTTTTACTAAGTTGTTTGATTGTAATTGTTTCTGTTATTTGTCTTCAATCTCATAAAATTGTTTAGTTATTTATTTAAAGAAAATGGCGCCTCGAAAATATTTATGCGGAAATGAAAAAAGAAAAAACGAGTAGAAGAACTTGTAGAATCACAAAAAGGAGCCATTGATAAGTTTTTATCAAAAAGTTCTAGTATTCCTGTAGTTAGTGGATCAAATGAAAATTTAAGTGATGAACATATTGTTTCAAGTGAAGATGTTGATGAGCAGTTAGGTGATGATCACGGGATTCAGGGTCAATCTTTACCAAATTTTCATGATGATAATACTATGCCAAGTGAATTTAATAATGAAAATCTAGGTGATGATAGTCAATCTTTACCTCATTTTGATATACTAGTATAGTGCACGTGCGTTGCACGTAGACATACTTAGTTACTGCTGGATAGAAAAATTAAAAAATGTAATATGTTTGTTATAGCTCGTATCTTCTTGTCACCGTGTGATTAATTGCAACAATATGGCCAGCACGTATGACCACCTTTGTTGAACTTACTATGCACCATTCTAATGAAGAATAGATAGCTTTTTTAGAACTGTAGTTGGAGAGTTATGGTGATGAACATGATTTCATTTAAAAGAACTATATGGAGAACAAGAAGAGAGGAAATTAAAGGTTAATCAAATTAAAGTGATTAAGTGAGTGAAACAATATGGTACATAAATGCATTTAAAAAAGGGTATATAAGTGCAAAGGTATGGAAACATTAGGGTATTTAATTAAACTATATTTTATTGTAGGAGAACTCTAATTACATTTTTTGAGAAAGAAATCTTTGCCAAAAAAAATACTTATTTCTGCTAAAATCTGGCACACAAAGGAGGAAAGCAACAGTTTAAATGCCTGATAATATGAACTTTGACTGATATTTATGAAAGCTTTAAGCCAAGTCTTATGTTTATCAATTTCTCAAATCTGGTTGTTGTAACTTTCAGCAATACTAATCACAACAAAGTGAATTACAAAGGGAGGGAAACTTTTTCCCTTTAAACTATGATACAAAGTATAATAGCATAGACATCCTGAAAGCGTATATAATTGTGTACAGAAACTTAAAATGAAAATGAGATGAAGCTAGCTTATCATCTGCAATCAATGCCATGTGTTATTTATCATTGACGGAGAATAATACGATCTTATTAGAGCACCGATGTTGGAGCTACATCATCTCGCTCCATGCTAGTCCACAAGACCGTTGTCATCAAGGTTGGTCAATACGCAAAATTGAAAAATGGTTGGGTTTGTCAGAGCGAAAATGATAGATTGTTTCGGCAAGCTATGTTTTACAAGAGAGATATCGGTACTCTTTGTTATGGTGAATGGATTGTTGAGAAGGAGGCAGGGATGAGGGAGTTATATATTATTGAATGTAGAGGTTATGATACGGAGGAGATGTAGAGGGTTTTGATTTGAATTAGTTAAAGAATCTTAAAAAAATTACATATTGCACTAATATATTGAAAAACTTATTATAAAACTTTGAAATAAAAGAGCTAAAACTTGCACACAAGTCTATCATTTCTCTACATTGTGGAATTTCAGGATTCACGAGCAACAGAGTTGATGATTTTATAGATAATTGAAACTCACCTAAAAATAAAACAAACGTAAAATTAAAAGATTTTCACATCATTTTAAAACCATGCTTGTCGTTATTTTTTTTACCTAAATAACGTCTACCAATTACGCTTAGCAATGCAACAACGGGTTTCATATCTTTCAAATTCTCCAAAGACGATCCTTCAATCTCCGCTAAATCGCCCCATAGTGTCATCGAAATTTGATCAAACCTAAATTTTTAAAAAACATTAGTTTTCTTACCAATAATCAGTACATAATAATAAACAATAATATTAAATTCTTACTCTTTATTCATAATTATGACCTCCCTTCTTTTGGAATTGGGATTGCTAAAAATTGACTTCACAATTGTTACAAACTCAATAACATCTGCAATGGAGAAATTTTAGTGATTATTAATATGTAGAAATATTCGCATAATATTTTTTTAAAAACTTACCAAAATACATTATTCCATCATCAAAAGCAGAAGCATCTTTAAATGAAAGGAATGTTCGTTTCAACTTTTCCAATGATACAATTTTTTTTGTTTCTCGAATGATTATCTTTGTTGTTAGTGCCAACTCCATTTCTCAAATTATTTGGAGGCTTTACTTCTCCATTGGTTATAGTATACGTCTCTCCCTTTATCAATAAACGACTGAACTTTTCTATCAGCTTATTAAATAAAATTACTTGAATAAGTGTTCCCTACAAAAGTCACAATGTAGAATAAAACACATAATCATGGTAATATGAAAATTACATGGGATAATAACAATGTGAAATTCGTATCACCTCTTCATCAATTAGAATCATCTTTTGCTTATTCCCTTCTCCATTCTTAAAGGAGTATAATATTACGTAAGACACGAACATTTATACTCTATTGTTTTTGATAAATTTTTATCTCTCGGATCGGGATGTTAACTTGATCATTAGTTCCATCTTGATCAGATGACACGCTTCACGAAAAAAATATAATTTATAGAGATAATTTGGAGTTTATACCTTACAAAAAAACATGTTTTTACTAACCTTTTTGAATCACATAGTGTTGCTTCCATCTCTACCTTTTTTATTTTTTTTGTTAGAATTTGATAAGATTTTGTAAGATGGAAGTTGAGTATGGATTATATTTATATGAGATAGAAGAAACAAAAGTGTAAACAACATTTATTAAATATTATTTGTAACCGATGTCTCTTCTAAACGCACAAATAATATTAATAAAGTAGTGAGGATTATAGTTAATTGTAACTGATGTCTCTTCTAAACGCACAAATAATATTTAATAAAGGAGTGACGATCAATTATGCGTGAAATTAATATTTATAAACACACAAATAATATTTGATAAAACAATTCTATCTTATCTACAATGGTTATAGATTAATATTTATAAACGCACAAATAATATTAATTATAAAGGAGTGACGATCAGTTAATTAATAATAAAGGATATAAAGGAGTATTGAGTGATGATCAGTTAATAAAGGATATAAAGGAGTATTTATAAATATTAATTTCACACATAACTGATCGTCACTCCTTGATAATGTTATTAATTTACAACGGATATAAAGGAGTGAAGATTAGTTATGCGTGAAATATTTGTGAATTTTCAAAATATAAACACACGCATCAGTCACAAATAATTAGAGGAGTATTTATTAGATAACATTTAGTATATAGTTATGAAGGGAAGAAATAAGTTGTAACTCATGTCTTAACAATTGTTAAGGTTATGGTTTATGCATGTGTCTATATGTTTTATTGTATGTATGTGTTATGTTTGTATGTATGCCTTTAAACATAAATTTGTATGTTTTATGTATGTGTTATCCTATGTATGTATATGTTTTAACATAAATTTGAGGGCATTCTTGGAAGAAATGTTTTAACATGCCAACACACTTTTATAATAATATTAGATATGAACCTAGTACTTGGAAAAATCTTGATAACAAAGCGAGAGACATTTTAGTTGAGAAGGGATTTGACAGAGAATTGAATATTGACTTTCCATTAGACGGAGACCGTAGGCATTTTTCTTATGCACATTATTCTAGAAAATTGAGTAATGGAGAAATAAGTGATCGGAAATGGTTGATTTACTCTAAACTCGTTGATAAAGTCTTTTGCTTTTGTTGTAAATTATTCAAATCTAATAGCAATACAAGTTCATTGGCAAATAACGGATTGAAAGATTGGAGTCATATTTGCAAGAGACTATCTGACCATGAAAATAGTATTGAGCATATGACTAATATGAGCTCTTGGAATGAGCTAAGATTAAGGTTGGGGAAAAATGAAACAATTGATAATGAGTTGCAAAAACAAATTATGATGGAAAAAGAATGATGGCGACAAGTTTTGATTAGAATAATAGCCGTCATAAAATGTCTTGCTAAAAATAATTTGGCTTTCCGAGGATCTAATGAGAAGCTTTATCAAAATAATAATGGTAATTTTTTGGGACTTATTGAGATGATTGCAGCGAGGATCTAATGAGAAGCTTTATCAAAATAATAATGGTAATTTTTTGGGACTTATTGAGATGATTGCAGAATTTGATGTAGTAATGCGGTAATTTTTTGGGACTTATTGAGATGATTGCAGAATTTGATGTAGTAATGCAAGAGCATGTTAGACGTATTCAAAATCATGAAGTTCATTATTATTAATTATCTTAGCAACAAAATACAAAATGAGTTAATTTCTCGTTTAGGCCTTGCTGTTAGGAGCTCTATCATTAAGACAATTAAAGAAGCAAAATATTTTTCTGTAATTCTTGATTGTACTCCAGATATAAGTCATCAAGAACAAATGGTCCTAGTTGTATGTTGTGTGAATATGTCCAATAATCAAATAAAGATAGAAGAGTACTTCTTGGAATTTGTGAAGGTAGATGATACATCTGGACTGGGGCTCTTTAATGAATTGTTAAGTGTATTAAAATTACTTGATCTTGATGTTGATGATATTAGAGGCCAAGGTTATGGTAACGGTTCTAACATGAAAGGTAAACATCAATGTGTTCAGAAAAGATTACTTGAAATTAATCCGAGAGCATTATATATGCCATGTGCTTGTCATAGTCTCAATCTTACTCTTAGTGATATGGCACATTCATGTGTTAAAGCTATCTCATTTTTTGGAGTTGTGCAACGTATATATTCATTATTTTCGAGTTCTACTAAGCGGTGGAAGATTTTAATTGATAATGTTCCTTCATTTACTGTGAAATCTTTGTGTAATACTCGTTGGGAGAGTAGAGTAAAAAGTGTAAAAGCCATTAGATTTCAAGCTCCTCACATAAGATTGGCTTTGTTAGAATTATATAAAACTTCAGAAGATGCAAAAACAAAGAGTGAAGCTGAAAGTTTGGTCACTACAATTGAGAACTTTGAATTTTTACTTGGTATGATTATTTGGTATGATGTTTTGTTTGCTATTAACATGGTGAGCAAAAAATTACAAAATAAAAATATGAATATTAACACTAATATGAATCGGGTGAGAGATGTGATGTTATATTTTGAAAATTTTAGAAATGATGGATTTGAGAAGAGTTTGGATATTGCTAGAAGTGTTGCATTTGATATGAAGGTGGATCCTACATTTCCAACAAAACGTCGTATCATTAGGAAAAAACAACCTGGTGAAACTGATCATAATGAAGAAATACAATCCACAGAGGAGTCTTTTAGAGTTAATTATTTTTTAATTGTTGTGGATATGGCAATCACTTCATTGAAAGAGAGATTTGAACAACTAGAGACATTTGAAAGTATTTTTGGGTTTTTATGTGATTCAGATACTTTGAAGTCATTGGATGATAGTAAATTAAGAAATTGTTGCAATCATCTTGCAAGTGTTTTATCTCATAATTATTCATCTGATATTGATCTTAATGAAATGTTTTCTGAATTAAGAGTGCTACAAAAAACTTTACCAGAAGTATCAATGACAGCAGTCCAAATTTTGGAATTTGTTAAGCAAGCTGATTGTTATCCAAATGTTTCAATTGCCTATCGAATCTTATTAACTGTGCCTGTATCTGTAGCAACAGCGGAGAGAAGTTTTTCAAAATTGAAGTTGGTCAAAACCTACTTGCGTTCAACAATGGCACAAGAAAGATTGAACAATTTGGCTATTCTAAGCATCGAGAATGAGATGTTACAAGACATAAACGTTGATTGTATTATTAATGACTTTGCATCAAATAATGCTCGAAGAAATTGTTTTCAGTAATTTTGTAATCTTATATTCATTTCATTTCAATAAAATATCATTGTTATAAATAGACAGTTTATCAGTTAAGGGCCCCATTTTTTAATTTTACCTAGGGCCCCAAAAATCTCAGGACCGGCCCTGATTAGAGATAGGAACTAAAAAGAACTTTATTTCAAAGCAATTAAGAAAGACTTTAGAAAGAACCACGACCTTAGATTAGAATGAGCAAATCATTAATTTGCTTAGTCCTGAAGATATTGAGCCTTATATAGAGCGATACAAATATATCCATATTGGATTAATTCAAGTAGATTTTAGACCCTTGACCTTACAAGGACTTAACGCATCGTTACTAGCCTGTTTACGTGATGCAAGATGTCTGAATTGGACACAATCTTTGATGGGTATCATGGAAACTAGTTTATGTAACAAACCTGTATACTTTACTGTATACCATAATCTGAGTTTATCTCTAATTGTTCCTAATATCTTAGAAGCTATGAGCCTTAACATTAAGACTCATGGATATGAATTTTTACCTGGATCAGAAACAATTACGATTATATACCGCATCCATTATAAAGCTTTAAGTACGTTAGCACCTAAAGCTAAAGTGCATACAAAGCCTGAAAAGACAGTCTTAGTAGAGACTAATTTACTTTCGTCCTATATCGTTGTAAACAGACAAATTAAATGGAACGAAGTAAACTTTCATGATAGTTGGGTTCTACCTTACGCTATTCAGCCTCAGTCAATAATAAATCAAGAAATTGATCAAATCATTCAAACTGCTGATGGTGAAGTTGAAGTAGTCTTCAACCCTTCAAAGACAATAAATTGTCGTATGTTACAACTTCATCTAGAAGATCTATTTCTAGATCTGATTCTTTAAGAATCAACGAGGTTAGAGGAAATTAATATATCTCAAAACAATACACCTCATCCGATATATAAAGAGAAATAAAAGCTTTCTCCCACAAGCTCTGAAATGAGCTTCCAAATGTAAAAATTGTTTTACGGATTTTACACCCAACAGTGAATTACGAGAATTTCTTAATATAGAATTCCAATGTAAAAGTCATGAATCATTCAGAGAATGGTTCTTTAAAAGTTTCTCTGATAGAGAACAACAAATCTTTAAATCAAGTTATTATGAAACACTTGATAAAAATCAGAAAATAGAATTCTTTGTTCCTTGGTTCTAAATTTTTATATTCGAAAGGAAGAAAAGAGAATTTGAGTACTTGAAGAACATTATAAACAATGAAAATCAAGTACTTGTGCATCAATCAAATCTCTTTATCCTCCAACGGAACCACTAAGACTTACTGGAGTTTCAACATCAACTCTAGAAGCAACAGCTTTTATGAAGCCCACTGAATCTAGTGATGAAACTTTAAAAGAGCTTAATAAGCTAATAAAACAGAGTAATTACTCAAACATACATCTTCAAGTAGTCGGCCAACACCTTACTCGAATCGAAGATGTAGTTGATAGACTTGTTCAAAAATTGAATACTAGCATTCCCTCTCTAATAAGGTCAGAGGGTGTTAGGGCTCCTGTTATACATACAGAAAAAGCCACAATTAAGCCACCCCTAGATATATCTGGGTTTAATACCAGTGAAAAAGTAACTTTAGAAGTTATTGAAGCTTTATCAAAAAAGCTCAGTACTTCTAAATTACTTACACTTGATGGTGAGCAATCTACTTCGTGAGTTATTCATACTGACACTGAAATATCTGACGATGATAATAGTTTAGTTAAACAAGATCAGGTATTGGAAGTAGAAAATCAATTCTCTACTATGAATAAAATCACAACATGCCCTAAACAATTAGTGTTACTATTATAAGAGACCTACTCCTATAGATGTATTATTCGAGGAGAATGATACATACATACAAGCTGATTAAAACGACAGAAATATTTATGAATGGAATATTGACGGTTTATCCGACAATCAAATATATTCCACAATGCATCACATATTGATGTATTCCACTATCTGTAATTCTGATAAGCTTATAGCTTCCTACATTACCATTTCTGCCTACATAACTATCTCCGTAAGAAAAAACTTAGCCATTCATGGCTCTGGTACCAATTTTAAAACAAAATATAATAAGTAAAAAGATATAAGACTTACAGTTTGAAGCCTGCAAGTTCTACAAGAACTTCCGGTTGCTCCAGTTTATTTCATTAACTTCTTTTCTACAAAGCTTTAGATCGGTTAACCTTTACAAAGAGGAAGAGAGAGAAAGTAAAGAAAACTAAATATCAGGTAGAGAGTGAAGTTTTATTCCTTTTACTTAAAATTCTAAGATTAAAAGTAAACACGCTGAACTAAAAATTCTTCTGCCTTATTTATAACTGAGAAGAGAACTTTTTTTATTGATTGCCTTTAGACAGCTGGTTGGAGAAGATCTAAAGTGAACACATTATTGATGACACTTTTGTTCTGATGCGCATTATTTCTTAGCATCTTTTTATCGGTGGAATCTTTCGTCATTGCATGTGTCACTTGGCACTAAGAGCGGCTCCCCGAGTCTCAGCTAAAAGTAAATCATAAGGTGTCGGGTACATTGTGGGCCTCATCGCGCACCGAATCTCTTTTTTTTTAATCTTATCTTTTAGGTGACAACTTAGCCTTTCCTAATCAATATAATTGAAGAGTAAAATATAACTTGTTAGAGTAATAAATTTATAACTTTAAAGAAGTCGGTATGACTGTCGGTAAGTGATAGTTTACAACTATTCAATATCTTTATCTTTTACATTTGTGGGAACTCCCATAGCTGCTTCTCACATTTCTTCTGCTTTTTCCTTATAAGGATCCTGAGCATCATCCAGTAAGGATACATCTATTCCTAGAGTACTATTTGCGGATTTTATTGACATTGTATCACTATTGTCAAATACTTCGAAGAATTATTTCTTCATATGCTCAAGATATTTTTGCTGAATTTCAGCTTCTGTAGCTTGAGGATATTTCCTTTTCATTGTTTTTGCTAGTTTAACCATAAGATTTTCATTTTGAATTTCCTGGGTTGAAGTATTATTAAGGATTTTATTATTCCTTTTAATGATTTCTATCTGCTTCACTTTGTCTTGGACATTGACACTCGTCCACCATTTGCTATGATGTTTTCTTTAAATAGATGGTAGATGAAGTTAATTGAGCTAATAAATCCCTATCAAATTGGGCTTAGGTAATTAAGTATAAAAATACTTCTCGGGCTTAGTTGCTTAATCAACTTAGGCTTAGAAAGATTGAATCATCACTTTGGAGTTCAGGTTTTTATTGATGCTCATTGTTTGCATTTTTTTTGAGTTAGCGTGTGTGTGTATGTACATATAATGTATAAAATTTTGGGGGAAAATTACTTATTGTAAATAAAATGTTATAATTTTGATGTGTCTTACTGTTTAAGACCAACCTTCTCTCCCAATAGATTTTTTGTAAAAATTTTCACACCCAAACCCCTTATTTTATATCCTATTTATTACCTATTGCAATCAACAAAAGCCATTGTATTAGCTTTGAGCACCAAGAAATAAATCTCAACCATTACTTGATTCTGTTATGAACTAATTGATTGGCCAATCGGTTGGCTAATAGATTAGTCAATCGATTGGTTATTCGATTGAGTAAACGATCAATCGACTAATCAATTAGCCAACCAATTGACCAATTGATTAGTTCCTAACAAAATTTCATTCTTTGTTGACTTGTTGACCCATTGTTTCTTGATCTCTTGGGCTTTTGTAGGACCTTAGACTTCAATAAATGGTAGAAAATTAAGGGAATTTGGTTCTTTTGAGCTCTTATTCATTTATTCTCCATTACCTTCAAATTAAGATAAAATATTCTTATTAGTTGGTATATTTATTCAGATAAAATAGTTAATGAGAGTATAAAAGAGTAATAAAATGTGATGATTATTTGGCAATTGATAGATTGTTTGAATGTGACATAACATGGTTGAACACAAGTCTTATTAGAATTATCCCTCTAGGAATGTAGTGGTTTGAACCATATTAAATGGTTAAAGTTCCAAATTAATCTTAATCGCCTCTTGTGAATGGTAAAAATCAATTAACTATATATGGATGTTCAGATAAAATTTATATTTCTTTATTAGCCAAATACATCGGGCATATCAAATGATGTCCCTTCCGGATCAAGAACCATGAGGCAACTATTTTTAAATTAGGCTAATTAGCATTTAAATACCTTATGGTATCCCCTAGTATGCACTTTTGGCCCTTCAATATCTTCTTTTATGCAAACTCTCTCATTGATACTCTCATCCGCATGATAGGAGTCAAAATTTGGTATACAGAATCTTGTTAATAATTTTTAAAGAAATAAAAATGGTTTCAAATTTAACTAATCGCATCCTTAGATCTCGTGTCATTTTTCTAGACTAATAACTAAATTAATTCATGTGAAATTAAGGACTAACCCACTATATTAAAACTCTCAAGTTTCTTAAGTTGTGTTGAGGGCTATATTTGTGTTGAGGGTTATATTTTTATATTTTAACATGCATTGTACACTTGGAGCACTCTTTTTATGGGTTAAAACTTAAAGTCATGACGTATGAGTGTATGACACATAACGAACAAATTCATATAGGAGGGGGATTGTCACGAACTAAACAAGGATACGTACACATTATTAACTTGCATGCAAATAAACAACCATATATATTACCTAATCTAGAAAGAAGATTCTTGTATATGAAAATTATTTATCTCGATGAGACGGAGTTAATCAAATTTACAGATTTTCATAATCTCATTACTATCACCCATTTTTAGGAAAATTCTAAAAATAATCAACTTAGTTTATTTTTAGTAATAAAGCTGCAGTCAATTTAGATTAAGAAACAAATTCAATTTGACTTAATATGAACCCGTTTATTTTCTCTATTGTAAGGTGTCTTTTAAGTAGTTTTAAATTATTTCTTTCTTTTATGAATTATATTCCAATTAGGAGTGCTTTATTTTTCTATTTAAGAAGAAGAATTATAAACCCTATTCGTATATCACTTTTATTAATAAAATTTATTTAATTATATTTTTCTTTATGGATTCAGGTATTGTTCTTTGTGGATTCAAAGTGCACCTCTTAATAGATTCTAAGGCTTATCACTAGCCATTGTGTTAATTGGTATCAGAGCTATGTTTTCAATCTAATTGTAAGCTATGAAACCCCTATTACCCAAACTCATATTGAGACTCAAATGGTGCAACGTGCATTGGAAATTGAGAGTTCAAACCCAGGACGAGTTAGAGATCGTGCTCATGGTCGCCAAAAATGTGATCCAACTTTGCAAGATGAATTCAGTAGTGAAGAGGGTTTATTATCTTTCAATGGGAAACGTGATGTAGATGATTTTCTTAATTCGATTAATTAGGTGAGGAGGTTTTTCGGGTAACTGGGAATTGCAAAAGATCAAAAGGTTAAGCGAGTAGCCTACAGCCATAAGGGTAAGCACCTTTTGGGTGACAGTCATTATATGAAGAACATGCCCATCAGCAAAAGCAAAAATCTGATCGTGGGAAAAGATGAAGAAGTTGTTAAAAGTTCATTTTCTTCCTACATATTATTATTTGTTCAATCGATATCTGAGTTCACACTCTATTCATGATCAATGAGAGATTAAGCAATCTCAATATGACCTAAGCAAGACCTTAGAGTTATGAAGAGCATGAAGAAGCTAAAAAAAAGAAAAACCACCGCTAAAGCAATATACCTTCTGCACGAGATGCAACATGATGCAGAAGGCTTATAATGTTATCATTGATAGTAGTAGTAGCAAGAATATTGACTTTCAGCCTGAAGTGGAAAAGTTGGGTTGTAAGCTAGAGAAACACCCTATCTCATGCACAATCGATTGTATTTGCAAGGGTAATGATGTGCAAAACATTGAGGTGTGTCAGATACAAATTTTCATTGGCTGCTATGTTGATGAGGTGCTATGTTATATGGTTGAGATGGAAGATTGCCATATGCTTTTAGGTAGGCCATGTCATTTTAATATTGGTACCATCCACAGGGGCAGAGATAGTGTTTATATCTTTAAAAAGGATAAACATAAAGTTGCAATTTATGCCTCTTGCAGAAAAGAAGCCATCCAAGATGGAGACTACTAAAAAGAATAAAATTTGATAGTAGACAATGAGGCTTTCACAGAAAACTTGAAACAATTTGAAGCAATCTATGCGTTGCTTGTATTCGGAAAAGAATGACATTTCCCTACTGATATTCCACCTAAGGATAAAACCCCTGTTACAATTGAGATTACTGGTGTTGACGGTGATATGTCAGTAAAGATAGATATTACACATGGAATTTCAAAAGCTATTGCAAGTGGTATTGCACTTACTAATGGTGTTTCGATTGAGGAGAAGGGTATAATAGAGATTGAGGTAATTGATGATATGTGTAATTTGCTTGGTGTAAGGTTCATAGCAAAGGAGATAAAAAAAATTATTATATTTTGTTCATAGATTCGAAGTTCTTTGTGAATCTAGAGATCGTTCTTTGTAAATTCAAAGAGCACCACAAGCAAACTAGCGTGCATCCGAAGGATCAGAAGCATACAACTTTCAGAATACCCTCGGGGGTATATTGCTATACAATAATGCCCTTTGGTCTAAAAGATACTGGAGCAACTTATCAACATGCGATGAACATGATCTTTCATGAGCATATATGCAAAACGGTAGAGTGCATCGTAATCAAAAGTCATCGCAAAGAAGATCGTGTAAACAACTTGAGAATAGTGTTTGAAATCATGCGAACACACACAACTAAGTCTTTTTTGGGAGTATCATCAGGAAATTCATTAGATTTATTATAACATTCAAAGGGATACACGTAGACCCAAAAAAAGTGAAAGATATACAAGAGATGCCACCTTTGAGAAATCTCAAAGAACGCAAAGGTTTGCAGAGACAAGTAGCTTACATCCATAGGTTTGTAGCTAACCTATCTAGAAAATGTTAACCATTTTAGAGGTTGATGAAGAAAGGCATTTCATTTGTTTGGGACAATGCCTATCAAAAATCTTTTGACGAGGTTAAAGAGTATCTCATGAAGCTACCCGTCCTAGCTGTGCCAGTGTCAGGTAAGCCTTTGCTGATCTACGTTAGAGCTATGGATCATTCTTTCGGAGCACTTCTCATTCAAAAGGACGATGATGGACACAAACAAGCCATATATTATCTTAGTCGAACTATGAAGGGCGCGGAATATCTTTCAACCTAGTCGAGAAAGAATGTTTAGCACTAGTTTTTACAGTCCAGAAGATGTGGCACTACTTAACTGGCTAGACCATCCATGTCATCTCAAGAGTCAATTCCCTATAGATACTCATGAAAAGCCCGGGTCTCTGAATTCTAGACCGTCAAAATGGGCGATACTACTTTCTTAGTATGACATAACATTCGTACCTCAGAAAGCAGTTAAAGGCTAAGCAATTGCTGACTTCTTAGTAGATTATCTCATCCCTAAGTCTTCTAATCTTTAATTACAAGGACATTCCAGATGAGGTCTTTGAATCAAATATCATCTCGGATCACCAAGTGTGGCAACTTTTATTTGATGGTGCATCACAACGTAATCATAAATGGATGATCGTAGTAGGAGTAGGGGTAGTTCTTATTGATCCCCACGGCCATGCTCTTCCTCGGGAATATTCACTAACTAAGCAGTGTTCTAATAATGTGGATAAGTACAATGCCCTCATAATTAGTTTGCAACTCATTCAAGGCATGTGGGTGAAATACTTAGAAGCCTATGGTGATTCCAAATTAATCGCCAATCAAATAATAGGAGAATATGAGGTCCGGCTATGACCTCATACCTTACTATGAAGTGACAATGAAGCTTGCTTGATGATTTGAAGGCTTCTATATCAATTATGTAGTCCAGCTCAAGAATACTCATGTTGATGCCTTAGCATCACCCACAACTACTCTCTCTTTGACTTCTAAGTCTATCAAGAAACTTACAGTAGCCAGCCATGAGTTATGCTCTCCAAAACAGATCTTGGAAGCTAACGAGATCTATGGCATGCCTGCCCACTTCAAACTCAATGATTGACATTATCTGATCATTGACTAAGTCTTTCACGGTATATATTGCCAGACGATCCAAAATAAGCAATATTCATTCAATGAAGAGCTTCATGCATAACTCCGCTACATAGACCTTATTCCACCAATCATTTGATGGCATATTACTCTGATGCTTGTCAGCAAGTGAAGCCTGAAAGGCACTCAAGGAGGCTTGTGATAGTATATGCGGAGCAACCCAGTCCTAAACTTCAAGACCGACTTCATCGTTTAGGCTATTATTAGCCAATGATGATTGCATATGTAGTCACCTACATCAAGTAGTGTCATGCTTGTTAATTCCATGTTGACTTCCTACATCAGCTTCTGAAAGAACTATATCCGACTATTGCCTCATGGCCGTTCAAGATGTGGGGGATGGATATTATTAGGCCAATTAGCCACCATCTGCTAAAGGCCATCGATTCATTTTAGTCATCACTGACTACTTCTCCAAATAGGCCAAAGTCATCCCACTCAGGGAGGTCAAGACTTCTAACATAGTCAAGTTCTTGAAACACCACATTGTTTACCGATTTGGTGTCCCCTAGAAGATTGTCCATGACAACAGTACTCAGTTCATTAGAAAACCACTCTTCAAATTTTGTGAGAAGTTCTGAATTTAAGATGTGACTTCTATGCCATATAACCTAGCAGCTAATGGCCTAGATAAACCTTTCAACAAAACTATCATCAAGCTTTTGAAGAAATTCATATCCTCCAATAAATGAGATTGGGACAAAAAGCTCGAAGAGTGTTTATAGGCTTATTGAACAACAGTTTGTACTCCCACAGGCGCTATGCATTTGTCCTTGGTGTACGATTGTGAAGTTGTACTACCGCTGGAGGTCCAAATATCGTCATTGAGGATCATTCTGACCAAGAAAATGAAAACTAAAGAATACTATCAAAAGCGTCTTCAAGAACTAGAAGTGTTGAATGAAATGAGACTCGAAGCTTAGCAATGAAATGAGATCCGAAGCTTAGCAATGAAATGAGATCTACCAGTCTCGGATCTCGAGAGTCTTTAACAGGAGAGTTAGAGAACAATCCTTCAAAGAAGGCTACTTGGTCTTAACTATTCGTCAGCCTATGGTCATGGCACACAAGACTACAGACAAATTCCAACGAAGTGGGAAGGTCGTTCGTAATAAAGATAGTCTACTCAAATAGAGCATATTGCCTGATTGACCCAAATGACAATAGACTCATGGCGCCGATCAATGGAAAGTTTCTTAAGGAATACTACCCTCGATCAATGGAGAGTTGTTGGTCACGTTTAAGTTTCTACCTCTGATCTAAAAACCTCAACAAAATCCCTAACGAATCATCAAGTTAACACCACACCCTTATTTTACTCTAAATACCTTACTACCATCATATTAATACGACACCTCTGAACAATTTGCTTTCCCAATGATCTGATTGATTAAAATTACGCCTTTGTTGGAACATTTTGTCGACCGATTAATATTACACCTCTGTCAACTTGTCTTTCTAGATTTGACCAGTTAACATTACACCTCTGTTAATCCACCTTTGTAAAAAAAATCGATTAGCTAACATTACACTTCCATCAATTTCTTACTATTAAGTTAACACTACACTTCCAAATGCAAGTTATCCTCTAGACTCTTTTGAATCTGACTAGTTAACATCACATCATTGTCTAACATTCTATTTGATACGTTAACATTACACCTTTGTCAAATAATCTAGTATTATCATGTTAACACTACACCTTTGAATAGTACCAACTTAACAAAACATGATACCTTAACACAACACCTCTATCAGTTTGATTTCATCACTTTTCTCCCCAGCAAATTTATCGATATGATATATTAACATTACACCTCTATCGTATACCCATATAAAGCTAGATGGCAAAAGTTCTTTATTATAATTAGAAGAGCTAAGCTATTACAAAAAGGAGACTACTGATGAGATAAGGATTTGATATGCTCAATGTGCGTGGCCAACTCAGCGTCCCTAGCATCAAGAGCACCTTTGAGAGCTCGTTCTTTCAGAACTTCTAGATCAGTGGGAATGGCCTGAACTTTGACGACCTCTAATCTAGCCTCTTCAGCTCGAAGTTGAGATGCTTTGAGAGCTCGCTCCGTGAACAATTCAAAAGACTTGATTTCAAGCTCCTTCATCTGTTCTTGAGCAGTTTCCATTCTAACTTGAGCCTCGGCTATATTGGCCTTGGTCTTATTGATGGTAGCTTCATGTTCAAGGATCACGTTGTCAATCTCTATACGCTTACCATCAACATTTGCAAGATAGACGGTCAACTCTTGGAGCTTTTGGCTGATGTCACCTATCTCCTTATGAGCAGCTTCGTCATGCTCCTAGCATTTGACCATGAGATGACGCTACTCGAATTCTGTAGTGGCGCAATGTCAGCCTTGAGTAGGCATTGCAATCCTTAAAAGTAAAGCTCAGTCTCATCGATCATTCTCTTGTATGGAACAGCATGTTCATTGCCAGCAATTGTTATACGGACACCGAGCTAATTCCGTAACAAGCAAATAGAAAGAGAAGACAAGCTCCTCCAGCAGCCAATACATTATTAACTGTATAGACCATGAATTTTGATACTAATTAAAATAAATTTTTAGCATTTTAAAATATTTAATTATTAATTTTAAAGGAGTATTTGTATTTTTCTCGATTTCCTATAAATTTCTATTATTTAAAAATCTAATTATATATTTATTTAAATGATTTTGATATTTATAAATTTATTTTGTGCGGTAAAAATTTCTAGAATTAATTTGTTGTGTTATCGGTGCTATTACATATTATTTTAAATAATATGTTGTACTATTAATATTATTACGTAATATTTCGTATAATACTTTGTATTATTAATTACGTATTTTGGTATAATTTGTTGTATTATCTTGACTATTACATAATATCTGTCGTATTAGTATAACTAGTACGTTTTACTATGTAGATAATTATCCCATAATTATTTGATTTTAAATGTAAGTAAATATATTTTATTTATTAATTATTTCTGTTTAATTGTACAATATGAGTATTTTTCGACTATTTCGTATCAATTATTGTAATAGCACAACATGTACGTTTTTAATTATAGATAATTATTCTATAGTTAGTTTACTTTTTAAATACCCGTAATTATTTATTTTTGTTTAATTTTCCCTAATTATTCAATTTGATCCTTAATTAATTTCTTTTATGTTTAGTATTTTAACCCTAACCTAACCTAACCTAACCTATATATAGGTTCTCTAGGGGTGAGCACGGTTCGGTTCAAACCGAAAAAACTGACCGAACCGACCCGAACCGACCCGAAAAAAGCGGTTTTATGAGTAAGGCGGTCACCGCCTCCCCCTCCCCTTGGCCACTCCCTCATCGTCGACGAGCATCCACGCCCTCTTAGAGCCGCCCTCGTCTCCTCTCCAGTCCTCCACGCCATCGAGCCTTCGCCGAAGCCCCCAACCAAGCTCCGACAGCCTACATCACCCGTAAACACCCACTCCTTGTAGCCACCACCAGCCTCACCGACGAGCATCGTCGAGATCCCGCAGCTCTCGCCGGAGCTCTTCCCGACGTCGTACCCCGCGTCGGATCCGACCCGCGCCGTCAGCGTCGATACGTTCGACAAAACCCCTAGGTAAGATCCCACTCTCCCGTTTCGTAGTTTGATTATTTACATTTTTATGAATTATTTGCATAGTTTAATTGTGACGTATTTATCTGCGTGGGATTGTTTGCTGAAGAATATTAATTATATCATGGTAATATGATAAATGATATTTTCAGAATAATTATAATGAATTAAAAGAATTTAGTTCGGCAAAAGAATCATTTTTAGATAATTATAATAATTTAAAAGAATTTATTTGGAAAATGAATTAGCTTAGATTAATTGTTAAGCAAAATAATTTAAAATGAATTAATTTAGAAAAAGATTATTTTCTGATTATGTAGCTGCTGTTTATGATTTATAATTCTTATTTTGATTTTTTGATATGCTATGATATTATTGCACATGATTAGTCACATTGATTGTTCCATGTTGTGATTGAGAATCATTAGGAGTTTATGACTATAGTGACCTGTATGACACAGTTAGGATCTAGAACCCCATGTGTAGTTGAGCTGGAATTACGAGAATTGGGGTGAGAAGTCTTGGTACATGTGAGCAGTTGTGATTGTTGATGTATATTCCAGGATCGCGCCGGTGAAGTTTGTGTAGTCACCGGGGTGGGTCCGAGGAGTTGTGATATGTGATTGTTGATTATTTCCAGGCTCGCACCAACGATATTCTTGTGTAGCGTTGGGGTGGGTCTGAGGTGTTGTGATATGTGATTGTTGATTATTTCCAAGCTCGCACCAACGATATTCCTGTGTAGCGTTGGGGTGGGTCTGAGGTGATGTGATATTGTGATTGTTGATTATTTCCAGGCTCACACCAGTGAAATTCCTGTGTAGCACTGGGGTGGGTCTGAGGGGGCAGTGAACCGTTACGTGTGGATGATTTGTGAACAACCGGTTATTCGTGAATATGAGTTTTGACTATATGTGAGAGGTAGACCAGTGACCTGTATAGGATGGCTAGTTGCAAGACTTGTTTCTTGGCTAGGTATGAGTTCTTGTGAGATATAGGCCAGTTGTGTTTCTTTTCATACATAGATCGAGATTAATATTTAATTATTTTCAATTCGAGACATATGGTATATACATGAGGGTTTCCTTGTTTGGATTATTACGCTCGACGTACTACGTCTCTTGTTTTAGATTTTTAAGTATTAATTTCATCTATTGTATGATCTTGTTGCTTGGATGATTAGACTGATCACTAGCTGCATGACCTCGTTACCTGATCGATTTTGGATGCTTTATGTTATCATGATTTAGTAGTGTTTTCATGTTGATTTGTGGATTTCAGTTGTACGTTCTTTTGTTGTTTCTGTTATCGTATCGTTTTTCGCATTGGATTTTCGTTCGTTCTATTTTCTTTGTGGGGTCGGGTCTTGCCGTGCGCCATGCACCTGACGTACACCTGTTTTCTCTGGTGTACGTCAGACTTAGGGGAAGAACAGGTTCAACAGGAGCCATAAGATTCTTAGCAGGAGTGCCTTGTAGATGAAGCAGAAGAAGAAGCCGAAGTTTAGTTATTCCCTCCAGTTGTTCGATGGTCTTAGCTTATTTTTGTAGTTCTTTCTTTTCATTGATCGATGTATTTTTGTATCTCCTCAGCATTCATTTGTTCAGTTTTGTATAAGGGCATGTTTATTTTTGTATCTCCTCAGCATTCATTTGTTCAGTTTTGTATAAGGGCATGTTTGACCCATATTTTTATGTCTCGGATGTTATCCCATTTGTGATATGTATTATTTTATTCTGTGTTGTTCATTATATTCTTGTTGATTGTGATCGGGGACCTGTGGCTTCACATTGTACTTATTTCCAGACGCTTAACGTATTAGGTTGAGGAGAAACATTTATTTTTATTTATTCTCCTTGATCTAATACGTCGCGGGCTTGTTCACGTTCCGATTCCCTGGTATTTTGGGAAGCGGGGCGTGACATTAACACTTTGGTTAAAGAGTCTCATCAAACTCTCAATGAGAATATGAATCTTCGACTCAACCATATCATCATAATTAGGAGATTGAGGAATCTCCATGTGATGTAAAGGGCATGCTTCAGTTTAGACCGTTTAAGAATCAATTGCACTAGGAAAAGTAGCTGGCGAAGCTTGATTTTGACGGCCACCTGGCAAGAAGAACAACACTAATGAAGCCAACACGCTCGAAATGTCCATCATAGCATAAGAAGATGGAGTTGTCACAACTAGTGATTTAGAGGACCGTATGACTAACGCCGACATCGTTGTCACATCCACTAGTGCATTTGCAAAACTAGTAGCCGCAACCTCTAGCTCAATCAATTTGTCCCCCGCCTCGACAAGCTCATCTTCAAAATGAGGCTCAAGGATTGGTGGGACCGCCACACCAATTCCTTATGGGATCGAAGAGATTGGTACATCATCGGCATCAGAATTAGAAGACACAACAATGATCAGCTTGCATCACACAACAAAAATAGGGTAGGACTTGCTACTATGGCAGCCTCATGCTCAGATTCAGGTTTGAGGATTTCTATTGCACCAGTAGCCAATTCAGGTTCGCCCTCTGTAGGAATGGTCACGAGAGTTGCTTCCATACCAGCTTCTGGTTGAACTTCATCATCTATGAGAAATCGAACAAAGCGTTAGTGATAAAAATAAAATAACTACACAAACCTGATAAAAAAGGATCATACATGGGATGTAGGAGGACTCGCCTATATCACCCTCAAAACTAGTGTCATTTGGATCAAAAAAGTAGGTATCGATCTCGTAACCGACCCTCTCTTCATCATCTAAATCCTCTTGATCAACAGAAGCAGGATCCTTACCTACAAATAAGAAGCACAAGTCACTCGAGTGTATCTAGCAAACCAAAATAAAGATATGAACAAAACTTACTAAATCGACTACAGCCTTAATCACAGGTTCCTATGTTAGAACCATAGAAGGATCCTCCCTTGTGTTTATAGGGCCCTCTAGTGTGTGACTTGGTTGCTCCATTCACCTCTTCTTTGACGGCACCTGTGGGCATTGGACTTGTAATAGTCTTTTCTCATGAGCCCCTCTATCGGCAATTCCTCAATGAATAGTTGACTCTATCGGTTCTCGAATGCTGATACCAATAGATCTTTGTGGTAGCAATTGTTCGATTGGCACCCTTGAGTTTTCTTCATCCTCTAACCCAACCTATGCTAAGTATTCTTGAAGTCTGGGAGCTTTACTCTTGGAGTCCTTCCTGAAAGTCTCCTTGTACTTTCAGATGATCCATTACAAACTAGTTTGTTCACCTAAAAGTTGGAGTTGGGAATATTCACTGTGCTATACCACTTATAAAACCATAATGTCATATAAAAGTTAAGGATGTTGTGAGGTAGCATAAATGTGGCTCCAGTAGCGCCAACAACAAAGTGATATCAAGCACGAGCACTGTTGACAGGACTTCCTGAGCGCAACAACCATGTACTTGGGTTGCCGACAAAAAGATAATCATACTTAAACTATCGTGCGAATCGACAAGACAAGTAGGGTTCAATATTACACTCAGTCCTATTAAACAGTGCAACAAAATGACTTGCTCTAATATTGACCAACCAATTAAAACAACCACTGGTCAAATAGGTAAATCCTTTCACGCCGGAACCGTCTTCGAACTCATCCCTAAGATTAGTGTTAGCAACTTTAGGGGAAACAACAACAACAACGATAATGCTCCTTATTTTGTATGATCCGGTGAATCCCCGTAATGTAACTTGGTAGGCCATCTTACACATTTTTATCTCTGGAGCAATGAGACTCCTTCTTCACGCTCGGTAGCAGCAGACATGAGTGAGGAACAGTGAAGTGTATACCATAGCACCAAATAAGTGTATGGTAGTTCCACTCAGGGATTTGGGACTCTATCATGCAGGCAATTCTCTTCCTAGCTTAGATACTTGGTGACCAACTCCCTTAACCCATGATGAATGCAACTGAGCATCGCGTGAATCAAATCCAAGCTATATTCATGAGCGATCTTCATGGGAGGGTATAACACCTTCATAGAGATGTAATATTTCGGCCGAGAGGGTATGACTCAACCTTTCAATCAGATTGATAGGAAACCTGCAAGTAAAGCTTGCTAGGAAATGAATTATTTAGCTTGATGATGAAATCTTTTGAAAGAATCTCCTGCATGGAACCCTCACTCACTCGATTTGGCAATATAGTTTATAGGACCATTGTTGATGATCCTAGTTTCTACCTCAAGATCAGTCACCAGAGAGATTGAATCAACTCTCCCCTTTTTGCTCACGTTAAGGAATAAATATTTCGCCCAAGGTACATAAGCAACATGAAGACCGATCGTGGCAGGTCTAATCGTCCAGTGACAGATGTGGAAATGACAGACTAGTTCGCAAAACACTTCACCAAGATGAATGTTGTGGCTCATAGTCGCTAACTCTACATTTATTGGGAAGAAATCTTCATATGATCATTTCCCATCGGCACTCGAGATACCTCAAACACCTCAAGTAAAGCTATCCCCATTTCCCCTGTAGGAGTGAAGAAAGTGTTACTATCAACATTATACAACTCTACAATATTGTATACCATCGGTGCACAAATAATCCACACCGTACTTAGAGGCCCATACTGTAGAATAGAGCCCCAACCTTATCAGACTCTCCCCAAAAGTAGCGAGAGCATAATCGATCAAACTAGTCCACTACTTGGTGTTTGTTGATATGATCCAGCCAAGGAACCTGGCATCCTCTTACGGGTATTGAGCATTAGCGTCGGCAAGCGGATGACTGAACACATTAGAGATTAGGAGAGCTTCATTGACGGGATCGTCATCTTTAATGAAGCTAAGATGAAAACCCACGATGTTGACCCCAAAAAGTCCTTCTTAGTGAAAGTAGCCGTCGTACTTCAGGGAACCCACTTCAAAGAAAATTGCATCAAGTGAGGAACCGCTAGGTGTTGCAAGTACATGAATGATACTTGTCGTTCTATCACTGTCAGGTAATAACAACGATCCCTTTGAATGTAGTACCAACGCTCTTTTTCCTGGTTGAATACTAAATTACCCTCAGGAGCACTGCCACTAAACAAAAATTAAGGCTTCCATGACCGATCATCCTTTAGGATAGAAAAATTGGTGCCTGTGATAAGTTACCTCTATATACGAGCGCTTCCGAGATGAATCATTTCAATTTGATCTTGGCTGCTACTTGTTTGCGTCGAAAGTTGGTTTATTCATAGAACTCATTACAACTTCAGTCGTTTACAACAAGTTCAAAAGAGCCAGTCTTTTTATAGGACTTTTCTTACACGAATAAAAAAATACAACTCTCTAGAAACACACGTAGAGGATTTTTATCACCCGCTGCTTGCGTAGAATCTTTGCCTGTGCTGGGGGTGCGTTAACCTGTGAACGACCGAATCACAGATCCAAATTAAATCGTGAAGAAGGCTTAAGGTCGATGTTTCATTTTAGAAACAAAAACAGAAGTGGTTATCTTAGCAAAGATAGATAAAACACTCTTCCCAAGATCAAGTCAAAACATAGATCTCGAGGAAACACCGAAGGTTCTTGGAAATGCTTGAAAACAATGAAGACTCTCTCTTTCTCAAGATTCACCAACTAGCTCAAGTCCCTACTCTCCCTACCTTCGTCCTTCCTTGGTATGCTCTCTCCCTATGCATATAGGTGGTAGGGGGTTATTTATAACCCCTAGAGACTGTAACTGAAGGTTGAAGTCGAAAAGGAATCGTGTCGAAGAACTCCTATTTCCGAGACAATCGTGACTATCTCAGGAGCATGGCTTGCTTCTGGCAGTTTCATAACCGCTCCCATCTTGTTTAATTACCATTATTTCTATGATTATGTACATGATTTTCGCTTGTAACGGCTCCCCCACGTTTTTGGATGATTCCCAGTAGTTATTAAGCTACGTGGATTGCACAAAACTCGAGAAAATCATCGCTAAACCCACTCTAGTTTTCGAGATAGTCGCCACTATCTCAAAAACTATGAATTGTCTCATGGCTTTCAAGACATGTTTTGTGCCTCGAAATGATGCGCTTCTCGGGTATTCCTTAGTTGACCTTTGAGTTGAAGAGATTCATTGACTTTTGTCAAAGCGTTGCAAAGATCGTTGAATCTTCCCTTTAGTTCCTTGCAATATTAGGAGTCGCCTGACGAGATAGGAAGCTTTCGAGTCGACTCAAGGCGTGTCGACTGACACCGCCTTTCGAGTCAGCACGAAGGGACTTGGCTTCGGAGGTTGGTCTTTTGTTGAGACACTTGCTAGTGTCTCAGACAAAGCCACCTCTTTCGAGACAATGGCAAGTGTCTCGGAATTCGAGTCGACTATCGTCATCTTTTGAGTCGACATGGAGGGGGTCTCGTCTCAGGTATCATCTCGAGATGTTGACTTCTATCAGCCTTTGAGTCAACACATGAGGTGTCGTCTCAGTTCGCCATTCGAGTCGACATAGGACTTGTCATCTCATCTGGTCTACATTTATCTCATCTCGACTTCAAACTATCATCTAGTCCCGGTCTCATCTCGGACAGTCTCTCGAGTTGACACAAAGGGATCTTGTCTAGGACTTTGAGTTGATTACCAACGCCTTTCGAGTCGACACGAAGGAGATCTCATCTCGGGTCTTGGCTTGGACTTTGAGATGACTACCAACGCCTTTCGAGTCGACACGAAGGGGGGTCTCATCTCAGGTATCGTCTCGAGATGTTGACTTCTATCGGCCTTCAAGTCGACACATGAGGTGTCATCTCAGTTTGCCATTCGAGTCGACATTAGAATTATCGTCTCATCTGGTCAACATTAATCTCGTCTCGACTTCGAACTATCGTCTTGTCTCGATCTCATCTCGTACCGCATCTCGAGTCGACATTGATCTTGTCTCAACTTCAAACTGTCATCTCGTCTCGGTCTCATCTTGGACCGTCTCTCAAGTTGACACTAAGGGGATCTCATCTTGAGTCTCGGATCGAACTTCGAGTCGACTACCAATGCCTCTCGAGTCGACACTAAGGGGTCTCGTCTCAGACTTCGAGTCGACTATCACCGCCTTGTGAGTCGACACAAAAGGGATCTCGTCTCTGGTCTCATCTTAGACTTGGAGTCGGCTATCACTGCCTCTCGAATCGGCACGAAGGGATCTCGTCTAGGACTTCAAGTCAACTACTAACGCCTTTTGAGTCACCACAATGGAAATCTCATCTCGGGTCTCGACACGAAGTCTATCTCATCTCGGGTCTTGGCTCGACTCGAGTCGACTACCAATGTCTCTCGAGTCGACATGGAGGTGTCGTCTTGTTTGATCTCAAGTCGACACAGGAAGTGTTGTCTCATCTAATCAAGATGCCGGCTACCTTTCGAGTTGACACATGATGTGTCGTCTTGTCTGGTTAAGATGTTGGCTACCTTTCGAGTTGACACAGGAGGTGTCGTCTCATCTGGTTGATTGAGACATCGACTTTTACTCGATTTGTAGGGGCCGTCAGATTATGATTCTTATTGTTGATTTGGCTCTTTAGTTGGTCTTTGGCCTCGGTATGCTTCTCTATAACTCAGATGATGATGTTTATCGCCTTCCTTTCAACTTGAGCTATGTATGATACCCTATAGGCAATTTTTTACACCTACACTACTCTCGAGAAATAGAGGAATGTCCCCACTAAAAACATGCTTCATTTCAGAGTCACGAGTCCTATTATGCCCGAAGTGATTACATCGGTTGATTGGAGTATTTTCCGGAACAACTACACCAAAAAGGGGTAAACAAGTAGGAAGACAAAGACTCAAAAATCAACTAAGTCTTTGAAGCCCACCAGTAAAGCTCGCTAAGTCTTCCTAGGTGAAGCTCTCTCATGAGTGAAAATCACCCTAACATTAGCTCTAAAAAATTAGGCTAACTGTTAGCAATACATGCAAAGTTTGTATTAACGGCGAACTTCAACATGGCAAATAAATCCACTCAAAAAATTAAGTTGATTGGGTTAGCGAGCCTCGCTCAGGGGAAGTTCACTCAAAATCTAAGTGGATTATGACTTGCAAACCTCACTTATATCGAAGTTCACTTAGAAGTCCAAAGGACTAGATTAACAAGCCTCACTTAAATGAAGTTCACCCAAAAGCCTAATAGGCTAAGATAGCGAGCTTCGCCTGAGAAGCGAAGTTTGTCATATTAAGTGTCATTGATGGCTACTATTAAGGCATCACCATTGCCGGCGAAACTCATAAATAAGACCAAAGGTGGTCATGAGAGCCTCATCATTAGCGGCGAAACAAGCTTGAGTACTTTAAGAGCGCTATTGAAGTCCGATGGGGGCTATTTTAGGCAGATCTAAAGAGACCGCCATTGATGAATTTAAATTTACTCATATTGAAGGACAGATGGAGAATCAAATATGATAACAACAAAGTTGATGATCTTAGTTTATTAGAACCTTATGTGATTGAAGGCTTTGTAACTCAGGAAGCATGATGTAGCAATTTCTTACTTGACATTAGTAGAAATTGGGATTATTTGTGACTTAGAAAGCTTATTGTAGCTCTGATTTTAATTATGTGCACATGCTCTGTTCTATTCTTTTCTATTTGGTTTAATTCAAAGGCTTTTATGCGAAGTTGTCTACATCGAGTGTCTTCTGGAGTTTTACACTTGAATGACAGTTTTTTGATTGCTATATGTCTTTGCTGAACATATTTTATCATAATTGTTCAAAGCATATAAAGAATGACTGCAATTTCTATTGTTTCCAACTAAATAGGGTATGTTCCGATGCTTTGGTATACAAGTTTGCACACAAATAATTGAAATCACTGGCATCCAATCTAAGTTTTGCAAATAAACAAGACTCAGCAGCTGCAAGTAGAGCATGATATTGAACACGTGTTGAATAAAGAACAATCTATGGACATGTACATTTCTTTACATCTCAAACCTGTCGATTTTTAGGATCACAAATTTTACAGTACTAATTTTCACTCATATGTTTTCAACGACTACATTTTATGCACGTGCAATGCGCGTGGTTTAATACTGTGATTATGTATTTTTGGTTTATTTTTTTACTAAAATTTATTCATCAGTTACTCTTTGATAATAATTTTTGCTCACTTTGATTAAGTATTTTTGGTTGATTTTCTACTAAAAATTATTCCACGATCACACTTTGATTATTTATTTATTTGATGTTTGTTTGAATAGGCTACATTCAATTTAAAATTTTAAGTTGATAGTTGAATTGTCAGGAGATAAATATAATCTAAAGCCAATTTAAATTTTCATTCCATTTGGATCAGCATGAAACCGAGCTTGACATGAGGAAGTATAGTGTTATGAAAGTAAAAAACACTTGAAAAAATAACATTATAAAAGAAAGATAAGCCAACGAGCCAAGATGATTGATTTAAAATGGGCTAAAATGATAGAAAATGGTTAATAAAAAAATCATAAACTGAAGATTAATGTTAACTCTAGTACACTTTTATATGATAAAAACATCAACATATGCATATGAAAGAACTAAAATAGTTTATAAAAATCCCTTCTAAAGATTCCTAATTTTACTAAAAAAATAAAACTATTCTATAACAATTCACAAATCATTATTTTTTGTTACTTCTATTTTATTTTTTATTGAGTCGAGATCAATCATTCTTCATTTTTACCTTTTTCCTAGCCAATTCTAAAGTAGTAGTGTCTTCATCGTCTACATCGATTTTGATATAAGACAAGAGCATGTTATCGTTCCTTAGGCTCATTCATCTTTTGTCTTCTCGTCTAAATTCACAAAGAAGTTGAATGTATTTCTTATATTCAACACAAACTTCTGACAATATGGACCTTGATTTTTTTCCTATTTCAATAAGAATAAATATTAATTTCATATATATGAAATTTTTTATACTTTTAATTTATTACTTAAATAAGGTTAGGAGCTATCTCTTTTTCTCTGCAATGAATTCTTCTGTTGTGCATCCAATAAAAATTTCTGTTGTGTCATAATGTTACATTTTACTTTGTATGTGTCATTTTCCATGAGGATCTGAACTAAATACATTAAATTTTTCATTGTCAATTTGTTTTAGATTATAATATTAATATTTAATTTTGATATATTTATTTCATGAAGAAGGGATATCACTTAACCTTGGTACTAAATCATCAACGATTCTACAATATTTATCATCTGGATACTTATTATTAACATCTTGATCCACTTTCTTATTGTAACCTTTGCAAATATAGAATCACTGCTCAACTCTATTATAAATGGTAGTTATCGTTGCCTTAAAGGTACGATAGTTTGTCTGTATATTGGTAAATTATTCTTGGGTTTAATTATATGAATTTTAGAGTAGGTTTTCTAAGATCATACCTCTTTCAAATGTTATAATGATTGTATATATTAGTAATTTAAATTTTTGTTGTATTTATAAAGAGCCTTAATGAAGATGCTTTTGTCTTGACAGCCTACTCTAAAAGAGCGCTGCATATAGCTTTAAAATGTAATATTTTTTTCTTTACAGTGCTATATGAATGTTTGCTTGGTTTACTTACTATTCTCTTATTTCTTTAATAAGTTGTATCTTTGGATTGATATATATTATTGACGCAATTTACGATGACATACATATCTTATCTATAAATTTGAGACAGATATAAGGTGGATTTTATATTTAGTGACATTTAATAAGAATTTTACTAATAAAATATATTACCTTCATACTTAGAGATCTTGAATTCTAATAGTGCTATTACATCATTATCTTTGATAGTGTCTTTAAGAATTGATCTTTCGTTAGTAGTCATACCCCTAAATAAAGTCACACGCAGGGTCGTGATACTATATAAGAAAAAGAAAAAGGCTGATCTTATATTTTTTGCTTACGCAAAGTATAGTAATTTTTCTTTTATCTTCTATGAAGAATGTTTCTTTGATGAGCACAAAGTTGTTCAATATATTCTTCAGGGGGTATCCAGTCGGTGTTTTTATGATAAATATAACTTATGTTAGTGTTAATTGAAGTGATTCATGGACGTTCCGAATTCCATTTGAAATAAAAACCGCTTGATTATTTTGAAGGATATCTCTAAATTTTCTAATAGTTCTCCAAACATAAATCTTTATAATTTTTTACCTAGTAAACATTATTACCATTAGAGATCAATATTTATAAATTATAATCAATTAATGTTAAGCTATTATATTATAGTCTTTTATCAGTTTTTTTATGATTTAGTCTTCTATCAATTAATGATACTTATGTATTTTTGGTGTTATAACATATTGGTAAAATTATATGTAGTTATTTTAATTTATACAATAACATTAATTTTTAATCTATCATATATTTTTTAAAAATTTTATTATTTAACAGGATATTTTTAATCTGTTATTATTACTATTTTTTACCAGTATCAACTTGACTATTTTTAGATTCTAAAAAGGGATAGTAAACCTTAAATTATAAGTTATATTTATATATCTTAATGAAAAAATATCACACAATTACTATTTATTTTGCCAAGTTCTAAATTTTTAGCTTTTTATTTTGTGTAATTTTAAACTTTTGAGAGTATTTTGTCTAATTTTCAAAACTTTTTACTTTTTTTATAATACTTCATGTAATAAACTGATAGTACGGAGATGTTTCATATATTTTATTAATCTTATTTAAATTATTGAGGTATAGATAGTTCATGGGGTTTTAGGATAGGATATAAGTATGATTAGTATAGATTATATTAATTTAAATTAAATATTTAAAATAGTGTAATATAATTTTGACTATGGAAAACTTTTCCTGAACTTGTGCTTTTAAAGTGAGTATGATTTTTTATTTTCCTTAATTTTTTTTATATAATTTTGAGAATGACTTTTGCTTCTTTAATTTGTTTGATGGATTTTGTAAATATCTCATCCACATTATGTACATTTGTTGGTCTACGTTGTTCCCGGATTCGACCTTTGGGGTAGACATTATTTGTCTCATTAATTTATTTATTTTTTTCATATACGCCCTTCATTTTGTAGACATTTATAAATTTAGTATTTAATAATTTTATTTAGATTTACATTTTAATTAAAATTGTATGCTTATCTTCATACTATGTATATCCAATAAGAATTCATTAATTTATCAATTTACTCTTACTTAATGGAATGCTTATCTTCATACTATGTATATCCAATAAGAATTCATTAATTTATCAATTTACTCTTACTTAATGGAATAATATTTGAATTCCAAAGTATATCCAATAAGAATTCATTAATTTATCAATTTACTCTTACTTAATGGAATAATATTTGAATTCCAAAGGTATTTTTGTCTACCGAAAGATTTTCCTGAACTCGTGTTTTTAAAGGGAGTATGATTTTCCAAACAAATACTGGACAAACTACCCTGACTTACGTCATCAAGGAGAGGATAATCAAGTGCAAACCCACTAAACTCTAGCTCTTCCTTTCAGCTAAGCTAACCTAATTGCGTCTAATAAGATGATACCCCAGAAAACAATAAGAAGCTCCTTCACCATCAGGTTCATATATATAGAGAGAGAGGAAAACATGATTCTAACGAGTCACCTTAGATTGAATCTAAGGATGCACTTCTCAATGCATAGATTGGGCTATTCTAATGAACAATCCACTCCATTCATCATGATTTAAATCTTTTAAGAAAATTATAAAATAAAAATCAGGATGTTTCAAAACTTCTAACACATATTTTTCATTCTATCTTTAGATATATTGTCGTAAACCTTTAATTTTATAATTACTTGATGCATGAGTAACTACAATTCAACATGAACAGTTTTTTATTTATACACCATCCAAACAATATAGATCAAAATGAATGGAGTTGATTAAATAAAGTGATTGCATATAGTGTAATTTTCAAGGTGTATCCTTAGATTCAACCTAAGGTGGCTCCTTAGAATCATATTTCCACAATATATAAAAGAGAAAGTTCTCTTATAAAGCATTTTTGATATTTGTTTTCTCTTTTTGTTCCTTTATCCGAGAGAGTTGTTTAGGTTTTTGGGGTGTGTTAGGAATTAAGTAATAGAGAGATATACGCATTGTGCTCCTCACAATTTAGTAAAGCTATTCTCCTGCTTCGCCCGTTGACGTAGGCTATAAACCAAACCATGTATATCTTTGTACTCTTGCGTTCTCAATATTTTTTTGTACCTTCGTGTGATTGATATTACTATTCCTTGGGTTTTGTCATACAATGAGCTTGGTGGGCTACTGGTATGATATTACTCATTGCTTTCCTCATGTTCACTCTACTTTTCTTCCTAGCAACCACCACATGATCAATATTGATATTTTAAAGTTGTAATTACGAGCCTGTATCATTTAAATTTAAGTCTTGATTAGTGCACTTTAAGAATTTGGATGCTACCTAAATAGTATTTTCTAAATAGTGCTTCTTGGTCGATTTGTTCCCCCAATTTTAAGAATTTGGATGCTACCTAAATAGTATTTTCTAAATAGTGCTTCTTGGTCGATTTGTTCCCCCAATTTTCTTCGGATGATAATAGCTTAATTCTAAATAGTGCTTCTTGGTCGATTTGTTCCCCCAATTTTCTTCGGATGATAATAGCTTAATTTTTGTCAAATTCTTGATTTATGTGCGATACTGGTAGCCATGGAAAATCCCTTTGTTAACGAGAGTTAAAAATCTTGCCATGGAGAAATTAACTGTTGTTTTGTATTTCGGATAGATATTTGTCAGAACAAAGTTTCCTGTTGAGTAGATTATAACATTTTGATAGAGATAGCAATTATGAGTCTCCATCATATATATGATTCTAGTAATATTCATGATGGATTATGATCCTAGCTATCTTTGAAATTAAGTCTTGCTTAGTACTACAATTTAAGAATTCATGAGACGCTACACGAATAGTTTTGTTAAATAGGACTTCCAGATCATTTATTTCTCCATTTCTTTGGATGATAATAGGTTTCTTTTAGATTCTTGATTTTATGTGACATAATGGTTGTCATGGCAGTTCTCTGTGTTAATGAGGCTTTAAATTTTTTGCTTTGTGGTAATTAATGATAAAGAAATTTCCTTCATCTTCATACTTTGTTGCTTCATATTTTGGATACGGCGGGGATGAGATGTCGACGTCGGAGGGCAGAGGGAGCTGCAGCGGGGGTCAGCGATGGCTGGACGGTTTAAGAATGAGAGAGGAGGGGGCTGGCTGCAACGGAGCTCTTGGGAGGAGCTGGCAACGACGGGATGAGGAGCGGATGTCGACGTAGAAGGGTGACGCGGTTGGGCGATGACGGTGAGGCGAGCAGCGTGCTGGGGGAACAGAGAGCGGCGGACCGAGGGCTGGTGGAGTTGGGCACGACGAACGACGAGCCAGATCTGGGTGGTGTCAGCTGAAGGGAAGACGAGGAGGTGGCGGTGAAGGTGGGGTGGTTCGGTCGAAATGGCGGCGAAGGGAGGTGGCTGAGACTGGTGGACTAGAGCGTTGTCGGAGGTCGGGATTGAGTGTAGGAGGAAGAGCTGGGAGGTGGCTCGCGACGTGCTGTGGCGGTGGGGAATCCGTCAGCGGTTGTAGGCCCGTGAAGGGTTGGAGCATGGGTTTGGTGATGAAGAGAGGAGAGAGATGGGGATGAGCTGATGAAGAGGAGGGAGAGTTTGATTGCAGAGAGAAAAATTGAATAAGAGAGAGTGAGAGAGAGTCACGTGGGGGGGTTAAGGAGTTAGGGGAGACACGAGGTGGGGATTTGCGTGAATTGGGGAGGGTTTTAGGGGTGTGGGGTAGGGGAGAGATGAAAAGAGTGATTTACAGGTGAGAGAACGCAGAGAATTAACCCTTTTAAAAAAATAATTAAAATACCAAAAAAATTTATTCAAATAAATATTGAAAATTTATGGTCAAAATAATAATAACAATAACAATAATAAATAATTAACTATTGATTTAAAAAGTTTTACCAAAACAATTAAATTTATAATTAGCAAAACCATTTAAATATAATACCGTATTTTTAAATCATAGAAAATTCTAGAGAAATTGGGGAAAATACAAATACTCTTTTAGAAAAATAATATTTAATGTTTAAATACCAGAAAATTATTTAAACCCGTATTAGAAATTTACGATCATTACAGATAGGCAGATAGGTAATTGGATATATTATTTCATGATGTGCTAGTAGATACATAGCAAATAGGCAGATAGACATATGCTAGTGGATATATTATTTCATTATGTGCTAGTGGATATATAGCAGATAGGCAAAAATATTACCTTTTTCATTATCTGTGATATATTAGATGAACTCTCACGTGCGAGAAATAAATTATATTGTCTGTGTTTCCGAGAGAGTTCAACCCAACGAATCTCCACTAGCCTCGACATAAGGAGGTGAAACAGGAGAAAAAGAAGATGGACAAGAAAACTGAACAACCTTTACTTGTTACGTGAGTACCAGTATGATCTTGTTGAGAAATTTTCACTGGACCTTTTTGATAAGATCAAAACGCGCATCGCAGAGGTAGCGTTTATTATAATAGATACTGAGTGGTTTATGACAATAGAAATCAATAGATATCGTGTGGTGTCATTGATACAACTCGAAATTAAAAGTGGGAGTAAGAACAATGAAGAATACAAAATCTTTTTGTTGGATTGCTTGAAATTACTGCAATAACCTATATTTGACATTCTAAGGTTTATATACACAAACAACGAGACACTCAAGCTTGGGTTTTCATTTAGTAACGATATTTGACATTCTAAGGTTTATATACACAAACAACGAGACACTCAAGCTTGGGTTTTCATTTAGTAACGACTACGCTAATCTTGCTGAGTCAAACAACGAGACACTCAAGCTTGGGTTTTCATTTAGTAACGACTACGCTAATCTTGCTGAGTTCCTTATGGACGTGTATGCACTGCACATGATAAATGTAAGTTTTCCAGTCTTGTTTACATAAAAACTGATAACTTTTTTCAATTACATGATTGTTCTAATATTCGTGGCTTGTTTTCGCAGATTCTCCCTTTTATCTAACTGCAGACGATGTTCATGCAGTTTGTTCAGTCCAAAAATCAAATACAATTCAAGTTTGTAGTGGAATAACTCCTCAGATGCTACCTCTCGATGGTAATGCAAACTGCCAACTATTAGAAACTAAAAAAACCATAATATTACAAGAGCCTATGTGACTGGATATGAGGAAAATATTTTAGCAATATCCTATTTTATTAAGCTTTGCTTTCGTATTTCCTATTCAGGTTGAATAGACGAGGTCCTGGGGTGAAAGACCTTTAAGTAGTTCCCAAAATATATATTTTACAAATGTCGAAGCTATGCTTGATCTACTTCCTAAATTTAAGACTAACATTTGGCAATGTTTGTTAAGGGCATCTGACTTTTTCATTTAGAAAAAATATTTTTTTGGTTAAGGTTTAATCTAGTGTCGCTCATGATTATCTTTACAGATGGATGGAGGGCCCATGTGTACACATATCCGCTGTCGAAGGCTAAAAAAATTACTTAAAAAAACATGCTAAAAAGAACTATTTCGAAGTTGTAAACAACTAGGAAACAGAACTGTCTGTCCACCCATTGCAGTGCGTCCATCAGCCAATATAGGTGTCCCAAAATTTATTGTTGATGTAAGGCATCTATCCTTTCTTCTCTTTTATACTCCTCTCTGATAATCTAAGATAATTTTATGAACTATACCATTTAACTTCCCTAGTGATCATACAGAGCCGCAATAACGTCTTGGTTCACAAACCCTCCATTAATTGTAGACCGAATTTGTTCTCCACCATTTTGTTTGAACAAGGCCATAATTAGCAAAACAATCCCTCAATGCTCTAGTGTCTTGATCAGTTACATGACTTCCTCGTCTTTTTTAGTCTTCGACGACGGATGTGTATACATGGGGCTTCCATCCACCTGTAAAGATAATCACGAGCGACACTAGATTAAATCTTAACAAAAAAAATATTTTTTCTAAATGAAAAGTAAAAGGTCCTTAACAAACATTGTCAAATGTTGGTCTCAAATTTAGGAAGTAGATCAAGCATAGCTTCGACATTTGCAAAAAATATTTTTTGGGAACAACTCAAAGGTCTTTCACCCTAGGACCCCGTCTATTCAACCTGAATAGGAAATACGGAAGCAAAACTTAATAAAATAGGATATTGCAGAAATATTTTCCTCATATCCAATCACATAGGCTCTTGCTGTAATATTGTGTTTTTTAGTTTTTAATAGTTGGCAGTTTGTATTACCTTCGAGAGGTAGCATCTGAGGAGTTGTTCCACTACAAACTTGAATTGTATTTGATTTTTAGACTGAACAAACTACTTGAACATGGTCTGCAGGAAGATAAAAAGGAAAATCTGCGAAAACAAGCCCCGGATATTAGAACAATCTTGTAATTGCAAACAAATTACCAGTTTTTATATAAACAAGACAAGAAAACTTACATTTATCATGTCCAGTGCACACACGTCCTTAAGGAACTCAGCAAGATTAGCGTAGTCGTTACTAAATGAAAACCCAAGCTTGAGTGTCTCGTTGTTTGTGTATATGAACCTTAGAAGGTCAAATATTGGTTGTTGTGGAAATTTCAAACAATCCTACAAAATTTTTTTGTATTCTTCATTGTTCTTGCTCCCACATTTAATTTCGAGTTGTATCAATGACACTACAAGATATCAACTGCTTTTTATTGTCATAAACCACTCTGTATCTATTCCAATAAATGTTGTCTCTGCGATGCACGCTTTGATCTTATCAAAGAGGTCCGACAAAAATTCCTCAACAAGATCATACTGGTACTCACGTAACAAGGGAAGGTTGTTGGGGTTTTCTTGTCCATATTCTTTTCCTCCTGTTTCACCTCCTTCCGTCGAGGCTAGTGGAGGTTCGGTGGGTTGAACTCTCTCGGAAGCAAAGATTATATATTTCCCGCACGTGAGAGTTCATCTAAAATGTCACAAAAAATAAAAAATGTAATATTTCATGATGAGCTAGTGGATATATAGCAGATAGGCAGATAGGCAAGTGGATATATTATTTCATGATGTGCTACTGGATATATAGCATATAGGCAAAAATATTGTCTTTTTCATTTTCTATGACATTAGATGAACTCTCACGTGCGAGAAATGAATTATATTGCCTCCGCTTCCGAGAGAGTTTTAACTCACCGAACCTCCACTAGCCTCGACGGAAGGATGTGAAACAGGAGAAAAAGAAGATGGATAAGAAAACCCCAACAACCATCCTTTGTTACGTGAGTACCAATATGATCTTGTTGAGGAATTTTTGTCGGACCTCTTTGATAAGATCAAAGCGTGCATCACAGAGGTAGCGTTTATTACAATAGATACTGAGTGATTTATGACAATAGAAAACAATAGATATCCTATAGTGTCATTGATACAATCGAAATTAAAAGTGGGAGTAAGAACAATGAAGAATACAGAATCTTTTTGTTGGATTGTTTGAAATTATCGCAACAACCAATATTTAACATTCTAAGGTTCATATACACAAACAACGAGACACTTCAGCTTGGGTTACCATTTAGTAACTACTACACTAATCTTGCTGAGTTTCTTAAGGACGTGTGTGCATTGGACATGATAAATGTAAGTTTTACAGTCTTGTTTACTTAAAAACTGGTAATTTGTTTGCAATTACATGTTTGTTCTAATATTCGGGGCTTGTTTGCGCATATTTTCCCTTTTATCTAACTGCAGACCATGTTCAAGCAGTTTGTTCAGTCCAAAAATCAAATACAATTCATGTTTGTAGTGGAACACTCCTCAGATGCTACCTCTCGAAGGTAATGCAAACTGCCAACTATTAGAAACTAAAAAAATTGCAATATTACAGCAAGAGCCTATGTGACTGGATATGAGGAAAATATTTCAGCAATAGCCTATTTCATTAAGCCTTAATTTCATTTTTCCTATCCAGGTTAAAGAGACGGGGTCCTGGGGTGAAAGACCTTTGAGTAGTTCCCAAAAAATATATGCTGCAAATGTCGAAGTTATGCTTGACGTACTTCCTAAATTTGAGACCAACATTTCGTAATGTTTGTTAAGGGCCTCTTACTTTTTCATTTAGAAAAAATATTTTTTGGGTTAAGGTTTAATCTAGTGTCATTCATGGTTATCTTTACAGATGGATGGAGGGCCCATGTGTACACATATCCACCGTTGAAGGCTAAAAAAATTACTTAAAAAAACATGCTAATAAAGAGCTATTTCGAAGTTGTAAACAACTAGGAAACAGAACTGCTTGTCCACCCACTACAGTGCGTCCATCAGCCAATATAGGTATCCCGAAATTTATTGTTGATGTAAGGCATTCATCCTTTCTTCTCTTCTATATTCCTCTCTGATAATCTGAGATAATTTTATGAACTATACAATCTGACTTCCCTCGTGATCATACAGAGCCACAATAACGTCTTTGTTCACAAATACTCTTATGAATTGTAGACCGAATTTGTTCTCCACTATTTTGTTTGCACAAGTCCATAATTAGCAAAACAATCCCTTAACGCTCTAGTGTCTTGATCAGTTACATGACTTCCTCGTCTTTTTTAGCCTTCGACGGCGGATATGTTTACACATCGGCCTCCATCCATCTATAAAGATAATCATGAGTGATACTAGATTAAACCTTAACAAAAAAAATTTCTTTTCTAAAGGAAAAAGTAAGAGTCACTTAACAAACATTGCCAAATGTTGGTCTCAAATTTAGGAAGTAGATAAAGTATATCTTTGACATTTGCAGCATATATTTTTTGGGAACTACTCAAAGGTCTTTTACCCAAGGACACTGTCTGTTCAACCTGGATAGAAAATACGGCAGCAAAGCTTAATGAAACAGGCTATTGCTGAAATATTTTCCTCATATCCAGTCACATAGGCTCTTGCTATAATATTGTGTTTTTTTAGTTTCTAATAGTTGGCAGTTTGCATTACCTTCGAAAGGTAGCATCTGAGGAGTTGTTCCACTACAAACTTGAATTGTATTTGATTTATGGACTGAACAAACTGCATGAACATGGTCTGCAGTTAGATAAAAGGGAAAATCTGCAAAAACAAGCCCCGAATATTAGAACAATCATGTAATTGCATACAAATTATTAGTTTTTATGTAAACAAGACTGGAAAACTTACATTTATCATGTCCAGAGCACACACGTCCTTAAGGAACTCAGCAAGATTAACGTAGTCGTTACTAAATGAAAACTCAAGCCTGAGTGTCTTGTTGTTTGTGTATATGAACATTAGAATGTCAAATATTGGTTGTTACGGCAATTTAAAACAATCCAACAAAAAGATTTTGTATTCTTCATTGTTCTTGCTCCCATTTTTAATTTCAAGTTGTATCAATGACACTACTAGATATCTACTGCTTTTTATTGTCATAAACCACTCAGTATCTATTGTAATAAACTCTGCCTCTGCGATGCACGCTTTGATCTTATCAAAGAGGTCCGACGGAAATTCCTCAACAAGATCATACTCACGTAACAAGGGAAGGTTGTTGGGGTTTTCTTGTCCATCTTATTTTTCTCCTGTTTAACCTCCTTCCGTCGAGGCTAGTGGAGGTTCGGTGAGTTAAACTCTCTCGGAAGCAGAAGCAATATAATTCACTTCCCGCATGTGAGAGTTCATCCAAGATGTCACAGAAAATAAAAAATATAATTTTTATGGTGTGCTAGTGGATATATAGTAGATATGCATGTACTAGTGGATATATTATTTCCTGATGTGCTAGTGGATATATAGCAGATAGACAGATGGGTAATATAATTCATTTCCCACACGTGAGAGTTCATCTAAGATGTCATAGAAAATAAAAAATGTAATATTTCATGATGTGCTAGTGGATATAGCAAATAGGCAGATAGGCAAGTGGATATATTATTTCATGATGTGCTAGTGGATAAATAGCAGATAGGCAGATAGATATGTGCTAGTGGGTATATTATTTCATGATGTGCTAGTGGATATATAGCAGATAGGCAATAATATTACCTTTTTCATTTTCTGTAACGTCTTAGATGAACTCTCACGTGCAGGAGATGAATTATATTGCCTCTGCTTCCGAGAGAGTTTTAACTCACCGAACCTCCACTAGCCTCGACGGAATGATGTGAAACAGGAGAAAAAGAAGATGGACAAGAAAACCCCAACAACCATCCCTTGTTACGTGAGTACCAGTATGATCTTGTTGATGAATTTATGTCGGACCTCTTTGATAAGATCAAAGCGTGCATCGCAGAGGTAGCGTTTATTACAATAGATACTGCGTGATTTATGACAATAGAAAACAATAGATATCCTATAGTGTCATTGATACAACTCAAAATTAAAAGTAGGAGCAAGAACAATGAAGTATACAGAATCATTTTGTTGGATTGTTTGAAATTGCCGCAACAACCAATATTTGACATTCTAAGGTTCATATACACAAACAATGAGACACTTCAACTTGGGTTTTCATTTAGTAACGACTACGCTAATCTTGCTGAGTTCCTTAAGGACGTGTGTGCATTAGACATGATAAATGTAAGTTTTTCAGTCTTGTTTACTTAAAAACTGGTAATTTATTTGCAATTACATGTTTGTTCTAATATTTGGGGCTTGTTTGCGCAGATTTTCCCTTTTATCTAACTGCAGACCATGTTCATGCAGTTTGTTCAGTCCAAAAATCAAATACAATTCAAGTTTGTAGTGGAACAACTCCTCAGATGCTACCTCTCGAAGGTAATGCAAACTGCCAACTATTAGAAACTAAAAAATTTGTAATATTACAGTAAGAGCCTTTGTGACTGGATATGAGGAAAATATTTCAGCAATAGCCTATTTCATTAAGCCTTGCTTCCGTTTTTCCTATCCAGGTTGAATAGACGGGGTCCTGGGGTGAAAGACCTTTGAGTAGTTCCCAAAAAATATATGCTGCAAATGTGGAAGCTATGCTTGATTTACTTCCTAAATTTGAGACCAACATTTCGTAATGTTTGTTAAGGGCCTCTTATTTTTTCATTTAGAAAAATTATTTTTTTGGTTAATTTTTAATCTAGTGTCGCTCATGGTTATCTTTACATATGAATGGACGGCCCATGTGTACACATATTCGCCGTCGAAGGATAAAAAAATTACTTAAAATAACGTGCTAAAAAAAGAACTATTTCGAAGTTGTAAATAACTAGGAAACAAAACTGCCTGTCCACCCACTGCAGCGCGTCCATCAGCCAATATAGGTGTCCCAAAATTTATTGTTGATGTAAGGCATCTATCCTTTCTTCTCTTTTATATTCCTCTCTGATAATCTGAGATAATTTTATGAACTATACAATTTGACTTCCCTCGTGATCATACAGAGCCACAATAACGTCTTTCTTCACAAATACGCCATGAATTGTAGACTGAATTTGTTCTCCACCATAATATTTGCACAAGTCCATAATTAGCAAAACAATCCCTTAACGCTCTAGTGTCTTGATCAGTTACATGACTTCCTCGTTTTTTAGCCTTCGACGGTGGGTATATTTACACATAGGCACTCCATCCATTTTTAAAGATAATCATGAGTGACTAGATTAAACCTTAAAAAAAATATTTTTTCTTAATGAAAAAGTAAGAGTCCCTTAACAAACATTACCAAATGTTGGTCTCAAATTTAGGAAGTAGATCAAACATAGCTTTGACATTTGCGGCATATATTTTTTGGGTACTATTCAAAGGTCTTTCACCCCAGGACCCCGTCTGTTCAACCTGGATAGAAAATACGGCAGCAAAGCTTAATGAAATAGGCTATTGTTGAAATATTTCCTCATATCTAGTCGCATAGGCTCTTGCTGTAATATATTGTTTTTTTAGTTTCTAATAGTTGTCAGTTTGCATTATCTTCGAGAGGTAGCATCTTTGAAGTTGTTCCACTACAAACTTGAATTGTATTTGATTTTTGGACTGAACAAACTGAATGAACATGGTGTGCAGTTAGATAAAATGCAAAATCTGCGAAAACAAGCCCCAGATATTAGAATAAGGGAAAATTGCTTAGAGGAACCAAAAAAAATTGGCTCAATCATCCTCCTCCCCAGCCCCAAAACTC
>NC_033801.1:49053678-49122166 GCF_001876935.1 Asparagus officinalis
ATAGCGTCGATATTTTAGCGACGGAATATTATTTTTTCCGTCGCTAAAACCTTTAGCGACGGAAAATGGGCTTATAGCGACGGATTTGTCCGTCGCTAAAGGTTAAATTTCCAGCAGTGACCTAGATATAGAATATAAAATTCTTCCTATCCAGTTTTTGGTTCGTCTTTTCCCCAAGAAAAGACACAATCTTTCCACACAATCGAAATACATGTCTTCGAGGCATAGGGGATTTTATCTCAAACCCTGAGTAGAGATAAGTCTACGCCTAACACATGTTACCATTTAGTCTTTTCTGTGAAAAAGACATCAGGATTCGTGCTTGGAGGAATTTATCTCAATCTTCAATAACCGAGATAAGTCTGTGCCTAATATGTGCTGCCGGGTTGTACGTTCCCGTGAAAATGACCAAGTCTACATATTCAACATTGTAGCAACTAAAATCCATGTCTTTGAGGCATGAGGGATTTTATCTCGAACCTTGAGTAGAGATAAGTCTATACCTAACACGCGTTGCTATTTAGTCTTTTATGTGAAAAAGACATCAGGATTCATGTCTGGAGGAATTTATCTCAATCCTCAAACCGAGATAAGTCTGCGCCTAATACGCGCTGCCGGGTTGTACGTTTCTGTGAAAATGGCCAAGTCTACGTATTTAACATCGTAGCAACCAAAATCCATGTCTTTGAGGCATGAGGGATTTTATCTTGAACCCTGAGTAGAGATAAGTCTACGCCTAACATGCATTGTCATTTAGTCTTTTCTATGAAAAAGACATCAGGATTCGTGCCTGGAGGAATTTATCTCAATCCTCAAACAGAGATAAGTTTACGCCTAATACGCGCTGTTGGGTTGTACATTCCCGTGAAAATGACTAAGTCTACGTATTCAATATCATAGCAACCAAAATCCATGTCTTTTATGCATAGGGGATTTTATCTCGAACCCTAAGTAGAGATAAGTCTGTGCCTAACACGTGCTGCCGAGTTATACGTTCCCGTGAAAATGACCAAGTCTATGTATTCAAAATTATAACACTAAGTCTAAAAGAATTTATTCTTTTAGCACAACGTTATATGTGAAATGAGTTTCAACAATTTACATGCTAGCCTAATTCATACGGTAATTGTTAAAGGCACATCAAATCCGTTGATGGATGAGGGTTTGCCAAAAATCCTATGAGCACCTCACAAGGGATGATTAAGTCTATTTATTTAAAATCATAGCACTAAGTCTAAAAGAATTCATTCTTTTAGCGCAACGTGACATGTGAAACATGTTTCAACAATTTACATGCTAGCCCGATTCAAACGGTAATCGGTAAAGGTACACTAAATCCGTTGAGGGCTGAGGATTTGCTAAAAATCCTATAAGTATTGTGGTTATTCATCCTAGATTGGATAATGATCATAATAAAGAGAAGAGTGTGCTAAGTAAAAGACTTTGTTTTATTAATAAAGTCAAAATGAAGATACAAAAGTGAAAACTATAGCTCCGAGTACGATCCGCAACTAAGGATCCAAAGTTCCAACATAGAGAGATTGTTGGCAAAGCTCCGCTCGAGTTTAGCCTGTAACTCAGCCTGAATGGAATCTTTAGATATATCTATTATCTTCGCGGCGGTATTCCTCAACTTAGCCAACTTCTCTTCTGCAGGCTCCAGCTTCTCCAATGTCTATCTTCGAGAGTATTCAGCATTGGCTAGGTCGTCCTCAAGAATAGCACGATATTCTTCGGTGTACTTCAAGTCCTTCTTGAGTTTAGCTATCTCCTCATTAGCCGAAGTTAAAGAGCTAAGTAATTTAGCCTTAGCCTTGTCCTTCCTCAAGAGATTATCCTTCATCTGCATGACAAAGCTCTCCTATGACTGAAAATCATGTCCAATGGATGCTCTAGGGTCAAGCCACTGATTCAACTCAGATTCCAACTGAGTAGCAACAAAAGAGGAAACACCTCCAGTCTTCCGCTTCCCTAACTCTTGGGATTCACGCTCCAGTATGACAAGATATGCAACGAGGGAATCATCTTACTCTGGGTACCCCTCCTCTCTAATCATCGTCATATAGAGATCAAGAGATCATATGTACTGATCAAAACGGAATCCATGATGAATAATCCTCTTGACCATCTTGCCCAAAAAGATAAGGAAACTCCCTAGATCTATCCGGAACATGTCTGTGCCTGAATCGGTATTAGATAGTAAGGCCATAATGCGCTCATATAGAGATAATGGAAGCCCTACAAATAATCATACAGAAGAATAAGAAACTTTAGAACATTATGGGGAAACTCAGAGCAAGTTATGAACTCACCAACGCTAGTAGAAGTCCCTTCGGTTTGGCATCTTATACTGGGTTCTGCGGAACTAATCTCAACGATCCCCAGAATGACGGTAGGCATAACTGTCATCAGTATACCGAGTCCACCAGGAAACCTCACAATCTCCATCTCCATCGGATCTGAAGGAACAGTAGCCTAAAGCTGAGGACTAGGCGGCGGAGTTTTAGCCATAGCTCCCTCCGATGATGAAGGGACAGAACTCTCAGACAGGCTAGAAATGTCGGGGATCCCCCCCCCTCCCCCGTTTTCACGGTTTAGGCTTCTCCTATTTTGCTCACCGCTACTACGAGAATCGCTTTTGCTTTCTTTTCCTCTAGCTACTAAGATGTTTCAGTTTGCCAGGTTGTCTCTTGCCTGCCCATGGATTTAACAGCACTTCGAAAGGTTAACCTATTCGGGAATCTCCGGATCTATGCTTATTTTCAACTCCTCGAAGCATTTTGTCGTTTGCTATGCCCTTCCTCGTCTCTGGGTGCCTAGGTATCCACCGTAAGCCTTTCCTCGTTTGAACCTCGCCATTAATGTTAAGGCTATACCATCCTAAGGTGCTACTAAATAGAAGTACCAACTTGAATTCGGGACAGCTATTTGAAATCTTAGGAAAGACTTGATTTGTATCAGCCCCAGAGGTTGGTCCTACAATTAAAACTCTCATATTTTTGAGTAAAACATTGACAGATGAAGGAGAGCAATCTGTGAATTGGATATATACCTGCAGATGAACCACCCTCAACGGATGGTTCTACAGCTCCTCGATCTGCTCTGCTAACATATCAACGAGTAGTCTAGTATCAGATCCTAAGAAGCTTGGCGCTGAGACAAATACATGTCCGTTGAATCCTCCAGGATCCACGCCATGAAATGCTTCCTCCTCGAACGGTCTCTCTAGTGTGACATCTACACAAGAGCTTAAATGTTGAGTAAAAGGGAAAGATGTTAGAATTCATAATAGCAGGAATCAGATTCATCTCCAGCAGTTGCAGAAGGTTCTTTTAGCCTGACATTCATGCCCGCATCCTTTAATTTGTCTAAAAGAGAACGAAGTGTGGAAACCATTAAAGGGGGGATAAGTTCTGAATTGCCTAACTCCTTTAATTACCACTCGAATGGTGCTACCGGTGTTAGATGTATCTGGGCTTAGAATCTTTGGTTCAACATTGCTACCTGGCTAATGCCCTCGCCTGCCCTGACATGCACGAGATCATCACCAATAGCATCACACATCTGTTGTACGAAGGTCGGGCCTTCAAAATGGTTAAAGTTAGAGAAGATAGAGTCGTGCGGAAATTTATCCTCCCCATGTCCCCCTGAAACACGAGACATGATTAAGTTTGAAGAATCCATAAGAGAACTAATTAAAAGCTACATGGTGGTAGGGGATTACCTCCTCTGCCAATAGGCACGTGACAAGGTAACTCTGCCTGGCGAGCGTGCGGATCGACATACGACTTACTCACCGTCTTTTTCTGCTTAGGGAAGCGAGACTCCATGTGGGTACTAGGTCTCTCATGTTTGGATTTGGTACGTACCTCAACCCGTGTGGCAGACTCAGCGGAAGACCGTAATCTCGTGTGACGGAGGATAAGAGGCTCGTCTTCTTCAACCATCCCACTTGGGGTAACAAGAGTCATCTTGTTAGGATAAGCAAACAAAACCTCTCGCCTCAGCTTTGATGGAGCCGGTGGAGGTTTAGGAAAAATAGAGCACTGAACCCGGCAAGCAAACACCAGACTCAGTAATTCATATAAGAAAGAGTCTGATAGACCTGTCTCAACTTCTCCCTCGTCGCCTCCAAAGCTGGTATCCATATCTTGAAGGTCTTCTTCGGAGACCTCTTCTTCATCATCGGTAGGAAGGAGCTCCCCATCATCCTCCACTCTATCTTTGCCTCGACGGGAGGGTTTGACAGTCTTCTTCTCCCACTTCTTCAAAAGCTCAGCATCATGAGCGGCTTTAACACTGGCTCGGATTAAATACTCAGCCTCCAACTCTGCAATATCTCTCACATTCAGGAGCTCATTCGTAGAAATAAGCCACTTACAGCTGAGGAAGGTATGTTGCGGCTTGTGCTTGGATGCAGGAAGAGTGAAGGTGGCATCCGTGCAATCTATCATAGTCCAAAGCCATGTTGAACACCATCTATAAGACCTCCCTCAGTCCTCAGGCATCGGTTTGGGTTTCCAACATATAGTTGGTCGTAACCGAACTGACGAACAAACCGACAGGGCAAATATGGCTCTATATGGCAACGACCCTTCATCTGAAGGACAAGGTAACCGGGGCAGATGTTCACCAACCACCGGAAGCAACCCATATCAAGAGAGGTCCAACCAGTCCCTGGCTTCTCTTCATTAATTAATACATCATCATAGGGGCCTGAGAAACAAGGAAAACATTTGATGAATTTCCAACCCTTATGGACTTGAAGCTCATGCTTTGCATCGGTAAAGTTCTTCAAAAACCATCTGCTCTCCTCTAATGACTGCAAGAGAGGCATTGAAGTGTCTGCGGAGCCCGATGCTGACATCAACTCGGGCCGATGAAGGACGAGCCATGTCATCAGGTATGTATAGGGGAACTAAACCTTCACAAAAGGAATCTCCGTTGATGATTCAAACCCCATATGTGTAAAGCTGTCGACCATATATCTGAGTCCACAATGAATACCAATGACCATCGTCGGAAGTAGAGAAAGATCCTTCCCATGAGCAAGCTGAACAGCCGGGAATAGAACCTCAATCGGCAAAATGTCGAAATGCTGATATGGAACGACGCACTTCTTCAACCAAATGGCGAGATACCCCGTCAAAAGAGTCATAGGCCGAATCTACTTCTGTGCATGCCACAAGAAGGTCTGAAATTTGGTCCCCGCCAGAAAAGGACCCTCGACAGCTGAAGAAGTAAATGACTGTGCGCCAATCACCGTAATAAAGTCATTAATCGCTGAAGGAGTCAAAGGGGCTAACTCACGAATGACTTCACCAGAACTACTCTCCAAATGCTAAAACAAATAATCGGCAAACTGCTTCAAGCTTATTTGTGTCCTCTTCTTTGCTAGTGAACCTACACTGATCAGAGCAGTGTGGTAATGATAGGTAAGATCCTAGAACGTGTCATATATGTCGGAAAACGCCCTCCACAACTGTCTCAGCTGCCAGTTCAAAGGAAAATACTCTTGATACGTGTGATCACCCATCGGTAGCCCTAAAACCTTCTGCATCCCATGAAGAGCCAACCCTAACTCTCCATTGTGGGTCAGAAAAGTGTTGGTATCAGGATTATAAAGCTTCAACAATGTCTAGAAATGGTGTTTGTTGATCTGTAAGCCGTACATGGTGGCGCATACTGGAGCATACAATCCACTGCGAGCTCGTGCTCCCAGCGCCCAAGGATATAGCCCGTCATGCGAGTCCACCACTTCCTAGGTGGTGAGTGAACCCAACCATAGCACATGAGGTCTCTTATAGGGAGTTTCCTCCTATGTCTGGCAAGATGATTCCTCACTGTGCTAACGGCTATCAACACTTCATCTGGCAGTGTCGTATCAAGCCCTAAAATTCTCGGTTGAAGACCATGAATATAGTTATACACATCTGAGTTTGGGGTCCTAACCCACCATGGACTCGCTCATGATCTTCTGTAAGATGACAAGGCATCTCTCGTCCCACGACTTGCTTCTCCAAGTGTGCAAACAAGTACTGGCGAGGAATGGAAGAGATATATAGAGGACTTCCTTCATCATCATTCAGCCAATCCTCATCATCAAGGGTCAATATATCCAGATCCTCGACATGATCACTAAACAAATAATCTGGCTTCTTCAGAGCTTGAGTGGAGCTAGGATCTTTAGTAAGTGGAGCATCTGTGATCTGTTAGCGTAATGTACAATGAGCCCCACGTTGTACCAGCCTATGAACCTCCCTAGGCCCATCTGGAGCAAAATAAGGGGTCAGGCCAATCAGCGGTCACATAATATTAGCAGCGAAGGTCTCTCCGCTATTACCACTCGTCGCGTGAAGTGGGAAGCTACTTGTCGGGAACTCAACTGAAACAAATAACACACGATCAGAAAAATTATTTCTAAGATAAAACGAGGAGTTGAACTCACCTGGCAAATTAGCGAGATAGGATCACTGTTTGGTTATATCAGCGAGACGATTTCAATTGTTTTACACAAGAGGGACAAGGTACATTGTTGTGCAAATAACGTGACAATTTACCCCGCCCTACAGGGTATAATACAGCATGAAATTGTCCCATATGCCTAAAAATGTGTATTGACCAAGCAACACATGCCTCTCAAAGCTTCAATCCCCGTGAAGGAGGATATCAGCTCTTCCCGATTGACTCGCTAAGGAGACAAATGAGGGTGCAACATAACCTAAAATTGTCCCGAATGCCTGAAAACATGAATTGGCCAAGAAACACACGCCTCTCCAAGCTTTAATCCCCGTGAATGAGGATATCAGCTCTTCCCAATTGACTCGCTAAGGAAACAAACGAGGGTGCAATACACAGAATGCCAAAAGTTATGAAGGCTCACCCCCGTATGAAGAAACTACAGGAGCCTCCTTCTCATTATGTTGAGAGATGGAGCGACTCCTATGAAAGCGCGATCATCGTGGAGACATGGCTAACCTATAATAAAAATCGACGAATCAGGTACAAGCTCAAATTTAAGAACCCAAAATTAAAAAGGGAAATTATGAACTTTAACTAAAAATCCTACAAATAAAATAAGATTTTACGGTTAAATTCTAATTAAACCTACGGGATCCACGCATGCCAACAACGGGTTCAAATTGCATTCAAGACCCTCGCAATTAATTTTGAGCAAAATACCCAAAATATCCCTCACGCCCAAGGCTCAATGTTAGCCATGAACAAACCCCCAAAGTTTGGCCCATTCTGCAAATAAGCCCCTTCAACAATTCAGCCACTCTTTTGCACATAAGCCCTCTCCAAAATTTTGGCCATAAACCCACATCCACTCCTCACAAATTTCGGCCTTGGATATACAACCCAAACTTCAAAAATTTTAGCCATTTTTGCATAAAACCCCCTCAAAATTTTGGCCACATATGCAATATAACCCTCCAAAATTTGGGTATGATCAAAACCCATCATTCTCATGCCCAAATTTTGGTCATAAGTCCAAACCCACAATCAAGTTTCAATCTTTCCCACAAAACTCATAAACTTACAAATCAAAGTTCTAATCTTTACATCTAAACCCATGAGTTCTTGAAACAAAATTAAGCATAAAAGTTGTGGAGAAGGTTACCTAGATTCCAAGCTTGAAGAAGAAGAAGAAGAACCCAATGCCAAAACCCCTAAATCTTGCGGATGATTTTCGGCCAAATATGAGGGGATTTAAAGGCAAAGAGTTTGAAGCTTTTAGAGTCCTTGGAGAGGAGAAGCTTGGGTTTGGATGTTGTGGGTTTGGAGGAGTTCTAAAAGAAAGAGTTTGCGGAGGAAGAGAGTTTGAGAAAGAAACAAGAAGGAGGGGAAGAGGACTCACGGTTTTGGGAGGGAAGTTGGAAAAGTCCCTTGGACAAAACAAGTACACCTACCTCTTGTACAAAAGCCTAAACCCATACCCTAGGCCGGCCCCTCTCTTTTTCTCTCTCCTCTCTCTCATGAACTCTCTCTCTCTCTCTCTCTCTCTCTCTCTCTCTCTCTCTTGCCAAACCAAGATTGTCCCAAGTTCAAAATTCTATCCCGAGTTCAAAACTCTGTCCCGAGCTCAGAATTCTATCCCGAGCTTAAAATTCTGTCTCGAGATCAAAATTCTATCCCAAGCTCAAAATTCTATCCCGAGATCAAAATTCTATCCCAAGCCCAAAATAGGGTCCCACACATTTAAAATATTGTATTTGATCTGTATTCGTCCGTTATTGGCCACTGTAGTGTATTTGAAGTTCGTATTCACACTCCGATGAGTATATGAGTATAAATTGCATCTCCTTGAACCTCCGACAGGTACACGAGACTAAACTGATTTCCCAAACTCTCAGGAGTATATGAGTATAAACTGGTCCTCCCCGCTCTAACGCCTTAAGAGCTTAAACTGTATAGACTCTAGTTAACATATGAGTATAAATTGTGTTTACACCGGTCAACGTGTAACCTTGAGTCAACACCAGTCAACGCATTACAATTAAAGTCAACGCTAGTCAAAGCGTAGCCAACGGTCAATGCCGGTCAACGCATAGCCATGAGTCAACACTAATCAAAGCGTTGCGATAAAAGTCAACATCGGTCAACGTGTAGTCCTAAGTCAACGACGGTCAACACGTTACGATGAAAGTCAACGACGAACAATGTGTAGCCATAAGTCAACGCTGGTCAACGCGTTACGATGAATGTTAACACCGGTCAATGTGTAGCTATAAGTCAATACTAGTCAACGCGTTGTGATAGAGGTCGACGCCGGTCAACACGTTGCAATGAGGATCAACGTCGGTCAAAGTATTACGATGAAGGTCAATGCATCGATGATTTTAGCCAAAACAAGACTCAGATCAACTCCAGAACAAAGGAAAATCTCAAGGATTTCAACCGTATTTTAGATATGAATCCCCAACGAAGATAATCAGTTCAAGTGTCAACTCAATGACATGAACTAAAATCGTAAATCAACACATCAGTTTTAATTCGAGACTTCGACAACAGTCAGACGATAAACGTAGTGGCGGAAGAATTTCAGCTATTCGACAAAATACTGAATAGACTGAAAATCATAGAAGTCAAGAACTGAAGCTAATTATTGGTCTTTTACACCGACTGAAGGTTGGGCCTATCATATCCAAAGTATTATATGCTCTTCTATAAAAGAAACGAGACTGAAATACTTTGGAGGGGGTATCTGTAGGCATAAAAAATTATCTATAGGTTCTTACACACAGCTCGAGATAGAGAGAAGATGATGGATGCCATTATCCAAGTCAAGGAGAATTATTTGATGCCGATAAGCGCATGAAGTGAGTCAACGAAGAGTACAAGTTAACGAGACGGTCAAACGGTGATGAAGCAACTCGATCGGGAGTTACGTTTTGACCGCAAAAGATGAAGCACCACTCATGTCTTATCCACTCCACATGTGATCCACCTATGGAAGGTTGTAGATCTCTTCTCCGGCTTTCCAATGCACTTTGAATCACGTCGTTTTGAAACCAAACCGGAAAGTTACAGCAAAACCAGTTAAAAGACACAAAGCAAGTCTGGACAGTCCCGGCCAAGTCCGAACTGTCTCAGCCTGGCCAGGACTGCCCGACCCCGAAAACATTATTTTTCACCGTTTCTTCGATGTTAACTACCCTAATTCTGATTCAGAGCCTCCCTAACTGATTTGAGGTTATCTTTGAATATGATTAAGTGGTTACAACTGATGATAAGATCAAATTATTCATTCTTATTCAAAAATAGGGCTTCTGAAGCCAATAAATACAGCCCTAGGGCCTTCATGTGCACAGATCCAGAATTCTTAAGCCTTAGCGAAGCCCTACTGAATTGGAGACTAAGGAACCATAAATTTTAGAGAGGAGGGAGATATCTCGGTGAATTATTCAGTATAAAGAGGAAGAGTTCAAGAGATCTGCATCCGTTTATCCATTTTCTTGAGATCGTACCTAGCTGCGATTCTTAAGAAGAGTGATTATCTCGCTTTGCCGTGATAGTTACTTTAATTTCTTGTCTCCTTTGAGAGGCAATAAAATCTTTATATTGGATTTGATCAGTCAGTGGTCCACAGATAAACCCTGGCACAAGTCAAGATCCCACGCAAATAGCGGGTGATAAACATCCGTTGTGTGTGTTTTAAGAAAGTTGTAATTTTTATTTTATTTGTGTAAGAAAAGTCTTATAAAAAGGCTAAGAAAAGTCTTATAAAAAGGCTCACTCTTTTGAACTTGTTATAAGTCGATAAACGATTGTAATGAGTTCCCAAATAAAAACAACTTTCAACGCGAACACCTACACGATCATATCCATTGGAGGATGGAAGGAATATTGGAATGAAAATTTGCATTTCAAGTCAAGTACAAGTTCAAGCTTCATCCGCAACCAAGATGAGCATATCGAAGATCTCTTATTTGCATTTCAAGTCAAGTACAAGTTCAAGCTTCATCCGCAACCAAGATGAGCATATCGAAGATCTCTTAGCTTGGGTATATTGTTTCTAGTTTAGATCAAGATCTCTTAGCTTGGGTATATTGTTTCTAGTTTAGATCTTATACTTTGTGTGTTTATGCTTAAAGCTTAAATATTACACACATACACATTTTCAGTTTATCGCTTTCAAGTTAAATAAATATGAAACAAATAGTTACATTTACAAACACACATGCTAGTTTTATATTTATCATATTTATTTATAAAATAATATGTTTATGAATTAAAGACTTATATATTTTCACAAGTCTATTAATCTATTAAAAAGTGTTTCAAAACTTGCTTGTATTAATTTCATCAAAATCAAGTTTTGACGATTTTGTATTGTTTAACAGTTTGCAAGATAAATAAGTTTTCACAAATAGAAAATAAAAATTGAGAAATTCTTTTTCTAACATGTTCTATTATATGTTTATAAATATTTTTCAAACTTTTATCATTTGATTTTACAAACTCAAGTGTTTCAGTAGTTTTCAGAATCTAGAATATCTGTTTTAAAATATTGATTACTCACAAATGGGAAGTGATATTTTAGAAATTCTTTCTCTAACATGTTTATCTATATGTTTATAAACATACCTCAAACATTCACGAGTTTGGAGTTGATTTTCTATTTTTCATTGATTTTATAAAGTCAGCTACGCAAATTTTCAGATTATGTGAATAGTGTCGGTAAACAGTACGGTCGACCGAATAGTAATCCGTCTTAATAACGGCTATTTTTTAGATTTTAGTTTTTGGTGTTTTTCTTGTGTTTTTGGCTATTGTTTTAAGCAACTATAAACACCCTTCAACCCTCAACACTTACTATGAATAAAAAAAAGTTTTAATACAAATTTTTGCAAGTTTGTTTCAAGTTTTCAAAGATCAAAAGTATGTTCTAGTTTTGTGAAGAGAGTTTCACAAGAAGTCGAGATCATCTCGGTTTGAGCTTCAAGGTTCATATCTACATGTCTCTTGTTTTAGAGAAGTTTTTTTAAACTCATATTTTAGCTATCTATTGTTTTAATTCTCATATTTATGCTAGATTGATTTGAGTTTAATTTTGATTTTATTATACATCTATTGTTTTAATTCTCATATTTATGCTAGATTGATTTGAGTTTAATTTTGATTTTATTATACTCATTGTTTACACACACACATCATATTTATGCTAGATTGATTTGAGTTTAATTTTGATTTTATTATACTCATTGTTTACACACACACACACACACACCCCTTGAGCTTAAGTATTTTTTACATATAATATAATTATTGGATTGTGGGGTTATAACATTGAGAGTGATTTTAATTGAGTTCTCATCTTTGTATTAGAAAACAAATCTTGTATTTACACTTTCACTGTTAAGAACACATTGTAATACACAAGGACACCGAGAGAAGTGGTTGGTTCGAGACGGGGTTAATTTTAAGAGGAGTGGTGTCAGTTGTAAATCCTAGGGAGAGATCGTAATTCCGAGCACTTGAGGAAGGTGACACAGGCTAGGCCAACACTTAGAGGGTGTTTTGTGTGACTACAAGTGTGTGAGTTGTAAAAGTTTTTGGTGAACTTGGAAAACCGAGTGTGTAGTTATTTTGGTGATTAGTGGAGATTCTCCACGAGGGTGAGGAGCGGAGACGTAAGTCGAGGGTGACCGAACTCCGAGATTATTTGCTTGTGTTTGAGTTTGGCATTGGCGTTCTTTTTTCTTGTGCTTATCATATATCGCCTTTTGTCTTATAGTTTATTTCGTCCATTATTTACTTGTATATCCTTGCATATCTCTTGTATATCATATTTGCTAGGATATTTTATCATAAGTTTTAATTTGGCATTAATATCGGATTAGATTAGCAAATACCCTATTCATCCCCCTCTAGGGTACTTACATTTGGTATCAGAGCTTGGTTCTCTTTGATTTGTGGCTTAATCGTCTTGAGACAAATATCCTCACTTTGATTTATTGTTAATCTAGTTTTGTGATATTTCATCTTGCTTGCTTAATATATCATGGATGTGCATGGTGCACCTAGTTTAGGCTATGACATTAATATTGCTCCTAAGTTCAATAATTTTCCTTATACTTAATAGTATTTTAGATTTAAACTATAAATTAGATCTAAAAATATTAATTTGTGGGAAGTTATTGATAGTGCTTATATTATGCCCACTTTGAAGAAATCCAAGTGGAGCTTAAATAATAAGAATATGTGTGTTATGAATAAGTTATTATTAGAATTTATACTTAATGTTTTTGATTTATCAATTTCTAACAAACTTGCTCATTTTGATAGAGCTTACACTTTATGAAAACATATAGAAGTACATCATGATAACTTGTAGGAGATCCAATGGGTTCCGGCGGATTCCACTTCGATCAAGTGACATTGGAGCTTCATCGTGCACACGGCCACTGGGCAATAGCCCTAGTGAGGTATACGAGTGTGATTTCGATAATGAATTGTCTATAGATGAACTCGTTTGTGCATATGAAAGATTAATGCATGCTTATGACGAATTGCATCATAATTTTAAAAATTTACAAAGCAAGCATGTTAACTTAAAATCTGATCATGATATACTAGCATCCAAATTTGATATCATTGTTAAATAAAATATGACACTAAAAGAAAACAATGATAAATTAATTTTGGAAAATAAAATCTGACCTAAAAAATAGCTAGCTTATCTAATGATAAAATTGATGTCATGCTAGAAGTAGTAGCCATTAGAGATGAATTTAATTCTTTCAAGAATAATCATGTGTGTTCTACTTCTAATGTCATTGCATATGTGCTTAATAATGATGAGTTGAATTATGTGAAAAACCGCATATCTTCTTTAGATTAAACCTTGAACAAATACATTGAAAATAATAAGAAACTTATGCATTTGTGTGAAAAGTCATATGATACTACTTCCAAACAACCCACACACTACGCACACATGTATAGCAAAATTTATAAATGCATAATTTGTGATCGTAAAGGCTATATTGCTAAATTTTGCTATGATGCACAAAAATCCACTAATGCTAATATTTTTGCTCCATGCGTATCTCATAAAGTTTCTTCATCTCACACTTATACACATTATCATTCACATGCACCAGATATTAATCATAACCATGAGAATATATTTAAATGTGATTTTAGTGGTCGTTTTGGTTATTTGACCAAATTTTGTTTTTGACTTACAAAGAGTTTCACATTTGCAAAATATTTTAAAAAGACCATCTTCATTTGCAAATGTTCCTCGTGCACTATCTCATGGTCATCATAAACAAGGGCATCAATTATATTGCACTTATTACAATCGGATGGGTCATTTGTATAATTATTGTTACGACCAGTCCCGTGCATAAAACGCCCCCAAATGTGATCATAACCCTAGGGCTTTAGAATTTATTAATAGGGTCATGTCCCTAAACTCTTCGACAACAAGAATATTTGGATGCCAAAATCTTTTTAAATTTTAAAACAAGATCTTTAGTGTTTTCATTTTTCATTTCTTATTTTTGGAAAAACGTATTTTGAAAATACTAATTTTCTTTGAATATGTATATTGATCAATACTTTTGTATTTATAACATATTATGATTTTTGTTTATTTTAATTTTGAGGTTGTTGATTGTGATGAATCATTTGCACTAGTTGTAAGGATAGAGTCAACTTCTTGTATATTATTAGCATTTGCAAGTTTTAAAGTTTTCAAACTATTTCAAATGCATGTTAGAAGTACCTCTCAAAAATGTTTTTATAAATAAAGAGGTTTATGTTTCAGCAACCCCTCCCGTATTTATTGATCCTTTTTTTCATATCATGTTTACCGGATGTAAAAAGTTTCTATTTGGGTTGATACAAGCTCCAAGAGCTTGGCATGAATGCTTATCTAATTTTTTTTCTTGTCGAATGTGATATTATTGATCTATGTTTGTTTTATCCATAGCATACAATTCCTTTTGATCTTTATGGATGAAACACATAAATGTTTCGAAAATTATTTTTGTGTAATCATGTAGATAGGAAAGATATGTCCCTTATTTATATTGATACAAAATCTCAAAAAGTGGACATGTTTTTCAAGCCTCTTTACGAACAAAATTTTCTTGTTATTTAAAAGAGGTAAATTAGGCATGTTTTGAATCATGTTTGCTTAATCATTTTTTTTAAATGATATATATATATATATTTGTGTGTGTGTGTGTTCTTTGGTCTCTTTAAATGTGAGTTGCGATTAATATTTTTTTATATCTATTTGCTCACGTTGTGCCTCGTTTGTGTGTTCTTTATTTGCTTTGCCATTTCTATTGATATATGCTATGTGGTATTTTGATAGGGGGAGCTTTTTTCCTAAATTTTGTTTGTACTCACTCGTGCTTTTTGATAGGGGAGCTTTCACTCTCTTATTCTTATTGTTTCCCTATTTTCATATTGACAAATGGGGAGAAACAAGTCAATTGTGAGTATATCATTCTATTAGTTTTATGCATGAGGATTATAATGTTTATATTCATTTGATATCATGCATGTCTTATATCTCTTTGTGTAGATTGTTTGTCATCATCAAAAAGGGAGAGATTGTTGTGTGACATCCCTATTTTCATACATGGCTGCAGTCTAAGGTGAACCCAGAGATGTCAAACCTACTATGCATCCACACCGTGTAATAATACGTTTCACCAATCACAATAATATCCTCTAGTGGAATCAAATATAAGTGTGGTAAAAAAACAAGCAAAATAAGGAAATAAAAACAATAAACATGATATGGAAAGAGATATCTCATAAATAAATATCATGTTTCAACTGAAATACATCTGGTATCTGGAATAATGAAAGTGTCTCAACATAAATCAACAAGAAATCGTACTAAGGCACACTGCATTTATAATATGAAAACAAAACTTTAATATCTGAATGAGAACATAAAACTATAGTGGAGTCTCAACTACTAAAATGTACGACAGCAACTATGCTAGAACTCCGTCATTATGCGGCTCACCGGAACTCTGAGCTGCCTAAAAAGGAAATTTAAAATAACAAAAAGAGCAACAACAAAAGTGTCAGAGCATTATAGTAAGATCACCTCTATCCGCACCCACGGGAAGTGCTGCTAAATAAAGTGGAGGCTCTATCTATTAAGCATAGTCTACCTAGATTATTTTTTCCGTATCTAATAGAATTAATATTTAGACACCTACAACGAAAGACGTGGTACGTCGAGCGAAATAATCTAAATACGAAAACCCTCATGTATATACCATATGTCTCAAATTATAGGTACCTAAATATTAACACCAAACTAGAGATAAACAATCTAAATTGAAATCAATAATTATATCCCACAATACGAGACTGGTACGTCGAGCGAAATAATCCAAACAAGAAAACCCTCATGTATATACCATATGTTTTAAATTGTGAATCGCTAATCATTGATCCCAACCTAAGAATAAAATAAAGCAATACAGAAAGTAGAGACACTCATAATATCATATTTATATTATTTTCCACTATCACGGGGAAGATAAAATAAATATAAGCATATAATCCTGCATACTTTTAAGAGCAAAGTACATCAGTCATATATCACAGCAATGAGTCATATACATAACTGGTATCTACCAAAAACTCAGGCTATCAACAATCATCACATTGCAAATCCTTGCAAGTTATGATTCATCGCATTATTATGCGGGACGGACTATCAAGTCGGTATCCTGACTGTGTACATGACTCATTAGTCTCATCACATCTCTATACGTAACACGAGTGCGGGACGGACTACCATATAGGCATCCTAGAAATATAGCTCACAAGCCTCATCGCACCCTAGTGCGGGACAGACTGCTAGATCAAGCATCCTAAACCTGACTCAATGGCCTGTACAAATTGTATATCGACTCACTACTCCACGTAGTACTAAGTGGTGCTCATCAACTATATCCAACATGTGTGTAACTGTATATTCAAACTCTATCTCAAATATAATCAGATCAAAACCCATCATAATCCCCTTCGAGATACCCAAGTGTGTGCTACGACACTATTTGTGTGTGTAGGCATCAAAAATTGCCTATAGGTCCCTGCACACGGCTCGAGACATAGAGAAGATGATGAACATCACTATCCGAGTGACAGAAGCTTAATCGACATTGATAAGTGCATGAAGTGAGTTAACAAACCATGCGAAGCAACAAAACTTCAGAATAACGGAAACACAAACTGATCGGGAGCTCCGCGTCACTTACAAAAGACGAAATACCCCCATGTCCCATAAACTCCACAGACGATTCAATCATGGGAGCTTGTAGATCTTCTCGACGGCATTCTGATGCATCTTAAATCGTATGATTCCGAGTTCGGACGACGAAGATACGGCTGAAACGGACAAGACGTGCAGAACTACGTTCCGGGCCTCGGCGAGACACCCAGATGTGTCTCGCCAAAGCCGAGACACCCCTTGGTGTCTCGGACCTTGTAGAGCTATTTTACCTATGATGCGCTTTGAACCTGAAGAAACTCAAAAGATGAAAGTTGTAGAGATCCTTGTTAGCTTCTAATGCATCTTGGATCAACTCATTCTAAGATCATATGAGAGTGATAAAGCCAAAATACCAACTATCTCAGAATTCTGAGATAGTGTTGGTGTCTCAGAGAAGAATGGAGATTTTGTCCATAATTCGATTCGAATATAAAAAAGCTCAAAAGATAAAAGTTATAGATATTTTCGTCAGCTTTCCAACATATCTTGAATCATATTATTTAGAGGTCATATGGGAAGTTAGGGCAAAAATACCCAAGATACCTACTGGTGTCTCGGCCAGGCCGAGAGACCCAGAGGTGTCTCGGCCAAACCGAGACACCCACGGGTGTCCGCAGCCCCGAAAACCGATTTTTGGTAGTTTTAAGCTGTTTTTCGACGTTAACCGCCTGGATTTGTCCTAACTAATAAAATATCATTCAAGAACATGGTTAAGTGGTTACAACTGAGGATAAGAGTGAATCAACCCTTCTTATCCGAAAACAGAGCTCCTGAAGCCTATAAATACAGCTCCAGGGCCTTCATTTTTTTAGATCTGGAATTCTCGAGCGTTGGCGAAGCTCTGCCAAACTAAGGACTGAAGAGCCAAAAATTTCAGAGAGGAGGAGGAGATATCAACAAATTCTTCAGCATAAAGAAGAGGAGTTCGTCAGATCTGTAGTCCAGTTCTTTCCCTTGAGATTACCCCGTTGCGATGATCTCGAGAAGAGTGATTATCTCACTGTTACCAAGATAATTGCTTCGGCTTCTTGATTCCTTCCCGAATCAACGAAGCTCCGGATCTGATCTGATCGTATGGTGGTCCATGGATATCAATGTCCCCGTCACAGGCAAAGATCACACGCAAGCAGTGGGCGATAAACACCCGTTGCGTTTGTTTGAAAGAGATTGTAATATTAATTTTATTGCGTAAAAGTCTTATAAAATGACCGATCTTTTTTTGAACTTGTTATAACGACTAAAGTTGTAATAAGTTATACAATGAAGAAATCGATTTTCCACCCAAACAAGCTGGCGACCACAGTAGGAGCCAACATCCTCGCTGCCGAGGCTGTCGTGCCGCAGCCAACGATCAAGATCCCCATGGCTGAAGAGGTCGAATACGAGTTCGACCAAAAGAAGTTTGAGGAGTACGTCTCCTCCTACTCCTCTAGATCCACCTCTCCTCACAAGTGCAGGAAGGTCTCCTCCTCCCGGAAGATCCGTCGGTCTTCAGATCTGAAGACCCAAGAAGGTGATCTCCCCTCTACCGCTACTGCAGTTACACCTCACAACAATCCACCGACGTCCTAAGAAGCTGGATCTGCAGATCTGAAATCCTCCTCGAGCAAGAAGTCGACTGCTGAAGGCACATCAACTTTATCAAAGAAAACACGTTAAAGGCAATGCCAACGCCTCGCGCGCTAATTCACCAAGGCTTTGGATCAGGTGGACGGACTCCGTCACCAAGCGAATTTGGAGTTCAGAAAGTACTAAGTGGCTAAGCCATCTCCACAGCAAGCTTCGGGAATCTCCTCCCAACCACCTACTAATGAATGGGTTCGTGTCAAATGGAACTATTTTACTCTTAAGGACTGTATTCAAAAGCGTCGCGCATTTCTTATGCATGCCCAGAACCTTGTGCGAAAAGCACAAGGAATGCAAAAGGAAGAAACGGTTAAGAGATCGTCGAGATCCAAACAAATTTGGATGCCAAAGGCCAAATCAATGCCTAAGGCCAAAGCAAGCAACGTTACTCCCTAGCCTTCGTCAACTTCGGATCCCGCTCCTATTGCTCACACACCTTCAGTGAATCCCAACGACAGCGTGGATCTCTTCAAATTTGGAATTCCATTGAAGGATCGCCTGGGTCCTTTACACGAAGATCAAGGCAAAGCGCCTATTAAGGAACGCTTGGGACCGTTGAAGGAACCCTGAACAACCATCCGGACTGGGGGTCATACACGATCTCCTAACAAGTTGATTCCCGTAATTACCCGTGGGAGGGGGGTACCTACACAAAACCTGGAGCCCATTAAAATTTCACCCTCACATGGGTGTGATTCTAAACGTGTGACTCCTGCTAAAGCTAATAAAGCACTACCTATTCAGAAGAAGATGCGCCGAACAAACAACAACGTTCCATCTGAGGAATCAAACCAATAGCCGATAAGTTGCTCTGACCGCAACATCGATGAGTTGTACTATCGGGCTAGGGGTACGAATAAATCTCAAAAGAGAAGTACCCGGGAAGCAGACTCTCACTGTCCGTGTACCAAACTTGTCAGGGTAGTATTATCAGCGTGTAGCTGCCCCAAGACCGTTCCACAGAGGGTCTTAGTGTTTGAAAGGATCTCCACCAGAATGTCCAAGTCCAAGCCAAGGCGTTTCTATAGAAAAATATCAGCTACGGAAGATGATGAACTCCCAAAGGTCACCATCAATATGGTCGATAAGGAGAAGTCAATGTGAAGTTTTAATCCCCGACATTTTTCAGACATATCCCAACGTATAACTTGGTTACGCGCGGGAACTACTAGGCGTAGGGACTATCAGAGGATGAATATCGGATTATCCTCGGAAGATGAAACATCAGATGCGAACTTTGCCATCGCTTCTGACAATACGATATCCAGCATAGAACAATCCCGCAAGGCGTTTATGGTCAACACCGAGAAAATGGCTAAAATCATCGAGGATGCCTTGTCGAAGAAAAAAGAGAACTTCAAGTTCGAAATGGAAATGGCTATGCTGTGAATAAGGGAAGAGCATGACCAATAAATCTGAGCCTTGTCAAATCATATAGGTGAATCTAGTCGTCGGCACAATGTTAGTCAAGCAGCTAGTGATTCAGATGTGGATGAATACCTTAATGCTGATAACCCTCTCGTTGGCCAGAATGCTGGGGGTGGCCCCACTAAAGATAACGACGCTGGGAGTAGTCATTGTTCCTCTTAAGAATTGTCCAAAGCCTGATACGAGCAAGGATGAGAAAATAAAAGACCTCGAGAGCAAAGTCGACGCTCTGATGTCTACTCGAGAGGTGAAGAAGACCGGTATTCTGTGTCCTTACCCAAGAGAGTGGGATTCGATACAGTATCCGATGAAGTTCAACCTGATCAACTTCACGCCATTTGACGGAAAGGATTCCCCCACTCAGCATCTAATCTACTTCAAGTCTCACTTGGGTATGATTTTTAGGAATAAATCCCTGATGGTCTGGTCATTCGTCGGCACCATTCGCGGAGCTGCCTTCGATTGGTACCATCATCTTAAGTCTGGAAGTATTAATAGCTAGGACGATATAGAGTGCTCATTCCTCGGCAATTTCTTTGACGATGACGCTAAGATATCCATCAGGACACTCTTTGAGGAGAAACAAGAGGAGGGGAAACGGTCAACGACTTCGTCAAGCGCTTCTGGAATAAGGTGATGAACTACCGAGATCCGATCACAGAGGATGTCATCCTCCAAACATGCCACAACAACCTCTCTTTGGACGTGTTGCAAGTTATGGGAGTAGCACCATCTAACATCTGGAAAGAGTTAAAGGTGCGCGGAGAGCAGACCGAACGCTTCCTCGGAAGGAAGAAAGCTGAAAGAAGCCATCCGACGGCTAACCCTCCGAATTCGAGCTTCGTCTCCCATAATAAGGGGAAGGCACCTGTAGCAGTTATTGACGCTAATCAGACGTCACAACAACAACCCCGAAAATATCAAAAGACATCGGATCCGAGACTCCAAAATGAGTAGTCCTTCAAGGAAGAAGACGTTCCAGCTATTTTTGAATCTCTCCTTGAGAACAACAAGATCAAGCTACCACCTATCGCAAATCAAGAGGAAGCTGATAATATTGCGGATCCGAAGTACTGTGCGTACCACAGGAGGATCCTTCATCCTACCAAGGCTTTCTCCGCTCTTAAGAATAGCATCTAAACCTTGGTTGAAGCTGGCATCATAATGCTCAATTAAGTTGAATGAAGACTCCGACAAGTATAAGAGTATAAACTGCTCATTTCCACACTCCGAAGACTATACGAGTATAAACTGCTTCTCAATCCTCCAACAGGTATATGAGGTTAAACTGCTTTCTGCATACTCCAACAGGTATATGAGTCTAAACTATTTCCTTTTTTTCACGGGAAGTTCCTAGAGAGTGCCATGTCTGGTATTCTAAGGATAACCCGGTCATCCAACTAAGTACAACGTTAGACCCATTTTTGTAAAGAAAGCTGGGGGTGGATGATTCATGTAACGGGATAAACACTAAACTCCTACCGTGATTTTCGAACACTCTTTTGCTGAGACGAGATTCAATCACTTCGTTGGATCAAATTTCCCTCACAAAACTCTCATTGGTGTTTGACGACTCACAGTCTTCCACCACAAAATCCTCTACTGATCAGACTAATTGACGATGGGACCACCAAAATTCCTTTTGGTTGAATCCACTCAAATTCCTGCTATGTTTGTGCACTCAACACTCCCATTGTTAGAGTCCAGACATAGTACTCGAAATTTTAATATCCTGATTGTTGACGATTGTCAAACCCTTTTGTGTTAAGTATTTGTCACTTAACACCAGGAACCCTCTTTGAGTGATCTGTACGAATCAACACTCCCACTGTAATTTGTACTCCCACTCTCACTGTTTATTTGGTCAAATCTTCCTACTGTTAGGGCCAAAGCCAAAACATCCTCTTGATTCCTTCCATGAACGAGAGGTCCACTTTCAAATCGAGTGATCAAACCTTCCTATAGTTAGGGTCACCTCAAACTCCCGCTTGGTCAAACCTTCCTACAATTAGGACCAAAACCAAAACCCCTCTTGATTCTTTCCATGAACGAGAGGTCTATTTTCAAATCGAGTGATCAAACCTTCCTATAGTTAGGGTCACCTCAAACTCCCGCTTGGTCAAACCTTCCTACAGTTAGGACCAAAATCAAAATCTCATCTCGATTCCATCCATGAATGAGAGGTCCACTTTCAAATCGAGTGATCAAACATTCTTACAGTTAGGATCATCTCAAACTTCCCACTTGATCAAACCTTCCTACAGTTAGGGCCAGAACCGCAATTCACAATCGATAAATGAGAAACCCACATTTAGTTCAGTAATCAAACCTTCTGATAGTTAGGATTATCCAAATCTTTTCGATTCTCGGAGTGGAGATCCTACTCTTAGTTTCACCTTCCCGGATTCTTGAAGTGGTGATCCCGCTTTGAGTTTTCTTTGGTAACTAGAGATAGAATATAAAATTCTTCCTCTTCAGCTTTGGGAGATAGAATATAAAATTCTTCCACTCCTGCATCGGGTTCGTCTTTACCCCAAGAGAAGATACAATATTTCAACACTATCAAATCTGTGCTTCATACATGCGGGGAATTTTATCCTGAAGCCTAAGTAGGGATAAGTCAACGCCTAATACGCGTTGCTGATTTAGTCTTTCACCGATTGAAAAAGACTGATGCGGCATAATTATGTACCAAGATTGCAAGTGCACAATTTATCAAGTTATAGTATAAAAAATATCGATCCCACGAGGAAGGTGATTTTAAGAGATTATTAAAATTGGTTCTTATGTTTTGTGCATGACAATTAGGAATAAAGAATAAGTATGAATGTGATGAGTGATTGTTGTGAATATATGCAAAAGATAATAAATTGAATTTTAGAGGAGAGAAGGAAGAATTAAAGAATAAATGAAATCACAAGGCAAGAAAGATGAATGAATAAAATCAAGAAATAAACCAAGAATGAAAAAAAATTTAAGAAAGTTAAGATGGAGGATTCAAAAGAGGTAAGAAATCTCGAATATAATCCACTAACCAATTTCAATTACAAAATACATACTATTCTCTTTTTATCATATTTCAACTTAGATTTATTAAGCATAGATTATCAAACCATTTAAGGAAAGTGTAACCTATCAAATTATCATCTAAGTTAAAATCACTATTCATGAAAAGAACAGCAACATGATAATAATCCTAGAATTCATAAGCATAACCTATCAAACCATTTAAGATAAGCATAGATTATCAAATTCTTCTTCTACCGATTAGTTCTCTAGTTGATTATCCTAAACATGAACATTTTAAGTACAAGAGAATAATTCATACAATATAAAAGAAATTAGACTAGTTTCATACAATTCTAAGATTCCTACAAGAATTAAATTCACATCTTAAGAAATAAAAACAAGAAAAAGAAGACTAATTACAAAATTAAAAAGAAAAGAAAAATCTAAACTATGAACAAGAAATAAATCTAATTACAAAGAAAATAAAAATCTAAACTACAAAATAAATTGCAGAAATTAAATGCAAGAAAAATAAATCTACTCTACAAATTAAAGTGCAAAAAGAAATAAAAAGACAAGAAAATAAATCTACACTACAAGCATGAATTTAAATCTAACTAATAAGCAATAATAAAGAAATTACTAAAAAGAAATAAAATAGAAAAGAAATGCAAACCTTCAATTTGCTCATAATCTCCATCCTCATCATTCAACAAAGAGGAGAAAGAACAAATTTAAAGACGAGAAAAATTATTATTATTAATTGCAACTAAAGTTACAATTTTTGGAAGGCCTTCTCAATTAAGAGTAGCCCTCCTCTCCAAAAGGAGTTACAAAATTTTTTACACCCTTAACCCCTCACTCTCTACCCCTATTTATAGTAATCTTCAATGAATATGAGCCATTGGATTTATCTTGAGCCCCAAGCAACAATCTACACCTTTGAATTTGCTTTTTGTTCTTCTCTAGCCTAATCTTCATTTGATTTTCCAAGGCCCAATCTTTATTTAATTTTCCAAGAAGAAAATGAACAAGCAAGTCCAATGTAAAAAAATCAAGCTGCAGCCTAAGTCCATGAAGAGTTCACAACGATTTTCAAAACAAGTCCGGCCCATAGCAATTCATGAGAGCTCCAATTGATTTTCAAAACAAAGCCAAGTCTTTATCAGGTCCAGCCCATTGGAGTTTGAACAAGTTCGGCCCATTCAAGTTCGGTTTTCTTTGATTTTAAATGCCAAATCTGCAGCACCTATATCCGGCCCATTCCTTTATCTGCAGCAGTCCGGTCTTTGAGAAAAAATCAGCAGCAAGTCCGGTCTTTGATCACGGCCCATTCCTTTATCTGCAGCAGTCCGGTCTTTGAGAAAAAATCAGCAGCAAGTCCGGTCTTTGATCAACTCTGCAGCACCTCAAGGTCCGGCCTTTGATTTTCTGCAGCAAATCCGTCCAATTCATTTCATTTGCAGTCCAAGTCTCCGGCCCAATGAAAGTTCGTTTGATTTTTAGAAAATGAAGAGCAGCAAGTCTTTAGCCCATCCAAATCTGAAGCCCAGTCCGGTCTTCATTAAATTGATTTTCAAAATGAAAACAGCAACAAGTCCGGTCTCCTTAAAAATCTGCAGCGGCCCAGCACAATGTAAAATCAGCAACCGGCCCAAATGGAAATATTCCAAAGCTGCATCCTAAGTTAGCAGGTCCGGTCAACTTGTGGATTAAGAATTTTGTTTCTTTTCTTTTTCCTTTGGGCCATCATTTTCTTGATGCTCTTTGGGCTTCCATCCTTTCAATCATGGGCTTCTAAAATGCTACAAAATAGAGAAGAGAGATTTTTAAGTAGTTTTTACATTTAATAATATTTATTTATATTTTCATGCATTTATGTGCAAACTAAGCTAACAACAATTATTAATGGTATATTTATTCATGTAAAATAGATAATGAGTGTATAAAATTATAATAAAATGTGATTATCAAATACTCACACACCTAAACTTTTGCTAGTCCTCTAGCAAAGAAAATAAAAAGAAAATCCTAACTCACTTTCGTAGGAATCACGGTTGTATTTAGCGCATACAACAAGCCTTTAAACCCCTAGGTTACCCTAGTGAACGAGTTGTAGTCTCGTGAGGGTTTACAGTGAATATACCCATAAAATTCGGTCAACTTGCCAAGTTAAATAAGTCAGTAAATAACAGATTTTCTTTGATATATTTAGTTATTCTATTTGAAGCTAGTTAATAATCAAGAAAACGTTTTTATATATAACTCCAATGTAAATCCCTTAGAAAATCTTTTTCATTATAGCAATACAAAACCAAGTCAAATCTTAGAAATTTAATTAAAAAGTTTTGAAAAGAACATGCCAACTCTTTGTTTTAAATAACTTTCAAGTCTCTTGATCAAAAATTAGTTTTCAAGACCTTATATACAAAACAACAATATATATAACAAAAATGGTTAGTGTTATATATATATATATATATATATTTTTTTTCACTCTCTAATTCTTGGTGATTGTTTTCTATTTTAACGGGCTTTCTAAGTGATCATTTAACGAGTTTTGGGCCAATGAATCCCAACCCAATTGGGCTTAGGTTATTAAGTATAGAGATACTCCTTGGGCTTAATTGCTCAGTCAACTTAGGCTTTATAAGATAGAATCACCTTGAATTTAAGAGGTTTTTTTTGTGCCCATTTTTCGCTCTCTTCTTTTATAAGGTTAGTTTTTTTTTAAATATATATGTGTGTAAGTATATATAGTCTTAAAAAAATGTGTAAATCAAGATAACTTGAAAAAAATATTTTCAACTCTAAGTTAAGCATGCAAAAATTTCATTATTTTTAATTAAAAGTCTAAGGTAAGACTTAAGCAAAGTATACTAGTTGAAAAATCATTTCTTAAGAATTTTATTTGGAGTTATCATAAAAGGTGAACTTGAATATGTCACTAACTAAGAATTAGAAAATTTAAAATCTACCAATTTGATCAATTATTACTTAACTCTATTAATTTGTCAAGTGACAATATTTTTATAATTTTTTTTAACAAAAAGAAAAAAAATGCAACTAAAAAGGTCAAATAAAGTTCTCACCCCCACACCTAAATTTTACATTGTCCTCAATGCAAATTCGCTGAAGCACAAAGTAAAGCAGATCCCCACACCTAAATTTTACATTGTCCTCAATGCAAATTCGCTGAAGCACAAAGTAAAGCAGATAAAATTAAAGAACTTACAGTTGTTCGGTTGACAATGATGATAAGGATCTGTAATTACTGTTAGTATGAGGATGAAGAAATCAAATAAGAGGAAAATTGTAAGTAATTATTTATTTTATTTTTTATTTTATTTTTAACCTATGTTACTTATTCAAATTTTGTTATGTTTTTTTTAACTTTTTTTTAAGAAACAAAAGAAAAATTAGTTTTTTTTACAGATAATGAGGTTCATGAAGAACAAAAACATCTTCCTCTCCGAGTGTAGAAAATTCTAAAAATAGTTTTAGACGTTGACCATTTATTTTTAAAATGTTACCATTTTTAGAATTTTCTATCTCGACAACTCCATGTGAAAAAACCTGCTTAACAAAAAATAGACCTGTCTATCTTGATCTTAATTTTCCAGGAAAAAGATGCAATTTAGAATTGTACAATAAAATTTTCTGTCCTGGAGAGAAATTTTTTCGTAAAATTGATTTATCATGAAAATTTTTTGTTTTCTCTTTGTAAATTTTTGAGTTTATGTATGCATCATTTCTAATTTCTTCCAACTCATTTATTTGGAGCAATCTGTTCTTACCTGCCGAGTCTGAGTCAAAATTCAACTGTTTTATTACCCACATTGCTCGATGTTCCAACTCCACTGGTAGGTGACAGGTTTTCCCGAATATTAGTCTGTATGGTGACATCCCCAAATTGGCCTGAAAGCTGTTCTATATGCCCACAGAGCATTACATAATTTTACAGACCAATCTTTTCTGTTATGATTAACTAAAAGCTGTTCTATATGCCCACAGAGCATTACATAATTTTACAGACCAATCTTTTCTGTTATGATTAACTATTTTTTCTAAGATTTGTTTGATCTGCCTGTTTGTGACCTCTACTTGTCCACTGGTTTGGGGGTGATAAGGAGTTGATAATTTGTGTGTAATTGAATATTTCCTCATCAAAGACTCAAAAGAACGGTTACAAAAATGTGTACCGTTATCATTGATGATTGCTCGTGGTACTCCAAACCGGGCAAAAATGTTCTCTTTCAAAAACTTAACAACGACCTTGTTGTCATTAGTTTTGCAAGCTACCGCCTCAACCCATTTTGACATGTATTCAACAGCTACTAGAATGTAAACATTTCCAAAGGAATTTGGAAATGGTCCCATGAAATCGATACCCCACAGATCAAAAAGTTCAATGGATAAGATGGGCTGTAAGGGCATCATATTTCTTCTAGTGACCTTCCCTAAAAGCTGACAGCGGTTACAGGTCTTGCAAAACTTGAATGAATCTTTAAAGAGTGTGGGCCAATATAGGTCAGATTGGAGAACTTTTTTAGCTGTTTTTCTTGGGCCAAAGTGGCCCCCACAGGCTTGCTCGTGACAAAAGGATAGAACACTCCTAGTTTCTTCCGTGGGAACACACCTCCTAAAGATCTAATCAGGACAGTATTTGAACAGATATGGATCATCCCAGTAAAAGTATTTTACTTGGGAGAGAAAACAGGATCTATGCTGTTTGGACCAATGAGAAGGGATCTGGTTCATGACTATGTAGTTCACAATGTCGGCGAACCAGGGAACAGACTGGATTTCTAGGAGTTGTTCATCTGGAAAATGTTCATTGATTGGAACGGTTGATGTTGGTGCATTTGGGAGTCGAGAGAGGTGATCTGCTACGGGGTTCTCTGTTCCCCTTCTGTCAAGAATTTGAATGTCAAACTCTTGAAGAAGGAGAATCCATCTAATGAGCCGTGCTTTAGCATCCTTTTTGGTCAAAAGATACTTTAGTGCGGCATGATCAGTGAAAACTTTGGTTAAGGAACCGATGAGGTAGGACCTGAATTTTTCTAAGGCAAAGACTACAGCTAAAAACTCTTTTTCTATGACAGAGTAGTTTTGCTGGGCATCATTCAGAGTCCTACTGGCGTAGTAGATCATATGCGGTTTTCCATCAAACTGTTGTCCTAAAACAGCTCCAATTGCAGAATTAGATGCATCACACATCAGTTCGAATGGTAAGGTCCAGTCCGGTGCATGAATGATAGAAGCTGTGGTTAGCTCCTTTTTCAGATATTCAAAAGCTTTGAGGCAGGCGGGAGAGAAGACAAATAATGTATCCTTGGCTAAAAGATTGGTCAATGGTCTAGCAATTTTGCTGAAATCCTTGATGAAACGTCGGTAAAAACCAGCATGACCAAGAAACGATCTGACATCTTTGACTGTTTTGGGAGGAGGGAGATTGGAAATGAGATTTACCTTAGCTTTGTCCACTTCAATTCCCCTATTGGAAACTACATGTCCTAAGACAATGCCTTGTTTGACCATTAAATGACATTTCTCCCAATTGAGAGTCAGATTTTTCTCCCTACACCGTTCTAGGACCAGTTTAAGATGATGCAAACATTGGGAAAATGTGTCACCAAAAATGGAAAAGTTATCCATGAAAATTTTGAGAAATCGCTCTACCATGTCGGAAAAAATACTGATCATGCAACGTTGGAATGTGGCCGGTGCATTGCACAGGCCAAAAGGCATGCGTCGGTATGCGAATGTTCCATACGGGCAAGTGAAGGTGGTTTTCTCCTGATCTTCGGGAGCGATAGGGATTTGATTATAACCTGAATATCCATCCAGGAAACAGTAAAACTCGTGTCCTGCTAAACGCTCTAACATTTGGTCAATGAAAGGAAGAGGGAAGTGATCTTTCCGAGTGGCTAAGTTGAGTTTTCTGTAGTCAATACATACTCGCCATCTAGTTTGGATTCGAGTGGGAATCAGCTCATTTGCCTCATTTTGGATCACGGTGATCCCAGATTTCTTTGGAACAACTTGGACTGGACTCACCCATGAACTATCAGAAATAGGATAAATGATCCCATGATCGAGATATTTTAGAATGTCTTTCCTAACGGCTTCTTTCATCACTGAGTTTAACCTACATTGAGCATCTCTAGTAGGTTTGGCATCATCTATCAAATGGATTCGGTGTTGAACAATGGTTGGACTAATCCCTTTGATATCAGCCATGGTCTATCCAATGGCTTCCCTATTCTCTCTTAAAACAGCTAAGAGAGCTTCCTTTTGACCGGTAGTCAACTCAGAAGAAATGATAACTGGTAAAGACTCGTTCTCCCATAAGTAGGCATACTCTAAATTTTTGGGTAGAGGTTTGAGTTCTAACTTAGGGGGTTCCTCCACAGATGGGCGAAGCTGGACTCGTGGTTCTATCTCTAAAGGTTCTCGTTGCCAGCCAATAGAAAAAACATGATTATCCAGCGGTTCTATCTCTAGTTCGTCAACAAAAAGTTCTTCAATCATTAAATCAGATGCATTTGTATCAGACTCACACTCTCCCTCTTGTTGTTTACTGGATATTCCTTGAATGAAATTCACTTCCATGGGTTCATCAGATGGATCACTAGGCTATCTCCCTAAGTTAAAAATATTAAGGTCAACGGTCATATTCCCAAAAGATAGTTTTATCTGACCGGTTCTATAGTTTATCAAAGCATTTAAGGTGGCTAAGAACGGTCTTCCTAAAATGACGGGGATTTGAATTTTGAGATTGGAAACGGGCTGCGTTTCCAAGATAATAAAATCAACAAGGAAAATGAACTCTTCAACTTTGATCAGAACATCCTCTACCTCTCCTTTGGGAATTTTTACAGATCTATCAGCTAACTATAGAGTGCATCTTGTAGGTTTAAGTTCTCCTACACCTAGCTGTTGATAGACCGAGTAAGGAAGGAGGTTGACGCTGGCTCCTAAGACTAGAAGTGTCTTATCAATGTGAGTGTTACCTATAACGCATGGAATTGTGGGACAACCAGGGTCCTTGTATTTCAACGGCATGAGCTTCAAAAAAATTTCACTGAGGTTGACAGCTAAGAAGACTTTCTTGGGAACATTGGTGGTTCTTTTCTTAGTGCATAAGTCCTTCAAGAACTTTGCATAAGAGGGAATTTGTTCGATTGCATCTAGGAGAGGGATGTTGATCTTGACCTGTTTAAACGTTTCTAGGATTTTTTCAACCTGCGGAGAGTTTTTCCTAGGTTTGAGTCTATCTGGAAAGGGGGCAACGGGCCTATACCTATCTAGATCAGGCTCAATCTCAAGTTCAGCATTTTGGTCATCGGAAGGAATTGCTTTATCGGAAGGAGTGTTTTGAATGGGAGAAGGGGTTTGATCCGGTGGCATTCTAACATGATTGTCTATTTGTTTTCCTGATCGCAGTGTGTGAATTTCATTCAATTGAGCTGGATTGTTGGAACTGGATCCAGTGTCTTTAGGGTTTGCAACAGGTTGACTTGGAAATTTTCTTTTTTCTCTCTCACTCACGGCAGCAGCTAGTTGCCCAAGTTGGGTTTCTAACTGGGCTATAGCTTGAGTGTTCGAGTTGAGCACTTGGCCGGTGGTTTGCATGAATGAATTTAGAGTGGTGGATGATTGGGTCAACATGTTGGTAGTTTGTGTAGAAGCTTTGATCATAGCTTCTAAACCCTTTTCTAAGACACTTAAACGTTTGTCATGATCGGAATTTGATTGATTTGTGGGCTGGTGAGGATTAGGATGTTGGTTTGGAAAACGTAGGTTAGAAAAATTGTTCGGTGCATTAAACGGGGCAGCGTTTCCCCTAGGGAATTGCGGGTTTGACGCGGGAATGAAGTTTTGATTTCCGGGAGAGTTTCCTTGGTTCCAAGCAAAGTTAGGATGATTTCTCCAGCCTGGATTATAGGTTGGAGAAAATGGATCATTTCTAGGACGCTGGAATGCAGCGTTCATCTGTTCTAATGCATGGTTGTTTCCTAGAAGAGGATATTCCTCTGAAACGTGGGTAGAAGACTGACAGTTATGACATCCCGGGGCAGAGATATGATTGATTTGAGCCGGAGCTCGTTCCTTAACTTCTAAGGCTTCTAACCTCCGCATAATCGTCGACATCTTCGCTTCAGACGCAATGTTTGACTCCAAGGAAAAACCACTAGACTTAGATTGGGAAATAGATGCAACCCTGTCATCACAGTTTTCCCACTGCATTGTTTTCTCGGATAAACTCTCTAGAAATTCCCAAGCTTCATCTGTGTTTTTTCTCATAAAATCTCCCTGACACATCGATTCTAAAGATGTTTTTGTTTCTCATAAAATCTCCCTGACACATCGATTCTAAAGATGTTTTTGAAGAATAGTCCAATCCTTCATATTTGACTTGGCACAGTCGCCATTTTTCTAGACCGTGATGAGAACATTGGATTAAAAGATCTTTAAATCGGTCGAAATATTTCCAGAATGGCTCTCCCAGGACAATTTTGAAATTCTGAATGATGTTCCTAAGCTTTACCGTTTTGTGAATAGGGAAAAATTTCTTGAGAAAAACGGTGACAAATTCCTCCCAAGTTGAGATAGAATTTATCGGTAAGCTATACAGCTATTTTTTAGCTTTGTCCTTAAGAGAAAATGGAATAAATCTAAGCTTAATCGCATCTTCAGTTAATTCCCTCATTTTAATCATAATACATACTTCCTCAAATTCCGAGATAAATATATATGCATCTTTTGTTTCATTACCTAGGAATTTGGGAAGCATGTTTATGAAATGCAGTCTAAGCTCGAAATTTGCTTCATTTACTTAGGGGAGTTTTATGAAAGATGGAATGGCATTTCTGGTGGGGTAACACATATCCTGAAGAACTGGTTGATTTGCCATTTCTTGGATTGGTTCAACACGGATTAAGCGATGAAAATTATCCCGAACCCAAATTTGCATACACCAAAACAATTTTTTTTAAGAAAGAAAGAAAATTAGTTTTTTTTAAAGGAAAGAAAGAAAGAAAATTAGTTTTGTTTATATGAGAAGATAAAGAAAAAGAAAAATCCTAACATCAAGGCAATCACTTTTCAATCAACTCTAACTCTAGGGTTTAGCCTAACTCCACTAGACCAGCTCCTAACCAAAAATTCCTACAGTGAAAAGATCAAAGTTTTACCCAGGTAGTTAGTCAGGTAAGGATAGTACTAGAGGGTGATCAAAGATCAATTAAGTACCTCTTTCCTTGCGGAGCGCTTTACGTAACCCCTAAACCTTGCCTTAGACACCAACTATTCTGAGAAAACTTAAACCGTTCACTTAAGGATTTCTTGTTCCTTATTGAGCTCGAATCCTTAGGGGCCAACGTCTAATGAGTTTTAGAAGGCTTGAGTTTGTGAAGTGAGGAATTAGTGATTTGTGGGCTAAGGAAAGGGTGATGAAATCCCTTACCTTATCTTGATTGGGGTTTTCCCCTTAAGAATGTTTTAAGTGTGTGCCAAATCAAGTGCTACAATTACTTTGGTGAATTCCTACACTATATGAAATGCAAACCTAGAAATTAAAAGCGACTAAAAAGGATGATAAAAAGAAAATCTTTATATATTTTTTTATTATGGTCAACAACAATCAAATGTGAGAAGGGGGGAAACTGTTTGAGTTTATTATCTTGTTAGTTAATATCTAAGTGAAAGATGGATTTTATTATGGTCAAAAAAATAAAATCTTTTTATTTTGTTTTTTTTTTTAATCCTAATTGTCTCTAATTGTGAAGCTAACTAAAGAGGGTGGAATTGAAAACTAGAAAGAAGACTTACCCGAAAGCAATGCTCCAAATTCTTGATCTTCAATCCAAGATTTTCAAGCTCCAAGTGGTTCCTTCACAAGAAAAATACACAAGTTAAAGAACCAAATTAATAAAATCCTATTTTAGCACCTTCCCCGGCAACGACGTCAAAAACTTGATGCGGCATAATTATGTACCAAAATTGCAAGTGCATAATTTATCAAGTTATAGTATAAAAAATATCGATCCCACGAGGAAGGTGATTTTAAGAGATTATTAAAATTGGTTCTTATGTTTTGTGCATGACAATTAGGAATAAAGAATAAGTATGAATGTGATGAGTGATTGTTGTGAATATATGCAAAAGATAATAAATTGAATTTTAGAGGAGAGAATGAAGAATTAAAGAATAAATGAAATCACAAGGCAAGAAAGATGAATGAATAAAATCAAGAAATAAACCAAGAATGAAAAGAAAATTTAAGAAAGTTAAGATGGAGGATTCATAAGAGGTAAGAAATCTAGAATATAATCCACTAACGAATTTCAATTATAAAATACAAACTATTCTCTTTTTATCATATTTCAACTTAGATTTATTAAGCATAGAACATCAAACCATTTAAGGAAAGTGTAACCTATCAAATTATCATCTAAGTTAAAATCACTATTCATGAAAAGAACAACAACATGATAATAATCCTAGAATTCATAAGCATAACCTATCAAACCATTTAAGGAAAGCATAGATTATCAAATTCTTCTTCTACCGATTAGTTCTCTAGTTGATTATCCTAAACATAAACATTTTAAGTGCAAGAGAATAATTCATACAATATAAAGGAAATTAGACTAGTTTCATACAATTCTAAGATTCTTATAAGAATTAAATCCACATCTTAAGAAATAAAAGCAAGAAGAAAAGGAACTAATTACAAAAATAAAAAGAAAAGAAAAATCTAAACTATGAACAAGAAATAAATCTAACTACAAAGAAAATAAAAAATCTAAACTACAAAATATATTACAAAAAATTAAATGCAAGAAAATAAATCTACTCTACAAATTAAAGTGGAAAAAGAAATAAAAAGACAAGAAAATAAATCTACACTACAAGCAAGAATTTAAATCTAACTAATAAGCAATAATAATAAAATTACTAAAAAGAAATAAAATAGAAAAGAAATGCAAACCTTCAATTTGCTCTTAATCTCCATCCTCATCATTCAACAAAGAGGAGAAAGAACATATTTAAAGACGAGAAAAATTATTATTATTAATTGCAACTAAAGTTACAATTTTTGGAAGGCCTTCTCAATTAAGAGTAGCTCTTCACACCCTTAACCCCTCACTCTCTACCCCTATTTATAGTAATCTTCAATGAATATGAGCCATTGGATTTGTCTTGAGCCCCAAGCAACAATCTTCACCTTTGAATTTGCTTTTTGTTCTTCTCTAGCCCAATCTTCATTTGATTTTCCAAGGCCCAATCTTCATTTGATTTTCCAAGAAGAAAATGAACAAGCAAGTCCAATGTAAAAAAATCAAGCTGCAGCCTAAGTCCATGAAGAGTTCACAATGATTTTCAAAACAAGTCCGGCCCCTAGCAATTCATGAGAGCTCCAATTGATTTTCAAAACAAAGCCAAGTCTTTATCAGGTCCAGCCCATTGGAGTTTGAACAAGTCCGACCCATTCAAGTCCGGTTTTCTTTGATTTTAAATGCCAAATCTGCAGCACCCATATCCGGCCCATTCCTTTATCTGCAGCAGTCCGGTCTTTGAGAAAAATTAGCAGCAAGTCCGGTCTTTGATCAACTCTGCAGCACCTCAAGGTCCGGCCTTTGATTTTCTGCAGCAAATCCGTCCAATTCATTTCATTTGCAGTCTAAGTCTCCGGCCCAATGAAAGTTCGTTTGATTTTTAGAAAATGAAGAGAAGCAAGTCTTTGGCCCATCCAAATCTGAAGCCCAGTCCGGTCTTCATTAAATTGATTTTCAAAATGAAAACAGCAACAAGTCCGGTCTCCTTGAAAATCTACAGTGGCCCAGCACAATGTAAAATCAGCAACCGGCCCAAATGGAAATATTCCAAAGCTGCAGCCTAAGTTAGCAGGTCCGGTCAACTTTGGTGTGTAATCTTTTTTTTTTTTTGATGGCCTTTGGTCTGTTCATTAAAACATGTTGTCTTGTGGATTAAGAATTTTGTTTCTTTTCTTTTTTTTCTTTGGGCCATCATTTGCTTGATGCTCTTTGGGCTTCCATCCTTTCAATCATGGGCTTCTAAAATGCTGCAAAATAGAGAAGAGAGATTTTTAAGGGGTTTTTACATTTAATAATATTTATTTATATTTTCATTCATTTATGTGCAAACTAAGCTAACAACAATTATTAATGGTATATTTATTCATGTAAAATAGATAATGAGGGTATGAAATTATAATAAAATGTGATTATCAAAGACACCAGAATCCAAGTCTGGGGAATTTTATCTCGAAACCTAAGTAGGAATAAGTCAGCGCCTAACACGCGTTGCCGGTTAGTCTTTGAATGTAAAAAGAACAAAAGCCCATATATTCAATATTATGGCAGGTTGTTATTTATAACACCATAATCCGTGACTTACACGCGCGGGAAATTTTATCCCAAATCCTAAGAAGGGATAAGTCAACACCTAACATGCGTTGTCGGTTTAGTCTTTCACCGATTGAAGAAGACACCAGAATCCAAGTCTGGGGAATTTTATCCCGAAGCCTAAGAAGGGATAAGTCAGCGCCTAACACGCATTGTCGGTTGGTCTTTTACCATAAAAAGGACAAAAGCCCACATATTCGACATTGTGGCAGGTTGTTATTCATAACGCCAAAATCCATGCTTCACACACATAGGGAATTTTATCCAAAATCCTAAGTAGAGATAAGTCAATGCCTAACACGCATTACCGATTTAGTCTTACACCAATTGAAAAAGACACCAGAATCTGAGTCCGGGAACTTTTATCCCAAAGCCTAAGTAGGGATAAGTCAGCGTCTAACACGCGTTGCCGGTTAGTTCTTGACCGTAAAAAGAACAAAAACTCACATATTCAACATCGTGACAGGTTGTTATTTATAATACCATAATCCGTGGCTTACACGCGTGAGGAATTTTATCCCAAATCCTAAGAAGGGATAAGTCAACGCCTAACACGTGTTGTTGGTTTAGTCTTTCACCGATTGAAGAAGACACCAGAATACAAGTATGGGGACTTTTATCCTGAATCCTAAGAAGGGATAAGCCTAACACGTGTTGCCGGATAGTCTATTCCCGTAAGGAAGACGAAGTCTACGTATTCAATATCGTAGCACTAAAAGAGTTAACTATTTTAGCATAACGTCACATACGGAACGGACTTAAACAATCTGTATGCAAGCCTGATTCAAACGGTAATCGGTAAAGGTACGTCAAATCCGTTGATAGCTGAGAATTTGCCAAAAATCCTGTGTCTGCATCTGATACATGCGGTCGGGTAGTCTATTCCCGTGAGAAAGATGAAGTCTACGTATTCAATATTGTAGCACTAAAAGAATTAAATCTTTTAACATAACGTTACATGCGAAAAGAACTTAAACAATCTCCATGCTAGCTCGACTCAAACGGTAGTCGGTAAAGGCTCATCAAACCCGTTGATGGCTGAGGGTTTGCCAAAAATCCTATGCATGTGAGAGTCATTGACGCACCAGCTTTATTAGTTGGTCTCGTGACTTGAGCATCCAACAACTTCAGGATAAGATCCATACCTGCAGATGAATCAGCTTTAATAGTTGGTCCTGCAACCTCAACAATTGAGACTACCACGCGTTGCAATGAAAAGTCAACGTCGGATGATCCGAAACCCTAGGTTAATACTGGTCAACGCATAACCCTAGGTCAACACCTGGCGATCCAAAACCCTAGGTTAACGCCGGTCAACGTGTAACCCTGGGTCAACACTAATCAACGTGTAACCCTAGGTCAACGTTAGTCAACACGTTACGATTAAAGTCAATGTCAGGTGATCCGAAACCCTAAGGTCAACGCCGGTCAACGGGTAACCCTAGGTCAATGTCAGTCAACGCGTTATGATAAAAAGTCAATGCCAGGTGAGCCGAAACCCTAAGGTCAACGCTGGTCAATGCGTAACCCTAGGTTAACGTCAAGCAACACGTTGCAATGAAAAGTCAACGTCGGGCGATCCGAAACCCTAAAGTCAACGTTGTTCAATGCGTAGCCCTAAGTCAATATATTGTGACAGAGATAGTCAGTTCTAATTCAACTTGATGACACGAGACAAAATCAATTCACCGGTTTTTGATTCAAGACTTCGACGACGGCCAGACGATAAACACAGCGCCGGAAGAATTTTAGCTATTCGTTAAATATCCAATAGACTAAAAATCGAAGGAGTCAAGAATCAAAGCTAACTACAGGTCCTTTTACACCGACTGAAGGTTGGACTGATCATATCCAAAGTATTTTAGGCTCATCTATAAAAGAAACGAGACTGAAGCACTTTGGAAGGGGTATCTATAGGCATAAAAAATTACCTATAGGTCCCCACACGCAGCTCGAGACACAGAAAAGATGATGAACATCACTATCTGAGTCATAGAAGCTTAATCGACATTGACAAGTGCATGAAGTGAGTCAACGAACCATGCGAAACAACGAAACTTCGGAATAACGAAAACACGAACTGATCGGGAGCTTCGTGTCACTTACGAAAGACGAAATACCCCCTGTGTCCCATCCACTCCACAGATGATTCAATCATGGGATCTTATAGATCTTCTCGATGGCATTCTGATGCATCTTGAATCGCATGATTCCGAGTTTAGACAACGAAAATATGGCTAAAACGAACAAGACATGCAGAACTACATTCTGGGCCTCGGGGAAACACCCACGGGTGTCCGCAGCCCCGAAAACTAATTTTTGACAGTTTTAAGCTATTTTTTGACATTAACTACCTGGATTTGTTCCAACTGATAAAATATCATCCAAGAACGTAGTTAAGTGATTATAACTGAGGATAAGAGTGAATCAACCATTCTTATCCGAAAAAGATCTAGAATTCTCGAGCTTTGGCGAAGCCCTACCGAACTGAGGACTAAAGAGCTATGAATTTCAGAGAGAAGAAGGAGATATCAGCGAATTCTTCAGCATAAAAAAGAGCAGTTCGTCAGATCTGCAGCCCGGTTCCTTCCCTTAAGATTGCCCTGTTGAGGTGATCTCGAGAAGAGTGATTATCTCGCTGTTGTTGAGATAATTGCTTCGGCTTCTTGATTCCTTCCCGAATCAATGAAGCTCCGGATCTGATCTGATTATTTGGTGGTCCACGGATATCAACGTCCCCGTCACAGGCAAAGATCCCACGCAAGCAGCGGGCGATAAATACCCATTGTGTTTGTTTGAAGGAGATTATAATTTTAATTTCATTGTGTAAAGGTCTTATAAAAAGACCAATCTTTTTTTGAACTTGGTGTAATGACTGAAGTTGTAATAAATTATACAATAAAGAAATCGATTTCCCACCCAAACAGTGTACATTCATGACTATACATGTATCATCGTGCGGCTCGAACCCCACGATCGCATCTCAAAACGGTGCAAAACAACGTTCAGGAAAATCTGTCTTAGTAGTCGACTATACTGAGTCTATTCAGACTCTGTATTCAAGAAAACTGCCTTAGTAGTCAACTACTAAGCTTAGTAGTCGACTACTAACAACACAGATATAACTTTTGCATGTTTCGCATATTGTAGCTTGTTCAAAAACAAATCTTTATTATCATGAAGCATAAAGCAAGATTTAAACTTAATAATTATTTGACATAGATTATCTCAACAATAATTAAACTCTTAAATTAATTAAATTAGGGTTAATATCCTAATTAACCAAAATTCTCAATTTAAAACATGGGTTATTACCATGATTAGCATAAGCATGATTGTAAATTAACATAGAACAGATATAAATTCGTTTAACTATGTTTACAAAACTTAGGTATCACAAACCTAGGGTTTAAGTAAGTTTAATTAAAATGCATACTCAAATAATTGCATAACTAGGGTTTAAACATGATTAGAGCATGATTAACATCTTAAAAACAAAATTAAAAGTAATCCTAATGATCATGATCATGAATCTAAAGAGAACAACAAGGAAAAACTACAGATCTAGCATTGGGTTAATATTTATCATCAAAAAATAAGTTTTTATCACATTAAATTAAGATCTAAGTATCATGTTAATCATATTACTTCATAAAAACGTGTTTTAATCTATGGGTAAGGTTTGGAGGGAGATAATCTTGCCTCAACACGTGTAGTAACTCCTGGACACGTTTGCAAGATCTCCTCTTCAATCGAAAGCCCATGATCTCGCCATCTGCTCGATGAACGTCTCGAATCTCCTTGAGAAACACCAAAAACTAGATCTAGGATTTGAGGGGAGATGGTGGCTATGAACTCACATGAAAAGTGCAGGAATATGGTTTAAAACATGTATATATACACATATATGAAGCTGGGCCCCGAACTGACCCGGAATCCAATAAGAATCTGGAAATCAGCCCGACTAGTCGACTAATACCCTTACTAGTCGACTAATGGCCTTACTAGTCGACTATTAAGCTTAATAATAGACTACTAAGAGCACAGATTCAGCTTATGCATGTTTCGTGCATGATTCTCTTCTATACTCATATATATACATCGATTTGATCTTAAATCAAATCCTAACATACTCAAACATCAAAATATATTATTTATAACCATATAACATATTTATTATTATTTATCATAATATATTCAAATTTCACGGGGTTTTACAGTTAGGTCTCATGTTTATGAGCCTACTATCTAATCTAGTTTTGATGATTAACAAACAATTCCTAATAATGTTTGTCGAGTGTTTACAGTTGATTATTAGGTATCCTACAAAAAAATACTATGTTTGAGGTTGGATGAACTTGCACTTACACGATCATATCCATTGGAGGATGGAAAGAATATCAGAATGAAGCTTTGCATTTCAAGTCAAGTACAAGTTCAAGCTTCATCCGCAACCAAGACGAGCATATCGAAGATCTCTTAGCTTGGGTATATTATTTTTAGTTTAGATCTTATACTTTGTATATTTATGCTTAAAGCTCAAATATTACACACATACACGTTTTTGGGTTTTTGCTCTCAAGTTAAATAAATATGAAACAAATAGTTATATTTACAAACATACATGCTAGTTTTATATTTATCATCATTATTTGGAAAATAATATGTTTATAGATTAAAGACTTGTTTACCCTATTTTATATCTTTTTTCAAGTCTATTAATCTATTAAAAAGTGTTTCAAAATTTGTTTGTATTGATTTCATCAAAATCAAGTTTTGACAATTTTGTATAGTTTAACACTTTGCAAAATAAATACGTTTTGACAAATGGGAAATGCAAATTAATAAATTTTTCTAACATATTCTATTATATGTTTATAAATATTTTTCAAAGTTTTATCATTTTTGGAGTTGATTTACTATGTTAAATTGATTTTACAAACTCAAGTGTTTCAGCTATTTTTAGAATCTGGAATATCTATTTTAAAATAGTGATTTATCACAAATGGGATGTGATATTTTATAAATTCTTTCTCTAACATGTTTATCTACATGTTTAGAAATATTTCTCAAACTTTCATGAGTTTTGGAGTTGAGTTGCTATTTGTAATTGATTTTACAAAGTTAGCTACGCAGATTTTTAGGTTTCAGATTCTGTGAATAGTTTATGTGAACAGTGTGATCGACTGAACATTGTTCATCGGTCGACCGAATAGTAATCCATTGCAATAATGGCTAGTTTTTCTATATTTTGGTTTTTGGTGTTTTTCTTAGGTTTTGCGCTATTCTTTTGAGCAACTATAAATACCCTTCAGCGCTCAACACTTACTATGAACAAGGAAAAGATTTAAAACAAGTTTTTACAAGTTTATTTTAAGTTTTTAAAGATCAAAAGTGTGTTTTGGTTTTGTGAAGAGAGTTTCACAAGAAGAGGAGATCAGCTCGGTTTGAGCTTCAAGCTTCATATCTCCATTTCTCTTGTTTTAGAGAAGTTTTTCTAAACTCATCTTCTAGCTATCTATTGTTTTAATTCTCATATTTATGCTAGATTGATTTGATTTTAATTTTGATTTCATTGTACTCATTGTTTACACACACACACCTTGAGCTTAAGTATTTTTCACATAAGTATAATTATTGGGTTGTGGGGTTGTAACATTGAGAGTGAGCTTAATTGAGTTCTCATCTTTGTATTAGAGAACAAATATTGTATTGACACTTTCATTGTTAAGAACATATTGTAATACACAAGGACACCGAGAGAAGTGGTTAGTGAGAGACGGGGTCAATTTCAAGAGGAGTGAAGTCGGTTGTAAATCCTAGGGGGAGGTCGTAATTCTGAGCATTTGAGGAAGGTGACAAGGGCTAGGCCAACACTTAGAGAGTGTTTTGTGTGACTACAAGTGTGTGAGTTATAAAAGTTTTCGGTGAACTTGGAAAACTGAGTTTGTAGTTATTTTGGTGATTAGTGGAGATTCTCCTCGAGGGGGAGGAGTGGAGACGTAGGTCGAGGGTGACCAAACTCCGTGATCATTTGTTTGTGTTTGAGCTTGGCATTGGCGTTCTTTTTCTTGTGCTTATCTTATATCGCCTTTTGTCTCATAGTTTATTTCGTCCATTATTTACTTGTATATCCTTGCATATATCTTGTATATCATATTTGCTAGGATATTTTATCATAAGTTTTAATTTGGTATTAATATCGGATTAGATTAGCAAATGCCCTATCCCCCCCCCTAAGGTACTTTTATTATAGTCTCTTCCAAATTTTAAACATTAAGAGCGTCCTTTGTGTCGCTCATCTACAAACCAAAATTAATTTTTCCATTATACTTCACTACACTAATCTTAGTATTTTGAAATTCAACCTAAACTATACTCATCATTATCTTGCTACTTTCACCAACTTCTTCTCTCATGCTTACAAACTCCAAATTGTAAAGAAAGATATAAACTTTGATAGAATTGAAAAATTACCCAACTGAACCCTAGATAGGATTCCAACACGATCTCCTAACCACACAAGAAAAGCGAGATTCCAACGACAACTCCATAACGCTATCTCTACCGAAGCTTAGAACTCCAAGAACCAAGCTTCAAACAACGAATCTTCCTCCACCCAATGCAAAATCCTAGATCTAAAACCCTAGAGTTCTGGTACCAATTGTTGCGCATCATGCGAAAGTGTGCTTGACAACCAAACGAGTCTACAAGAGATGAGAGAAAAGAACCAAAACAAATACAAGTGCAATTCACCAAAATACAACACAAATCAAACCAAACACAGAGATTTACGTGGTTTGGTAATTGCCTACGTCCATGGGGAGAGGATGGGGAGATTTCACTATATGGAGGAGAAATATAACAAGTTACAACTCACAAAATTACTCAAATATAACTCTAACCAAAACTCTCAACTCTCTCACAGTATCCCCCTCTCAAAGTGTTCAAAAGAGTCAATAATCTCTTGTTAAGAAACCCTAAAAATCGTGTTTGTATTTTAAACAAACACGCAATCCAAAACCACCTAGGAATTCCGAATCAGGCCCATAACCACTATTGGTCGACCGTACCCATTGCATCGGTCGACCGTACGAAGCTTAGAACTCCAAGAACCAAGCTTCAAACAACGAATCTTCCTCCACCCAATGCAAAATCCTAGATCTAAAACCCTAGAGTTCTGGTACCAATTGTTGCGCATCATGCGAAAGTGTGCTTGACAACCAAACGAGTCTACAAGAGATGAGAGAAAAGAACCAAAACAAATACAAGTGCAATTCACCAAAATACAACACAAATCAAACCAAACACAGAGATTTACGTGGTTTGGTAATTGCCTACGTCCATGGGGAGAGGATGGGGAGATTTCACTATATGGAGGAGAAATATAACAAGTTACAACTCACAAAATTACTCAAATATAACTCTAACCAAAACTCTCAACTCTCTCACAGTATCCCCCTCTCAAAGTGTTCAAAAGAGTCAATAATCTCTTGTTAAGAAACCCTAAAAATCGTGTTTGTATTTTAAACAAACACGCAATCCAAAACCACCTAGGAATTCCGAATCAGGCCCATAACCACTATTGGTCGACCGTACCCATTGCATCGGTCGATCGGACAAAGACACGAAAACTGCATCCTGTAATGTGAACGTGATCGGTCGACCGGTCACACCTCATCGGTCGACCGACCTGAACTCCTTTAAAACCCTGTTCTCTGTCAATTGCATTGGTCGACTGGCCTTGCTCCTTCGGTCGACCAATCTGAGGATTACTGAAGTCCTGATTTTCGTCGTGTTTTCTACAGATATCTATGGAATTTTTTTTTAAAACTTGACTTACAAAGGGTGTATCATCAAAATTTTGAACTTAAAACCAAACTTCTCTTAATAATAATAATAATAATAATAATAATAAATAGCTTAGTATTTGAAGAAAAAATGTTAAATGCAGGGGAAAAATTAAGTCCAAGATAGTATTCCTGGAAACTTCTTAGAACTCAAAGATATATACAATGTAAGTTCTTTAGACAGAGAATTTAGTCTATAGATTATAGAATAGGAGTTCAAACTATTCATCACATTAAGCATTATTTGGTTGATTTCATAGAAAAACTATATATTGGCTTTCCAATTAAAACATAATAAGGAAATGGTTAAGTGTATTTATTCTGAAAATAGGCTAAGATTTGTTATCCTAAATGATGTTAATTAAAATATTAAATACACTTATAGCATGCAAATAAATCTGAAATAAAAAGAACAGAAAATTTGGCCTGATCGGGTAGCAGTCGTGTAATTACTGCACTGCCCTAGAAGATTAAGGACACGCATATCGCTCTGACGCAGATGATCCCCTCTCCCCTAGCAGTAAAAACTCCTAGAAACGATCGGTCTCTGTACTCGGACGAGAGTATAGAGCTTCTGCTCAGATGAAGACGGTTGCCTAAAATTAAAATAAGAACAGAGAGTTTAAATTTTTTGAGAAGAAGAAGACTAAAGGACTTTGTTTTTCCTAGAGGGAGAAGAGTAAAACAAATTTTCATTCCTGTAATAGTTGTGTGTTTTCCGAACTGTACAGGTCTGTATTTATAAGGGTAGGAAACCTTGAGAGCCGTTGAGAATTTTCGCACGTTCCTCACAAATTGTGCAACTTCCCGCATGTTCTCCGCAGTCGTTTGAACTTCCCCTATGTTGCACGTTGCCGAGTCCAAAAAATAAGTAAATTAAAAATTCTAAACATGGCGGGCAAGCAGGCACGTGAGCGGCGTGGCGAGGCGAGGAGCACGCGCGGGCTACGCGACAAGGGGGGCACACATGCGCATGTGTGATGTACAAAGCTCAAACAAATTGAAAAATCCAAAACACCCTCCTCTTGGGGGCCCTCAAGGGGTAAAGAGAGGAGAACCAATTTAAACACCTAAGCATCCATTACACTATGCAATATAGGACTATTCTTTGAAGGTAAATTGCCTTTTCTCCTCTACAAGGCCCCCCCCCCCCCCCCCCCCCAAAGGCAATATTGACTGAAAACTCAGGTAATTAAAATAAATCAATGAATCACAAAATAAATATAAGTTAGGCAACCTTTCGTATCATAAATTTGGGAGAGGTAGCTTTCGACTTTGAACCTTTTCTTAGTGGGTTCATCACAACCTGAGGGACATAATGGACTAGGCCTTAAATTAGGCCCCTTGTACCAGATATTGGTGAAATTACACACAATACGTCTTTATCTTTTGAGTAAAGCGGGTTGAGCGTTAAAGGTCATGCTCATAATAACCGACTCATGAGAGTTTTTAGGAGTTAGCTCTGCCCCCAGCCATCACAGTTCCTCTCACATAGGTAAGTCCTCCAAGGGTACTACAGCTAGATATCATACCCTCCATAATATATGCGTTAGACTTATTAAGAGTAAAATTCAACCTAACCAGCTGTGTCATAAGAGCATCGTCATTATAGAGAAGGGGTTGTAGCAGATGTCACCATAATGATATATGAATATATCAAGATCGATGCTCCACACGAGTGTCACTAGTCCAACTTGTTTCTACTATATTGAACCTACATTGGGACTACATCTTCAAATAAAGGTTGGGTTCCTGCTGTCAGTGACCTCATCTATGGGCTTAACCTCATCTCCCTCGATGAATCCAGAACCACACTCCTGAATAGACCCTTAGTCAATGGGTCAGCTAAATTCTTTTTAGACTTTACAAAGTCTAAAATCACAACTTTACCTAGCAGGTATTGTACAGATTTATATTTTATTTAAATATGTCTGTTAACTTTTTTATTTACATACACTTGCTTTAGAAGCTCTATGGTGGATCTAGATTTAGAGTGAATAGAAATTGGAGGAGAGGGTTTAGGGACCAAAGGTAGTTCAGAGAGTGAATCTTTTAACCATTCTGCTTCTTTGCAAGTGGTAACAAGTGTAATCAATTTATACTTCATGGTGCTCCTAAAAATTACTGTTTGCTTACAAGATTTCCAGGGTATAGCTACACCACCAAAAAGGAATGTATATCTAGATGTAGACTTTACACTGTTGGAATCCGTAACCCAATTCGCATCACTATACCTTTCTATTGCATCAGGATACCCAGTGTAAGTCAAGCAATATTCAACTGTGCCTTTCAAGTATTTAAATACTCTCGATAAGGCTATCCAGTGATCTTTACTAGGGTTGCTGGTATATCGGCTCAGTCTCCCTACAGCATAAGCTATATCAAGTTTTGTCCAGTTGGATATATATAGGAGAGATCCAATCAGGTAAGAATACTTTAGCTGGAAGACAGGTTCACCTTCATTCTTCTTCAAAGATGTAGAAGAGTCATAAGGTGTAGAGACATGTTTAGAGTTATAAAAATTGAATTTGGTCAGTATTTTCTCAATACTATGAGAAAGACCCAAGGATATTCCTCTAGTGTCTCTAGTGATTTTCATTCCAAGTATCATATCAGTAAGACCTAAGTCTTTCATGTCAAAGTTCTTGGAGAGATAATCTTTAACCTTTAAGATTACTTCAAGACTTGTACCAAAGATAAGGATATCATCAACATAGAGAAAAAAATATGACATAGTCATTATTTATCACTTTAGTATAGACACACTTATCGTGTTCATTCACTAGGAAGCCATATTAAGCAATGATTTTGTCAAATTTTTTGTGCTATTGCTTAGGAGCTTGTTTTAGACCATACAGAGATTTAACAAGTTTGCATACTTTATTTTCCTGACCTTTGGTAGTAAAGCATTCAGGTTGGTTCGTATAGATTTCTTCATCTAAATCATCATTCAAAAAGCAGTCTTAACATCCATCTGATGTATGATCAATTTATGAATAGCAGCAAAGACTAATAATACTCGAATAGTTAAGATTCAGGCTACAGGAGAATATATATCGAATTAATCGATGCCCCTTTGCTGAGTATAACCTTTAGCTACTAATCTTGCTTTATATTTATCAATGGAACCATCAGCTATAAGTTTCTTCTTGAATATCCACTTGCAACTAACAAGTTTACAACCTAGAGGTAAGTTGGTGAGTATCCAAGTATGGTTTTCTATTATAGATTTTTCATTATCAATGGTTTCTTTCTAGGAAGGAGATTCAGGAGAATCCATTACTTCCTCAAAGGAGCTTGGATCACCTTCAACACGAAAGGTAAAGAAGTCTTTTCCAAAATATTTTTGAATTTTACCTCTTTTACTTCTTCGAGGTTCAAAATCTAGAGGTTGAGAAGAACTAGAAGATGGTAGATCAGAAGGAAGAGATGATCTAGGGTTTTCGAGAATTTCAATTTGAAAGGAAAGATGTTTTCAAAGTAGACTACATCTCTTGCTTTAATGATAGTATTGTTAGATATGTCACTAATTTCAGAGTTAATTACTAGAAATCTATTAACATTGCTATCTAGTACATATCTAATAAATACAGTATCAATAGTTTTCAAACTAATTTTCCTCTTCTTAGGTTCGGGAATAGCTACCTTAGCCAAGCAACCCCAAACCCGGAAGAAGTTCAACCTAGGAGTTCCCCCCTTTCAATATTCATAAGAAGTTATATAAAAAGTTTTGTGGGGAATCCTATTGAGGATGAAGTAAGCAGAAAGAAGAACTTCACCCCAGAGATTTTCAGGTGCTCCTGAACTGAGTAACATATAGATCACCATGTCCATAAGGGTTCTGTTCTTTCGTTCAACTATCCCGTTAGACTCTGGTGTATAGGGAGCAGTTACCTCATGAATAATATCATGCTTTTGGCAATACTCAGTCATTTCATTTGAGGTATACTCCCCCTATGATCACATCTTAAAATCTTGATCTTCTTTTCAAGTTGGTTCTCAGATTTATCTCTATACACCTCAAACCTATCTAAAACTTCGTCCTTAGTTTTAAGAAGATATGTATAATAATATTTGGAGTGATCGTCTATAAATATCACAAAATATCTCCTACCCCTCGGGTGAGAACTCGGTTTGAGTCACACACATTACTATGAATTAATTCGAGGGGTTCAGAGTTTCTAGTTATAGACTTGAAGGGTTTCTTAGTGTGTTTCCATTGTACACAAATCTCACACTTAGATGAGGGATCATGAGATGATTTAGGAATGAGATTCAATTTAATCATTCTCTATAAAGTTTGAAAATTTACATGTCCAAGTCATCCATACCAAACATCACAAGATTTAACAATTTGTGCAACAAAAGATGCAGGAACTTCATTAGAATTAGAATTGATTACATTGAGATTAAAAAAACCATTACAAATAAAACATTTTCATATGAATACATTATTCTTTGTAATCATAAATTTATTGGATTCTTTTACAATCCTAAAGCCATCTCTAAGAAGAAGAGATTCACTGATCAAGTTTCGGCGGAGAGAAGAAACATGATGAACGCCTTGCAGACTTAGAGCTTTTCTAGAAGTCATGCCGAGCTCTATGCATCCACTTCCTATTATTTGTTTGGTGGAGACATCTGCTAAGTTTATGCTTCATCCACATGATTCCTGGTAAGTTGAAAACCAAGAGAGATCATTGCAAACGTGAATATTAGCGCCAGAATCCAAGTACCAATTAGATGAGGAAGTAAGAGAATTTACAAGATAGAATGAAGATGCTAACCTAAAGAAATTTGGATTTTCTTCAATCATATTTACTTTATTAGATACATTTCCTTTTGGAGCAGGTTTTTCCAGTTTTTTCTTCCGATAGAAGCAGTTAGGAGTCAAATGGTTGATTCTACCACAAACATAGCAGAACTTTCCATCATACTTATGAATGGAAGAATTGGGATTTGATTTAGAAAATGATTTGTTGAATGATTGTTACTTTTTCTTGAATTTCTTCCCTTTGGGTTTGAAATTCTTAGATTTAGACTTATCATATAGCATGTTCACTTTAGGTTTCATTTCAGTCTTGGTTTTAGAATTTTGTCTATGTTGGTCTTCAATACGAATAGCTTTGAGGGCTTTAGTTAATGTTAGATCTCCTTGCTTGTGTCGGAGATCTCCAGCAAATCTAGACCAGGAAGGAGGGAGTTTGTCAATCAGATAGGAAACTTTGAAATCATTAGTAAAAGCATTTCCTTTCGATTGAAGGTGACGAATAAAATCTTGGAATTCACGAATTTGTTCATTTATAGATTTGTCATCAACCATCATGAACTTATTGAAGGAAGAGGATGTGAAACGCAGAATTCTAGCATCATCAAAGTCATATTCTGCTTCAAGAGCATTCCATAGGTCTTTAGCACTTTCGAACTCATAATATATGTTATAAAGATTGTCCGCAAGTGTACTAAGGATCCTATGGTAGCAGTGATAATTTATTTTTTCTGGCTTCATAGAACTAGAGAAGGAACTAGCACCAGAAGTAAAAGTGGAAGGAGTAGGTTGTTCAGGTTCAAGACTATGAACAGGATAGTTGGAGGTCATGCGTTGAGATCCAAAAGATGAAGAATCAGGAGTGTCAATGGCAGATAAGAGACCTAGAGTAGTGAGCCAGTATCTCATCTGATTAGCCCACCGTTTGTAGTTAACGCTCTTGGAATGATCAATGTTTGTCATAAGTCTGACTCAAGTTAACTAGTCTAGGTTTTTTAAAATCTGATAGGAATGAAAGTTTTGTCAATACCACTCAACAAGTTACTTAGAGTATAACTTAAGGGTATGTACTTGATTGAATATTATTTATGAACTAGTAATATTAACCAGTAAATATGAAACTGAACAAATTAATTTTAAAATAGTAATTAGCAAGAACAATTTAAGCAATAATTCTAATTAATTTTTTTAGATTAATTTTGTAACAGTAACAGTAAAACAATTATTCTTATTTCGGAATAAAATGTATAACAAATTGACAATCAATTATGAATTAAACAATTAACAGTAAGTAATTGTAACAAATTAACGAAAATACTTAGCAATGTTAACAACAATTAATAATTATAGTAATTAACATTAATTAATTAATAGTAATTAATAATGAACAATTAATCATAGTAATTATATCAGATGAGCATAATATAATTTTTGATTAATTACAAATTGAAATTGAGCAAAAAATAATTATCAACAATTAAAAGCAATTAGTTCCAGATTAAAATTATTTCGGATTTCAAAATTAACAGCTATAATAATTTAATCTTCTAGATTGTTAATTAAAATATTAAATAAACTTATAGCAAGCAAATAAATCCGAATAAAAAGAATAAAGAATCTAGACTGATAAGGTAGCAGTCATGTAATTACTGTACTGTCCTAGAAAATTAAGGACCCGCCTATCGCCCTAGCGCAGATAATTCCCTCTCTCCAAGCGGTAAAAACCCTCAGAAAGCTTTTGCTCAGATGAAGGCGGTTGCCCAAAATTAAAATAAGAACAGAGAGTTCCAATTTTTCGAGAAGAAGAAGACTAAAGGACTTTGTTTTTCAGAAAAGGAGAGGAGTAAACGAATTTTTGTTTCTGTAACAGCTGTGTGTTTTCCGAGCTGTGCAGGTTTGTATTTATAAGGGTGGGAAACCCTGAGAGCCGTTGAGAATTTTTCGCTTGTTCCTCACAAATCGCGCAACTTACAGCGCGTTCTCTGCAGCCGTTTGAACTTCACGAACATTGCACGTTGCTGAGTCCAAAGAAAACAGAGAAATTAAAATGAAAATTCAAAACATGATGAGTCGGACGGGCGCGTGCGCGGTGTGGCTAGGCGCGTGCCGCGGCGGAGGCGCGCGTGTGATATGTAAAGCCCAAACAAATTAAAAAAATGCAAAACACCCTCCTCTTAGAGACCCTCAAGGAGTAAAGACAGAAGAACAAATTTAAACATCCAACCATCCCTTACACTAGGCAATGTGAGACTATTCTTTGAAAGCAAATTTACTTTTCTCCTCTACAAGGCCAACAAATGTTGTCAAATCAACCAATTATAGGTTGACATGTCATCCTTTTTAATATTCTTTCTCGTTTCAAGATTGCATCCAGACATATAAAAATGAAGAGTTGAAATATGGGCCCCACATTCAGGAGATTTTTCACTCTTTTCCATATGAAAAATAAGCAACTAAACAATGTTTGGCAATTTGCTTATTTTTACTTATAAGTATATTTCTACTTAAAGGGGTATTTCTTCATGTTTGCGGCCACGTTTGGCAAAGGGTTAATGAAGAGGGGTTAAAGAGAATGATTAATGTACTTAGCCCATTTGATAATCCAAAGGACTAAATTATTGACCCGTTAAATAAGTTTTATTTTAGCCCTTATGACCAGTTTTAGTGTTTGGGAATAACAATGATTTTGACTATTTTCTTTATAATTAGAAGGGTTAACTCTTATTCCATCTAAATAGGAGTATTAGTAAACCCCTCATTTTGAGGGGTTAACTCATTTTAACCCCTCTAGAGAGGTTAACTTAACCCTTCTATATTTTTTATGTTTAGCAAATTATGAAGAGTTAATTCACTTTAACCCTTATATAGATTTGATGTGTTTGGCAGGTTAAGAAGGGGTTAAGTCTCCTTAACCCCTCACTTAACCCTTTGCCAAACGGTACCTAAGGGTTTAATTTTTCACTTATTTTGGACTAAGGAAAAGAAATAAGTTGGCATTCTCCAATTTATTTTTCTCTACTTATAAGTAGCTTTACTTACTTATATTAAAAGACAATTTACCCTCTAAAACTCGTTTTCAGTCCTTCAACCGTTACTCATGTTTGTTATTGTTCGAAATAATATTTTTCAATAATAAGTTAATTAATAATTTTACTAATCAATAGTTATTTTATTAATATGAATTTAATTAAGTGGTCTCAATATTAGTAAGTAATGTGATATTCAAAATATATTTCAATTAAATAATTTCTTTATTCTAAAATATTATTTAGGCATTGATGTATTTAGGCAAGATTATATCTGATAAAAATAGTTAAAGAAAGAGACCAGCGACAAAGGTCAACTTCAATTGAGTTGGTAGCAAATTATAGGTGTGTGAAGGCATTCAAGAATGTGCATCTTTTGTCATGAACAAGCATCATAGCTGTACCCCCAAATAATCCATTACTTATTGATTTTTACAAACACATATTGTTGAGGAACACACTCGGAAAGCCCATAGATTCGGCTTTATATTATATGTTATCTTTGAGGTACAAATTGGGTTTATATTATTTGTACAACCACTAGAAGTTACATGCAAGTCATTTATTACCTTATACATCTAATTATATTTTAGGGAAAATATGTCCAAACCTCAAAAACATAAACTTCATGTGCTGCAGCTCCTTCTAGTTTCCCCCATGTGATTCAGCCTCTTGAAGTGTGACACTTTGTGCTGCAGCCCCTTTTTAGCAATTATTACATGTCAGCTAAGCTAAAATCCCCAAAATAACATTATCCCCTCTCTTCAACTCGGCTCACAACGCAGTGGTGTTACCAGCTTCTCATCTCTCTCGCCGACCCCCCCCGCCACGCTCTCTCCTCTCTCCTCACCCCTCTCTCAGCTCAGGCATCTCTCTCTGCCCTCCCTCCTCATCTCTCTCTAAAACCAAAAGGGCTTTCTCCAAGCTCGTCGTCCTGGCCCTCGCACCTTCTCGCCGTCGCCTGTGTCGTCAGCCCGCCGCTGCGCCTCCGCTTCGCCCAGGCCTAAAGCCTTGCCCTCGGAGTTTCGCGCTGGCCTCACCTCCTCGCTTCCTTCCACCCGACCTCATCGTCGTAGCTCGCCGCTGCTCCCCGCCTTGCCCTCGATCACGTCGAAGTTCGCCGTTGCCGCTCTCCGTCTCGCCCTCGAATTTGTCGCCGCCTACCCTCCTCTCCTCCACCCAACCTCGTCTTCGTAGCTCCCCGCCTCACCCTCGACCACGCCGGAGTTAGCTATTGCTGCTCTCCGCCTCACTCTCGAGTAAGTGAAGAAGTCCTTTATACTTACCTTACATTCATTAATTTCAGAAAAATGTGACAGTTAGTTTTAGTTTTATCTAGCAGGCGAAAGTGTATTCTGGGTTGCATGAAAAGCTTATATTACAGCAAACAGTAATGTCATCTCTAATGAAGTATTTCGTGCATCCCACAACGGGCCTGCTATGTTTGCTAGATATGAGAGGAAAATCATGGAGTTTAATTAAATAGGAACAATTCCAAAGAACTATACAACACAAACATTAATTGTTCTATTATGCAACACGAACAGTATTTTGTGCATCCCACAACGGCCCTGGTGATGATGTGAACATGTATTTACATGATTTAATTTTAATAAACAGTATTTGATTTTATGTCCCTTTTTGTGATATCCTGATTTTGGTGACTCACATTTTCACGTTGAAAATTTTCAATAAATGACCCTACATATTTGTTAGTTGATAGTACAAAAAATAAAACTAGTACTAACACACGATGAGTTAGAACTAACATGCTATGAGTTAGAACTAACACGCATTGAGTTAGGACTAACAAGAGCCCAAGAGCCATGAATTAGAACTAGAACTATCACGCGGTGAGTTAGAACTAACGCGCTGTGAGTTAAGACTATCACGCGATGAGTTAGGACTAACACAAGAGCCCAAGGGTCATGAATTAGAACTAGAACTAATACACGGTGAGTTAGAACTAACACGCGGTGAGTTAACCTAATAGCTAATAACACGTTGTGTCTATTAAAATCAGTATCAAAATAAATACTACATAATGTGGTTGATCCAAGTTAAGAAATAAAAGACTAATAGTTTGTATATTTAGTTCATTTGTTTCTCATGTGTGACTTAGCCATGTGTCAGAAAAGCAAGGGCTCACGGAAGTTTCATGATTTACATAAATCAAAATTGTGTTTTTATGTTGAGGCTCGTGGATGTAATGGCGGGTTTTGAAGTCAAAGAAGAAAGTGAATGACATGACTAGTTTTGACTTCAATTCTAACGAGACTTTTAATGTCTTCTTTATTGTTTTACTTGTGACTTTCCTCTGTTGATGAACCAACAACACCCTTAATTTCTTTTCTTTTTTTCTAATCGGGAAAAATAATCGTGTCTCGATCTTATATCCGAAACGTGAGCTCTTGGTCTCTCAAGTTAGTTCTAACTTGCTCCATGTTAGTTCTAATATGTCCCATGTTAGTTCTAACCTGCTTCATGTTAGTTCTAGCTCTAATTCATCTTAGTTCTAGGCTCTTGGGCTCTTAAGTTAGTTCTAACTCGCATCATGTTAGTTCTAACCCGCCCCATGTTAGTTCTAGCCCGCCCCATGTTAGTTCTAGCTAGTTCTTGATCTAATTTATCTTAGTTCTAAGCTCTTTGGCTCTCAAGTTAGTTCAAGCCCACCCTATGTTAGTTCTAGCCCGTCCTATGTTAGTTCTAGCCTGCTCCATATCAGTTCTAGCTAGTTCTAACTCTAATTCATCTTAGTTCTAGGCTCTTTGACTCTCAAGTTAGTTCTAACCCGCCTTATGTTAGTTCTAGCTAGTTTTAGATCTAATTCATCTTAGTTCTAGGCTCTTTAGCTCTCAAGTTAGTTCTAGCCCGTCCCATGTTAGTTCTAGCCCGTCCCATATTAGTTCTAGCCCACTCCATGTTAGTTCTAGCTAGTTCTATTTCTAATTCATCTTAGTTCTAAGCTCTTTGACTCTCAAGTTAGTTCTAACTCGTCTCATGTTAGTTCTAACTCACCCCATATTAGTTCTAACATATCACATGTTAGTTCTAGCTCTAATTCATCTTAATTCTAGGCTCTTGGGCTCTCAAGTCAGTTCTAACTTGCCCTATGTTAGTTCTAACCCGCACCATATTAGTTCTAGCCCGCCTCATGTTAGTTCTAGTTAGTTCTGGCTCTAATTCATCTTAGTTCTAGGCTCTTAGGTTCTTAAGTTAATTCTAACACGTCCCATGTTAGTTCTAGCCCGCCCCATATTAGTTCTAACTCATCCCATGTCAGTTCTAGCTAGTTCTAGCTCTAATTTATCTTAATTCTAAGCTTTTGGGCTCTCAAGTTAGTTCTAACTCGACCCATGTTAATTCTAACCAGCCCCATATTAGTTCTAGCCCATCTCATGTTAGTTCTAGCTAGTTCTAGCTCTAATTCATCTTAGTTCTAGGCTCTTTAGCTCTCAAGTTAGTTCTAACTCGCCTCATGTTAGTGCTAACTCGCCTCATGTTAGTTCTAGTTAGTTCTAGCTCTAATTCATCTTAATTCTAGGCTCTTGGGCTCTCAAGTTAGTTCTAACTTGCCCCATATTAGTTCTAGCACACCCCATGTTAGTTCTAACATGCCTCATGTTGGTTCTAGCTAGTTTTAGCTCTAATTCATCTTAATTCTAGGATCTTGGGCTCTTAAGTTAGTTTTAACTTACCCCATGTTAGTTCTAACAAATCCCATGTTAGTTCTAGCCTGTCCAATGTTAGATCTAGCTAGTTCTAGCTCTAATTCATCTTAGTTCTAGGCTCTTGGACTCTTAAGTTATTCTAACTCGTCTCATGTTAGTTTTTACCCGCCCCATCTTAGTTCTAGCATGCCACATATTAGTTCTAGCTAGTTCTAACTCTAATTCATCTTAGTTCTAGGCTTTTGGGCTCTCAAGTTAGTTCTAACTCATCTCATGTTAGTTCTAGTCCGCCCCATGTTAGTTCTAACATGCTCCATGTTAGTTCTAGCTAGTTTTAGCTCTAATTCATTTTAATTCTAGGCTCTTGGCTCTCAAGTTAGTTCCAACTCGTCCCATGTTAGTTCTAACCCGCCCCATGTTAGTTCTAGCCCACATCATGTTAGTTCTAGCTAGTTCTACCTCTAATTCATCTTAGTTCTAGGTTCTTTGGCTCTCAAGTTAGTTCTAACCCGCCCCATGTTAGTTCTAACCCGTCTCATATTAGTTCTAGCTAGTTCAAGCTCTAATTCATTTTAATTCTAGGCTCTTAGGCTCTCATGTTAGTTCTAACTTGCCACATGTTAGTTCTAACTCACCCCATGTTAGTTCTAACTCGCCCCATGTTAGTTCTAACCCGTCTTTTGTTAGTTCTAACTCTAATTCATCTTAGTTCTAGGCTCTTGGGCTCTTATGAAAGTTCTAACTCTAATACATCTTAGTTCTAGGCTCTTGGACTCTCATGTTAGTTTAGTATTTCCAGGAAAAAGTTAATGAGTTCTCATAAATGAAGTTTTGAGTACATGATAGGACTATACAATTAGCATATGCATAAAAATTGTTGCAGCTTGAATAAAGCTTGAATAAAGTTTACTCCAACCAATTCATTGCCCAAGAGCCCAAGTCCAAAAGAGAGGAATTCAAAGGTTTAGATGCAAGCTTAAATAAAGTTTTGATTAATTACCATTAGAATCAACATCACTTTGTTCTCCTGAATATTGAAAAAGCCAAAAAAGCATTTGTTGTCGTAAAAGTTGATGTTGGGCACGATCGACATGAGATGCGATATATGTTAGTCTAAGCCTGTAGCTTCTTCTTGGCAAGCATCCGAGTTGATGACATCACGACAACATTGATGGCGAACTCGAAGGCGAGGCAGTTAGCGACAACGGCTAACTCCGGAGTAGTCAAGGGTGAGGCGGTGAGCAACGGCGACGAGGTAGGGCAGAGGAGAGGAGGGGAAGTGGCTGGGAACTCGAGGGCCCAACTCGCGGGCTAGGGTGCGGATCTAGAGCCCGACGTCATCGTGAAGGGCGTAGTCGTGGGTAGGAATGAGGCTTGAGAGCTTGAGAGAGAGAGGATATAGGAGATGAGAGAGAGAGAGGAGAGAGAGGGGAGATGAGAGAGCGCTTGGGGATCAGGCGGAGGCGGCGACGGCGAGGAGGACGAGGGCCAGAGTGTCGAGCTTGAGAAAGCCATTGGTTTTAGAGAGAGAGAGAGCTAGGTTTGAGGGTTGAGGAGAGGGGATAAGGATATTTTGGGGATTTTAGCTTAGTTGGCATGTAATAATTGCTAAAAAGGGGCTACAGCACAAAGTGTCACACTTTAAGGGGCTGAATCACATGGAGGAAACTAGGAGGGGCTGCAGCACATGAAGTTTCCACTTTTGAGGCCTGGACACATTTTTCCCTATATTTTATGGATAGGTGAATTTCGTCAATATTGAACTTTGGAACTAAAACATTTACAACAAAATGGTTTTAAACTTGTAGTCCTAATATGATGCCATTAAACCAAAGGCTGTGTTCTTGTTACACACACAATGCTTGAGATATTTTTGTCTATTCGGCAAAATGGTCAGATTGGTATATTTTTTAGAGGCTTGGTAACATGTTGGTATATTTTCTTTTAGTTTTTTTAGATTGGTATAAATTTTCGACTCCGGCGTCATATAGGCCTTAAATTTGGTCGAAGTTACTGTTCCAGCCAGGGCTGATGGGATTTTTTACAAAAAAACCCTTAATCAAATACAATTTTCTTGCTACACCCACCCCCCCTCCTCCTCCTCCGCCTCCTCGCTCCTCTTCAACCTCCCCTCTCCCTCCTCCTCCTCCTCCTCATCCTCATCCTCTTCACCTCCTCCTCCGCCTCATGCCTTCATTCTCATCTCAACCTTGCCGAACCCAAAATCCCTTTCTCTCCAACAACCTCCTCAATCTTTACGCGTGTGACTGTGATGCGCGTGGATGCGCATGTGACCCTTGTCCACATCAGAATGCAAAACTCATGCACATGTCACAGTCTGACACTCTCGTCCATGTCAGATAAGTGAAATGGTATTCTTTAGAACCATTAGCATGCAACAAGATTGCCTAGAACAGATAGCAGAGTCAGATAAGTGAAATGGTATTCTTTAGAACCATTAGCATGCAACAAGATTGCCTAGAACAGATAGCAGACATTTTGGGCATCATGGTTTGCTATCAACACCATTAGCATGCAACAAGATTGCCTAGAACAGATAGCAGACATTTTGGGCATCATGGTTTGCTATCAACGTATATTCCTGACAACCATTAGCACACAAGAAGATGACAGAACAAATAGCAGTTGTAGGCATAATGTTCTCTGACTAACATATTCTGGGTTAAAAAGATTATAACAAGGACAAACAAATAAAAAGCACATTACAGACCTTGGGTTCTCCAATATCCTTCAGTGTGTCTGCATGCTTTGCCACGCTTTGTAGAAAGAGCATGTACTTGATAGTCTTCTCCAGCAAAGCATCAATGCTACACTGCTTACCCAATATAAAGAACAAGAAGATGTGATTTAAAAAGATCCAAAGATAATGAGTGAATGGTATTAAAATATCTAACTCAAGAAGTCAGTAGCTATAAGTTTTACCTTCGCGCCATTTGGCACAATTTCTCGTAGTTCCTTCACGCGGTCCATTATCATCTGCCGATCTTTAGGCCTTGGTCTTGGGTTCTCTCCAGGCCTAGCTCCTGAACTACAACCTAGGCCTTCAGCTTTGCCAAAAGGAGGAAGATAGGAAGACTCGCCTTGCATCTTTTCTGAAGAAGCTAACAATTCATAACAAGGAGAAATGACAGGAACTGAAGGAGTAGAAGTGTTTCTGGTTGAAGTACTGCATGATACACCATCATCTGAGTTCTCTTTGGTACCTGGACTGATCTTTGAAACAACAGAATCCAATAATTGGTCAGTATCATGTGTTGAGAATATTCCAACTCCAGAAATATCGTCTAGGGATTGAGACTACCACAAGCGTCACCCAATATCGTCTAGGGATTGAGGAGGTTGAAGAGGAGGAGGAGGAGGAGGAGGAGGAGGATGAGGAGGAGGGTTAGGAGCAGGAAATTGTATTTGATTAAGGGTTTTTTTGTAAAAAATCCCATCAGCTCTGGCCGGAACAGTAACTCCGGCCAAATTTAATGTCTATATGGCGCCGGAGTCGAAAATTTATACCAATCTGACAAAACTAAAAGATAATATACCAACATGTCACTAATCCTCTAAAAAATATACCAATCTGGCCATTTTACCTGCTCCTAGAAAACATGGTAAAATAATGTAAGTCTATTGTCTACCTGAAATGATTTTGAATACAAAGTTCAGTTAAGAATTCAATGGATTTACAATTAAAGCGCCAGAAAGATCCAAAAATAAAAAAAAGGATGAGAAGTGATGAGCTCAAGACGATATAACTAGCTATAAATATTCGACTCAAGAAGATCCTTGTTACACTTGAAAGCCATTTGAAAGAAACAATTAATGATCTTTTGATGGCGCTAATATTGTTTTTATTTCACCTATAGTTCAACTATAAACTCAAACCCCACGTGATGTGATTAAGAATAGAAGGTCAAATGAAATGTTTTAGAGTATTTCTAGCTAGAATAAAATTAACATCCCCTGTCATCTGTCAGGATTATCAATTAACATTCAAAGTCTAGCGAGACGGAGGGGGAGAGGCTTCTGCTCTGCTAATAATGTCTAAACACAAATATCTGATAAAAGTCAAATTAAAGTCACACAACGTAATAAAGAGTCCATACGTCTTTACCGAACTATAACATGCATAGTACCCGAAATAACAAATAGATGCATCCAAGTCTCTCTTGATGTCACTATGAACCTTTGATGCTAGAACACAAACACATTAATTAAGGACGTGACATCGAAGTGAAAGAGTATATAGCAAGCCTGAATATGAACAACAAAAAAGATACGAAAGATGAAAAGGTTAGAATATAAAGTTATGAGTAATAAAATTTTAAAGTATTATGTCTAGGATAGTTAATAATATTCTTTTATTATAAATTTTTGAGAATTTATTTGGTGAATATCAAGTGTTGTTCACATACTAGAAATTCATGCATTTTTATTTCGTGAATTGATTCATGAAAGTAGAGGAACTGCGTAGTTAGCTTCTATTTTTGTGAAGAGATTGATGTGCCAAATAGTGGTTTTACATCAAATGTCGCATCTCATATAATTTGTTAACATGCATTAAGTGCAAGGCATGTGTAGCATACTAGTTTATTTAAATCTACAAAAGTCTTTAGTAATATATAAAGAACTTAGTGAGCGTAATGAAAAGTTGGATGATTGGTGGACATATACTTTTTCTTATTGTCACCCCCAACCCCCTTCTTATTTCTAGAACATTCTAAAACAATAACATGAGAATATGTTTTGTAAAATTATTTTGCAAGAGAGGTTTTTCCTTTATTTATTTTTCTTTTTTTCTTTCATATTTCTAGAACATTCCAAAGTATAACATGATATAAAATCACATAATTAAATTACAAGCTTCGGTATTATTCTTTATATATTTTAATTACTTGCTCTAATTATATTATCCTCATAGGAAACCCTTCAATAAAGTTGTATGAAGAATGTTTGTTGATTTAATTACTAAAGAATAATTCGAGATACAATTTCTACCTAGAACTTCATAATAACATAGCATGAATTAATTCATTGTTGAATTATTACTATGTATAATAGAAAATTAAATGGATAGAACATTTAATGTCTATACTACTATATAATGAACATAATGGGGGTAGTAAAAATTGGATGAGTGGTGGACATTTTACTCCTTCCTATTATAATTTGGAGGGTAAAATTGTATTTTTAAAAGAAATTTTTTTGCTTTCCTTTCTTTTCATTCTTATTTCTAGAAGATTGAATAGAATTTGAACTCACATAATTAATATTGTAAAATTTCAAGAGAAACATTTATTTTCTATGCTTTCTTTTCTTTTTTTCCTTTTTTATTTCTAGAGCATTCTAAATCATGAAATGATATTGCACACATAATTAAATTTTAATATCTCCATATTTCTTTCCTTTTTTAATCACTTACTCTAATTATATTATCCTTGATTAGAAATTTATACTCCACAAAATTGTGTTACGGATAGATTTAATTGATAAATAACACTTTAAGATACATTTTCTATGCATAGCGCCATAATAAAATTGCATAAATTAAATTATTATTAAACTATTAAATAAAAATATAAAACTAATCATGTAACTAAATGTTTTTGCATGTGTATCGCATGTGCCAATGTGCTAGTGACTTATAATGAATTTAAATAAATCAACACTAATAACTATACGTCTAAAACCAACTGATGGCAGTATTAGTAGAGTGAGCAAACACGGTCAATTCGGTTGGTTTTAAGCATTTTTAAAAAATTTGAACCAAAACCATGTGATAATAAAACCGACCAGAACCGAACCGAATTATTTCAGTTTGGTTCGATTGGTTCTGTCAATTGTTACCGGCCCCCAGCTCAAACAGCAATAGGCAACCAAGCAAGAAGGTGGAGGCCCTGATTGCAAGTACAAGGTAGGATGAAGGGAACTTAAAAATACAGAATGAAGAAGAAGAAAAAGAATGGAGAGGAGAGATATTTGAGTTTGATGTGACATTTGGTTTACCGGTGAAAGAAAAATGAGGATATTGTTAGACTCTCGGGTATGCGAGGGAAGAGGCTGAAGAAATCTAAAGGAGTGTTTGGTTCAATTTCTACAAATTATAGAAAATGTTTTCCATCCAAAATATGATTTCCTTGTATTTTTTAAAAAATTATAAGAAAAGTTTTGAGAAGTCAAAAAGTACAAAATTTCTTGTTTTTTTTTTACTTTGCTTGTTTGGTTCAAAACAAGAAAATGACCCATAACTTTATAGAAAATAGCAAGATTTCCTATAACTTGTAGAAATTGAACCAAACACCCTCTAAATTTATAGAAAAATATCAATATGGTGTCAGATTTCTAGGTGATTTCCGCTCATTTTGAGAGAAATTGATTTTTATAAATTTTGGTACTTTTTGTACTTTACAGATTACATTTCTGTAAATTATTTTTGAACCAAACATAGTTTATGGAAATCTATAAAAAAGAATTTAATTACAGAATTGCTATTATCAGATATTTTAAGAAAACTTTTCTATAACATTGTGCAACCAAACACCCCCTGTTACTCTCTCCATATGATGGTCACCTAGCACTTAGAAAAGCCTCTGAAATCAACGCAACACATCAGCATTTTGAGTGGGCCCCGTAGAGAATCGAAGAGTGTGATATCTGGTAAGAATGAAGTGGGTACTTCTTATGTCTGTTGGGTCGACAGAAACAAATTTGAAATATTTAAGCCCAATCCAACCCGATTGACTATTGAAACTGATCTGAACTGTATAAAATTGAACGGCTCCGTCGGTTTTTTCCATTTCAGCCCGAATTTTGCACTGCTTTAAATATTAGTGTTATGTATCAACTGTAAATATATATATATGCACACAAACAAAAATCCAGTGGGTTAATTTACCCCCACTGGGTTGTACATGGCTTTGCCCCTAACGATACCTATCACATTCAAGCTGTATATGAATTGTTTCGGACCCTAGCTATGACTGCATAATATTCTAAGTACCAAACTGGTATTTAAAATAACACACATTTACCGCCTTAGTTTTTTAATTTACTCTGACACTTTTTTAGTATTTAAAGTTTGGTAAATGAGCAATTAGGTACCGGATCTTGTTGGTGATGAATTTTCTGATGAGAACCGTTGGGAAATTTGCTTTCACCCCCTGACCTCTTAAAATTATTGTATTTTGAACTATTCTTCTCCGTCAACCTCTCCAATCTTAAATTTCTTCAACCCTTTACCCAAAAAGATCTTATTTCACTCACACACACTCCCTCTCTCTCATCAATGGAGCCTTATCCTTATCCTTCAATCTCTTCCAACTCAAACCCAAACCCTAATCCAATTAGATCATTTTAATTTAGGTTTGGATTTAAATTGATGGAGGTTGAAGGAGAAGAATGAGCTCTATTGATGACCGAGAAAGAGAGTGTGAATGAGTATTTTATTAGGTAACGAGATAGAAGAAATTTGAGTTTGGGGAAATTGAAGGAGAAGAATAGTTTAAAATGCAAAAAAAAATTAAGAGGTCAATAGTTGGATGAAAGTTTACCAACAGCTCTCGTCAGAAAATTTCACTGCCAACAATATTTGATACCCAATTACCCCTTTGCCAAACTTTAATTACCAAAAAAGACGAGGAAGTTATGTTATATATCAAAGTGATAAATAGAGTCGATCTTATATACCAAAGTGGAAAAACCCACCGCTGATGAGATTTGGTACCCAATTGCCCCCATGTCAAACTTTAAATATTATACACCGAAGTAATTTTATACACCAAAGTGGTAGTAAATAAAGTCTATTATAAATAATGAAAAAAAATCAATGCCAACGAGATTTGGTACCTAATTGTGTAAAGAATTGTAATTGCTGAATAATGGCGTAGCCTTTTTCATTGATGTTAGGAGATATTTATAGGATTACAAGAGAATCAATTAGTTACATAAAATCTGAAACTACCGAATTAGTTACATAATTGTTGGAACTAAAAGAGGTAAGTTATCTGTCAAGATATTTACAGAATATCATACAATAGGAAAGAATCACAGGGCGTGTCGACAGACACCATAGGGTGTGTCGACTAAGACTGCCTTTCGTGTCGACACAAAGGGTGTCATCTCGTTCGGTTGGGCTTCGTGTCGACTAGCTTCGACTCGACTAGCACCTCGTTTGGTGAGTGCATCAGCTAGTTGGTCCGTGGAAGAGACATGAGTGACTCTTAAGATGCCTTCTTGAACTTGTTCTCGAATGAAGTGAAAGTCGAGAGCCACATGTTTCATTCGAGAATGGAAGACCGGATTGGAGTAGAGATTTGTTGCGCCCACATTATCACAGTAGATTACCGGCTGTTGTGATGATGTGAACCCAAGTTCGCTAAGAAGAGATGTGATCCATCTCAACTTGGCAGCCGTCGAAGTGACCGACCGGTACTCGGCTTCAATCGAGGAGCGAGCCACTATTCGTTGTTTCTTTGAACTCTAGGATATCAGGTTTCGATCAAGATATACAATGTAGGCACTGGTGGATGTGAAGTCGTCTTTGTTACCTGCCCAGTCTGCATCTGAGTAGGCATGGAGAGCGAGAGGTGATTGACGATGTAACATGATGCCATAATCAATGGTGCCGCATAGATATCTAAGAAGCCGCTTGGTAGCGTTCCAATGGTCTGTAGTCGGACGATGCATGTATTGTGAAAGTTTGTTAACTGCATAGGCAATGTCTGGACGAGTGAGGGGGAGATACTGAAGAATCCCAACTATAGCTCGGAACTCGGTTTGGTCAGTAAGGATTGTACCCGACTAAATTGCAAGGACGGGCGAGGTGGCAAGTGGGTTTACGACAGTGCGAGCATCGGTCATCTTTATTCGAGCTAGCAAGTCAGCAATGTATCTTCGTTGTGAGAGCAGAAGACCTTGAGGGTGAGAAACAACTTCAACTCAATGGAAATATTCAAGTGGTCTGAGGTCTCTGAGCGAGAAGCGACGTGCGAGAACCGAGATGAAGTCCAGAACTGATGCTACATTATTGCCTGTGATGATGATGTCGTCAATGTAGACAAGTAACATGATAGTTATGCCATTGTCATTGAGAATGAACAAGGAGGTGTCGGCAACTGAGTTCAAGAAGCGAGATGCAAGAAGGAACCATCGAAGCTCATTGTACCAGGCTCGAGGAGCTTGTTTGAGACCATAGATCGCCTTCCGCAATCTGCAGACGTGATGTAGGTTGTCAGCATCAACAAAACCTTGAGGCTGAGCCATGAAGACATCTTCAGTGAGGGTGCCTTGTAGAAAGGCATTGTTGACATCGAGTTGACGAAGATCCCAACCTCGGCTAACGGCAAGCGAGAGGACGACACGAATTGTGGTCGGCTTTACAACTGGACTAAACATCTTATGGTAGTCCACTCCTGGCCTTTGGTGAAACCCCTTTGCCACTAAGCGAGCTTTGTACCTATCTATAGAGCCATCAGGTAAGCTCTTAAGTCAAAAAAATCCATTTGCACCCCCATAATATTTTGCACACCATTGGAAGGTACCAATTCCCAGATGTCATTACGAACCAAGGCATCAAACTCCTCAGACATCGCCTGTCGTCGTCTGCCATCTTTGATAGCATGAGTTACACATGTGGGTTCAATATCTATGGCCAGTTGAGCAGAGAGGCTAAGTTTGTTGATAGGTTTGTGAATGTTGTTTCGGGAACGGGTGATGATAGACAAGGTGTGGGTCGAAGGTGGTGGTAATAGGTTGTCTGAGACTTGGACAAGGGGGGGTAAGGCCAGGGGAATAGCTGGCAAGTTGTTACGTGTTGGTTCAAGTATTGGGGCGGGTAGTTGTGGAGGCAAGGTGTTTGTGAGGGTAGGCGAAGTGCTAGGTGGGTTGGGAAGAGGGAGAGGGAGGGCGAGAGGCAAGGTTTGGTGTTCTACCATATTCATTTGTGTGTTGGACTCGACGGGCAAGGAGTCTCTGGTACAAGCTTTGGATGGTGTGTATGAAACCAGGAGAATGACATAATGTGAGAGCTAGGTGTCGTATGTCGACTCATCGGAGCAAGCGAGATGCAGATTGAATTTAGACATGGGAAACTCAGACTCAACAAATCGAACATGACGTGAGATGAAAGTCTTTTGAGTTTGTGGATCAAGATATATATAAGCACTCTGTGTAAAGGAGTAGCCAAGGAAGACACAAAGCGTGGAGCGACTGGCAAGTTTGTGAGGCGAGTATGGACGAAGCCAAGGATAACATAGGCAGCCAAATGCTCGAAGTTTGGAGTAGTTTGGTGGCGACTTAAAGAGTTTATGAAAGGGAGATGTCATATGAAGAGTGGGTGTAGGGAGACAATTTATGAGGTAGGCTGTAGTGGAGAAGGCATAAAACCAGAAGGAGAGTGGTAAGAAGGCTTTAGAAAGAAGGGAAAGACTTGTTTCAACAATATGACGGTGTCTACATTCCGAAAAACCATTATGTTCTGGAGTGTGAGGTGGCGATGTGAGATGCGAGATGCCATTTGTGGATAGATATGTCGCCAGTCCAGTGGATTTGGCGAGACCCATGTACTCCCCCTATTATCTGAGTAGAATGTTACTATTTTCTTTTTGAAGTAATTTTTAACAAGGGCTTTGAAACGAGGAAAAATAGTGTCGACATCATATTTACATTTGAGAGGGTAAAGCCATATGTAGCGAGTGAAGTGATCTACGAAAATAACGCAGTATTTGTAACCACCGACAGAATAAATAGGCGAAGTCCACATATCAGAATAAATAGTTTGCAGAGGAGAAGTAGACACAATTAATGATTGAGAGAAAGGCAATTTATGACTTTTATTGCAAAGACAGTTATTACAATGAGATTGTTTTGAATTAGATGAATCTAAAGCTAGACCGAATTTAGAGATGATATGATGTTGGATTGACTCGGATGGGTGACCAAGACGATGATGTTAGTCACTAGAAGATACTTTAACGCTGGAGTGGGCCGAAGGACGAGGTGCGAGTTGCGAGGTCGGCCATTCATACACACCATCTTTAGGTTCTCCTTCTAGCAGTGTTATCCCTGACAGTAGATCCTTCACACGAAACGAAGATGGTAAGAACTCAATGGACGTATTATTTGATTTGCAAATTTGAGATATGGAAATAAGGTTTCTTTTCATGTTAGGAACAAATAAAACATCATGTAATTTAAATGTATGGGAGATGCTTTAAGATAAGAGGAGAAGTAGACACAATTAATGATTGAGAGAAAGGTAATTTATGACTTTTATTGCAAAGACAGTCATTACAATGAGATTGCTTTGAATTAGATGAATCTAAAGCTAGACCAAATTTAGAGATGATGTGATGTTGGATTGACTCGGATGGGTGACCAAGACGATGATGTCAATCACTAGAAGACACTTTAACACCGGAGTGGGCCGAAGGACGAGGTGCGAGTTGCGAGGTCGGCCATTCATACACACCATCTTTAGGTTGTCCTTCTAGCAGTGTTGTCCCTGACAGTAGATCCTTCACACGAAAGGAAGATGGTAAGAACTCAATGGACGTATTATTTGATTTGCAAAATTGAGATATGGAAATAAAATTTCTTTTCATGTTAGGAACAAATAAAACATCATGTAATTTAAATGTATGGGAGGATGCTTTAAGATAAGAGGAGCCAATTTTGGAAATATGTAACCATGTACCATCACTAATAATAATGTTGTCAGACTCATCGTATGGAGCATGAAGGGAGAGGTTGTCGAGATCGGTTGTGACATGGTGAGACGCCCCACTGTCGAGAAGCCATGTTGAAGTTTCGGCATCTGATGTTGTGGCAACATGCGCCTTTGGTTGCCACTGAGATCCAGTGTACGAGGTGTGAGTGACACCTTGCGAGGAGGCGGGTACCAGCTAAAAGAGAGGACACTAAGTGACGGTGTGGCCTTGTTGTCGGCATCCTTGACACTTGCCGAGATACAGCCTCTGCTGGCGAGACGCGGCTTGCGGAAACTGAGACGGCTGTTGTCTTAGAGCGGAGTGTGAAGATTACACCTTGTTAGACGAGGAGCGGTGTGAACCATTATACCTGGTCGACGCAGCGTTAGCCGTGGCGGGGTGCGGGATTGATACGGATTGCGATTGCTGAAGCGCGAGTTCCCTGTTGATGAGTTTCTCATAAAGCTCTTCAAATGAGATAGGGTTGTCCCTGCCTTCTGCTACATCAGCGATTTGGCGATAGTCATCATTGAGACCTTCTAAGATTTTCTCAATAATGTCCTCATGGTCCATTGGTTTGCCAAGTGCAGCAAGGATATCAGTTCGGCACTTGACATATCGCATATAATCCGAAACGGATTGTGATCCCTTCATGGCTCGCTTGATCTGGTCCTTGATTTGCTTGATGTGACCACGTGTCGGGCGAGCATAAGTGTTGGCGAGAGTCTGCCATGCTTTGCGGGAGGTGGTCGCATGTTGAATGAGAGGGATGAGAGAGGGGGAGATGGAACTGACAAGGACGCCAAACAACAGTTTGTCTTGTCGAATCCAATGCAGAAAATCTGGGTTGAGAGCTTCAACGTTGTTGGTGGTGATGGTGCGAGGAGGACATGGATGAGATCCATCTATGTATTTGTAGAGGTCGTAGCCGATGAGAATGACCTCAATATGGAGTTTCCAAGCAATATAATTTGAGGTCAATTTATGGATGGATTGATGGGAAGTGTTGATGGGTTGAAGGTTTTGGGTTGGATTTTCTGGGTTAGGAATGATAGTGATCTGAGAATCAGTCGATATGGTGAAGACTACGGCTAGGGTTTGCAAAGGAGTGGTGGGAGGAGGTCTAGAACGGGAGGTCTAGAACTACTCTGATACCATGTAAAGAATTGTAATTGCTGAATAATGACATATTCTTTTTCATTGATGTTAGGAGATATTTATAGGATTACAAGAGAATCAATTAGTTACATAAATCTGAAACTACCTAATTAGTTACATAATTATTGGAACTAAAAGGGGTAAGTGATTTGTCGAGATATTTACAGAATATCATACAATAGGAAAGAATCACAGGGCATGTCGACTGACATCGCAGGGCGTGTCGACCGAGACCGCATTTCGTGTTGACACAAGGGGCGTCGTCTCGTTCGGTTGGGCTTCGTGTCGACTAGCTTCGAGTCGACTAGCACTGCCTTTCGAGTCGACATAAGGGGTGTCGTCTCGTCTGGTCGGTTGCAATTCCTTGGTCGGTTGCAATACTTTAATAAATTGCTCATCTGCCAAGCTTTAAATATCAAAACGGCACTGAACTTATTTCATAGATTATCTCCCATTTTCTGGATACAAAAAAATATTCTCTAATTTTACTCGTATATATTCTCACAATGCTAAATCATTGAAACTAGCAAAAATGTTTTCTCCAGAATCTTCACTTTCTCCACCTCTTCACTAGTTTTCCACAAATAACCGTGCATCAGATGATTCTTTATTACGCTATTAGCACTGCATCTCCCAGAGGAGTCCAAATTCTCTTAGAACGCCCACATGCAAGTGAATAGTTCTTACACGCGAATGGTAAAGTAGGCGAGCAAATTGATAATTTGCCCTCCGCATTGGTAATTTGTTCCTGATTGAGATTCACCATTCATCTCTACTCTTAAGTCTAGCAGAAAAGTTAAAAAAATAAATATTAACTGACACGTGAATTATCTTTCTTGGGAATAACCTTTTTAACCCTACACGCGAATGGTAAAGTAGGCGAGCAAATTGATAATTTGCCCTCCGCATTGGTAATTTGTTCCTGATTGAGATTCACCATTCATCTCTACTCTTAAGTCTAGCAGAAAAGTTAAAAAAATAAATATTAACTGACACGTGAATTATCTTTCTTGGGAATAACCTTTTTAACCCT
>NC_033801.1:49123166-49155476 GCF_001876935.1 Asparagus officinalis
GATGCCGGTGAGGCGGAGGAAGGGGGGCCCGCCGGGGCGGAGGGCGAGGGCCTGGATGAGGGCCGGCCACTGGAGGCCGTGCATGAGGTTGAAGTCGATGACGTGGACGCAGTCGTGGCCGTCGAAGGCCTCGAGGATGGCTTGGTTGGCGGTGAAGTGGGCGAACTTGAGGTAGGGGCAGGCCTCGTAGAAGTGGTGGTAGAGGATCTCGAAGTCCGACTGGGAGGGCCGGGGATCTGGGGAGGAGTAGATCCGACGGCTGAGGGCGTCGACGAAGCAGCCGGCGACCTTCCCGATGCCGAAGGAGGTGCCGACGCGTGTCAGGAGGGGGCGCATCTCGTCGAGGAGGGAGAGGGCGAGGCCCGGGTCCCCGCGCTGGACGGAGTCGGCGCAGGTCATGAGGAGGTGGACCAGCCGGATGCCGTGGTCCTCCTCGTCCTCCAGCTGGACGATCGGGAGCTGAGGCGGCGCCCCTTGCGGGGCCCACGTGGAGGAGGAGGCGGAGGCGGAGGAGGCGGATGAGGGGGAAGGGGGAGGTCTTTGCCCAGATTTTAGGAGGAAGAAATTGATTGTGTTTTAAATGGGGAAGAAGGGTAATTTGGGAATTTTTTTCTTGGGCAGTGGGTTTGGAGCTTGGTTGCACTCTTTTTTTAATTTTAGGGCTTGGGGGTTAGAGTTTTGGGGCTGGGGAGGAGGATGATTGAGCCAATTTTTTTTGGTTCCTCTAAGCAATTTTCCCTTAGAATAATTAAGTAATTGAAAACAAGTTATCAGTTTTTATGTAAATAAGACTGGAAAACTTATATTTATCATGTCTAGAGCACACACGTTCTTAAGAAACTTAGCAAGATTAACGTAGTCGTTACTAAATGAAAACCTAAGCTTGAGTGTCTCGTTGTTAGTGTATATTAACCTTAGAATGTCAAATATTAGTTGTTGCGGCAATTTCAAACAATCTAACAAAAAAATTTTGTATTCTTCATTGTTCTTGCTCCCATTTTTAATTTCGAGATGTATCAATGACACTACATGATATCTATTGTTTTCTATTGTTATAAATCACTCAGTATCTATTGCAATAAACGTTGCCTCTGTGATGAACGCTTTGATCTTATCAAAGAGGTCCGACGGAAATTCCTCAACAAGATCATACTCACGTAACAAGGTAAGGTTTTTGGGGTTTTCTTGTCCATCTTCTTTTTCTCCTGTTTTACTTCATTCTGTCGAGGCTAGTGGAGGTTCGGTGAGTTAAACTCTCTAAGAAGCAGAGGCATGTGCTAGTAGATATATTATTTCATGACGTGCTCGTGGATATATAGCAGATAGACAGGTAATATAATTCATTTCCCGCACGTGAGAGTTCATCTAAGATGTTATAGAAAATAAAAAATGTAATATTTCATGATGTGCTAGTGGATATATAGCATATAGGTAGATAGGCAAGTGGATATATTATTTCATGATGTGCTAGTGGATATATAGCAGATAGGCAAAAATATTGCTTTTTCATTTTTTGTGACATATTAGATGAACTCTCACGTGCGGGTAATGAATTATATTGTCTCTGTTTCCGAGAGAGTTCAACCAACCGAACTTCCACTAGCCTTGACAGAAGGAGGTGAAACAGGAGAAAAAAAGGAGTTCCATTGCAAATTTGAATTGTATTTGATTGTTGGACTAAACAAATTGCATGAACATGGTCTGCAGGTTAATAAAAAGGAAAATTTGCGAAAACAGTCCCCGGATATTAGAACAATCATGTAATTACAAACAAAACTGAAAAATTACATTTATCATGTCCAGTGCACCCACATCCTAAAGGAACTCAGCAAGGTTAGCGTAGTCATTGCTAAATGAAAACCCAAGCTTGAGTGTCTCGTTGTTTGTGCATATGAATATTAGAATGTCAAATATTATTGCGGCAATTTCAAACAATCCAACAAATTTTTTTTGTATTCTTCATTGTTCTAGCTCCCACTTTTAATTTCAAGGGTTATCAATGACACTTCTGGATATCTAATGCTTTCTATTATCATAAATCACTCTGTATCTATTGCAATAAACGCTGCCTCTGCGATGTACGCTTTGATCTTATCAAAGAGGCCCGACGGAAATTCCTTAACAAGATCATACTGGTACTCACGTAACAAGGGAAGGTTGTTGGGGTTTTCTTGTCCATTTTTTTCTCCTGTTTCACCTCCTTCTGTCGAGGCTAGTGGAGGTTCGGTGGCTTGAACTCTCTTGGAAGCAGAGGCAATACAATTTATTTTCCGCACGTAAGAGTTCATCTAAGATGTCACAAAAATAAAAAAGTAATATTTCATGATATGCTAGTGGATATATAGCAGATAGGCAGATATGGATGTGCTAGTGGATATATTATTTCATGATGTGCTAATGGATATATAACAGATAGGCAAGTGAATATATTATTTCATGATGTGCTACTGGATATATAGCAGATAGGTAGATAGGCCTGTGCTAATGGATATATTATTTCATGATATGCTAGTGGATATATAGCAGAGGCAAAAATAGTCTTTTTTATTTTCTGTGACATCTTAGATGAACTCTCACGTGCGGAAAATGAATTATATTGTCTCTGCTTCTGAGAGAGTTCAACCCACCGAACCTCCACTAGCCTCGACGGAAGAAGGTGAAACAGGAGAAAAAGAAGATGGAAAAGAAAACCTCAACAACCTTTCCTTGTTACGTGAGTACCAGTATGATCTTGTTGAGGAATTTTCGTCGGAACTCTTTGATAAGATAAAAGTGTGCATCGCAGAGGCATCGTTTATTGCAATTGATACTGAGTGGTTTATGACAATAGAAAGCAGTAGATATCCTGTAGCGTTATTGGTACAACTCGAAATTAAAAGTGGGAGCAAGAACAATGAAGAATACAAAATCTTTTTGTTGGATTGTTTGAAATTACCGTATTAACCAATATTTGACATTCTAATGTTCATATACCCAAACAACGAGACACTCAAGCTTGGGTTTTCACTTAGCAACGGCTACGCTAATCTTGCTGAGTTCCTTAAGGACGTGAGTGCACTGGACATGATAAATGTAAGTTTTCTAGTTTTGTTTATATAAAAACTGGTAATTTGTTTGCAATTACATGATTGTTCTAATATCCGGGGTTTGTTTTCGCAGATTTTCCTTTCATATATCTCAACATCTTTAATCTAGAAAAATAGCCGAGTGATCCATCAGATCAACCCTTAAAAGTGAACTTAATTCAGGAAATACCTACCAAATAGGTAGCAAAAGAGCATGAGCTTGATTGAGTTTTGAGAGAAGATCTTTGATGAAGAAATCAAGTTGTTAAGAGAGTTAGAATCAAAATAAGTCTTTAAGAAGAAAAGTACTGGGTTAGACACAAGTTTTATTGATCACAACTTCGGAGAACTATTTGCTGATGAAATTTAGGATCCAAATAGATATGAAACAATTGGCCTATGATGCTTCAACCATGAACCTTGGGTCTGAGAAAATTCTTAAAGAAGAGCTGATTTTATTAGGACAAACTTTCATTCATGTGGAACCTAAGTTCAAATCTGAGACTAGATTTCTAATTGATAGGCATCGAAAAATCAAGATGCATGACCCTCTATTAACCTGCCATCAAATGCTACAAAAATTATTAAAAATCAGAATCTAAGCACATCATTGAGTTTTTCTTGTAAGCCTTCTTTAAAATTCAAGATAGAATTTTTAGCAATAAGGCAGGAACTGATATAGAATGTGAGCTTTTTATTTTCAATCCTTTATTCTATATCTTTACTCTGTCTCTCATAATAATAAGAATAAAAAAGAATTTGATATTCTCTTGTTTGGAGAGTTTGTTTCATTAAAAAAGAAAAAAAGGAAAAAGAGAGATGAATTTTTTTTGGCTACATCCTTCTCTCATACCCATTAGAAATCAAAGTAATTCCAAAATTTGTCATTTTATCATCATTCAAGATTGAACAAATGTAAGTGTTTCATTTTCTATCTACTTTACTTTTTGTATCATATAGTTTGCATTAAGGATAATGTAAAATTTAGGTATTGGGTGAAGATTTGTTATCTTTTCTCTTTATTTTATCCTTTCATTTATCATTTCTTTTCTTTCCAAAAAATATGCCACTTGCAAACTTGATAAAGTTAATTAATAATGATTTACTTGATGAATTTTTAAACTTTCTAATTCGTAGTTAGTTTTATATTCAAGTTACTATTTTATGATAACTCTAAATAAATTTTTAAGAAATGATTTTTAAAATTTGGATGATTTTACCAACCTAGATTGTAGGTTGGAGAATATGGATCATTCGTAGGGCGTTGGAATGTAGTGTTCACTTGACCTAATGCTTGACTGTTTTCTAAGAGAGGACATTCCTCAAAAACATAGATTCAGGATAGGTGGTTATGACCTCTCGAGGGCAGAAACTTGATTAATTTGAGCTGAGGCTTGTTCTTTAGTTTCAAGGACTTCTAACCCAATATAGTATGCATCGACTTATTTGTACACACCGATAATTGATGTCCACAAATAATTAAAACCTCTTCGTTCACCACAAGCCTGGTTTTTGTCTAAACAAAAAAATTAAGCATAAAAGAGGAATATGAAGGACAATAAACTAATCTAGAACCACATATAACAACAGTCTAAAATCCTGTAGATGGTTCGTTAACCCTTTCGTTAATCATAGTCCAGTTTCGAATTGATAGAGGTGGAAGTGTACCTATTAGTATTTTGTAGTGTCGATAAAGCAGTAGTAGGCATGTCGTGTGCTTGGCGACACACTTCTGGATCACGAGGTATGACAGTTAAAATTCAAGGATCAAAACCAATAAAAAGAACACATGAATCCTATGTCCAAATTCATAAAATGATGAAACTTTTTATGGGTTTCACAATGGTGAAACTTTTCTGTGAGGTATAAATTCATCATAATTAATCAGATTTCCTTTTCCTTTTCGATCCTATATAAAAAATTTGGCGATTTTTCTTTTTTTATGCATTCAGTCTACCTTTAAACCATCTATCTGAATGGGGTCATCAGATGTATAAAAGTGTTTACTTTGTGTTGTTCGACTTTTACTCTTTTTTTTTTTTGCTTTGCGACAATTAAGAACCGATACTTTTCGAGCTAGTCCAACTAAAGTTTGAAATTACCCAGACACATAACCTCTTGACTCAAAGATGCCATGATTTGACTTCAATTGGTTTTTCTTTTTTCTAGCCTCATTTCATTACTACTACTACTACTACTACTTTGGTTTTATATCAGATTTGTTCCCTATAGAATTGGTGCCGAAAATCTTGTAAACATAACGAGTTTATATGACTCCTAGTTGCTCTATCTAGTTTGTAAAACTTCCTGTGTTTTATATTCCTATTTCAGCCATATCAGATTATCCATCATTTTCATCGACAGTTGCATTGGTAATTGGTGCTCAAAAAGTACAATGGTTTGGCACCAATTCCTTGTACTTTGTCTAGTCATAAGACTTAGGACACATGTATAGCTGCAAACCGCTAGAGTTAATTATTATTTATCACTTGTTGATTTACTGTTCAATTCCTTGAATGGACATGTAGGATGCAAGGATTACAAAATGATGAGAATTGGACAGTCGACTTTTCATCTTCATTTTTCTTAGCTGAGCATGTGTTATACTTCTCGATGTTTCAGCTCAATTTTAGAACTTACTGGGTTTGCTTCGATTTGACAAATTTTGATATGAACTTACCAAACTGACCGCTATTTCTTGGTTCTTTTGAGACCCACTCTTCATTTCTTTCTAACTTGCCTTCTACCTTTTCCTCAGTGTATTTTTTTTTCTACAATTTTAATTTATATGCAATTTTCTTGCATTGATCCCTTATTCCACGTGTTTTCTTTTTCGTTCTCTTGGTTTGCTTCTTTCTTTTGTGTCAACATAGCTTATGTTTTTAACTTAATGGTCCAAGTTTAAAGCGCATAGATGGAATTGAGCAGAAGTGAACTAATTTTGTTCGGCTTTGAAGCTACATCGCCTTTGTTTGGTTTGGCAAAATTTTGTCAGAACTAATGAAACCGATCGTTTGCATAATGTTAGCAGTTGTAATTTGCATGCTGGATTGGTGTCAGAATTGGGTGCCAAATATTGACTTGTCGTGGAGTGTGTTGGATTATGAAAAACAAATTTTAGGGTCTCAATTGGATGAGATTGGAAGAGTATTGAAGGCAGGGTACTATTATAGATGATTTTGGAAGAGCGATTTGAGTTACTATCTGTGTGTGATTTCTGTGTAGTTTCTGCTGACATTTTTCTCTGAACTTCTTTCTATGGTGAATTTTCAGCAAAGAGAGTCTGATAGCTCAGACTGAAAAGGACATGTTCAAGGCCTTGAAGGAGATGAAGTCAACATTAATCCATCAAGTTTTTATGGATTTTGATATACATGATGTCATAAAAACCGTCGCTGAAGGTATTGAAAAAAATAAAATTCCTCATACTGAAGTAGTGCCCATCCTATGGGATGCACTAATGGATACAATTGTCTATAGAGACGTCAGAGTGCGTCCGGAATTACTTGAGTGTTATGTATCTACCAAGGTATTTTCTCTTCATATGTACTCTCTGTTTCTTTGTAAACCTAAATAGATTGTTGATTCTTGTAAAATAAAATTTATGTTTGTAATATAGTGTACCGATGCTCTTGATAGCTGTGCAAAAATAAAGTGAAAATATCCTTTGGAACGCTAGCATTTTCACCTACAGCTTTTCCATTTTTCTTCGTTAGTTCTACCTTCTGCATGCGCTGTAAACTCAAGAAACTGAGATCCCTCAAAATATACCTAGACTGGAAGAAGACAGTATGCGCTGTAAACTCAAGAAACTGAGATCCCTCAAAATATACCTAGACTGGAAGAAGACAGTAAATATCAAAAGCCCACTTGCATTTTGTTTGACGTCCCTCTATCTTATTATGGTCTAGAGAGGGCGTCAATGCTCCAAAGCTCCAAAATTTTCAGCCTGTGCTGGTAGGCTTCTTTTGGCAGATGGGACTCTGGTTGTGAACTGTGAATTGTTTAGCAAATTGTTTGGTTTTTTGTTTATATACTGAACACCGATGTTTCGGAGCTTTTCATTTCCAGATATTTCACTCATATCTCAATCTATTTAGAATTTTCTATTTACAAAATTTGGGCAAATCATTTTTCCCTCCACTTTATACGTTTTGGTTTTCTGCTTATAGGGACGCCTCAGACTATATCAATACTTTTTGGGCCTGAAGTCATATTTGAGTTCTCTTTTGTGTTGTACTTGTCTACCTAAACAACCCCCTCCACGCCCTCCAAAAATTTGAAGAATTTTTTTTTTTTTTTTGTTTTCTTGGGTTGTAGACATTGTTTTTCTTTTGTCTATAAGTTGCAATGCTTGTTCACGACTGGATGGAATTAATTGAATAAGAGCATTATTTAATAACCACCATCAGGTTTTTCATTTGTCTATTCCTTCAGCATTACTTTATGAATCTTTATTTTCTCACTCACAGGTGTTTTTGTGGTCCGAACTTTTACGTGCATTTTGCTTAACTGAAGAGTGTGAACTTGAGCTGCTTAAGCAAGTCCATAGACGATCCATCAAGGAGTAATGACTGCAAGGGTTGTTCGAGGAAGTTGTTGATGTATTTGATGTGCTTTCCCCCAGTACTATTCATCAATGGTTCTATCGCCACATAAGTGCTGTTGACAGGTGTGCAGTTATACCTGTTGTGCGCAGCGGAAATTTCGGCAGAGTTTCTGGTGCACAATAAGAGAGAAAGATCGATAAGAATTCTTGTTTCTCAAAGGGAACAAGAATCTGAAAGCCTAATATCCCATCAAAGTGGGATATTAGCTCTTCCTCTCGTCAGCTCTAGGACTGCGCGTCGAGGGATCCTAAAAACTATTACAATGGCCACAAACTCAAACAATCAATTTTACGTGGTTCGGCAAACTGCCTACGTCCACGGGGCAAGGAGGGGGAGATCTACTATTAGAGGGAGAGAACACAACTAGGGTTTACAATCACTCAATCTAAACCCTCTCACAAACTCTCAAATCCCTCACACAAATATCTCTCTCAAAGCACAAAAAACTCTCTCAAATCGGCTCTGCACGCTGCCCAAGAAAGAAAAACAGACTGCACACACAATCCTTTGTTTCTTCTCTGCTTGGCACGCCCACGTCTGGGAATTAATTCACAGCCGCCAAAAAAAATCTGAGTTCCTCACCTTTCCCCTGCCTTCGCTCTTTGCTTCCCAAAATGCACGAAACCCTAAGCACTGGCTTTATAAAGCTCAAAAGGACAATTCGGGTGGGCCAAAAGTCCTTGACACACACACAAAAAACACACACAAAAAACCGCTGGTTTCCCCCACCCAAGATTTCCCCATGTGGCCCCCACATGCTATCATTTCACGTGCTCCAACAATTCTCCACCTCGGTGAAGTTTTTCCAAAACTGAGCCGACACCGACCAAACCAAATATCTCACTTGTTATGTCCAGTACGAAGTGAAACAATTCACGACAACTGACTCAATCCATAACAAGTCGAGAACCCAAATGAGAATGCAAACACTCTCTAAATGTCGGTATCAACTCACAAATCGATCTCACCCCCATCAAAATCCAAACCCGGCTGCATCATAAGACTGCCTACGTATCCTCTTGCCCAAGGAATCAAGCCTTACGTAGTTCACCAAAATGGCCGCTAAGGACCTCAATCCAATAGAAGAGTTCGCAACCCTTCTCCAATATTATCTACTCTGCGGCTGATAGCACCTCCAATGGCCTCAAACACCTCTACCTGAGGTGAACTAATGGTCATATCCAAACTGCATCTATCAGCTGCATTCGAATCAAAACCCAACTCATCATCTGCATCTGAATCCAAATGACTTCCACGCTGTGTCACCTCAGCTGAAATCCCAACCAATGCAGAATGATCTGGAGTAATCTTCACCCGATGTGGAGTAGCATCCATCTCCACCCGCTGCGATACCTCTAAGGTCTGTCCAAAACTCTCCACCTGCTGAGAGTCAATTGGCTTCCTCACCGAAGCCTCAACCAAAGTGACACTACCAGACCTATCTTCCAATGGAGTTTTACCTCCAATCACAGCAGTTGACAACTCTTTAATAGGATGACCCAAATATGTCGAAGCCTCAGTCCAGAACCTCTTCTGCAAACCATTGCTCGACCACAAACACCGATCCTCCTCCAGCAAAGCACGGTCTTCCAAATTTGTCACCCTATCTAGTTGCCCCAAGATTTCCTTTCCAACGAAGTGTCTCGAAATGCCGTGAGCTCGGCTCCAATACAGAAATAGGTCCATCTTGTACCTCCCACCAGAATGGAGTACCTTCATCTTTCTGTCTATTACACACTTCTTTAACCTGTTGGATACTACTAGGACTTTCTCCAAAGGGGATTTGGTTGCAACCTAAACACGCCTAGAACAGCCACCAACAAAGGAAACCAAACGCCTATTACCTCCCAATGATGCTCCCTTGGAAGGCCCCCAAACATCCACGTGAACTTCTCCAGAACGACCCTTAGCACGGTGAATAGAGGTGCCACACTTCACCTCGGTCTTCTTGCTCACATCAACATGTTCACTGGACTTCAAACTGCAGGTCTTCGCACCCTCTTCCAATCTATGCGAGGAATCAATACTGGAATGGCCAAGCCCCAAATGCCGCAGTCTAGTCGAATCAACAGAAGTCGTCAGCTCTCCACCTGCCACTATATCTCTAGTCAAGTAATACAGGTTATTTTTCCTGGCGCCCTTCATCAAAATACGAGAGTCTCTCGCAATCTCGAGAACCATATCCTCAACACGAACCTTCAGACCCTCTCCAACCAAAGCTCCAATCGAGATCAAGTTCTTCTTCAAAGAAGGAACATATCTCACATCGTTTAACTCTCTAACAGTCCCGTCAAACATCTTTATGCGAATTCTTCCTATCCCAAGGATCTGGCATGCACGGTTATCAGCCATGTACACCACACCACTATCCACCAGCTTCTCAAAACTGGAGAACCATTCCCTTCTAGGGCACACATGATAGGTCGCACCACTATCCAACATCCATTCAGATTCCTCCGAATAGCTATCTGTAGGACTGATAGAAAGCGAATAAATAGAAGAGTCAGAATTATTACCATCCGATACGATGTTTGCTTCTGATGATGGTTGCTTCCCTTTTCCCTTCTGCTTATTCTTCATCCATTCGTCGAGCTTTGGGCAGTCTTTCTTCCAATGACCAGTCTCCTTGCACCAAGCACACTGATCTTTTCCTACTCTAGACTGTGACTTCCAATTCTTTCGGTTTGGACCCTTCCCTCTTGCGACCAACGCCTCCGCTACCGGCTCAACTGAAGCCTCCTTATCCTTCTTTCGAAGCTGATAATTCACAAGTGCAGCGGTGACCTCACTATACGAAAGTGATGCCTTCCCATTAATCAGAGTAAGAACGAAGGTCTCATATTCCTCGTCGGGCAAGGAACTCAACAACAGCAACGCCTTGTCCTCATCTTCAATCTTGACATCCACATTCGCCAAATCCGCAAGAAGCTTTGTGTAGTGGTTCATGTGATCTCTAATGGAGGTTCCCTTCTTCAACTGGAAACGATAAAGTCTCCTCTTCAAATGCAAGCGATTTTCCACACTCTTGGTCAAATACTTGCTTTCGAGAATCTCCCAAATCTTCTTCGCAGAAGTCTCATTCATCACATCATATTTTAGATCTTGAGTCAAACAAGACCTAATCACACCACACGCCGTTCGATTCATCTTCTTCCAAACCTTCTCTTCAATCTCATCTGGCTTGCCATCTAACTCCAATGTATCCTCCAAATTCTGCGCGTTCAGCGCATCCAAAACCTCGCATCTCCATAATCCAAAGTTGTTTGTGCCATTAAATTTCTCCACATCTATCTTCATAGAGTGGATATTCAAACTCTGAATAGTCTTCACGCCAGAAGAACCACCCTCGACTCCCGAAGCACCTTCTTTCCCCGACATCTTACGCACCAACTTGGATGGTGTAGTGAGGAATTAGTGATTTTTGGGCTAAGGAAAGGGTGATGAAATCCCTCACCTTATCTTGATTATGGGGTTTTGCCCTTAAAAATATTTTTAAGTGTGTGCCAAATTAAGATGCTCAAATCACTTGGTGAATTCCTACTAATAATATGAAATGCAAGAATTAAAAGCAACTAAAAAGGATGGAAAAGAAAAAAATCTTTTTTTAATTAGGGTTAACAATCAAACAGTGATCTAATCTCTTGTTGTGCACCTTGGAGCACCGGAGGTGCTGCCGAAATTTCCGCTGCGCACAACAATACCTTGGTCTCTTCAATTAGTTTTACCAAATTCCTCTTTTTTATTATTATTATGGGGTACATCATTTATGTGTTTGTTTGGCATTCTGAAACAAAGAGCAATAAAATATATATTGTCCAAAGAGCAATAAAATATATATTGTAACATTTTCACTCGGAAGAAACACCAGACATTCTAACTTACAAAATTAGAGGTTTTAATGTTAAGCGTGCTGAGAAAACAGGGGAAACTAAACTCATTTTTTAACGAGTAGAAGTTGTATTGTTTGGAGACAGGTGGTCTCCTGAGTGTTTTGGAGCATCCAATATAAGACCCTTTCAAAAATTAGACTTTGTGAATGTGTGTGAAAGTATGCTCATAGCTATGCACTCAACAGAATAATCAATTAAACATGGGATAAGACCTTCAAATAAATGGCCTCATGCATTTATCTGATACAACGTAGTATTGACACTTGAAGTAGGGCACCAAGATTGTAAAGGAAATAGTGATATTACCATAGTTTTCTTACTTATCAGTCAAAGTATTCGGGAAGTGTCCCTCTTTTTGGGAGGCCTAAACGTTGATGGGCCCTTTTTCTGCTATTCAACTACTGAATGCTTCAGTCAGCGCCCCACTAGACTTTTTTCATCCTTTGGTTAATATTTATGCGCCAGAATCCGCATAAACATGTGAACTCAGTTTTCAATATAATCGTGGCTTGCTTCAAATATCTTGAATTGCCCTGAACGAGTTCTTCGGCATACGACGGCCTGTACATCTACTCGCTGTTAAATTTTCTTAGTTTGCATTTTTGGAATTGCTGCTTATTGCTTATAACCTTTACTACACTGGGTCGTAACTTTAGTTCTTTGATTATACGTTTCTGTCCAATCGCTAACACAGGTACAATACAATGTCTCACTCTCATTCATTTGCTTTTTGTATTAATCTTATTCTTTTTGATGTTGCAGGGAAGAAACTTTTGTGAAAGATCTAAAGCCAGTAGTCGATTTAATGGAGAAAGAAATGTTGGAACACTACTAAATAATGAGGCATCCTAGATGGAATTTTCCGTCTAGGATACCCAGAATTCCGTCTAGGATGCGTATTCTAGACGGAATTCCGTCTAGAATACGCGTCTAGTATATTTCCGTCTAGGATGTAGTATTCTAGACGGAAATTCCGTCTAGAATACATCCTAGACGGAATATTCTAGACGGAATTCAAAACCGTCTAGAATACATTCTAGACGGATTATTCTAGACGGAATTTCCGTCTAGAATAACGCATCCTAGACGGAAAAAATTTCCGTCTAGAATGAGTATTCTAGACGGAAATTTCCGTCTAGAATACTCATTCTAGACGGAAATTAATTTTTTTATTTTTTTTCCTATTTTTCTTTTAAAAAAGGCATTCTAGACGGAATTTGAGCATCCTAGACGGAATTTCCGTCTAGGATACTATGCTACAGTAGTTTTTTTTTTTTAATTACAGAACCTACTTTGCACGGCATATAATATCACATGTACACAATATAGCACAACATCAAATCATATTCATATCTAATTATATTCAACACAATATCATTATATTCCAATATCAAATTCAATTATATTTAAATAATACATTCACCAAAATATTAAAACGATACATAAATTGTTGACATAGATCCAAAATACTCTATCATTATTGGTTGTGCTTTAAACAATCTTTCTTGTGCTTCTTCTCTCTCCATCCTCTCCTTTTCTTCCATTATTCTCTGCATCTCTATTTCATGTCGTATCAAACTCTCCAATTGGAAAGCCTCAGGCTGTGCACCGTTTTGGTTCAGGTTTCGGTGGTATCTAAATAGTAGAAAATAATAATTAGAATATGTTAGGAAAAAGTAATGAAAATGAAACGCATGAATTGGTCCTTACCACTGGATAGTCTGTAGTGTAAGGATAAGGGTTTGCCTTAGGCACTCGAGCCTTCTCCTCGTCCAACTTCATGTCTCCCAAACTTCATTCACTACTAGAGAAAAACACATCAGAAGAGCTCATGGAAACAATTAACCATCATTACTAGAGAAAAAAATTAAAAGACAGACGTATGTGGAAGGGCATCATCCTTATTCAATTAACGATCTTCAGAATATGTTTGACTTCTATATACAACAGTTAAGAAGAGTTAACATCTTTGGAGATTAATAAATTGCATCCTTATGAATGATGATATTTTGCCTAATGAAATCAGTTTGCCATGAGAAAATAATTTCTAAATTTCTGAATCTCAAATGTACAGAGGCCAACATAATAAATTCAATTGTCGAAATCAATGTAGACAGATTACAAGAAGAAAAAGTCAGTTTAGCTGGTATCTGTTATAAATAATATTTACATGGTAACCATAATAATATGGTCATATGATGAGTTAGGCAAATATTGAAGAAAGCTAATACCTTTATGGGTCTTGGATGGTCAATATTGCTCTTTAGAGATTTCAATAGGCCTGTCATTAGACTTGTCCGTGTAACCTGACCAAAAAAACTCCAAAATCCTGGTAAAGGTACCCCAAGCAAAGATTTAAATGAAAATACAAGGATAACAATAAAAATTTAGAACTAAAAACAAGTAAATTATTCAGTATCTACTGGCATAAAGAGGCAAAGAAGAAAACTGTCACAGTTCATCAAGAAAGAACCAATAATTGAAACTAAAGGACATGAAAGTTTTTCGAGGAAGCCGTAAACACTAGTCATGACAGTACAATAGAAGAACTTACATGCAGAGACACAGATCCCATCTTACAGTATAAGCAATTAATTAGTTATGTTCTACTTTTGAGCATATAGATCTTATATTTTTAGAAACGTTCACACTTATCTTTATACAAATTCCTTTATATCACCATCCGTCTCCATGTGAATCTGCAGAAAATTACATTAAGAAATTGCCAATAAGGCAGTAACTGATGATAATAAAAGTGATGCACATAATTTCAATTTCAAAGAGATAACTGCAAGCATATATTTTAAAAGGAGGAGTGGGAGGAGAGGAGGCGGGATAGGAGGGAGGATTTGAGGGAAGGAGGGGAGACGAGCGGGATTTGGTGGTGGTGGAGGGCGTCGAGGGAGGTGATGGGAGTGGAGTTTTCTGGGCATCGATGCAGAGGATGTAGGTTTTATTAGCGGCGGGGTTCGAAGGGGAAGGCAGGGTTAGGGTTAGGGTTGAGAGGAGAAGGAGGAGGAGGAGGAGGAGGAGGACGATGACGACGGAGATGGAGGAGGAGGAGGCCATTGTTTTCTTTGGGGGTGGGATGAAGAGAGCGGAGAGTGATGAGTGTTATCATATAAGACAGCAGAGCAGGGGTGGGCGATTTGAAAATTTTGAATTTGGGGCAAATTTTCTTTGCGCAGGTCCAACCTTGCTAGACGGAAAATTCCGTCTAGGAAACTCCTAGGCGGAAATTTCCGTCTAGAAAGGTGGGACCCATGTTTTAAAAAATAATAATTAAAAACTTTCCGTCTAGAAAGTATCCTAGACGGATATTTCCGTCTAGGATACTTTATTCTAGACGGAATTTCGCAGACGGAAGTCTTCCGTCGAAATTATTGTTATCCTAGACAGAAAATTTTCCGTCTAGGATAATCCGTCTACGATACTTCATTTTTTACTAGTGGAAGCTGGATTGACAAGGGCATGATCGGAAAATGCTGAGTAGAATGGCATTCTTCCCTTACTCTTTAAGAACCTCTTGAGTGAAGACGCAACCGGTACCCTTCGTTTCTCCTTAATTTCTGAATTGCGTAAGAGGTAATTCTGTTTTATGTTTGGTTTTGTCAGGATGCTTTTCTGTGGGGTAGGACGTTCTTCTTCAGTTACCGGTGATGGTGTCGTGCAGCGTGAGAAAAGCTTAGAGAGACACAGATAAAATCAAGAGCAGTCATCGCTGTATATCCAAATTTCCGCCTGCGCCTCATCGTATTAAACTTTTAAGCCAATTTCATAAACAAGTAGCTTATTAATAATACATCCCTCCTCTAGACTAGGCTTTCTCAGTAAAGAAACCCTAAAATAAATAGCATCCGCATGCAATGTCAATTTTTTGAGAAAATTTCCGTACAATATCGAAAATTATGGAGAGGGACAGCACAAAGAGGTTTTGAAGTTGGAGTAAAACGTGAGAAGCAGGAAAGTATAGAGCATTGTTATTTCTTATCTCTTCTATTAAATCATAATTCTCATAAAACATGAACTCTACGTATTAAAAGCCCTCAAAGACATGAGGGCAATTTCATTTTCTTATCATCACTTTATTGATGATTTTGATTGTCTTAATAAGAACTTAATTACTACTTATCTGCATCATCACTAACGCTACTTGCAATATTGGCCCGACTTATGATAGCATGATTAGTTTCGTTGCGAATTGGGTTGACAAATTTCCAAGCAGCATTATATATATGCATCAAATCATTTTTCTAGGGAAATTAGCTTGCTTCTCTAACTCAACATAGGACTATGCAAAATTCTTCAATATCTCATAATGTTTGGCTTGCTTCAAAATTGCAAAATTCTTCAATCGTGTCGCCATGTTTACATTGTGAGGGCTAAATAGTATAGGTTTGGGCCCTTGCCTAATTAGTGAGTGCAATCTTCAGGACTGCCAGCTTTCTTCCTAACGATATACATAAAATAATTTTCTTAATGATTAGACGAAAAACAAGTATGAAAAAAATATTTATCTATGCAAGAGGTAGAGAATCTCATGCTCGCGCGGTATGAAAAGCACCGAGAGCGATGAAGGAAGAGAGTGAAACGCATTGATTGTCAGATTATTGAAGCTAAGATTTTGGGAGTCGTTTATTATTAAAGAAGTTGTGAGGGTTCTTTTTATAAAATTTGATATCTGATTTTATTTAACGAGATTTAGCGTCATGTCATCATCACTCTTGGGAAGGGCTGATATGATTCTCTCTCTCTCTCTCTCTCTTTCATACACTAGTTTTTTTTATCTATGCAAAGCCAATAATATAAAAAATTCACACTAATATAATATTATAATTAAAAGATCTGGAAAATTAGATAAGAGGAACATTATTTTTGGGAAACAAATATGGAGGAAGAGCCATCCATGATGTATCTTTATTTACGAAAATCTTTACTCATCACACACGCGCACACACTTATATTTTATTACTTATAAAAGTATGAGTTTGAGGATAGTTTTTCCTAAACAATATTATTCTTAATCGTTTTAAATATTATCATGCTTCGAGTATGTTAGAAGTTTAAATTTAGTATTTTTCAAAGTTTATTTTTAGTATTTTTGTGTTACATTTTGATAATTATCCGGTTGAACCGTAAAGTCTAAAAAATACAATTTTTCATTGATTTTGAATCTTGAACCCAAGCCCTATCTGGAGTTTTATTTAACAGAAGATGAGTTTATTTGAAATAGTATGAGCTATATGATATGCTGGGTTTTGATAAAACGGTTCAACTGTGGATAAAAATAAATATAATCTTAAAAATTACACATGTAAACTACGGGAATTAGGAGTTTAAATATCAGACATTTATCTCGATCAGTGTGGTAAGCTTTTACCTGAGTTGGTGGTGGGAGCAAGATGTGTGGACTTGTTGCCTACGGAATTGTGGATATGATACGTTGAGAAGAGATATAACATCGTCAAATAATTAAAACCTGATTTCCCGAATCCTTAAAATTTATATATCACGCACTATGTATTGAGAGACAATGTGTAAAATGTAACTTTAGGGGACTTGCAATCTCCATGCTTTTGTGCCAGATTTCTCGCCCGATAATTATTCATGCAATATAGAAAAGCTGAGATTAGACAACATAGTGTGTAATCACCTTAAAATGAGTTGTTTTGTAAATATTGGGTTTAAATAAGATAGAATAAATAATAATTTGGCTTTTTAAGATGTGAGACTGGTCATAATGGCGAGTTGTTACAAAAATCCCGTTTTGGATTGCCGAGTAGGGATTTTGTTGCCCACCTTAAATCTAGCAATATTATTACTTAATATCAAATAGTTTTAAACTAATCTAAGTACGCTAAGAATTTACAAATTTGTTAATCTCAAATAATTCAAAACTAATCTAGGTTTGATTGGAATTTACAATTTGTTTGCGCATGCTTGTGTGACATGTGTATGCACTCATGATGTATGATATAGTATGTCATGTTCAGTATATTAGTGTTTTCAGTTTAGTAATATTGTGAGCCAAGTGACGAGTTTTGATACATGTTTCTTTTGAGAGAGATTACTAGTAAGAATGTTCCATCATGATTTTGATATTTGTTCCGATATTCATTTTTGCTAAATCATGTATATCTTTTGGTATTCTTATTCGGTTCTTGGTGTTGTCTCTATTTTTGAGTCGTTGATAAACACGCTTATTGAGCTTTTTTTCAATTAAATTTATTGTGAAGTGAATTACACTTTTCACTATTCCGCTTTTCGGACAGAGTGTCATTCGATGGGATAAGGTGAAAAAATCCCAACCTTCTTCATCTTAGTCCTCTGTGTAAGAGTGTGGAGCTAATCTTTGAGGCTTTTGAACATTTTCAATATGTGTCTCGTCTTCTATAGACTGGATGTCTCATACTTCAATCCATAAGAGAATACATCTTTTCGATGCGGCGACTCCTTATCAAGGGAGATGTCAATTGGTCGCTTCTATTTTTAAGTGCTCATAGAGGGCTGGGAAGTGAACAATAGTTGTTGAAGCATATTTTCGAGTCGCTCAAAGCACTCGTCGAATGCCTTCTTTTGGACCTCAATTCAGCGACGAAGGTCGTCAATGGCTTCTTTGTCTTCCATATTGGCAGGCTAGTCCCACTCTTGACTTGAGATAGGAGTTACGTTTAACGCTATGGCTGAGTTAGCGTCACTAGCAAGAGGATTATCCACCTGTAAAGGGTGTCGTTGAATGGGCATCCTCATGAAAGAGTAGTCGATGGGGTCAGTTACTCCTTTTCTCGATCTATTGTGGTGATAGACACCATCATTCTTAGGAACTATGCATCCTATATTGGGAAAATATCTTGGATCTGATCGGCAATCATCATCTTCTTCTTCTAAGTTTACACTGGTCATGTCAACTATGACCTCTTAGGGATCAAGGTCGCAAGTCACCTTATTCTTACGAGATCGTCATTGCCGCTTATTCCTTTGAAGATTTAGGGAATGGGCCAAGACAGGCAAACACAGACTCTTTGATAGATGGACAATTATGCAGGCCATTCAATTGAATTGCCAACACGATCTCCTTTAGGGCCGAGCAATGCTGACATTGTCACACCCTCTTTTAATAGAGGAACTCCTTTAAGTCAAAGGGAGTATCAACTTGACTATTGTTGCAACAGTTGCTCTTCTTGAAAGCAACTTCGCTGGGCTGTCTTTTAGCATTAAAACATCACCTAAGACGATGTTGCTTTGACCTACGTCTGATGTTGTTAATTTTGACTTTATCACAAGCCTAGACTTGTAATTGAGACTAAGAACCACCATGGGTGATAGTTTTCCCTTTTGAGAATTTGATTGGAGGGTAAACTTGTAATTGAGACTAAGAACCACCATGGGTGATAGTTTTCCCTTTTGAGAATTTGATTGGAGGGTAACCCTTATTTTTTGCTTCTTTTAAGGAAGCGTGATGAGCATTACAAGATGCTTTAAAGTAAACCTCCAAGGGGTTGTGGACTGAAGTCCAAATTTGAGAGATAGAACATCACGACCTTCATTCAGGGTGAGTGTTGCTAAGATCTCACACGGGATCTCACACGGGGCGAAGCTCATTTTTCCTTTAGTGACATCGAGGATGCTTTTGGTGAGGCTCGTTCACTTTCGGCGAAGCTAGCATTGTCTTCACTATGGGTGACGTTCGCTCTACCAATGAAGCTGGGACTAACTTCGGTGAGGGTCTCCTTGTTGCGGGCAAAGCTTAGTCTGAACCTAGTCTTGAGCTTCAACAAATTTCACTGTAGCTTTTTCTCCTTGTTGCGGGCAAAGCTTAGTCTGAACCTAGTCTTGAGCTTCAACAAATTTCACTGTAGCTTTTGGTCATGGCCATGGATGAGTCAAAGGAAATGAATTCCTTAAACTTTGTTTAGTCAAATTCAATAACCAACAATTTAGCAAAACACCCTAAGGTCTTTGTGTTGGACTATGACACAATTTTCTTGTCGGTTAGGAAGGAAATCCCCAGCAGAGTCGTCATCCTATTTCAGATCTCTTGAATTATAATTAATACATATTACAATTCAAAAGGAACTAAAAAAGAAAAATTTTATAAAGGTTGTGTTCTTTTCCAAGTGCCAATAGAGTATCATTCTTGTACTCTGTTGACAGTCCGACTAAAGCGTTGGGTCTTTTGCCGATTGATGATCTAGATGAGTATTTATCTCAAATAGATACTGAAAGATCCTTTCTCATAGGACTGTTGATTAAGCTAGATGACTAGCTGAAGTAAATGAATCCTTTCTCACAAGGATCGTCGATCGAGCTAAATGATTAGTCAACGAGAATGAGTTATGAATATCAGATGTCTAGGTAAGGACAATGCCAACCCCAAGATCTTTCATCCTCCCCACCCCCCTCGTGTTGATCATGCCTATTTATAGCCTTGGGATTGTTAAATGAGTGAGTTAGTGGGCATTAACTCTCCTTAAATGAGTGAACTAGTGGTCATTAACTCCCCTTATAGGTGAGTTGGTAGTCATTTACTCCCCTTAAATGAGTGAGATAGTCGAGTAAAATGTTTCCTTAAAAGTTAGCTTGTGAAAATAGTTATGTGTGAATTTCTCTAATAACGACCATGGGTGAAGTTCGCTAATGAAGGCCATAGGCGGAGTTCGCCAATGAAGGCCATATGCGGAGTTCGCCAATAAAAGCCATAGCCGAAGATCACTGATAATGGTCATGGGAGAAGTTCATTTAGCGAACTTCACCAGAATATGGGTAGCCCATTATCTTAAGAATATGGGTGGCGTGGCCCACGTGGGCTATTGAGCGAAGCTCTCTTGGGCAAGCTTTGCTATGTGTCCCACGTGGACCATTTGGGCGAAGCTCATTTTGGGCGAACTTCTCTTGAAGCTTCACTTTGACTTGATCTTGAGAGTGAGCTTCATTATGACTTGGACGAGCTTTGCTATGGGCTTGTGCTTGGACCATTTTGATTTGATTTAATGTTTGGTCCATAGGCATCCACTTCTTGGACTCAACTAGTAGACTTGTGCTGAGTATCCATTTAGGCCTATCGTGACTCGAGAGATCAATTCCATGTGGAAGGGGCCTATATATTTTGACTTCTACACCTAAGCCAAGCATTGTGGCAAGCCGCCCTCTTAGGGGAGTTCATGCATCCATATCCTCAGCCAAAGAGGTCCAATGCAGGTCCTCTATATCCTCATCATTTGTCCTTTATTTTTCCAATAAACGTTTAGATGCACCTTATTGATACGCCCTTTAGTAGTCCTTTAAACCATTGGCATGACTCTTCCTTATAGATTCCTTCATGAAATATTGATACGCCCTTTAGTAGTCCTTTAAACCATTGGCATGACTCTTCCTTATAGATTCCTTCATGAAAAAGGTGTTTATATGAGTAAGGCATGACATTGACCGCTGATACTGTGGGTGCAAAACAATGTTTTAAAAAGCGGCAAAAAGCGTCGCTATCGCGCCGCGAATAGCGGAAGCGAGGCATCAGCACTACGCTTAAGGCTTATGCGGTGTGATTAAGTGGTAAAAACTGCTTTGTGTTCGAATTGCCCGTTTTAGCGCTTAAAAGCGCTAATCCCGCTATGACCCGCATCAAGTTTTGTTTGTGAATCGCCCCCGAACCCGACCCGTACCCACTAAACTTAAACCTCTTCCCTCAGTTTCCCAAACCTATTGTGCCCTAGCCGCCTCTCCCCCACTCCCGAGTCCCAACTGCTTCTCCTTAATTCGTCGACGACGACTTCCAGTGCTAACAACGACGACTGACTTCCAGTGCTGTCCAAGCTCCAGCGACGACAACTTCTAGCGACGTCCAAGCTCCTCCAACGACAACTTCCAGCGACGAGTCGACGACAACTTCCAGTTCCAGCAACGACGTCCAAGCTCTCTCCCACTCCCGACTGCTTCTCTCTCCTTTAAAACCCATCTCTCTCTCACCAGCGACGACAACTTCCACCAACGTCCAAGCTCCTCCGACGATAACTTCTAGCGACGACCGACGACTTCCAGGCTCCCGCACCAACAACTTGACTTCTAGGCTCCGACGACAACTTCCAGGCTCTCTCAAGTTCCTTCGGCCAACATTTCCATCTCTGTTGACAGCGGCTTCGTCTGCAACAGAGAAACATGTAATCAACTGTTATTTATTGAAATTATTTACAAGGTAATCAACTTCCAGGCTCTGCGAATTTCTTCATAGTTCATTCATATTTCATACAACAAGCTTATGAATTGTTATTTACTGATAATACAAGAAATTTACAACTAATTAATTTATGTATAAATGGCTTGATCTTCATAATCAGTAGCTGCAATAAAAATTTTCCTCATTCTGTCACTCCATTAGGTCCAACTTCAAGAAAACTTGTATAATAAAAAATCAACATCTGAAATTATTATAACTTATTGTATGAATGAAGAAATATAGCATGTTTATTTATTGTATGAAATGAATGAAGAAATAATTTATAGAATTTTTAGATTTTTATACGATTTTTCTTATTATTTAGAATATTTAAATATATTTATATTTGACTGCTATTTGATCGTGCGCTATTTGCCGCTATTTTGCCGCAATAGCCCGAAATAGCCTTAGCAGTATTTCGCCGCAACGCGCCGCGATCCGCTATAAGCAACCTTGGTGCAAAACCTTGACAGTGCTATACCAATCACAAAATAGGTACGAGGTGATAACATGCCATGTTTGCCTCAAGAGAGTAAACGAATCCCCAGTACACCCTGATATAAAATAACATCATGCCCTGGTACCATCCATCAAACTCCTATTGTGCCCTAATTTTGCGTTAGGGCTACCAACATACATATGATTATAATCGAATTGTTAGGCAAAGCAACATGGTAAATAAGGTTCGATATAGAAAACGCTATTTACTCAGAGAACAGGGTGGGATGGATGGATGTTGATCGACCAAGTAAACAAAGCTGGTGAAAGATCAATCTAAAGCTCACCGCAATCATCAAATTTATTCAAGAAGGCCACATAATAGTTCATCTTCAGGATGGCATGATAAAACTTGAAGTGTCTGAAGCCTTCTCCAAGATCTCCCCAAAGTACTCAAAATTCCACTTAGGCCTCTCGTACACTTGTAGTAAAGGAACACAAGCTATGATTGTCTTTTCGGCTAGTGTAATAAAAAAATTGACAATGTCAAGCAAACCAGAACATCAGACAAGAATATCGTAGTTGACTTTAGGACTAATAAAAAAATTGACAATGTCAAGCAAACCAGAACATCAGACAAGAATATCGTAGTTGACTTTAGGACTGAAAATTCCACTAAGGATTACTGCAGTAACAAGCAACCAATTCCTCAACCCTCAATGAATACAACAAATCATGGCGGGAAGTAGTTCTAACCTCTAGCCACAAGTTAACATCGGCAGGGAAAAGCTCCTCCAAATGGACACCTCATGAGGTACAACACATCTTTTTAACCATATTGAGATAATCCAACAAAAGTAGCCTTAGCGCTGAATCCATACAGCACTTTGTGGTGATAGTATTCGTAATCATCCCCAGACAATGGAAGTCAAGAATGATGGCTCTCCTTCATATTTGCCTCGACTTTAGATTAGGGTATTCCCTCACGCCAACCCCAACTACTCCCTCAGGAGATTGCTAAAACAAGTAAGTGGACCAAGTCCTCAAGCTAAAACCATCCTTATGAGTCTTTTGTGAATGGAGGCATATTTGGTAGTAGCATATGAGCTCCTGGCATACTTCATAACAACCATCCTGATGAGACTCTACATAGTGGAACTAAGATAAGGTAAGGACATACTCCTCATATGAGTGCTCTCCAAAAGAAAGATTGAAAACTATGCACATCTCATGAAGGCTATCTCAAGCTCCCTATGTGGAGTGAATAAGTGCCAAGTGCGGATCGTCTACTCCTATCTGTAAGAAATTTTGATAAGTAGTAGCGAGCCTATGTTGTGTAGCTCACATAGCTGGATAAAGACCCAAATGCCGTAAAGTCCCTTCATAATGGTCAAAACATGGCTCATCAACTTTACCCATTAGTTGTTTGGTGTGAAGAAGATCCATCCTTGTAAGCTTGACCATGGTATTCCGCATTAGCATCAATGAACCTATTTCTGAAGGTGCACATTCATGACATATCTTCATTAGAGGGAAACTCGTGGACAATACCTAGATTCATACCCTCGAGGCAGCTCGAACCAGCACTCTTGCAACCCACTGAAAAGAATCTACCCTTAGTAGTTGCTGAAGGGTAAAGAGGTGTAACATCCTAAGACATCATTCAAGGATAGTTGATGGGTTGAAAGTAGTACAGCGAAGGATGGCGTTCTAGGATGAGAGATAGAATCATGCTAATGGGTCAAAAGTAGCATAGCAAAGGATAGCTCTCTAGGACGAGAGATATAATCATACTTGTCTAATGGTGTATAACCAATGGGAACCCTAGTGAGGACCTAGCCATGTCGCTTGATCCCGAACAAATAAATAGGTTTTTGGAAGGTAGAGTGATTAAAAAGTGAGGACCTAGCCATGTCGCTTGATCCCGAACAAATAAATAGGTTTTTGGAAGGTAGAGTGATTAAAAACTGTGAGGGCATTCTCACTGATCATAGCACAGAGTTATAATGTGTTAGGATGCAACACTACTCTCTCCAACTCAGGATCATTGGTACCCAAAATTGACAAAGTACCGAAGTAGAAGTACTTGTGATTAGTCTTCTCTTCTTTGAACCCAGCTGCCGATCAGGATCGTGGGGTTTGTCAAAGAATGCCACTTGAAAAGATGAAAGAGTCTTAATCAATGCAAAAAGAGTGTTGAATCTTAACTTGGTGGGGGTATCTTCATTAAGATGTCAAAGCGTAGAGAGAAATAGATAGATAACTAACTCTGTGTAAATAGAAAGATGACAACTCGGCCTACAAAGAAACTATGTATGACATAACCCAGCATGAGAAATAAAATCAATACAAGCTCTGACCAAGCTGAAAAAAAGGCAAAAGAATGTAAGTGAGCTGAGTGCTGGCCCTGCCAGGGACCACTTCACGACAGTATAAAAATTTAAATAGAGGCTTACCCTTGTAGAAAGGGCATCTGTGTGGCTCATCTCCACCACTAGCAACTATATGCTCCTCGGTTGTGATTGATTGGCCAAGAGAAGGCATAGCTTGGCTCGTTCGAGAAGCCTGTGATCATTTAAGCATGCTTGCTCCATTGAGGATTGACAATAAAGATGAAAATCAAGGGTGGAAGATGTAGGATTTGTTAGGATCCTCTCAAAAAACATGCGCAGGGTTTTGGGGAGGAAAGTGAACAGTCCCCGCATCATTCCTCACCTAATTATAGGCCAACCCTCAAGCCACAGATTAATGAAACGTGGTGGATAGATCATCTTTAGATCAAAATGTGTGCCCCACGTCGCCTTGAATCTCACTCCTACTAAACAAATAGGAACAAACTCGGATGGTGACACATGACCTGTAATGTTAGAGAGCCTACGACTACAATAACCAGCTGGATGTGCCTAGGTGGTGATGTGTTCTAAATATAAATGTTTCAAGTGCACAATTTGTGTGTGCAACATGAAATTGTTGATCCCATGAGGAATGTGTGTTGTAAAAAAGATACTAAAATGGTTCTTGAATTGCAATAGAAAAGAGAAGGTAGAGATTGGTTTAAGTGTTAATTTGATGTAAATAAAAAGTTAAAGCAAGATGGAAATTAAAACCAAGAGAAAATAAATAAATAAAAGAGTTAAAGAAAATCTAGTTATAAAACTAAAATGAGAAATTGAATCTAGTAGCTAATCCTATTTAGATTTTAGAAGTACTCCCTTTTAATTCTCATGTCACTAGATGTCTTAAGCATAGATTATCAGTGATTTAAGAGAAGCATAACCTATTAAATTTATATTCAAGTAATATCATCATTCATGAATAGAAATAAAAAACTAGATAACTATTCTGGAATTTAAAAAGCATAAACTACCAAACTATTTACGATAAGTATAGCATATCAAAAAAAATTCTACCAATTATTATTCTAGTTGATTTTCCTAAGCATGATAAATTAAGCACAAAAAGAAAGCAATTCAAAAAACCAAAAATAAAAAATAAAAAATAAAACTAGCTTCCACTAGCATAATAAACTAGCAATCTCACCAACAACACCTATTTTCCATAAAATAAATGTATCATTGACAGGCTATCATCAAGGATACGCCAGCGGCATATGTCATGTCATCAATGATACATATCCTTGACAGCCTACACATTCTTGATGGGGCTGCCGTATGCATTCTTGATGGTGGCACCATCAAGGATGTCTATCCTTGACGGCAGTCTGTCAAGGATGGTATATACATCCTTGACAGTAGCTTTGTCAAGGATGTAAATTCCTAATAGCTGCCCATTAAGAATGTATATAACCTAAAAAAAAAGAATACCCAAATTTAAATATTTTCTTGTAAGTACAAATATCTTGTACACGATAACATTTCAATTGAAAATATAGAAAACCACATCAATGAACACAATATTCTCCTCGTAGGCTCATAATAGTCAAAAGAAACCACAATTTACATATACCAAAGACCTACTCATAGCCATTTGAAATATTTCATGACATTTAGAGAGAAATAAATACACTTTTTAGCTTGGGAATAGTAAAAGTAGTCTCTATTTCCTTTAGTTCAGCTAGTAGGTTGTAGAGAATCGTTTTTTTAATCATTTGAAAAATGAAAAAAAATCAAAAGTTTTGTAACTCTAGCTCTAACCCATGTTTCAATTGGGTAATTTTAAGTGTTAAATAGGAATAAATATGATAGGAGTTATAGAATGCAAAGGGACTTTGAAAGCCCTAAGTAAATCAATCCCTCATAGCTTCATGCATACAAACAAGAAAAAAAAAAGAAAAAAAAGGACCTGGAGAGTACAGAGAGAAGAAGAGGGAGGATTAAGCTTCAAAAGGTTAGTGATTCAATTTTATTTCTTTACTAATTAGTTATGAATAGTTGTAGAATGAAAAAACCTTCCCGGCCACCGGCGTTGATTCCGGCGACCTCGGGCCAAGCCTAGATCTAGGCTCTTGCTGGAGGTGGCTGCTTCAGTCACTTAACCCAAGCAAACCCATTTGAGCTCATAAGCAGTCAACAAAATGGAAGAGATAAGAGGAAGAAGAAAAGAAAATTTTTGCTAGACCCGTAGAAATACAGATAGGAATAAATGTGTAAAGCCTATAATGAAGTTAACATAAGCTATCTTTCTAAGCAACATATGCTATCTTTCGCCACAAAAAATAAGTCAAGATATATAATTATTAACATTTTTGTGATGATTTTTCGTATGTATCTTAAGCAGTGTCATAACATTAGGCAAACAAATTGATAACACTCCAGGACAGGTACATCATAAAATCTGCATCTAAAGACTTGCATCTAAAGACTTGAAGAAAACCCGAGATTAATATGATGGTTATTCTGCTTTTATGGATAGAACATCACAGTGAAGTTTTTGATTCTTATGTTTACAAAATACAAAGGTCTCTTGATGGATCTAAACTTGCTTCTGACTCTTTTGTTCCTTTCATACTCCCCACACCCGTCTTCATCGTATAGTTTCATGTGCAAAATCTTGAGCCATAACACCAGGATAAATTGTCTTGAAGTCACTAGACAAAAGCTTTTGTTCTGAATCTCAAATGGGCAATGATATCGATTTTTTTGGGAAAATACTCATAGCATCAATATTAAATATATTATTTAGAAATTAAGTGATTTTGTGAGATGAAAAAAATATGATGTGACAGTCCATAGAGGGTTGATTTTTTTGTTATCATATATAAGTATTAACATTTTTGTGTCCTGCTTAAGATTATCGATGAAGAAGCAACATATTCCTTAATGTCTTCTCATTTTAAGCAACATATGCTATCTTTCGCCACAAAAAATAAGTCAAGATTTATAAGTGTCAAAACATAAAAACTTTATAATATTTAAGTGACATTCATGATATAAGGCCTAGTTCAAAAACGGGTGCATAAGATGTCTACCACGGTCCACGGATTAGCGCACAATGTTGAGGGACAAGTCAAAGGGGTGCACAAGAGGTCTACCACGCACAATGTTGAGGGACGAGTCATTACTCATGCCCACAAGTCAAGACGGGCATCAAAGTGAAGTTCAAATTTATTTACAAGTTTGTCATTCAAATAGGGGTGGAAGTTAACCGAATAATTAATAAATAGTTCGGTTATTATTCGTCTTGATATTTGATCAAGTTCGATTCAGTAGTTCATCTAGTACTGAACAAATAATTTTCAGCGTTCGGCTTATAAAAGAATAGAATTTAACCAAATGTATGTTCGATTCGGTAGTTCATTGAACTTATTACAAAATAGGAACCAAACAGCCCCTAACCATTCGATAACTTTTTACATTTTAGTCCTATTCATTGAACTTATTACAAATATTACTTATCTAAATTTTTATTTACAAATGCCACCCATATAAATAGGTAGGAGTGGATTCTAGCTAGGGTTTTCAGTTTTCTCCCATCCGCCTCCTCCATCAGATCTGACTATCGGCTCCTCTCTCTCCCCCTCTCCCCTCCCTCCTCCTTCAAATCCGACTCCAAGCGGATTCTAGGTCTAGGGTTTTCACTGTTCTCCCTCGAAGTTTGTTGTTCATTCTCCCTCGAAGCTCGTCGTCCCTCGAATCTCGTCGTCGACTTTGAGATTCGTCGACTCCTCCCTTGAATCTCGTCGTCGACTCCGAGATTCGTCGACTCCTCCCTTGAATCTCTTCGTCGACTCCTCCCTCGAAGATCGTCATCCCTTGAAGCTCGTCGTCCCTCTCGGAGATCGTCGTTTACTCCTCCCTCGACTGTTCCCTCTCGAGTCATCAAAATGTAAGTTGAAGCTTAAAGTTACCATTATTCTTGATTTTTAATTTATACTAATTGCTAAAGATTACTTGTTTATGCCTTTTACAGATAATTTTGCACAACTTGATATCAAAACCATGAAACTTGATAATTTTGCACAACTTGTTTATGCCTTTTACAGATAATTTAACTAAACAAAGCAAATTCGAATTCTGAATATTACTCGAGTCAAATTCGAACACGAATACGAATAGTGCTATTTGAGCCGAATTTGAATTCGAAATAAGGCACTAATCGTTCAGATTCGATTCGTTTCCACCCCTACATTCAAATTCCTATAACGCATACCGTTGGATCTAATGGACGGTATTGATTGAAATGAGGAAATCGGAACGATTATACTCTAGGAGTCTCAGCAGCTGCCTGCAGCTTCAGGTCATTTCTCTCTATCATATCATCCAAAATTTTCTTTGTTCTCTATAATCTCACAAAGAACAAAATCATATTCTGGATTATTAATGAGAATTTGGCATGCAATTAGGGAGGATGGCTCTGTTCTTTGATGATGGATGATGTCGATGGTGATGAAATCAAGTTCTCGGATTGGGAGGTTTTGGAAATAATAAAAAGGTGATTTTCTTTGTTATTCTAAGATTGTTCAGATTCCAGTCTATCAATTCATTATAAGGGATAGGACATTATTTTTATTTGCATCTATTTATTGTTAGAATAGTATATACTGCCACTATAATAATCTGTGGTTAATTTCCTGTTATTATGGCATGTTTATGACTTTGGTTGATGGATTCACATGTTCTCTTTTCTATATTACTAGTACAGACATCCTTATTGATTGTTTTGAATTTTTTCCGTGGACGAACAAATGGTGGTGACACAAGAAAAAGTTGTCATAGAAGACTATTTAATTAATCGAAAGATTTTCATGTTGACCTATTAAACTAGAAAAGTTGTTGTTAGGCCCAAGTTGTATTTAAAAAGGATACAAATAAAATTTAGAAAACCCCTAGAAACTAGAAATATTAGTGTTATACCCTGATGTTTGTATAAAACATCTAGCTGAATTGAACGAGGTATTCAATGTATATACTTTTGGGTTTTCAGGTTTTCATTATCCACTGATGTTTGAGTAATACTTGGTTACAAATAGTTGAAGTGTACGAGCTTCAATAACAAAAGTTATTACCATTCTGTGCAGAGTGTAATAGCCTTATGAATTGCTTCTTGATGGCATTGGCTGAGGCACAAGAACGGAAAAAATTGCCTATACAACAAGAGAAGATACGAAGTTTCGAAATCAAAGAAGATTTAATGAAGTCGCTGGAGAGCATGGAATCTGAAGGTGTTACATTTAAAGAGTGTTTGAATTGTAAATATTTTGTACCATGCTAGGAGAGCATGGAATCTGAAGGTGTTACATTTAAAGAGTGTTTGAATTGTAAATATTTTGTACCATGCTAGAAAAAATTGCCTATACAACAAGAGAAGATATGAAGTTTCGAAATCAAAGAAGATTTAATGAAGTCGCTGGAGAGAATGGAATCTGAAGGTGTTACATTTAAAGAGTGTTTGAATTGTAAATATTTTGTACCATGCTAGGATCATTTTATACCACGGATAATATAGTTGACTTCCTCTGATTAGAAGAACAATTTTTTTTTCTTTTATACCATGCTAGGATCATTTTATACCATGGATGCGATCAATTTTTAGTCTGACCATATGTACCTAGTCTTGGAGATGTTCTAAACAGTAAAAGATTAAATGAGATCTCTTGTCTTTTGGCTAATTTGACGTATGTGTTCATGCACTTTGTTTGTTGTACAATCTTTCACTGTTTACGCCAACAAGGTAAAAGGTTAAAGTGTGTATGTGTGTCTAAGTGGGATGGATAGTTACAGTTCATCCAAATTATGTCCTATGTAAAAGAGCTATGGGATTTTGCATCGTTTAGTAATTCTTTGCTAAAAATCAGAGAGTATGGACATGGTTTCTTTGCTAAAATCTTTTGCTAAAAACCAGCTTAGATAAGGCTGGACTGGAGTTCTTCCCATGTACTTGACTTTGAAGTTATTCTTTTTATCTTTATATCACAGCCAGAGTTGGGTATCCAAAAGATTTTAATTGTAGATTGGAATGTACATCAATGGCACGCAAAAAGCATTTTATAGTGACCCTCTGGTTTTGTTCTTCTCCATACACAGGTACCAATTTTGGTTGTTGTTTCTTAATTTTTATCCACATAAATTTTCTTTTCTTGTTATCATGTTTTTTCCTTTTAACTTTCTTGTTGATTCCAATTCTCATAGTATATGCTAAGACTTCTTTTTAATGCCATGAAGATGAATTCATTTAAGTTTCAAAGGCAGCAGTTGACCTGGAATATTGTTGTTCAGTTGTATAAATTGTTTGTAATTTGCATAAATATGGAAGAAAAAATGGAAAAGGGAAAACTTATGGAAACAATTAATCATGTTTAATCGCTCCTGTGAGCAGTCCATGGAATCTTGATGTACTGGTGAGAGATATCATTATATATGTCCCTTTTAATTGATTTTGGAAGTTTCTATCCAGCTGGTGGTGGCGATGGTTCTACTTGTATGATTGAGGAAGATCTAGGAATGGGATGTAATATAAATGTTCCTTGGGAACATGGAAAATGTGGTGATGCTGATTACATTGCTGTCTGGAATCATACACTAATTCCTGTGGCTGAAGCTTGTAATCCGGACATGATTCTAACCGTTCATTCATTATGTATATCTATTTTGATTGAACCAAATAATTTAGGAGAAATAACCTAGTGGTAGGTGCTTGGGAGAATGAACAAGAGGTCTCTCCGGTTTGAATCCTACAACCACACTAAATATTTACAGTCTTTTGGGGCGCTTGGAACCTTTGAATTCTAATAATTTTTTTTGTTTGCTTATTTTTTTCTTTGAATTCTAATTTGGGGGCCTTTGAATTCTAATATTTTTTTTGTTTGCTTTTTTTTTCTTTGAATTCTAATTTGGGGCCTTTGAATTCTAATAATTTTTTTTGTTCGCTTATTTTTTTCTTTGAATTCTAATTTGAAGCCTATTTGGGTGGAAAGTCGATCTCATTGAAGAATTCATTACAACTTTAAACGTTACAATAAATTCAAGAAATTAGCTTTTTTATAAGACTTTCAATCAACAATTATAACTTTCTTCCAAACTACACACAATAGTAGTTCTAACTCCTATTGCTTGTGCGGGATCGTTGCCGGTGCCTGGGTTTATCCGTGGACCGCCTACAGATCAGATCCGGTTAGTAGAAGAATTGATCAGAGCTCCTATTTCATAAAGGAAGTATTCGCTTGAAGCACTGACATCGACCAAGCGAAATCAGTAGCTCTTCTCGAGATTAAGACTAAGCCTAATCTTAAGGAACAAACGTGGGAAACAGGTTCAGATCCTTCGAAAGCCTTCCTCTTTTTGCTGAAGTTTGTCGGGATCTGACTCGCCTTCGCTGAAAATTCGTGCTCCTTTGACTCCTCAATCCAGCAGCACTTCGTCCTCTCGATAAAATTCCAGATCAGTAAAATGGAGGTCTTAGCCTCATATTTATAGGGCTTCGGATGCGGGTATTCGGATGAGAATGAGAGATTTGACCTTATCTTCAGTCAATAACGACCTAACCATGTTTGTGGATGATATTAAGTCAGTTGGGAACCCCTGGAATAGATAAATCCTGCGGAAACCGCTTAACAACTGTCGAAAACGCGTTTTGGGGTCGAAGCTGCGCGACGGTCGCTGGTGACCCGCGTGGGCGCGGGTCACCTCTTGGTGACTCGC
>NC_033801.1:49155486-49174782 GCF_001876935.1 Asparagus officinalis
GCGCGGCCGCGGGTCACCAATGGGTGACCCGCACGACCGCGAGTTACCTATTAGTGACCCGCGTGCGCGCGGGTCACCAGGTGGTGACCTGCGCCCTCACACGAGTTGAGACTATTTCTCTGTCTTTTCGTATTTCGGTGTTTCCCGACTTTCCCGGACCTGTATTCTCCACCTTTTTGCGTATTTGGTTGACTCGTTGGCTTGTACTTTTCGCTAGGACCGAACGACGAACCCGTCGGTCACTTGGGGCTGCCTGACCAGCGTGTTGATTGACGTGCGCAAGTTGACTGACGTGCGTGTCCGATCACTTGGCGTTGACTGACGCGCGCGAACCGACTGACGTGCGCACCCGGTCACTTAGCGCTGACTGATAAGCGCGGGGGTCACTTGGAGCTGATCGACGCGTGCGTCGGGCACTCGGATAATCCTTCTCTATTCGGATGATGACGTTCATCGTCTTCTCTTATTCTCGAGCAATGTGCGGGAACCTATGGCCAGTTTTAGATGCCTACAAATACCGCCTCCAAAGTGTTCCAGCCTCATTCTTTTATAAAGGAGTCTGAAATGCTTTGGATGTGATAGACCCCCACCTTCAATCGGTGTCAAAGGATCTGTAACTGGCTTTAGTTCTTGATTTCTCTACATTTTAGTCTATTCAGTATTTTGTCGAATAGTTAAAATTCTTCTGGTGCTGCGTTTATCGTCTGACCGTTGTCGAAGTCTCAAATCGAAATTAGTGAGTTGATTTTGGCTCGTGTTATTGAGTTGACTTTGAACTAATTATCTGTATCGCAACGCGTTGACCGACGTTGACCTAGGGTAATGTATTGACCGGCGTTGACCTAGGGCTACGCGTTGACCGACGTTGAACTTGGGATTTCTTATCGATTAACGTTGACTTTCATCGTAACGCGTTGACCGGCGTTGACCTAAGGCTACGCGTTGACCGACGTTGACCTTAGGGTTTTGTATCAACGCCGACAAGGTAAAAGGTTAAAGCCAAACAAGGGGCAACATTAGATTATGACCTTCTTTATGTGTGTGTGTCTCAGTGTCTTAGTGGGACGGATAGCTACAGTTCATCCAAATTATGTCCTATGTGAAAGAGTTCTAAATGAGTCCAAGAAAATTTTGTTGGCGGGGTTGGTAATGGCTTTATATTTTGCCCTGATGTTGTGGGGGTTCGAACCACCTCAGCCTTCTCTTCTTAAGATTCGTCTTCTTATATGTAAACCCAAAGTGTCTTACTTTGAAACTCAACCATCTAACGAAGTTTTATTTATCTTCCAAACACTTATTAATCCCTCAAAGTGTTTGTCCTTTTTTATGTAAACCCGAAGTTTTATTTTGAAACCATTTAAGAAAGTTTATTTTATCTTCCGTACACATTAATCCCTCAAACATTGCTACTAGGTCCTCTTTAAGTTATTGAGAAGTTAGTCCCTATATCATTGAAATTACTATTAGTCCCCTCAATTATTAAATTATTTTGAAATTAGTCCTCTTAATAATTAAGTTAGACGCAATAACTAGATAGATTAATTTGAAGAAAATTAGGAGAATCAAGGGGCCTGATAGAAATTTCAACGACTTAAGGGATTAATGGGATAATAACTTTAAAGTTTGCGACCCAAGAGTAATTTCAATGATCTAATGGGCTAAATTCAAAATTGTAAGCTGCAAGGGGCTCATGTCAAAAACCCTAGGTCTCTCTACCCTACAGTCAATTTTATTTTTAAGAGTTTTTACATAAAAACCACATTTACTTTTACCCAAATGAATAGATATCACTTTTAATTTTTATTATGGAAACAACCTTTAATTGCTACCATGGTTACAGTGTCACACACTTTTGGGGATTTCTGATTAAAAACAATATCCACAATATCATAGTGGCCCTTACCGTAATCTCCCTCTAACAAGTTATGGTAGGGTAGCGAGTTGAGAAGGAGAGTGAGAAAGCTGATGCACGGGAAAAGAGAAGGGGTGGGTGAGAAGTTAGCGAGAGAAGTTGTTGCGGGAGAGGAGGAGGAGGATGGAGGAAAGAGGGAAGGGGTGGGTGAGAAGTTAGCGAGAGAAGTTGTTGCGGGAGAGGAGGAGGAGGATGGAGGAAAGAGGAGAGCGCTTGGGGAGATAGCCGGAGGAAAGTGATGAGAGTGAAGAAATGGATAACAAAGAGGAGGAGGGTATTATGGGTATTTATGGTCGTTTAAATCTACTCGCTTATAGAAAATACTTTTACACATCAACTGAAAGTTGTATCACTATTTATTTTTTGACCACCCACTTTCCTGTCGACTTAGATCCAACATATTCAAAAGAATTAATTTTAAAACGCTTTGTATACAACCATTTGGTATATAATTTTGGTATATTTCACTTTACCTTGTGATATCTTTATTAAAATGATTGGATGCATAGTGTTTTTTTTAACCAAATGTTTAAACTATTACTTTTTGGTTTCTTCACATAAATGTTGCGATATCGCTCGGGTCAATTCTGCTAGTATCATGTCATACTATATATGAAAATTAGATAGAGTTTCATATGTGCTTGTTTATTTGTGTTCTCCAACTCAAATGGGCCCCACATCTAATGTCACTTTCTTTAGTTTCTCATCTATATTATGATTAACAATAATTCCCTTGTAGATCTGAACACAAGCCAAGTTCGGGCTAGACCCGGCCCGAAACCCCTTGTCCTAGGCTCGAATGGGTCAGGCCTTGAATGACCCATATTAGACCAAGTCGGTCTTGAGCTTGGGTGTTTTGGTTTGGGTGATGCACAAACTCGGCCTGCTGACCTGGCTTGTCAAGCTATGGGCTAGGCCCGATCTGGTTAAGACATGTTAAATTCTTATTGTTTTACTAATAAATTTTTTTCTTCTATATACCAAAATATTAACAAAGTAAAATGAATTTCATTAATAACTTGAGTATCGGACTACTAGAATAAAAGAGTTGCATACTAAAAGGAAAATATACTAGACTAAGAAAATAAAAAATACAAATTGATTCCATAATTTTCTTCAAATTATAGTAGAGATGGTTCTGCTCTTCATTTTTCTTTAAGCTTTCATTTTCAACAACACTTCTCTAATATTTTTTTTCATTACATCAAAAAATATCTCAAAGAAAATCATGGCTTTTGACTATGATATTTGTATGAATTAGAATAGATTTAAAAATTAAAATCAAATTCTAAAAAAGAAAAAAAAAGGCCCATTTCAAATTGCCAACAGGCAAATTTTTCCCCATTAGCCAATGGGCAAAACTTGCCAGCTGACATTTAACTGGGTTGGGTCTATTTTGGGTGGGCCTTAGCGGCCCAAAAGATATAAAAACGCTCTATTTAAAATTGGGCTCAAACTCAAACCCCTGCTACGTATTATTAATTTTTTTTTAAATATTTCTAATTTTTGAGCTTCTTAGTATTTCTAAGTTTTGGCCAAACTTATTTTTTACAGTTTTAACTATATTTAGGCTTAATTTTAAATAAAATAATTAATCAAATTTAAACATCAAAATTAAAGATAATACTTTATAGAAGAAGAATAACTTTACTAATAAATTTATGAATGTTTTACATAATTGTAGAAACTAGAAATTGAAGAGTTACAAGTAGCAATTGAATAGTAACGTGACTAAAAGTAAATTTTTGTACCGAAAATGAAAGAGTATAACACAACCCACTAGTTTGGCAAGAGTTTAAAAATTACAAAATAAAATTTAAAATTTCTTCAATTGCGGGATGGTCCAGATGGACTTGCTTCTCCTCTTGGTGGATAATCTTTGTTAAACACGCCAATCTCTTGGGTTCGTTTATCTATCTTCCACTAGTCTACCAATAGCATCACCCTCTTCAAGCTCTCATTATTCAAGTTAGTTCTCTTCTCAGTTAATTCTCTGCCACCATTAGAAAAAGCACTCTTGACTGCTATTATAGACAATGGAGGGGTTAGTATATCACAAGCTCCAAGGGAAAGCACAATATAAGTTCCACTTTTCACTTTCCACTAGGCTAATACATCAACACTCTCTAGGGAATCACCATTTTCTAAGAAGTGGGTTCAATTTTAGATTACCCATATCTATAATTGAATCCACCATCTTTAATTTCTTGTATTTTCTTTTATTCTAGAATTTTGTTCTTCATTCTTGAATTTTTTATTTGTTTCTTGATTTTATTCATTTTTCCTTCTCACCTTATTGATCATACTCAAATCCACTCTCACTTACACTTTGCACCTATTCACACACCACTTTCACTCTCTCAATCTCTTCACAATCACATTCACTTATCACTCCTATTTGTCACGCACACAAAATAAGAACCAATTTCATATTTTCTCCTACAAAACACCTTCCTCGTGGGATCGATATCTTAAATACTATAACTTGACACGGTTGTGCACTTGCAACCTTTTTGGTACATGTTTATGCCGCATCAAGTTTTTGGTACATCAACACTAGCGACCTCCATTTTATTAGTTGGGACCATCTAAGCGATTAAGATAAAAACTATGTTCAGTTGCATCTTGTGAGGTTCTTCTTTGTCTCATTAAAGTTTGACATCGATTAAGATAAAAACTATGTTCAGTTGCATCTTGTGAGGTTCTTCTTTGTCTCATTAAAGTTTGACATCCAAATAATAAAGGTGTTAAAGATGAAGATGGAGAAGTCAAAGTATGAATTCTAGACATCAGGGGTCCACATTAAATTACATATAATTCATATAATTTATCCCTTTCACTTTGCATATATTGATCCACTTTCAATTGATTATAGCTAGTTCATATCAAATTTTATTGATTGAATTAAATTTCCACCGCCATTTATTTTTCCTCCAGGATCTAACAGTAGAGCACAACTATAAAGTAAAAGTAGACCTTTAAAATATTTATTTAAATTTTCTTCCACATTCTTCATAACATCATATAAGAGTGGATCATCTGGATATGTAGCAAACATGTGAGGAATTGTAGTCAAATGAATTAAAATAAGTATTTTAGTTTTGTAGTTGGATAATAACTATCAGATAATTCTCTAGTTACTTCTTCCAATGGCCTAACACATTGACAATTGATGAAGCTTGTATACCCAATCATCATCAGTCATAATAAAAGACGAGTGTGACCCTACTAGACGGTTAAAGTAAAATAATTGGTTGTCTATATGGAATCTTGTGGGAAGTGTAATTCTAACTTTCTAATTGTACTAAAATTTTGATACTAGATTGACACTACTATTAATACGGTATTTTCTTATTCAACATATGATGAAAAATGCCCTATCTATTTTATATTTTATATTTTATTTTTGATGAAATAAGCTATCTATTTGCAACTCCAGTTTAAAAATTAATTTATGATAAATCCTGTATCCTCATCTCTATAAACCACATCATCCGATATCAACAGGTTTCGTCAACGCCCATAATTTATGAATCAGGATTTAAAGCTTTGACATAGTTACTACTCCAGAAAAATAATTTGATGGTTCTATCCTGCTGGCTTTTTTTTTCCAGAAATTTTCTATATATTAGTCAATTCTTTGGATTCTTGCTAGTTGTTTGGAGAAGGTGGGACTAGACCCTGATCAAGAAAAATGTTCTAAGCCTGCGCAATAAGAAATCACAGTATTAGTCAAAGTAATAATGTTAAATTAAAAATGTGGAGCATTCCGAGGAAATATACATCGTAGCATATTTATAATAGATTGTTTCTGGAGCATTATAGGTGGGAGCATTGGCAAGCATTCTCTTGACATCAGCAACAAACATTTCAAAGGTGATGTAATATTGTTCTAATTCTAATATTTTTGACATGTTTAGATCTGCAAAATAACTCCTGTTCAAATGACATCCATATAGTTCTCTAACCTTAGGCACAAGAAATTATATGTAATATTTGGAGCATCCTGTTCAAATGACATCCATATAGTTCTCTAACCTTAGGCACAAGAAATTATATGTAATATTTGGAGCAAAATGAAAAACGCGACAAAGACCTTAGGCACAAGAAATTATATGTAATATTTGGAGCAAAATGAAAAACGCGACAAAGCATCATTTTTTTGTACCTGCTCCTATTAGGAATATGAATCGACGTTTTAACTATACACAATCTGGACCATATAAAACCTGCAGAAGGGGTAGCCTTCACCCACCAAAAAAAGAAAAGAAAAGAAAAAATGCCACATCAGCAGAAACCCCTAAATTTAAGAACAATGCAATTAAAGAGCTGACTGTCAACTGTTAACTATTTCGAAAATAGAATCTAACAATTAAACTAAAAAAAATATCTATAAATTATAAGTTTTTATACTTGCCAACTGCGCACTTTATGATGGCCAACCTTGGCTAACTTTCTCTTGTCCCCATGATATGTAATTTGAACAAGACGTTTGATATCATTCTATTGAAAAAAAATGGTGTTCTTAAGATACATATTTGATGGAAATGGATATATATTGGATATGGAAAATGATAATATCAAGTAAAAGGTATGTGACAGAAATTCGGTATGACACCTTTTGACTAGTACAAAGTGGTAGGAAACTAGAACTTGACCGAAGGTACACTAAAAATCTAAAGTACGAAAAGAATGTTTGCAACCCAGAAGACTAGACTCCTCTAAAAGATCCAAGGCATACTTTTTTAGGAGAGAAGTAACTCATGTTTCTGATAGGCAATTTCAATTCCAAGAAAGTATTTTGGCTTCCCCTATCTTTGGTTAAAGAATGATGCTTGAGATATTCTTTGGTTTCTACCAAACCTTTTGTATCACTCTTTGTCAGCAAAATATCATCAACATACACAACCAAGATCACTATCCCCAAACTAGTGTGGTGAATAAACATAGAATGGTCTAAATAACACCACTAGAAATCAATACTAGATACTACTTGCCTAATCCTATCAAACCAAGCACATGGACTCTGTTCGATTCCATACAATGCTTTCTTAAGTGTGAAAATATGAGTCTCCCCTTGAGTAACATACCCAAGAGGTTGCACCATATAAACCTATTCTTGAAAGTCATTATACAATAAGACATTCTTCACATCAAGCTGAAATATGGGCCACCCCAGATTAACAGCAATGGAGAACAATATACGAATGAAGTTGAGACGAGCAACAGGAGAGAAAGTCTCAGTGCAATCAAACTACATATGTCTAAGTAGAGCCTTTAGCAATTGGCCTAGCTTTGTATCTGTCCACAGAACCATTAGGACGGTACTTCACAGTGAAGGCCCCGTGACAACCCACAATATTTGCTCCCTGAGGAGCATGAACTACATCCCATGTATCCTGAGAAGCAAGTGCTTTCATCTCCTCACCCATATCCTCCTTCTAAGTAGGAACTAACATGGCTTCCTGACTGAGAAGCAAGTGCTTTCATCTCCTCACCCATATCCTCCTTCTAAGTAGGAACTAACATGGCTTCCTGATAAGACCTGGGCATAGATATAGAAGACAAGGACAAAGTAAATTGGCAAAATGACGGGGTAAGATGATCATAGGAAATAAAACAAAATATAAGATGTGTAGTGATAGATCATTTACCTTTTCAAAGAGCAACAGGAACATTAAAATCAGAAGGAAAAGAGGATTGCTGATGAGTAAGACCTTTAACCACAGACGGAGGATCGGTTGGAGGTAAGCTATGTCTGTACTTTTGGTCTTCTAGTATATACTAGAGCTGGCTTTGATGCAAGCTTTTCATCAACTTCAGAACTCAGCACTAACTGAGTAAGGGCAGATGGCAGTATCAGCTATGGGGGAGAAATAGAGGAAGGTGGCGATCCTCTACATATGGATCAAAAATATGGAACAGATTCAAAGAAAATGACATCTGCAGAAGTAAAATACTTTTGAGATGTTGGGTCATAACAAGATATCCCTTTTATGTTCTAAAGTATCTTTGTTTTAATTTTCTTGGATTTTTTTAGTGTACTATTTTGTAATTTTTATAGTTTAAGGCTTGAAAATTCAAGATGAAGGTGCAGACAGGCAAAAATGTCGAACCATCGGTCAACACACTATGACGCTGCAAGGAGGCCCACGGGGTCTAACCATCATTCCAAAGTGATCAAAAGTGCTCAACATGATGAAATGGACCCAAAAAGAGGCTAAGAATGCAATGTCATAAAACTCGAATTTAAACGGAGCAAGAACCACATACAAACTCGCCAAAAAAAATAGAAAAACGTGTTTACACGGTGCTAAGACCGCATAAAGTTAAAGGCGTGTAAACTTTGCCCTGAAGTTACAGTTGAACAGGCAGACCAATCTATAGCATATACCTGGTGCTAAGGTCACGACAGAGATAGGATTTTTGTGGTGCGAAGGCCGCATAAAGTTAAGGGCACATAAACTTTCTACTGAACTTACAATTGAACTAGCAGTCAAATCTGCAGCATATGAGAGGCGTTAAAGCACTTCAAGATAAGATCCATGCACAAAGTTTATGCAGAGCTACAAAAAAACAACCAATGAGCATTTATGCAGCATTACTAACCCCACATAAACGATAAAATCTACAAGAGTTATTGAAAAGAGTGCCGCGATGCTATCCATTCAGCGGCAATAGACTAAAAAATTGCTACAGTAGCTCACATAAATCAAGAGATGTGTAAACCACCTAACACTAAGCAAAGAAGGGTTTCTCTATAAATAAAGATCATTAGCCCACATTCAAAGGGCTCCAAGGCTCCAACATTTTTGTCATATCTCCTATTTCTTATCCAAGACTTATAGCCTAAGGTCTGAACTCTCATTTGCTCCAACATATTTACTCCTCTAGAAAACTCCTTGGGTTCTCTTTGGTCGTTTGAGTTACATACCACCTCTTCATTGGAGATTTTTCTCATTGGCCTACCACCTTTTTGTCGAGACTTACTCACTAGGATTCCTATTCACCCAAGAGCTACTACTACTCCCTGAAGAATTCTATCTTCTTACAGGGTTCTACCATACACCTGAGAGAAACTACTCCCTTAGTTGAAGCTATCTTCTTCCTATAAGAGAGTTTGCAAATGGACCCAAGTGGGAATAAGTAACAACCTTTAGTCTTCATCACTTGAGGTCGAACTACTCTTTCTTCAAGGCGCGAACTTCACAAAGGGCAATGTCAATACTTCCACCTCATCATATAGTCCACGGAGATCCCGATCTATCTCTATCAGCACACAGGGTCAAAAACCCACTAAATAAAAATAAATAGTAAGCAGACCAGATCCCTTCTCTGCTCATTTGAAGCACAAGTCGCACTGATGTCCCCATCAGCCAATTTGTGTGAAAAATAGATGGCACGCCTAATGGAACCAAGGTTATCCTCAAAAGAGAACATTGTGTTACAATATGATAAGGTTGCCCCCGGGACTATCATTGAAAGCCTATTCAACAAAGTTGACCAAGTGTTATATGAGAGGTTTCTAATGGAGGGTGCGCATCGCCAAAATGAGGTGAAGAGTTGAAAAATCTCTATCTCAAGATCTAACTTTGCGCTACACCGAGCTAGTTTATGCTGTCCTAAATTAACACCACATAATGATGAAGAGGGCGATGTGAAGTAATCTAAGGAAGGTTTATGTGCTACTAACATTCACCCTCCATCAGACCAACTAGGCGTAAATTCTAATAGAGAGCTAGGGGTAGAGCAACAATGCGTGAGCACATCTCTGCATAAATGTCTAACTCCATGTGAAGACTTCACCTCGTGTAAACAAAATCAAAGGAGACATTTGGATGCTGAACTCAGATGAGATCATAAAAAATACCTTTTATTTTATCATTAGAGTTCGGTCCCCTTGGTGATCTGGGAGACTTTCTGGATGAGTACGATCCACTGCATTCTAGTGACACAGAATCCCTTACCCAAACTTTTCGAATGGAAGATGGATGTTGCCATCATTCGTTATGCTATTCTTGCTACTAGTTATCTAATACTCCTATAAAAGTATGTTGCATGTTTAGACATTCTTCTGAAAATGCCTCAAATTTATAGAAGTGACATTTACATTGTTTTGTGCATCCCTGTAATTTTGTGTTTCACCATTATAAAACACATACATATACATACATAAATATACATACATACATACTCAATATGATAAATACTACAGTAAATGCAATATATACATTATTATAAATATTCAATTTTATGTAATGAGTCCTTTAAATAAATATTTAATTTATTAATTTATTTTTATTTTTCTAGCAAGTTATGAATGTTGAATGAGTCCTTTAAATAAATATTTAATTTATTAATTTATTTTTATTTTTCTAGCAAGTTATGAATGTTGATTAGCATGCAAGCATATTAATAAATTTATTAATTTATATTAATACATAGTAAATTGATGATCACTGAAACATCACAATTCCTCTTCAATAAGGGAGTAATTAACTGTGATAAAGAAATTGTGCCTCCAACTAATGGATCACAAGACCCCCCTCAAGTCTCATCCGTTTTCACTCCACCTCCTATATAACTCCCCTTCCCATCTTCTTCCATTCACACAACAAAATTCACTATCACTAATGATCAAACTAATGTCCAAGGATATTCACTATCCCAACAGAATTCACCACCTATATAACACCTCTCAACTCCCTTCTATCTCTCCTCTGCTACTTCCCTTTGATTTGCCAATCCAAGAAACTTCGAGGGAACTGAGGTTTGGCAATCAAAAGACATGGTTCCGCCACAAAAGTGCGCTCGACAACGGTGGCGGAGGCGAATCTGGTAAATGTGACTGTGGTAGGTTCGGAGCGGGTGGTGGAGCCAGCATGCAGTGGGCCATGTGGATTTTGAGGTGGTAGCGGTGAAGGGTTTGGTGGAAGTAGAGGGGCCAGAGGCTGTGTCGGTAGATGGTTCGACGGATGAGCTCGGTAGAGTTGGTGATGGGTTCCTTCCATTCATATTTCTTATTATATTTTCATTAGTGGATGTATATTAGTAATTGAAGGTTTAATGTCATGTGTATGTGTGTTCGTTGTTGTAATAAGAGATAGTTGCTTCAGGGGTATTAGGCAAAAGATTCATTTTACTTTTCATGCCTGGTTAATTTGGTGAGGATCAGATAATAAGTTAAGTGAAGGTCAATGGGATTCATTTTACTTTTCATGCCTGGTTAATTTGGTGAGGATCAGATAATAAGTTAAGTGAAGGTCAATGGAATGTGTAGTTCTGGATTTCTATTACTTCAATTCAGTGAAGGTCAATGGAATGTGTAGTTCTGGATTTCTATTACTTCAATTCAATGGACATTGATTGTAGATTCAGATTAAAAACAAATTGCTAGAATTATAAGTATCTTCGTTGGTATTTTTAATTTTAAAATTATAACTAATATTGAAATTATGGTTAGCATGTTTACCTTAAGGTGTTGTTCAGCAATGAGTTAAGTGAAGGGTTAAGGAGACTAAACCCTTTCCTAACCTGCCAAACAAAAAAAATCTGTAGAAGGGTTAAAATGAGTTAACCCTCCATAATTTGCAAAATATAAAAAATACATAAATGTTAAGCTAACCCTTCTAAAGGGATTAAAATGAGTTAACCCCTCAAAATGAAGGGTTTACTAATACTCCTATTTAGAAGGATTAAAAGTTAACCTGTTTATTTATAAAGAAAATGGTTAAAATCCTCTTTATTCCCAAACACTAAAACTGATCACAGGGGCTAAAATAAAACTTATTGAACATATTAATAATGTAGTCCTTCAGGTTATCGAATGGGCAAACTACATTAATCCTTCTCTTTAATCCATCTTTCTTAACCTTTTGCCAAATGGGGCCTAAGGGCTAATCCGAAACTAATAAAGAGCTGACGATGTGGATTAGGAAAATTGCATATAAATTAGCTTGTAATAAATTGTAAAACAACAGAAGAAAAAAGATTTGCATGTTGAGAATATCATAGAGTCAAAGGACACTTCAGAATGGAGAATCAAAAACATATGTCGCTCCAAAGTATGTATAATTTTTACATGATCTTTTTGTTGTTTTCTTTTGAACTCACTTTTGCGAAGAAAGATATAATATGCATTTGAAAGATATGATATGCATTTTAACATTAAACTTTTCATACATCAACTCTTTGCATAAAACGTGCATCTTACCAATGATTTTGATGGATTTTTGAAAAATGTTCTAATTATTATGTAGGATACATTAATTAAAATCTATAGTTTCGAAGGAATCATGGGAAATCCCCTAAAGTTTTCATAAGTGACAACTTGCATTTGACCATTTTATTTTAATTTCAATGAAGTTAACATACATGAATATAAAAGCAGCTATTATTAGGATAATCATATGTATTCTCATATAAGCATTTATAAGATTTTATTGAAAAAATAACAACTATTTGACTATGAAGTTAAAAGAAAAGGAAATAAAGTTATCCTTTTCAAACTTTACAAGAATTCTTCTGTCATTCCACCAGACTATATATGATATTTTACTTTTTTAAAAATTTAGTATATTTTTATTATTTAATTATGCCCGTTATGGATAATATTATCAATGATTTTTGTTATGTAGAGTGACAAACTCTAGCAACGGTTCGCTTCCAATAGGGGGTCCAAATATTTTCCATATAACCAATATTCTTGCATGGTAAGTTATTAACTTTTTATAGCTAAATTTATTTCTTTTTTATATTTAGTTTAAGTTTCTTATCTGTCTTGATCTAAATCATCTTTTAATATGATTTGTTTTAGAAAATTTTCACGGTAACATTAAAATAATTAGAATTTGAAATTTGACTTATGTCTTTTAAGGTTTCGATATATTATATGATGAATTACTACTTAAGGATAATAATACAAATGTATGTGAAACAAAGAAAATAAAAAATAACTTCTAAAAAAATAAAAAGAAGATAACAAAAGAATAATAATAATAAGTGTATGTTCAGAGAGAGGATCGAGGGATACCACAAAATTCATTACATGTGTGGATGACGATGAAACCACTTGCGTAGCAATACATTTTAAACCTTGTGAGTGGACGCCTGAGTATAATGTATAATTTTTTAGTTTAGAGGGAGCCTGAGGACCTATGAAAACTCTAAAAGTGATATGTAAAATTTATTAGTTCAGAGAAAAACCGAGAAACTAAAAAAGTATAGTTTACATGGATTATTTAAATAATACTAATAGTTTACATGGATTATTTAAATAATACTATGTAAATTATATTAATGTTTAGAGAAACCGAGAAACTAAGATATATCTAACAGTATTATGTGGGTACCATACATTTATATACATACAGATAATTAGTATTCCAATGCACGCTTATTATCTACATATAACCATGAAAGTGGGTACATGAGCAATGCCCATGCACTATACTAGTCTGTCCCACAAGGGCAAATGATATTTGTGCCTTTCGTGCTAGTTCAAGTCTTACTTTTGACATATATTATTAAAATGCTAGTTCAATACTGGTCATGTTTGAGCTCTTTCCTTTTCCTATTTAAACTCAATTTAATCTAATCAAACCTTTCAAAAATCTGGTTAACCTGTCAATAGAGAATTCATGTTTGGGTCACCTAAATGGTGAGTGAGGTCAAAGTTCTGACCCCAACCAACACATTTCAATCCCTAGCATAACTAGACTTTAATTTGAAGGTGTTGAGAAAGGAATATAAAAAATTCATATTAACAAAAGCAGTCTGTACCCAAAAGAAGGCACAAGAAGAGTATATGCTCCTGTGCCAAACAGATAAGATAGCACCTGCTGATTATGTCTATTATAATAAATACATAATATCTGATCAACCAAATTACCAGGAGAATGTATAGGCCTATTGAATATACGTTGTGTTGTATCTCATATAACTTGTGCTTCTTATTCATATTATATAATCGTCAATATATTTTTTTCCAAAGAATTATGCTCTACTTGAAGGGAGAACTTTTACAAGCCCATCTCAAACATCCAAACCTGGACTCCCCATGCATGCCATGTTAATTTTAGAATTAGGTTCAGACATGAACTTGCCTCTCAACTGACTCTAACGGCATGAACCATGATACTAAGGTTTCTATTTTCCAACTGTAATCACTCTATATCTTCAGCTCCCAACTCACCTTTCTCATTTAAGTTACCCTATCTCTTCAGATTGAGTAAGGTCTTCTACATTCAAAGACATGGCTTCCTTAACCCGACCTCCCAAAATGATGGATTTGAATGCTAACCTAATCTCTCCAATCCATTTAATTCTAGTCATAATATGCACTAATCACATAAAGTTTCTTGAAATAAAGAACATAACATGTTTAATTTTGTAAACCTTCAGATTTCAAATCAGGAGACACCATCTTAAACTATACAGAATATTGGTATGTACTGTGATTCAATAACCATTTGACTCACTAGAAAATTTAAAGAAAGATTTATGTAATATTAACAACAGCATGAAATCTTAATCTTAAGATAAGCAAAGCTACTTATCATCCTCTGTAACAGGGAAAAATCAGTTTAACTAATATCTTCCAAGGAAATGCTTGCTATTAGACTTCTTAATAAGGGCTCATGTTTGTTCTTTTCGAAACCTCTGAAGTAAAATTAACCAATAAATAATGTAAACAATAGGTTGAGATATAACAATTTCTTTAAATGAACTTACTCTGCTCGAGATGTCATACACAACAATAGTTGCAGCTGCCCCATGATAATATATGGGAGCCAGGCTATGATATCGCTCTTGTCCAGCTGTATCCCATATATCAAACTTTATAGTTGCATCACTTATTGATAGTATTTGAGAGAAAAAGGCTGCACCAATTGTAGATTCCTGGAAATTTGAGCTATATTGTGGTTTTCCGTAGTAGTTCATTTCTATATGAGAATGTATGAGATAAATGGGAGAACTAAGAACAGACCTGACAATCAAAATACTGGCCTTTGACAAACCTCAGTACTATACTAGTCTTTCCTGTTCCCATGTCCCCAAGAAGTACCTGGAGAAACAATTATTCATCATTTGGTAAGTAATTCTCTTTACTTAATGCAAGGTTACATATAATGGAAATTCCTAATAATCCAATATTAAGATATGTGGAAACAGAACCCATTAAAGATCAACTCATGTATATCACAGTATCATAAAACTCGAGAGATATACAAAAAAAGATTATAGAACACTATTACCTAATTTGTTATGAGAGTCCCTAATTAAAGCATCTAAAGGAGACCACAAGTTAGAATTGGTTACATTTTTGCATGCTTGATGATTACATGCATAAGAAAGGGAAACTGTTTAACTCCAAGAAGAAGAAATATGAAGAAAAGATTCAAAAGTTATCATGATAACATTCACGTACATATGATGGGTATATATAATACAAACAGAGAGCTGTACATGCTAAGATAAATTGTATCCCTATAAATCTTCAGTCACACGTTTATCACATATTTTAAGTTTGTAAATGGTATAATACAGTCATACAGGATATTATATATATGGAAATAATGGGTATGAGGTGGCGGTTCATTTTACAAAATGAGCTACTAAGAGATAGCCATTTGGTGAGGCCCACCTTACGAGTCACATTAAAATGTGTGGGCATCACCACTCTATCTGTGTGTTGTGCGTATGTGTACGTGCGCGCGCGTGTACGTGTGCGTGCGCACGTGCAGACGTGCATGTGTGTGCATACGTGCGCGCGTGTGTGAGCGCACGCGCGTGCGTGTGCATGCGTGCGTGCGTGTGCGTGTGTGCATGTGCGTATGCGCGCGCACAGTGTGTGTATCGCGCGCGCGCATCTATATATATATAAACACACACACACATACACACACACATATACTCTGAAATAAAAATTTACAAAATATCAATATTGATTCTTTCATTCGCGTGTCACAAGATAAAACATGTATATGTTTCTTTTATTATATAGATTATAAATTGAAAACCTCTCATTTTTTAACTAAATACCCAAATGACCCATTTTTGAACTAGATACCCAACAACCATTTAAATTCATAGTTTTAAACTGTGTACGGATTGAAATAACCTTGAGCCATGCTCAAAGAGTATCAAAAAGTGGATGTAAAGTGCAGAATATGCGCCCAATTATAACGAGTGTGATAAATTGAAATATATATTACATAAGTCAGCACACCGTACTACCTTTAGAAGTGTGAGTTTGGGAATATCTTTCCACAGACAAAAATTCCTTTCATCCTATTGGATATTACATTATTATCATATCATATCCTAATTAACAGGTATAATATTCTATTTTCCTATCCTAATTAATATACGTGTATAAGCTTTAGCTCCTATTATCCCATGTGAACAGATTTCAAACTTTAATAGGTATATGCTTCCATTATCCTATCCTAACTATAATACACATATGCAATGGCGAATCCAGAATTTCTAAAAAGTGGTGTCACCATATAGTTTAATAATTGGGGATAAAAGGCTAGTTTGGTCCCTATAATGGGGTTTCATACTCAAATTGGTCCTCATATTTCATTTTTCTCAACTTGGTCCCCATACTGGGGTTTCACACTCAGATTGGTCCTCCTTTATTTTTTTCTCAACTTAATACCTGTACTTGGGCTTCACACTCAAATCGATGCCCTTACTTTTTTCTAACTTTTAGCGTTATGCAAAAAACTCTTAATAACTTTCAACATCACATTAAACCCTCCAAGAAATTTCAAAAATCACACTACACCACCCAATAACTTTCAAAATCATACTAAACCCCCCAATAACTTCCAAATCTCACCAAATCCCAAATAAATCTTGGACTTGCAAAAATCCCCAATAAGTTTTCACTTTATGTAGATAACCCCCATAAATTAGAACAAAAAACAACATAAAAAGACATTTCAAGGACAATTCCAGCAAAAGAAAAAAAAGGGTTCAGGACCCTAACCTGAACGAGCAAGAGGAAAACAAATAAAAAAAAGAGAGGTTTCTATTTTTAGGCTTGAAAATATAAAAAGGTCATCAAGAGTTTTCTAAAATAATTTAAGGAGTATTTTGATCTTTTTAAGTCACGTGGGATGCATGTGCCATATTAGATGTAATGATGCTAACTTTGGGGGTCTGCAAAAGTTATTGGGGGTTTAGTATGATTTAAAAAACTAGAAGTTATAGGGGGTTTAGTGTGCTTTTGAAAGTTATTGGAGGTTAAGTATGATTTTTGAAATTTCTTAGGAGATTTAGTGTGATGTTGAAAGTTACTGGTAGTTTACTTCAAAACGTTAAAATTTAAAATAAACTAGGGGGACCAATTTAACTATGAAGCCCTGGTACATGAACGAAGTTGAAAAATAAAGTAAGAGGACCAATTTGAGTATGAAGCCCCAATACAGGGATCAAGTTGAGGAAAAGTAAAGTACAAGGGCCAATTTGAGTATGAAGCCCTAGTGCAGGGACTAAATTGCCCTTTTAGCTAATAATTAAAAAATTTTATGATTGTCTTGATGAATTTTCATATTTTAGTAAAAGCTACATAATCGCATCATTAGTAATACTAATAAATACAGAATTGCACTTTAGTAACTTCAAATGATAGGGTATATATTAGAAAAGACTTGAATCCAACTTATTAGAACAAACTTTTTCTTATCTTATCACATGATGAATGTATTTAAGTCCCACCTATTTTAGACTTCCCTCTATCTTCATAGGGTAATACATATAATATAGCTGAGTGTTTTTTTCTAATACATGTCCTGTAGCATGCAAAATATTATGTTTCATTAACACTTAGAAGCATGCAAATTTTATTAAGCAAAAAAAATCTTTCTTCTTGATTATGTTAGGACTTGAACAGGTAATATTAGTTGTCATAACAAGTAATAACTAGACATCCACATACTCTTCATAAGAATAATAGCTTCGCTCAAATAAAGTGGTGTCGCATGACACCACTTCATCCAAGGTAAATCCACCCTTGCCCATGTGAACAGATTTTCACAAAATTAGATCATAAGCTATATCGTCCACGTTCAACGGTCTAGCTATACAACATATATTAATAGAATTTCCACGTGAATAGAATTTCCACGAAGTTGGATCAGAATAGATATCCTAATCAATAAAAATATTTTTGTACAACATGTAATTCCCATGTTATCAACTTCCATGTTAACTCTATTTGTTGGATAGCTCTTGTGCAAACAATAAACTCCTATAAAGAAAAAAATACATCATCTCGCATGCCTATATATACACCAATAAATTACACAATTCTTTTCGTAGCAGTTTTTCCTCCATCTCTCTCTATGTTTCTCCTTCAACAGGTATCTCCTTCAATAGGTATGTCACATTGTTGTCTTCATTGTTATTCTTTAGTAATAATGTGCATTTTGAACAAATGGTGATATTTGTTATTTACTAGCTTGTATGCATATTTTTTCATCTGAGAGTGCTTTATATTAATTGTAATGGGGTGTGATCCAAGAAATTATTTTTAATCACAACTATTTAATTTTCAAAAATTTGTATTGATATTCAAATAGATAGTCTGAAGTATTTAAATAAAAATTCATTTTGGATGGCTGTTGAATACATGAAGCAGCAATAAGGTGACGGTAGAATCATTTTCTTTCCTATAATTTCTATAGAGGCCATAACCTTTAATATTTGCAAGCAAGCCCCAATAACCTATGCATACCTATAATATATTAATCTTGACCTACCACATGATGTTTTTTATATGCACATTATTTTATGTTAAGAGTGACATGACCTATGTGCTAGAATTGCATCAGGTTTTATTGCCCGTCGGTTCATGTTACTTTTCAATTTCCACTCCTATTTCAATTTTTTCCTAAAACATTATTAGCAAAACCAAGAAATGAAAATTTTCAGTATTTCTACTTCAATTGTCCAAATAATTCTAAATGTACAATAAGATGAATTTCATCCTATGAACACACCACATTAAGTAATTTCCAAACAAATAACAGTTTTAATATCTAAATTAACCAGAAATATGATGTTTAATTTCTTTGAATAGCCTATTAATTTAAAAAATGGTTATTGACATCTGATACATCATATTAATTTAAGTATTTATACCTACCAGCTTCGCATGGATGCTGCTGCCTCCCGCCATCGCCGTGGGAGGCCCGAGGGAACAATATCAACACCCCACTGAACAGGAAGTAGTAAGAGGAAGCAGGGATAGGAATCAAATACTGCGACTGAAACTAATAATAGAAGAAGAAGAAGAAAGAGAAAGAGGGAAGAAGAATGGTAGGTGGTTTCGAGAAGTAGTAGTATCTCTTTGACCGGTGGGTCTCCTGTGG
>NC_033801.1:49174792-49180673 GCF_001876935.1 Asparagus officinalis
AGATGAGGACAACCTAAAAAATTGTAACTTCCTAGTCAACGCTTGTTTTGAATTATGCTTTCAACCTCGTTTCACTTTGATACCCCCAGAGTGTTCCTTTAAGAGCTTTGGTACCCAAAGTCCAACTCACATTTCATTTTGATACCCCCATCTGAACTATGCGAGATTTTCTAGTAAATTAAAATTACATCCTCACCATGAGATCGATACATTTAGGCCCTCTTTATCTAGTTGCTACGTGCGTGATTCAAAATTTACAATAAAATCTAACACAACCTAGATAGAGGCATCATAGTATGAGATTCAAAACTTTTGGGATATCAATGTGTAAAAAAAAATCTAGAGTATCAAGGTAAAATAGGAGCGTAACTCTGAGGTATCAAAGTGTTAAGAAAATGCTCTAGGGTATCAAAGTGAAGAGGCGGATGAACTTAGGGGTACCAAAGTGAAAATAAGGTTTTGTTTAATTTTACTGATTTTAGGGGTACCAAAGGGAACTGATTGTAAAAAAATTCAAAAAAAACCTATATTATGAGTATAAAGGGAATCTAACTAAAAAATAAAAGAGCATGAAAATAAATCTACACTACAAAGTATAAAATAAATCTACTCTACAAACATAAAAATACAAACATACGTACATACATATATATATATATATATATATATATTATATACCGCATCCATTACAAAGCTTTAATCACGTTAGCACCTAAAGCTAAAGTGCATACAAAGCCAGGAAAGACAGTCATAGTAGAGACTAATTTACTTTTATCACATGTTGTTGTAAACAAACAAATCAAATGGACCGAAGTAAATTTTCCTAATAGCTAGGTTCTACCCAACGCTATTCAGCCTCAGCCTATTGTAAATCAAGAAATTGATCAAATCATACAAACGACTGATGGTGAAGTTAAAATAATCTTCAACGCTTCTAGGACAATTAAATTATCTGATGTTACAACTTCATCTAGAAATCTATTTCTAGATTTGATTCTTATAGAATTAACGAGGTTAGAGGAATTAATATATCCCAAAATAATATACCTCATCCGATCTATAAAGAGAAAGAAAAACTTGCTCCTACAAGCTCTGAAATGAGCTTCCAAATGTAATAACTGTTTTTATGGATTTTACACCCAATAGTGAATTACGAGGATTTTTTTAATATAGAATTCCAATGCAAAAGTAATCAATCCTTTAGAGAATGGTTCTTTAAGAGTTTCTCTAATAGAGAACAACAAATATTTAAATCAAGTTATTATGAGACACTGGATAAGAATCAAGAAATAGAATTCTTCATTCATTGGTTCCTAAAATTCTTTCTTCAAAAGGAGGAAAAAAGAATTGGAGTACTTGAAGAACATTACAAACAATGGAAATCAAGTACTGGTTTATCGATTAAATCTCTTTATCCTCTAACAGAACCACAAAAGCTTATTGGAGTTTCAACATCAACTCTAGAAGCAACGACTTTTATAAAGCCCACTGAATCCAGTGATAAAACTTTAAAAGAGCTTAATAAGGTAATTAAACAGAGTAATTACTCAAATATACATCTTCAAGTAGTTGGCCAGCAACTTACTCGAATTGAAGATGTAATTGATAAACTTGTTCAAAAATTGAAGACTATTATTCCCTCTCTAATAAGTTCAGAGAGTGTTAAGGCTCCTGTTATACATACAGGAAAAATGCACTATTAAGCCACCTCTAGATATATCTGGATTCAATACAAGTGATAAGATAACTTCAAGAGTTATTGAAGCTTTAACAGAAAAGCTCAGTACTTCTAAATTACTTACACTTGATGGTGAGCAATCTACTTCGTCAGTCATTCATACCGACACAAAAATATCTGACAGTGATAATGAATTGATTAGACCAGATCAGATATTAAAAGTAGAAAATCAATTCTCTACAGTGAATAAAATCACAACACGCCCTAAACAATTAGAGCGTTACTATTATAAACGAACTACTCCTGTTGATGTATTATCGAAGAGAATGATACGTACATACAAGCTGACTATAATGGTAGAAATATTTATGAGTGGAATATTGATGGTTTATCCGACAATCAAATATACTCCACATGCATCGCATCTTGATGTATTCTACTATCTGCAGACAAAATGATAATTCTGTTAAGCTAATAGCTTCCTACATTACGAATTTGATTCTCGCTCATCTTTTGGATGACTAGGTGAGAGTCAACCCAAGAAGTATATAACTCTGATATGGGCTTTAGTACTATATCAAGGTATGCATCATATTTAGACCACCAATTATAGAACCAAGTGGGTAGGCCTTTATAAATGGCCTCTGGACATAGTTTAATTAACCATGTATGTTTGTTTCTAGGATTTTGATAGAGGAACAATTGATAAAATACTGATTGGTAATCCCAGTAATTGAAATTATAAATTTATTTTTTTGGAGTTTTAACCAAGGAAAATTCCTGGTTAGTACTCATTGCCCAGTCGATCTCTGTGAAGTATAACTTCTTTGATCACACATTTGCTGAAGTTTGGAGGAACAATATGGTTTTTATTACTCCAACAATGTGTGATCTCCATACCTTCCTGGATGAGTATAGTCTTCATTCATGCTCTAGGTTTGAGAGACAAGTTAGGGTAATACGTCGAATCTAAGTATTTTTGCCTTAGTTGTTCAATATCTTTTATAAGAGTATTAGGTCTCATGTTTATGAGCGTACTATCCAATCTAGTTTTGATAATTAACAAATAATTCCTAACAACGTTTGTCGAGTGTTTGTATTTGATTATTATGTATTCTACACAAAGATCCTCTATTGGAAGTTAGATGGATTGCGCCTTAACGATGAGATTCAATAGAGGTTGGTGGAATATCGGAATTAAGCCATTTGCAATTCAAGTAAAATACAAGATCAAGATTTATCCGCAACCAAGACGAGCTTTACTGAAGATCAAATTGTTTGGGTATAGTGTTTTATGTTTATCAAATTGTTTGGGTATAGTGTTTTAGGTTTATACTTTTTGTGTTTATACTTAAAACTCAAATATTACACACATACAAGTTTTCGGTTTATCGCTTTCAAGTTAAATTAAATAAACCTAAAACAAATAGTTACATTTATAAACATACATGCTAGTTTCATATTTCTCATATTTATTTGGAAAATAATGTGTTTATAGATTAAAGACTTGTTTACACTATTTTATATCTTTCCTCAAGTCTATTAATCTATTTTGAAGTATTTTAAAACTTGTTTGTATTGATTTCATCAAATCAAGTTTTGACGATTTCGTATTGTTTAACAGTTTGTAAAATAAATATGTTTTCACAACTGGGAAATTAAAATTGAGAAATTCTTTTTCTAATAGTTTGAATTGTTATTATTAATTAATTTTATAAAGCCAGCTATGCAGATTTCAGGTTTCAGATTTTGTGAACAATATCGGTGAACAGTGCGGTTGACCGAACAATAATCCGTTGCAATAATGGTTAATTTTTTTAGATTTTGGTTTTTGGTGTTTTTCTTAGGTTTTGGGCTCTTGTTTTGAGCAACTATAAATACCCCTTAGCCCTCAACACTTTAGAACATCTAAGAAAGATTTAAAACAAGTTTACAAGTGTTTTAAGTGTGTTTTTAAGTGTTTATATGAAGAGAGTTTCACAAGAGGAGGAGATCAATTTATATTCTTTTGGGGCTTCAATTTTAATCTCTCTCACTCTTGTTTTTAGAGAAGTTTCACTAAACTCAACATCTAGCTATATATACATATTTTGTTGATTATTATTTCTTTTAGCTAGAATTTAAAATTGAGTTTATATTTTATTTTACTCATTGAATGCACACACAACCTTTGAGCTTTTAATATTTTCACATTAAGTATAATTTGGGTTGTGATGTGTGATTCCTTGAGTGTGAGATTAATTGTGTTCTCGTCTTGTTTAGAGAACAAACACTTTATATTTGTGCTTAATTATCATGAGATCATATTGTAATACATAAGGATACTAAGAGGAGTGGTTGGTGAGAGACGGAGTTAATTTCAAGAGGAGTGGCGTTGGTAGTAAAACCTAGGAAGAGGTGGTAAATCTAAACACTTGAGGAAGTTGACACGAGCTAGGCCAACACTTAGAGGGTGTATTGTGTGATTACAATAGTGTGAGTTATAAACGTTTTTGGTGAATGTTGAAAACTAGTTATGATAGTGGAGATTCTCCTCGTGAGTGAGGAGCGGAGACGTAGATCGAGGGTGACCGAACTCCGTGATCATATTGTGTGTTTGAGTTTGTCTTAACATATTATTTTTGCTCATTGTTTATTATATTCTATATCGCCATTATCTCATATTTATATCACCCTTAGTTTAATTGCATACCATTACTCATATATCTTGTTGTATATCATAATTGCTAGGATATTGTTAATAAGTTTTAAATTTGGCATTAATATCGGATTAGATTAGCATATACCCTTTTCCCCCCCCCCCCCTCTAGGGTAATTTCAAAGAGGAATGTCCTCTTGTTTTATATGAAGAATAGTGTTAAAGATGGTTTTAGTATACCACTCTACATCTTTTTTGACTATTGCAGAGAATGGTCAGGCATATTCTCTTTTACAATTAAATCTTCTATCCCTTTAGAGGATGATGATGAAGGGACACTACGATTTTCTTTCTTAGAGATAGATCTCCAGGAATTTGGGTGAGTTGGAGTATAACTCATTCCACTATTGTTGTTGCCTCCATTCCTTATTTCATCTTGTCATACATACATGATGTTCCGATATTTTCTCAGAATTTTGATCAATATGTTAAACATTTAGAGATATTTCAAAATTTAGCAATACGAAATGGGTTGGTTATATCAGCCCCAAAAATAAAAATTTCCAGACTCAGATTAGATTCTTGGGTCATAACATTCACAAAGGGACTATAATCCCTATTGACAGAAGCATTGAGTTTGCTTCTAAATTTCCAGACATAATCACTAACACCAAAAAATTACAAAGATTTCTTGGTGCGTTGAATTATGTAGCAGATTATTATCATAATCTTGCACAAGATACTGCCATTTTATATGTCTATGAGACTTAAGTTGATTTTTAAGCTTTATATCATTACATAAATCTAAGCCTTCTTTGATGTAGGCATTGATAAGAGTTCCATAAAAGAATGAATCATAGGGAATGAATCCACCATGAATTCCCTTGAGTTGATTTCAAACTCTTTCAGCAAAAAGATTAGATAGTCCATCAACAAATTTAGACTTCCAATAGGTGCTATTAGCATCGTAGAGATTCATTACTCCACTTAGGAATGTGTCTTTGTATCATCTAAAATGGGTCAAAGAAGGACAAATAAGGTTCTGTAATAGTGTCCTAATTCGTTCAACTTGGTCTATAAACGCACCAGTGAAGTGATTTGTTATAACTAATATCAAAGTATATACAACATCTTCACTTTGCTGTCCATTTTCTTATTTTACAGCATTTAATATTTCACCCCTGGACTCAAGTGTGAGGTAGTTAGCCCAAATAGTTGACAGGCGTGCTATTATATGTTTTGTTTTATTTTTAAAAAAGAATAAAGAAGAATTTCAATTATAAATTCTTACTTGTTAGAATTTATATAGTTTAATCCGTAAGAAACTCTTAATATCAGAGTTAGTCTCTGCCTCATCTTCTAAGATGGCTCGTAATATGAGTAAGAAAATTAAGAATGCTCAGTTGACAGAATATCCTTTCAATTATAAATTCTTACTTGTTAGAATTTATATAGTTTAATCCGTAAGAAACTCTTAATATCAGAGTTAGTCTCTGCCTCATCTTCTAAGATGGCTCGTAATATGAGTAAGAAAATTAAGAATGCTCAGTTGACAGAATATCCTT
>NC_033801.1:49182939-49187575 GCF_001876935.1 Asparagus officinalis
ATATACAGTTCGTTTCTTATGCGCACTAGTGCGTACGCATCCATCCTGTTTCAGCGATTTCAGGGTTTTTTTTGTAAAAATCCTCCGACAATTTCGTTGGAGCTCGTGACCAGCATCTCTCTTTCGGCTACGAAAAGCGGGGGCCTTTTTGAAAAATGTCACCGAGAGGAGTTAAAGGCTTCGTGACCATTCTCTCTCTCCCAATTCCAAAACACTTATCCCAAATTCCATCCCCATCGCCGACTTCCCCCAAATCCATCCCCGTCACCGCTAACCGAACCCTCCCCCAACTCCGGAGTCCCCGTCACCGCCGACCAACCTCCTCCATCAACGCAGTAAAGCCCTCGACTCCTCCCCCAACTCCGGCTCCCCGTCACCGCCGACCGACCTCCTTCATCATAACAGTCAAGCCACCGACTCCTCCCCCAACTCCGGCTCCAAGTCACCGCCGACCGACCTCCTCCATCAAGCCATCAAGCCACCGACCTCTCCCCCAACTCCGGCTCCAAGTCACCGCCGGTCATTAAAGGTGTGCATCTCTCTCTCTCTCTCTCTCTCTCTCTCTCTCTCTCTCTCTCTCTCTCTCTCTCTCTCTCTCTCTCTCTCTCTCTCTCTCTCTCTCTCTCTCTCTCTCTGCAATCTTCCTGCTTGTTTAAATGCCTCACTCGTTTAAATATACCATTCATCTTAATCAGGACCTCATGTTTCGATTCTTTATCCTCTGTAGTGTTTTGTCCTAGATTTTACATTTTCTGCATGCTGCCCATTTGCCTGAAGCTATATTGACACTCTCACTTTTGTACACAGATTTTGGCAGCGTTATAAATTGTTCGCCAAGGTGCAGATGTGATGCCCAGGAGCCAGCTTAATGACGTTTTGGATGCTGAACTAGGTCCTGATTGGTCGTCTAAGTTAAGGAGTTTTGATTATGAGCCTCTCGCTGCAGCAATTATTGAACAGGTATTTTGATTTTCCTGCTACTAAAACTCTTAATAGTCTTTATTGGTCTGTCTGCTGCAAATTGTAACTTGACTTGCACTGATGGTACTACTAGATTCATAAACAGCAATTATTGGCCAGGTATTTTGATTTTCCTGCTACTAAAACTCTTAATAGTCTCTATTGGTCTGTCTGCTGCAAATTGTAACTTGACTTGCACTGATGGTACTACTAGATTCATAAATGCTATCCGTATATATATGAAAGATTGTTGGGGCAACATGGTTGATTTCGAGTTCTTAAACTAAAATATTTTGGATCTGGTTAACAAATGAAGGAAGCCTTTGGTAGCATATAATGTGATGCTGGCTGAGTATGTTGGATGTGGGGAGATTGGCATTTTTCACTGTCATTGGAATTGATCCCATACTCCATGCTATTGAAGATATAAATACAATTATACTGATATGTAAAATAGGCATTTCTCTGAAGAAATTTTGTTTGGTTGTTTTCCTTTCAAAACTCGAAAGAATTTGATAGTATATTTGAATGTCAATCAAAGAAACTATAAATTTAATAGTGCTTCCAACTCATGAGATTTTGTGCATTACTGACTGTTATTGTTATATATAGAAAATGACGAACATAAATCATGGGTGAATCGGGGTTCTCACAACCTCTATAATTGTACCCATGAAAGCCTAGTGATATTGTAAACAGGATTGTATTGTAGAATCAAACAATGAAAGCCTAGTAGATAATGATATTGTTTATGAGTGAAATATATGATTTATTTTGTTAACTACTTTATATGTCTAATTCTTAATTGGTGTCAAGGTTGTAGTATGTTGTGATTTTTGTAGATAACAAGTCTATGTATTAACTGTTACTGATTTCTTGCTGCAGAGAAAAAGATTGATGATCTACATAATCGTTCTGGACCTTGCAGAGTAAAAGGCAAAAGTGTGGTTCGTTTTTGGGCTGGTGCAAGATTTCCTCAATTGAACAAATACCACTCTTTATTGCCCCACCAGAGGCACATGACTTGGTTGTTGTACGTGAAAAAGTGTTGTAGAAATGGCTAACTATTATAGCTTTTTTGTTGTCTTTTTGTTTAGCCATGAAAGAAATTATATGATATGATGTAACTTGATGTGCTGGAATGAAACAAGACTTTGTAAGTGAGGAAAATACTTTGATGGCCTATGGACATGTAAAGGCATTGTATTTTGTGAAGGCATTGTAAGTGAGGAAAATACTTTGATGGCCTATGTACTTTGATGTGCTGGAATGAAACAAGAAATTATGTTATGTATTTTGTGATCTGCAGTATACACCAATGACTTGCAGTATAATTTGGACTCATTCCCAGCTCTTCTGCAGTATACACCAATGACTTGCAGAACACCAAAATCTAACATATGCTATATCTGTACACCAAAATCTAACATATGCTATAATACAGATACACCAATGACTTGTTTCTTTACAATCTGTTGCAGTATAAGTAAAGATACACCAAAATATGCCACTTTATCAAACAAATCAGTTAAATAAATCCATTAATCTGTTAAATTGAAATCCATCAATCTGTCAAACATATGCCACTTTATCAACAAATCAGTTAAATAAATCAACAACAATCAACAATCTGTTCACACAATCAACAATCCGTTCTTCCTGCAAGCAAACCAGTTAAATAAATTCATCAACAAAGCTACAATTCTGAAGCACAAACTGAAGCCTGTCAAATGAAATTCAAACAAAAAAAAATTACAAGCTAGAATTTGACTCAAAAGGCAGAATTTGAGAAACATTCTCAAATTGACAAGTTATCATGATAACAAAAGATATATAGCTACAAATTTTGAAGGTCGTGACAAAGATGCTATAAAAAGAGCAGCCACAGCAACCAATAACAATGACAAAAGAAGAAGAAGAAAAGGTAATTATACATCTAATTTTGTTCTATTATTCTTTTTATCAAAGCAAGAAATTCAACAATTGAAATTGACTTTTATCAACTCATCAATAAACTTCCAGACTTTTATCAACAATTGAAATTGACTTTCAACAATTAAAAAAGCTTCAGTGTTTTGAACTGCCACTCTTTGATACGTTAAGTCTCCGTGGGAATGAGGAAAAGAAAGGAGAGGCTCTGCTGGTGAACTTACCAGACTAGAATACTCATTCGTGGGCCATTAATTAGCAGTAAAAAAAGTGCAACAAATTAAAGAAACAGAACAGCTAATTACAAATGAGGTCCTGATTAAGATGAATGGTATATTTAAACGAGTGAGGCATTTAAACAAGCAGGAAGATTGCAGAGAGAGAGAGAGAGAGAGAGAGAGAGAGAGAGATGCACACCTTTAATGACCGGCGGTGACTTGGAGCCGGAGTTGGGGGAGAGGTCGGTGGCTTGATGGCTTGATGGAGGAGGTCGGTCGGCGGTGACTTGGAGCCGGAGTTGGGGGAGAGGTCGGTGGCTTGATGGCTTGATGGAGGAGGTCGGTCGGCGGTGACTTGGAGCCGGAGTTGGGGGAGGAGTCGGTGGCTTGACTGTTATGATGAAGGAGGTCGGTCGGCGGTGACGGGGAGCCGGAGTTGGGGGAGGAGTCGAGGGCTTTACTGCGTTGATGGAGGAGGTCGGTCGGCGGTGACGGGGACTCCGGAGTTGGGGGAGGGTTCGGTTAGCGGTGACGGGGATGGATTTGGGGGAAGTCGGCGATGGGGACGGAATTTGGGATAAGTGTTTTGGAATTGGGAGAGAGAGAATGGTCACGAAGCCTTTAATTCCTCTTCGGTGACATTTTTCAAAAAGGCCCCCGCTTTTCGTAGTCGAAAGAGAGATGCTGGTCACGAGCACAAAGCTACAATTCTGAAGCACAAACTGAAGCCTGTCAAATGAAATTCAAACAAAAAAAAATTACAAGATAGAATTTGACTCAAAAGGCAGAATTTGAGAAACATTCTCAAATTGACAAGTTATCATGATAACAAAAGATATATAGCTACAAATTTTGAAGGTCGTGACAAAGATGCTATAAAAAGAGCAGCCACAGCAACCAATAACAATGACAAAAGAAGAAGAAGAAAAGGTAATTATACATCTAATTTTGTTCTATTATTCTTTTTATCAAAGCAAGAAATTCAACAATTGAAATTGACTTTTATCAACTCATCAATAAACTTCCAGACTTTTATCAACAATTGAAATTGACTTTCAACAATTAAAAAAGCTTCAGTGTTTTGAACTGCCACTCTTTGATACGTTAAGTCTCCGTGGGAATGAGGAAAAGAAAGGAGAGGCTCTGCTGGTGAACTTACCAGACTAGAATACTCATTCGTGGGCCATTAATTAGCAGTAAAAAAAGTGCAACAAATTAAAGAAACAGAACAGCTAATTACAAATGAGGTCCTGATTAAGATGAATGGTATATTTAAACGAGTGAGGCATTTAAACAAGCAGGAAGATTGCAGAGAGAGAGAGAGAGAGAGAGAGAGAGAGAGAGATGCACACCTTTAATGACCGGCGGTGACTTGGAGCCGGAGTTGGGGGAGAGGTCGGTGGCTTGATGGCTTGATGGAGGAGGTCGGTCGGCGGTGACTTGGAGCCGGAGTTGGGGGAGAGGTCGGTGGCTTGATGGCTTGATGGAGGAGGTCGGTCGGCGGTGACTTGGAGCCGGAGTTGGGGGAG
>NC_033801.1:49187750-49221917 GCF_001876935.1 Asparagus officinalis
AAATACCAAGAAATCCATGCCCTCGAGATCTGTTCGTAATTAGAAAGTGCATCATGACATATCGAATACCAAGAAATCCATGCCCTCGAGATCTGTTCGTAATTAGAAAGTGCATCATGACATATCGAATACCAAGAAATCCATGCCCTCGAGATCTGTTCGTAATTAGAAAGTGCATCATGACATATCAAATACCAAGAAATCCATGCCCTCGAGATCTGTTCGTAATTAGAAAGTGCATCATGACATATCGAATACCAAGAAATCCACACCCTCGAGATGCAAAAGAGACATAGCTAAAATGAAGGTGTAAAATGAAACCAACTATCGGCAAGGAAAGAAGAATGGACGGTTACACTTGGAATATGATAATGAATGTAATTATATAGTGCGAGATCATGAAAGACCACTATTTATGGGATGAAAGAGAAGAAGAGGGGACTCTGTCTCAACAGCCATAAATTTGTTTACTTTTTGTACTTGATGTTAATTTATAAGTTGTTATTTTTTTTGTTTAGGGGATGTTTGTTTGCCAAAAAGTGAGGAAAATAGTGATTTGAAAACCAGATTGAGTGCCACATAGGATTTAGGTTTCGGATGATTTCCATTTCGCTTGTTTGGTTTGCATGATGATTTATAGAAAAGGGACCTTGAAATGGGGTTCCACATCACATTTTGTGGAAATATAATTTCAGCCCCTAAAGGCCTGAAAATGGGAGAAAATCTCTAAGTGCCTATTAAAATATTCTTGTGGCTGAGTTATCAAGGCGACGAGAAGAAAACTAGAAAAAGCTTTAGGGTTCCCTTCACCGCTTCGTGTTCATCACTTCTACCTTTCGCCGCTTGCCGTTTCTATTTCTCTGCCTCCTTGGTTTCTCCAATATTCCAGCCACAAATTCCAGTTGATGAACTTGAAGATGAAAGAAGTCCGCGACGACCATTTAGGGGCTGTTTGAGTTAGCTCAGCCAGATCTAGCAGAAAAATACCCCTTTTTGGGTGATTTCTGCTACTTATCTTCTTCTACTTATTGCGGCGTAGTCAGATCTGCACCTAATTAGTTTTATCCTTGAACGAGGATTCCCTCACCTTCGCTCGCTTTAGGTTCGATCCTACTTTTTCTTCAGGTATACCTCTTCATAGAGCAAATTAGTTATAATTTTTCACCATGCATCAGATTTTCTGAATTTATCCTTAAAAGTTAACCTTGTGATTTGGGGGTTTTTGCATTCATATCAACGATCTAAGTAACTGCATCATGCAAGTAATTGAAGAGATTTTTTTCTTTTATTTTATCTTTTATCTCCAATTTTTGCACTTTCAAAAGCCATTATTTTTTGGTAATTTGTAGTTTTTTTTTCCAAGGAACAATTGATCAAAGTTTTATGCAGTTAATTCTTAACCCCAACATGAGTAGGCCTATTTCCCCTATCTGAAAGCTTGTAATTAAATCTAGTTAGAGAATACTCATCGCTACTGATCATGTCTGTTATATTGCAAATTTCCAAGCTTTAGTAAATCTGATGTCATTTGTTATACCTGTTAAATTAAACATGTTGTCAATATTTCATGGCTTTAGTTAAACTGTTGACATTACTGACAGTCTTCAGTTTTAGATATTAATACTACCTTTCTTTCAAAATGTCTTTAATTAATGTGTTCTATCATTAAAATTAACTGTTGGGTAATACCAACATATTTACTAAATGGGGTTTGTAATAAAATTATCTGGTGGTTAAGAATGACCTTTGCCAAATCTGAGAAGCAATGCAAAAACCTGCTGCTATGACACAAAAATTATGTGCTCGAAGGATGGTTATTCGCTTGTGTATCTTTTTTTAGTGATTCATTCATAGGAGTTATTCACTTGTGTTATTTTTACTGGTTATTAATAAGTCCACAGCCCTACAACAAATAATTTGAGTATGGGGTTAATATGTATGTGTTTTGCTTTTTAATTTAAAATTTTAACTTATAAGTAATACTTGTAGATGGATGGCGATTTTGATGATGAAGAGGTTGGTATAAGAATGTGTGTTGGGGATGTATTTTCAGTCATGGTTATAGTTTTCACATTTTTGAGGAGAATGAAGTGTCGCCATAGATCAATACGATCTAGACCAAGTGATGAAGGACTAAGGCAGAAAAAGACTAGGGCAGAGTTGATGAGTCGTATATATCACGGTTATAGTGATAGCTGTCAAAACTTTGTTAGAATGCGCTTAGGTGTTTTTATGAAACTAGCAAAGTTAATGAGGAAAAAGCATCTCTTAAAGGACTCAAGGCACATAACAATAGAGGAGTAGCTTGCCATAACATTAAATATATTGGGTCATAAATAAAAAATCGTATGATGAGAACACAATTCATAAGCCTCTGAAACATTATGAGAACCTTGCTATCATTTGTGAGGATGATCAAGCAAGAGGTGACTTTGCTAAGGCTTCAATGGAGAAATTTGGTGGTCAGGAGCCTATTAACCTTACAGATGATGACAATGAGGATGTTAGCATTCCTATAACCCAGAAGTCCCATCACACGGTCAACATGTTAGATGAAGATAATCAATCTCAAAACAACAACCTCAAAGCAACCAGCCAGGACAATCAAAAGAAAATCCCATCGGCTAAAGGGAGGGGGAGGAAGGCCCACTATGAGCATGTGATCATGTAATAAATGCTAGATGAAGTTAAAAACTTTTCTTCATGTCTCAATCTTGTTAATCTGCAATGGATAGAGAAATTAGCCAAAGCTATCTTCAAGCACAAAAATATTTACCCAATAGAAGTCCTTGAGCTTTTTTATGATACCATATATGAGGATGAATCCAAGGCCATGCATTTTATAGGTAAGAGTGACTTTGGCCAAAGGACTTTGTTAGACAATTTCATGAAGAGGGAAGATGGGGAAGCTAGTTTGGCAATCCAGATATTACTTTTATCTGGTGCTTAAATGGTTGCACTAGCTAGTTGATTTAATCCACACTTATTTCTTTACCTGTTGTTATTTACAGGAACATTTTGGAGTTGGTTGGGCCATATTTATTTTGCACACTAGGCCTAACAAATGATGTTATTATGTCTTAAAAACTTCTAGGTGGTGGGTATACCTGTATATTTTTGGATATGATGCAGTAGCTACATTTGTGATTTATGATGCAACGTAGTATATGATGTTGAGTGATGCTTATGATGGAGTTATGCAAAGTTTAATTCAGGTTACACTGGTTTTTTGCCTAATTTCAGGTGCCACAAAGGGTTCCATGACATGATTGAGGTGTCCAATTCATTACAAATGCTTGTTGGTATGACAAGCTGTCACTTTTTTTAACTAGAACATTGAAATGATGAGTGCATGCAAATATTAGATGCAATCACATGTAACTTAACAATCTCAAGGCGAGGCAAGTTCATGTTGGCTATAGCCATTTTACATATATTGCAGCTTGTGATTGTTATAGCTACATTGTATATGCATAACTGATTGTTAATGAAGAGCCTGAGCACTGTTTTTGATGCAGTTTATATATGCATGCACAACCTACTGCAATGATGATTTTTTTTAATTTTCTGATATTCTAAGCCAGTAAATATTATATGCATTATTTTGGCGAGGCAGTCCCAACATTTACTTAATGAGCCGAGGAGTAACATGTAAAGGACTGCAGCCAACATTGCGATGCAATTGTTTACTAGTGTGTGATATATGATGATGTAGACATATATGTGAGCACATTTTATCTAACTTTGTTTGTCATTCTGACCATTGGATAATACCTCTGCATGTTCTGATATGAAGATGTAGAATTGGATTAAAAACTTTGTTTTATCTCACTTTGTATATCATGGTTTCATGTCCGGTTTCATGATCTATTTATCATGATTTAAGTTCTGGGTTCATGAGGCATTTTACTGCATATTTCTATATTGTTCTAAGAATTTTCTCTATACTTAGGGGCTGTTTATCTTGATTTCTCTATACTTAGGGGTTGTTTTCACATGTCTGCTTTCTTGTGAGTATAGTGCTGAATTTTAATGTTGTGAAAAATGCATTAGAGAGTTGAGTAGTCATGGGTTTGCTTGTGAGTATAGTCATGGGATTGCTTGTGAGTATAGTCATCAGGTAATAGGAATGCATTTTTCAGCACTACCCAGTTTGTATCTCATTGTTTTCTGCAAGTAGTTATTCACTTGTGTTATTTGTTTTTTATAAGTTTTGTTACATATATACATGAAGGGATTTGCATCTCATTGTTTTTTTTTCAATCTGTTCACTTGTGTATTTTAAATATGTTCATATACAAGAGTCCCTGCATTCTAAAGAGATTTATGCATTATATTTATGAAAAAGAGCAGATTACAATGTTTACGACAACAAGAAAAATACTAAATATTCCTAAGACAACGAGACTTTTCTTTAAGTAATCAACTTGTTGATTTGCAAACTTCAATTCTCTTCGCAAATGCTTTGTTTTCATGTCTTTTATTTCTGAAACATTATGAGGAGAGGCTTCATCTTTGGTTGCTTTACCTTTTTTGATATCATGCTCATCTGTGATTGCTTTACCTTTTTTGGTATCATGCTCATCTTCTGCCACCTAAAAAAATTTCATTGCCTATTTGGGTATTTGGCACAGCCCCAAAAGTATTTGTCCTTGTTCGGTCCATTTTTGCACAACTTTAATGGCGTCAGTATTTTACAATGGCAAGTTACCTCTGCAGCTCTATTTTGAGAGATTTGGGTTGTTTCCATGGCTTAGTTAAGCTTCAGAAGAAGCCTCTTTGGTTAAGTAATATCTCCAATTTTGGCAGTTTGAAGAGAGGAAATAAGTTGAGTATGGGATTGATTTGCAAATGTTAATTCAGCATATTCTAACTATATAAGTGTCTGCATGGGTTATTGTGACGAATGAGGAACTCAGGTCACTGCAAGCAATGTTTTTTTGCCTGTTGGTAAAATTTTACCGTTGCCAGGTTCTTATCTTTGTTTGGGAGGTGAGCTTACCGTGGTGAGCTTATATAAGTTTTCTCACATTGGGGGATGTGCATGCCAAACAAAGGAATTGGAGAAATGTGAAAAAATATTATGGTTTCTTTATTACATAGTGTTGAGAAAAGGAGAACTTTGTTTTCAATCCCTTCAATTCACCGTGAAACAAACAAAATATCTCAAATCTGAGAAACCTCATTAAAATATCAAGAAATAGTTTTCATCCTAGATTTTTGTTTTTTTTTTCCAGAAATGTACCAAACAACCCCTTAATGTATTTGGTTCTTGCTTTGCACTGCTTTTTAACCTCAAATCAGCTCCGTAGGAAATGCTCATCGGATAGTGATGTAATAATACGTGGCCATCCTTTTAGTTCCTTTTTGTAGTCTCAGAGTTGATTTACAATCGTAGAATTGATAGTGGGGTAGGCTTTTTTTTAGGGCCTGTTTGTTTCGTTTCCCCCAGAATCCAAAACCCATTTTCCTTCACTTTTTTACTTTCCTCCACTTTCCAAAACCCACTTTTCTTCACTTTCTCCACTTTCCTCCAATAATATTGTGACAACTCATCCCACCACATCTCATTTCATACTTTTAAAAATAAACAAAACACAAATCTCATTTCATACTTTTAAAAATAAACAAAACACAAGAAATGAGTCACATCAATCAACTCATCTAACTTACTTTCCCCCACTTTTCTTCATTTTCTATCATCTTTAAAAATTGGCTAAATACCCATATTGGTATTTTAATTCAACCTCATTTGCCAAGAAGGTATTTTAAATAAAAAAATCGGCGTTAAGGTATTTTAATTAATTAAAATTACCAATTAGGTCATTTTTCTCGTCGACGACCACTTTTCCGGCGAGAGCTCGTCACGTGTGTGACACGTGATGACTTAATCTGTATAAATACCCATATTGGTATTTTAATTCAACTCAATTTGCCAAGAAGGTATTTTAAATAAAAAATCGGCATTAAGACATTTTAATTGATTAAAATTATCAATTAGGTCTTTTTGCTTGTCGGCGACCACTTTTCTGGCAAGAACTGGTCACGTGCATTTTAATTCAACCGGTTTTCTAATGTGGTAGTGGCAGAAAGAATAAGAGTCGATGCATTTTAAAATCCCCCATTTCTAAAATTGGTAAAAAAAATTAGCAAAAAAATCGTGGAGAAATTACCGTATAAATAGAACCTCTTTCTCTTGCATCGATCCATGGCCGCGCCGGCGGCAATCTAGTCTGCAGTGATCTTCGTCTTCTCACTTTCTTCTCTCCGAATTCCCATGGCGTTTTCTTCTAGAAGTTCCTGGAATCGGGGGTTTTGGCTGCTTCTGTTAGCGGTAAATGTAAGATAATTGAGTTGGATCTGAGATCTGGAGTGAATGCGTGGAAGTTTGATCTTTGTTTAGGGTTCAGGTTGGTTCGTTTTGGACTTAAATTGTGATTAAGCCACATCAGTAGCTAAAACCGAGCCACATCAGCAAACCGAGCCACATCATCAGCTAAAACACAGATTAAGTCATCACATGCCACACACGTGACCAGTTCTCACCGGAAAAGTGATCGCCGACGAGAAAAAAGACATAATTGGTAATTTTAATCAATTAAAATGCTTTAATGCTGATTTTTTTATTTAAAATACCTTCTTGGCAAATGGGGTTGAATTAAAATACCAATATGAGTATTTATACAGATTAAGTCATCACGTGCCACGCACGTGACGAGTTCTCGCCGGAAAAGTGATCGCCGACGAGAAAAAAGGACCTAATTGGTAATTTTAATCAATTAAAATACCTTAACGCCGATTTTTTTATTTAAAATACCTTCTTGGCAAACGGGGTTGAATTAAAATACCAATATGGGTATTTAGCCTTTAAAAATTACTCACATCATCCAATAATATGGTGACAACTCATCACATCTCATTAAAATTTTCTTCCATCACTTTCCTCCAAAAAAACAAGGATTGTGGAGGAAAACTCATCTCATCTCATCATCCAATAATATTGTGACAACTCATCTCATCTCATCTCATCTTATCTTTTTTCCCAAACTTTTAAGAATGAACCAAACACAAGAAAAGAATCTAAACAAGGAAAGTGGAGGAAAACATCAAAAATTACTCACATCAACCAATAATATAGTGACAACTCATACTTTCCCCCACTTTCTTTTATAGCTTTGACGAACCAAACCTCTGAAAGTGAAGGAAAACGTCAAAAAATATTTTCTTTTCCCCCACTTTCCCCCACTTTCTATATTTTTTTGCGAAACAAACAGGCCCTTAATGGAATTGAGTGGAGTAGCATTCTTTCACCTTGATCTTTTTTTTCCCTAATCCACAAATGTGTCGATGATTTATTAAATCAAATCACTCAGTTCTAAAGGAAAAATTGGAACTAATTAGTCCATGACAAAATTGCGGAAAGTGATTTAGCAACATAAGCCATCCGATGTGCTAAAATATTTAAAATCCTTTTGATAAAATAAAAGGAAACTATATATCAAAATTATTAGTCAAAATTTTATTTTGAACTTCCCTCATTTCTTCTCCATGTATCTCTATATACATTTATTATTCCCTCAGAAACTCAGAAACCCAATTTACATTGGAAAATATGGGTATAAGGTGACGACTCATTATGCAAAATGAGCTATCAAGAAATACATATGTGATTAGACCCAACTTAATTATCACATCAAAACGTGTGGAAGCCACTACTTTATCTCTATATCTCATTTTGCTAAATGAGCTGTCGCAACCATCAAACTCTTCACATTTCTTCTTCATGTCTCTCTATATAGTTTTTTGCTAGAATTTCAATGCCATGAAATCGATCATTCAGATATCCAACTCTAATAAAAACAATGAGAAGCTTAAACCATCCATTCAGCAACACAATTTCAATTAATTCTATATACCATTTAAAAATACAAAACATATTCAAAACTATTGAGAACCATTCTAGCAAAATCAAAATAGCAATCCCTAATCCAAAACTATAGAACTCCACCAACGTAACCCACCGAACAACGATAGATTCGATTTCAGAGGAAGAATTTTCTAATGTGTTAAGAGTGTTGCAACCCATCAAGAATGATTTAGTGGGGAATCCTGGGAAACAGTTTTTTTTTTTTGGGATAAGGGGATGAGAAATAAAAGGAGTATGATGTGTTTTCAGGGGATATTTTTGTCTATTCAAGTCAAAACTTAATTCCTTTGTAGCAAAATTAAACGCTCAGTTACATTTAAATACCTTAAAATTTCACCTACTTTGCACTTATATATATTCTGGCTGTATTTGATTGCACTTTGTTATATCCTATAAATAACCTAAATATTAATCCTCTGTCCAGAGTCAACATGTGTTCCATGATTAATTACCTTCAGTTTAGTGACTACCTTTAGTTTAGCGACTCCAAGAGGAGGATAACTCGAGCGACACCGACACAATTCCAAACAAGAACCTGGTCAGCCGACAATTTGTGAGGCTGACTAGAGAGACGGTGCTTGTCGACCTGGCCGTAGATTCAAGACATCCTCACTCGACCCATCCGAGCTGAGAACATGCGAATCCGACTAGAAAGACAGTACTTGTCTACCTCCGGTAAGACGAGTCAAAAGGTGATGCATCCTCGCCAAAAGTTGATTGCCACCATATTAAATGCATGATCAGAGTCATCATTACTCCTGCCTCAAAAGTCTTTATGACATATCAGACCTCGTCATCCACACGCTGCCCAGTCACCATCACATTAAACACTTGGATGACTCAGCCCCTCAGTAGCCGACACATGTAAAGTAAATGCCAATAAAGCTGCCTGCCTAGACTTGACCCAAGTTACCCATTTACTCCTTTAGATTGGTTATAAAAGGGAAATGATGTCCACCATTAAAGGTAAGCAAATTCTTCCACAGAACACTCTCTCATTATACGTCTTCTTCACTCAAGCTTTTCACTAACATGACCGTCGGAGGAACCACTAGAGATCCAAACTCTAACCTCTAGTACTCTTCATGTGCAGGATGGAGCTATCGGCCTAAGGTCTAGCCATCTGAAGAAGTTGGAGAGCCCTACATATTCATAACCCATATATATAATCTAACTGTTTTATAACCAACGTCAACAGTTTTGACACCCATAGTGAGGCCTCCTTTCTTATTCATACATGATGTCTGGGCCTAATCACCCTGGAAGATCCTCCAACCCGTTCGCTGAAGAACAACTTATGGGCTATATCTCCCAAGCCTAGTTGCAAGAGTCCGCTCAAAGGATTTCTCAGTCTTTCTCGCAGCAGCTCGCTGCCTTTAACAATGAACTCCTCAGCCGGATTCCTCCCCCAACAACCCTCCTCATTTATTCCTTATGCGTCTCTAGCAAGACCCCCATCATTTCTTCCTTGCCCTCATCAAGTGGGACCTCTGTCATTTGTTCCTTACCCGCCTCTAGCAGGTCCACCACCATTTGTTACTTACCCACCTCTAGTGTATCCATCGCCGTTTGTCCCTCCTCCACCTCCTGTGGATCAACCATTCATTCCTCTTCCTCTGGTCAAGCCACTCAGGATGGACAACAAGTCCCAGGAGTTTACATGGAGTATATATCTCCCCCGCATCACCAACAGATTCTCTTTACAGTTCCTCCTCGGCAACCTTAGTAATATATGGAAGTGACGGGGAAAAGCCCCAGCTTTAATTTGATGGTCGAGAGCATGCCACACGGACAATGTCATGTGGCGTCCAACCTCCTATTGTCGATCCAAGCCCTTCGCCCACCAACCCTACGTCTGGTTATGACCAGACTTTTCACCTAGTCACTGATGACACTGGGGGGACACCCCCTTCTCTGATTGAATCATGAATGCCTCCTGTAAAAAAATCAAGATGCCTCACATTAAGAAGTACAAAGGTGAGAGAGACCCAGCTAAACATGCATAAAACTTTTATAACATGATGACCATGCTGCAAGTATCAAATTCAATCATCAGTATGTCTTTCCCAATCACGCTGACGGGAAGCGCTAAGCTATGGTGGAACTCATTCGAGAAAAAGTCCATCAATAGCTTTATACAGCTCAGCCAGAAATTTGTGCATCACTTCCTGGCCGACACTAAGCAAAAGCTGCCTTCCCACATCTTGTTACAAATAAGGCAAAAACCTAGAGAAAGCCTTAGGGACAACTTTAAGAGATTCCAAGCTAAGAGACTGGAAGTTGAGGACCCTGGCAACATGGTATCCATGGCCACTATCGCATTTAGACTAGAGAGCAATGGGTTGGTCGACTTACTCATCAAGAAGCGAGTCACTAGCTTTGAGCAGCTGATGGCCAAGGCTCATGGATATATGGATGTGGAAGACGACTGGGCCTACAAGAAGGCGGTCAATGCAGTAGAAGCAAAGACAGTAGTTTTAGTAATAGCAACGATAGTAGAACCAGCTGCAAGGACCGCCCCTACCAATAGAAAAGGTGCAAAGGATTCCCCTAGGATTGACTCCAGGCCTAGTAGGGTCGATACGAGGGATCAGAGGAGGGAGGCAGCCAAGAGGCTGGCCCTCGCTTTCCTCAACACTACCTTGATGCAAGCCCTCTACATGGTCCAGAAGGAGGGGTACTTGAATTCTACTCCTCCTTGTATGAAATGAGATCCTTGACATGGAGATCCAAACCAATACTACTAATACCATAGAGATCACGGCCATCACACCGATGACTGCCTAGTCCACCAGAGGCATATTGAGGACTTGATCCAGAGAGACTATTTGAAAAAGCTCATCTCTTAATGGGATTGGAGACCCCACTCTAGGAATATCTAGCAAGAGGTCCCGCTCTAGATTGCCTCGTCCCAAAGCCCAGTCGTACAAGCAGCCTGCTGAAACTAGTAGTCAAGGCATCATTCACACCATCAGCAATGCTCAGAAGAAGTATACCAAATGAGCATTGGACATCAACATGTGTGACAATGGGCCAAGGACGGGTCAAACCATATCCTTTAGCAATGTTAATTTAAAAGGTATCGAGACACCCCATGATGACCCTCTCATCATATCGGCTGAGATTGATGGCTTTTGAGTCAAGAGGATCTTGGTCGATACAGGGGGTTCTACTGATTGTTCCTTGAAGCCTTCAATCAGATAGGCATTGATAAATCCAAGCTGCATCCTTGCCTAGGTCCCATTATCGGATTCCCCAGACACTCGTTCATACCAGAAGGGATGATTACCCTCCCCCTAATGGTTAGTGAATACTCATGCTAATCCACCATCTAGATCTAGTTTTTAGTGAAGAACGTCAAGTCCGACTACAACATTATCCTTTGGAGAATTTCCTTGAATAGACTACAGGTGGTCCCATTAATTTACAACTAGATGGTGAAGTTCCCGACTTCAGAGGGAGTCGAGATAGTCAGAAGCAACTAACAATAGGCTAGATCCTATTACCTACTCCCGATGAAAAGAAAGGGTGTGATGGAAACCCTACCAATTGAGAAGACTTGTCTCTAGATGGAGAAAAAATTAGAGAGGGAGCGGACGACTCCTGTGAAAGAACTCCTAGAAGTACCAATTGACCTAGATAGCTTGAAAAAGGTCAAGATTGGGTTCAACCTCATTGAACCCTAGCGAGAATCTATGATCACATTCTTATGCGAGAATGTTGATGTGTTTGCCTGGGTGCCCAAGGACATGCTAGGAATTCCCCCAGAAGTCGCAAGCCATGAGCTTTCAGTTGACTGACACTGTAAACTAGTCTGGTAGAAGAAAAGACATCTCGACCTAGAGAGGCAGAAGGTGGCCACTGAAGAGGTTGATTGGTTTCTCAAAGCCAACTTCATCAGGGAAGTGTGGTACCAGGAATAGCTATCCAATGTGGTACTGGTTAAGAAGTCCCTTAGCAGATGGAGGATGTGTATGGACTTCACTAAATTGAACAAAGCCTACTCGAAGGATAGTTACCCACTCTTGAAGATTTATCAACTAGTGAATGAGAGCGCATGCCATAAACTACTCAGCTTCATGGATGCCTTCTCTAGGTACAAATAGATCTTCATAGTAGGACACGACCAGGAGAAGACCTTATTCATCACAGACCAAGGAATCTACTGCTACAAGGTGATGTCTTTCGGTCTTAAGAATGTAGGGGCTACCTATCAGAGGCTGGTCAATAAGATCTTTAAGAACCAGATCTAAGGAGACCTTCTCTATCCTTCAGCATTACCACATGAAGTTCAACTTAGCCAAATGTGCCTTTGAAGTGTAATCTAGAAAGTTCCTTGCGTACATGCTTACCCAGTGGGGCATTGATATCAACCTTGATAAGATAGCCATCATAGAACAGTTGTTTGAACCTCGCACATTAAAAGATGTGCAAAAGCTAAACGCAAGATAGCAGCATTAGGGCGTTTCCTATCAAAATTTGTAGAGAGAAGTCTTCCATTCTTCAAAACTTTAAGAAGGAGCAAGGATTTGAAGGAAGGCACCAGATGGATGGTTGAGTGCAGTAGGGCTTTCAGTGACCTTAAAGAATACTTGAGAACTAACCCATTACTAAGCCGACAGAGAGAAGGGGAGACCTTGTATCTCTACTTGGACATCTCCAAAGAAACCACTAGCTCCATCCTAATCCAAGAGCAGGGTAATGAACAGAGACGAGTATACTATGTTAGCCGAATCTTGAAGACAGCCGAACTCAACTACACTCTCATTAAGAAGGCTCCTTCGCTCTCATAATTACAGCTAGAAGACTTCACCCCTACTTTCAGGTTAATACCATCATGGTACGAATGAATTTGCCTTTGAAAAAGGCACCTGACAGTCCTACCACTTTTGAGAGAATGATCAATTGGTCACTCGAGCTCAGTAAATATGATGTACAATTCGAACCTCGAACGACCATCAAAACCCAAGCCTTGGCCGACTTCTTGATAGAATTGAACATAGCGGACGAAAAGTCATCTCCACTCATACTAGCACCTCTACCTAAGTCTTCGACGTTGCAGGCAACTAAGACTTCTGCTCCTCGGAAAAGCGGCACTCCCGAGCATGTCCAGCTCGAGTTCACATTGTGGTGGTTATTAAAGGTGGATGGATCCTCATAAGAAGGCGGTCGTGCCGCAAGATTGGTCCTACATAGCCCTGACGGATCCACTCACAAGCACTCTATTGTCTTTGAATTCATAGCCTCGAACAACGAGGCCTAATGTGAAGTACTTTTAGTGGGACTTTGAGCCGCCTTAGCGGTCAAAGTCGAACTCATTTACATCTTGCCTGACTCCCAACTTGTTGTCTAAAAAGTAATGAGAGATCATGTTGCCAAAGATTCAAGAATGACTTTATACCTGAAGACAGTCAAAGAACTTTTGAGCAACTTCAAGGACTTCAGGACTGCCCAAATCCCCTGGCCCCTCAACGCTTAGGCATACGCCTTATCCAAGCTCAGGTCGTCCAGTTTAGGAAATAGTTCAGGACCTATATACACGAACACCCTCAAGAAACTCAGGATCATGGAAGCTTTAACAAGCTCAGTTATGCATGCCGAGAACTCTACAGAGCCTTGTTGGATGGATCCACTCCTCCAATACTTAGCAGGAGGGGTCTCACCAGAGAATGCTACTGAAACGAGGAGCTTACAGAGGAATACACGTAGATACCTTATACTCGATAAGTAGCTTTATCGAATGCCGTACTTCTGAAGTAGTGTGGGGCTCTATCTGTGATGTCTCCAGCCAACAGAAGCTAGCTACGTTTTGAGAGAGATCCATGAAGAAACTTGCGAGAACCACCCAGGAGCTAGAACCCTAACTCAAAAGGTGATCCGCCAAGGTTACTATTGGCCTACTATTCTAGCCGAGTCCAAACAACTCATCTCTAGATGCGAAGCATGCCAGTTCTTCTCGAGTGTACCGCAAGATTCAACTACCAAGCTCAGTCCCCTTATAAGCCTAATTCCCTTTGCTCAATGGGGATGGGAATTGTTAGGATCACTCTTAATAACTTTAGGGCAGCAAAAGTTCTTAATTACTGCCATTGATTACTTCAAAAAATGGATAGAAACTGAACCATCGGCCAAAATTGGTGAGAGCAATACCACCAATTTTGTATGCAAATTAGTCATCTGTAGATTTGGAGTTCCTATCTCATTCGTCACTGATAACAACACTCAATTTAACAGTAGAGGCTTTCGAAGTTTTCCTGAAGAATGGAAAATAAAGCTTATGTTCACTTCAGTGGCGCCCCCTAAATGCAACTTGCTGAAGCGGCTAACAAGTGCATACTCCAGGCCCTGAAGAAGAAGATAGACAAAATAGTTGGGAACTGGGTCAAGGAATTACTAGGAATTTTGTGGCCTTACAGTACCACTCACAAAAATTCCATAGGGAGGCTCCTTTCAAGCTGGCATATGGAGCGGAATCAGTCATCCCAGTAGAAGTTGGCATGCCTACTATCAACCTGGAAAATTTTGACAAAGACTTGAATTCAATAGGATTTTCAAGTCAGGCTCGACCTCTTGGATGAAGTTTGGGAAAAATTCCTCATAACCCAAGTCATCAATCAACAACGCATTAGCCGACACTACAACTATAAGATTTGACCTTGAGGATTCGGTGTAGGTGACCTCGTCATATGAAGAGCAATCTTCGACAAAGACGCCAAATGCGGAAAATTGGTCGCCAATTGGGAAGGGCCACATACAGTCATTGAAGAATTGCATCTTGTCACTTATTGACTTTGAAGCTCAGATGGAAGAATCTTACAATATCCCTGGAATATAGAACACCTCAAGAAATATTTCCTATGATTTCAACTGTAACACTCATGAATATAAACATTCTTTTACAAATTATGTGCTATATTTTTGTAATGTTTTTTAGGCCTCTAGGTACGCGAGGTCTGACTCAAAAGACATTGGTACCTTTTTAGTGTACAACCAAGGCATGTCATCAACGCAATCACCTCCGACTCGAAAAGACTTTGGTATCTTTTCAAGGTAAAACCAAGGCATGTCATCAACTCAGACACCTCTGAGTTGAAAGACCTTGGTACCTTTTCATGGCAAAACCAAGGCACATCATCAACTCGGTCGTCTACAACTCGAAAGACCATGGTACCTTTTTAGGGCAAAACTGAGACACGTCATCAACTCGGTTGCCTCCGACTTGGAAGACATTGGTACCTTTTTAGGGTAAAACTAGGGCATGTCATCAACTCAGTCACTTCCAGCTCAAAAACCTTGGTACCTTTTTAGGGTAAAACCAAGGTACATCATTAACTCGTTCACCTCCGACTCGTAAGACCTTGGTACCTTTTTAGGGTAAAACCAAGGCACATCGTCAACACGGCTGACTCCAACTCGTAAGACCTTATATCCCTTTAGAATAAAACCAAGGCATAAAGATGACTTGTCTCGGTTACGAATCCCATAATAAGGTAAACTGCAGATACACATAAATACAAACAAGAAGGTGCTCGAATCAAAAAAATCCAAAATGTAACTCTCATTTATGTATTAAAATATTTACATACATAATTATACTAGCTTAAAAAGAAAGAAAAACATATATAATAATCTCACAAGGCTCGATCCGGAGCAGAAGCCGTCTGAGGCCTAGTAGAAGAACCAGTGATGTTTGGAGTCGGCTAAGGAGTCGATTGGTGATCAGACCCGACTTCCTCATCATCTTCAGCCTGACTGGCAAAATTATCTCGGTCAAAACCGTCACCTTGCTCCTTATCCTCTTCATTCCCCATTATCGGTGTCCAAAACCAATCCGCCTCCTCTGTCCTTTATCTCCTTGAGGGAATCAAGGCAATTGGCGACACGAGAAGGGTAGTAGAAGCGTTCGGGATCAAGTCCAAGCCGATAAGGAATCTGCGCCAAGAGGAAATCAAAGCCAGCTTTGCAAGCCAGAGCCACCTCCACCTTGCCTAGGGAGCTCTTGTGATATTGTTCCTCAACCTCCACTTGATAGGCCCTAGACTCCAGATGGCTGAGATGATGCCGCAATGCCTGCACCTCAGTTAGTGACAACTCTAATTGTCTCTCAGCCTCTAGTGCCGCTTTGGCCACCTCCTTTTAGAGTTTCTCATGTGTATCCATATCCTCCTTCAACTAAGCCTGAAGGCTCTCATCTGAGCCTAGAGGTGATAGAACTCTCCCGCCTTTCAACCTCGACCTTGCCCTCCAAATTTCTTACTCGATCCTTTCACTCACATATATCATGCTCAAGATGACTGATGTTCTCCTTGAGTTTCACGATCGTGGCCGACTTCTTATCACTATGAGCCCTCAGCCCCTTCAGCATCTCCTTCCTCGTCTCCACCTCTCGCCACCACTTGCCGTTACTTCTTCTCTAGGCCTCCAATTCCTTTTCTCGGGTGGCCGCCTTAGCCTCAGTGCCCTCCCAAGTGGTCTTCTCAACGTACAACTTCTCTTGGAACTTTGAGTAGACCCTACAGACATGCTCAAAGTGACCATAAAACTCCTGCTCTACCAAAGCCCCTCGGAGTAAATAACTCCTCAAGGCCAAGTAAAGACCGCAGTCGGGCATAGCTACCAGGACTTTGCCATCCCTAGGTAGACTGAACTGCTTCGCGGCCCTGTACTAGACAAATGGTGACTCTAAAACCAATGCCCTAATATCGAGTCCCCGTGTAGGAACGAACTGATCCTCCTCGGTCAGATCCTTCTCATGCCTGGGAATAGCTACGGGCGACCTGATCATCAAACTTCTCAGCTTCTCCCAGTTATCTGCTAGTACCTCACCAATACGATGGGCAAAGGGCCACCCGATGCTACCCTCATGAGTAGCTGATACTTTAGCGGCTAAATCTTCGATAGCATGCTCTCTAGCACCAAGCTCCTTAACGGTCGGCTTCTTACCTTCATGGTGGACTAACCCGATTGGAGTAGGTTGGGCCATTTCCTTGACTCGAGCTTGAGTCTCAGCAGGCTCAGACTTTACCATTTCACCCCCTTGATCCAAGTAGGGGACTCCTCATCTAAAACAACGAGGTCAATATGATTCCTAAAAGCGACCACACAGAAAGGAGCGGCAAGGTTTTGGCCTTCGACAATTTCTTGATCAGGGAGGGATGCAACCTACTTGGTCGTGCTCTCCTCCCTGACCCAAGATGGCTTTGCAATACCATGGGCGCTTGCCCTCTGCAGTCGTTTTCTCTTCTCTGGCCTTTCTACTTGAGCAGTAGCGCCGCTCGACCCGGCCAACTAGGCTGCTATCTTAGCAACATTTGCTACTACCTCTATAGCCTCAGATAGGGCCATCTCGGCCCTCAGACGCTTCTAGGGCATAGCTATGGACCCCAGCCAGGTCTCGTCTAGCTCCTTTAATGACTAAGTGAGGATAGCCGCTCGAATAGTATCATCATGGGTTGGCAAGTTTCTGGAGATGCCGACCACTCTCAACACCACTGGATCGAACAAAATTCTTGATCCTTCGAGACCTATTATATGCTCATACCTTCTTGAGCCCCTCCCTATCCTCAGCTATGAGCAAACCTGGCTTCAAGACATCCTTGTTAATCTCGAGCCAAGCCGAGCAAGACAAGACAAGATTAGCTCAAAAAACCCATAAGAACTTCTCCTTCTAATCTTTGTTTGACTCAGGAGCATTCGAGATGACTTTGAAATCCTCAAGATTTTGGAAATAGTAATGCCCTTCCTTCCCTCTAGTTTTGACATTGATAAGATGACCGAGCATGCGGAGTGTCAGGTTGACACCAACCCAATGACAGATCACAGCGAACCCCGCCAACGTAGCAACAAAGTTTGGTTTAAGTTGAGAGGGTGAGACCCCCAAAACTTCAAAAACATGAGTGAGGAAAGGATGGAACAGAAGATGGAGGCCATACTCTAGGTGACAGAGATACACTGGAGCAATGTCCCCGCTATGGTCATACACTGCCTGAGATCTATCCGACGCCAATAAGGTCAACGTGTAGGGGATAACATACCAATCATAGTAGACCTCAGGCTCCATTGCGTAGAGCTTTGAACAGAATCCCTTCAACAGATTGATTCTCATCTCATTGCATTCGGAAGTAGCGGCAGAAGAGGCCATCAGAAGATTGTCAGAATATAGTAGGAGACCGCTCAAATACAGAATTCTAAGGCTCGAAGTCCAGAAGATTCAAAAGAATTGTAACAGAACCCCTCGACAGAGTTAATCTATGTAGGAATGGGAGTGAACACGTGGTGAGATCAGGACGATCGACTCAAGAATTAGCAAACGGCTGAGATTGGCCTTGAAAACCGAATAGCCCACTCGAGAACCGAAGCACTACCCTTCGGGTAACATGCCATCCTCGCTCAAGAAACGAGGCGACGCCGACACATGTTCTCCAATGACATTGGCATGTCACACCAACAATGACCCATCATATTCCTCATAAATGCGCTTCAGTGATTCCAACCGTCGACTATTCAAATTTTGCTCAGACTCGGCCAACTGAGTTCCAGTGAAAGGGGCCAGTGTTATATCTTGCAAATAAACTAAATATTAATCCTCTATCCAGAGTCAACACCTGTCCTATGATTAATTACCTTCAATTTAATGACTCCAAGAGCAGGATGACTCGAGCGACATCGACGTAATTCTAGACAAGGCCCAGTCGGCCGACAACTTGCGAGGCCGACTAGAGAGTTGGTGCTTGTCGACTTGCCCACAGATTCGAGACATCCTCACTCGACCCATCAGAGCCGACAACTTGTGAAGCTGACTAGAAAGGCGGTACTTGTCGACCTTCGATAAGAAGAGTCAGAAGGTGATGCATCCTTGAGCCCCGTCAAAAGTTGATTGCCATCATATTAAATGCATGAACAGAGCCATCATTACTCCTACCTCGAAAGTCTTTATGACACATCAGACCTCTTAGCCGTATGCCGCCCAGTCACCATCGCATTAAATGCTTGGATGACTCAGCCCCTCAGCAGCCGACAACTGTAAAGTAAATGCCAACAACGTTCCCACTTGGACTCAGCCAAAGTTACCCATTTAGACCGGCTATAAAAAGGAAGTAATGTCCAATGCTGAGGATAAGCAAATTCTACCCTAGAATACTCTCTCATTATTCATCTTCTTCACTCAAGCTTTCCACCAATTTGACCATTAGAGGAACCACCAGAGATTCCAACTCTAATCTCTTAGTACTCTTCATGTGCAGAATGGAGCAACCAGCCAAAGGCCTAGCTGTCTGAAGAAGTTGGAGAACCCTACACAACTCATAACCCACATATATAATCTAACTATTTGATAATCAACGTCAACACACTTGAATACTCTAAAGTTTCTAAAAGTTGCTCTTTAGTATTTTAGGTCATGTAAACATGAGAATTTTTTTCCAAAAATTTTAATGCAACACTCATATGTTAATTTTCAAACATTTTATCTCTTCACATGTGTTAAATTTACTGTTAAACTTATCAAAATCATATTTTCAAAATAGAATTATTGTAGATTTAAAATAGAATTTTGATAGGCTTAATCATAAATTTACGTGAGCCGACCGGGCCTGAATTCAGATAGATGAAGGGATAAAGGTGACTAATACCCCCATCTCATTTTCTAAAATTAACTCGTGAGTGTCGCGGGATAAGTTTTTTTGGCGGGGGGTTTGGGGGGGGGGAGATCTCAGGTTTGCAGGACTGAAAAGTGTATCTTTAAGAAACTTTAGAGCATTTAAGTACAACCGGATACAACTAGAGGTATATATGTGCAAAGTACATGAAACTATTGGGTAGTTAGGTACAATTAACCCAGAATTAGGTTTAGAGCATTTAAGTACAACCAAATACAACCGGATGTATATATGTGCAAAGTACCTAAAACGATTGGGTATTTAGGTACAAACTTAGGGATGGCAATTCTGGTCCAAAACCAATAACCCACCCAGATCCATTCAATATGATGTAGGCGTTAAAAATTGCTTATAGGTCCTCAAACACAGTTCAAGACAAGGAGAAGGCGATAAACGTTATTATCCAAGTCAAGAGAATTTATCCAATATCAGTAAGTGTATGAATTGGATCAATAGAATGCACAAGTCAACGAAACGATGAAGCGTACGTAAAACAAGGGAACTGTAAGAACCACGAATCGCCAAAATATCAAAAAGATGAACGAAACACCACTCGAAGGCTAGTGTAGGCGCGAGTCACCAAATGGTGGCTCGCACCCATGCGGGCCACCAAATGGTGGCTCGCACCCATGCGAGCCACCAAATGGTGACTCGCATAGTTTCGAGCCACCAGGACTCTTATTGAATACAAAACCTCCCCAAACACGGATTTCGATGATTTTTAAGGATTCTTTCGTCCCAGAACCTCTCTAACTGTTTTGAGGTTATCCCTAGACACGTTTAAGTGGTTATGAACTATAGATAACATTTAAACATCAATTTTTATCCAAAGACACGTCTCCAAAAGCCTATAAATAGAAGCCTAGGGTCTTCTTTCAAGAGGATCTGAGATATCCAAAGACACGTCTCCAAAAGCCTATAAATAGAAGCCTAGGGTCTTCTTTCAAGAGGATCTGAGATTAAGAAGGCGAGGTGCTGTCAAATTTATAAATAGAAGCCTAGGGTCTTCTTTCAAGAGGATCTGAGATTAAGAAGGCGAGGTGCTGTCAAATTGTCCAGCTAACCACAAATTTCAGAGGAGAATCATCAGATCTTGGCGAACACTTTCATAAAGAAAGCCTCATTCGAAAGGTTTGTGATTCTTTCCCCTTCTTTCCTCCGGATTAAACTTGGTTTTAATCTCGAGAAGAGCCACAATCTCACTTGGTCGTAATTGTCACTTCCGCAATTGTTTCCTTCGTGAAACAAGAGCGTAGTTATACTGTCGATTGGAATTGATTTGTGGCGGTCCACGGACTAACGCGTCCCCGGCACATGCAAAGATCCCATACAAAGCAGCGGGAGATAAACTACTGCTGCGTTTTGTTTGATAAAGTTATAATCTTTATTTTTCATTGTAAGAAGATCTTATAAAAAGATCAACTTTTCTTTCAGTTTGAACTTGTAATCGATAAACGGTGTAACAGGTTTGAAAACAATGGAAAAGATAACTTTTGACACGAACAAACTGGCGACCATAGTGGGAGCCGACAGCTTTTCTACCAAAGCTATAGTGTCGCAACCAAAGATCATCATCCCGATCAACAAGGAGGTTGAGTACGAGTTCGACCAAGCAAAGTATGAAGAATATTTATCTTCCTCTTCCCGCTCATCTTCCCCTCGCAGGAATAGGAGAAACTCTACGAGGAAAGGTCGAGGACACTTGGATTTGAAGGTTCAAAACCAAGAACTTCATCCCGCAGCGGCTCAAGGCACCCCTTGCAAAGCTGAAGCGGCTACTGAAAACGAACCGACCTTATCCAAGAGGGCGCGTCAAAGACGGCGTCAACGCCTTGCACGCCAATTGGCCAAAGCCTCCGAGCTAGTTGATGGAATCCGCTATGAAGCGGATCTGAAGTCTAGAAGGCGCCAACCGCCATGGCAGCAAGCGGGCGACTGGTCCAAATCAACAACGAATGAACGGGTTCCCGTTAAGAGGACACGTTCAACTCTTGAAGAACGGATCAAGAAGCACCACGCTTTACTTATGCACGCAAGAATTCTGGTGCAAGAAGCCAGGAAGTTACAAACAAATGGTGCATACAACAAACTGACGAAACCACGTCAAATCTGGAGGCCAAAATCCAAAACAAGGCCCGAAGGAACCAAGTCACTGGCTGCTGGCTCGGCCAGGGCCGAGTCATCAACTACTGGCTCGGCTCATCTCTGTTTGCAGAAATTTCACCTCCCGCGACTAGTTTCGAGTCTCCGACAGCTCCTGTTTCTGTCCCAGTGACTTCCTCAACTTCAGTAGAACCCTGCGGCAGTGTGGACCTGTCCCGATTCAAAGTGAGTATTATGGATCGTCTCGGTCCTTTGCATAAAGATGAACCCCGTATGGTTTGTCAGACCGGGGGTCGTACTCAATTCTCTGGTAAGCCAAAAATCTCGCTTACGGAGAAAGTACCAGTAACCACTCGCCTTGGATTGCGGGTTGAAGTCCAAGAGCCTGTTGGGTCCTCACGCGCATGAACGCGTGGTTTCAAACGAGCGGCTCTGGAAGATAATGATAGGGCATTATATCCTCAAAGAGAGCCCTATTCATCAGAAGACGACGACATTAGAATGGGAGGATTATGCCAACACAAGATAGGTTGCTCCGATAATCATATCGATGAGTTGTACTATCAGACTGGGGGTATGAATAGATCTCGGAAGAGAAATACTCGGGAAATGGATTCTCGTTGTCCATGTACTAAACTTATTAAGGCGGTATTGTCAGAATGTAACTGTTCCAAGACTGCCTCGCAAAGGATTTCGGTGTTTGAAAGACTTTCTACAGAAACGTTGAGACACAAATCAAGACGTTTCCGTAAAAGAAAGCCGGCCGTTCAAGAACGTGAATTCGCAGAATTCACGATTAACATGGCAGACAAAGGAAAATCCACGCGACGCTTCAGCTCTGAACCTTTTCCGCAAATATCCCAACGATTTACTCGGCTACGAACCGAGGCTATTAGGCCTAGAGATTACAGCAGAATTCAGAGAGGACAGTCCTCAGACGATGAGGCATCGGATGATAACTCTGCGATCGCTTCGGATGCCACTGTGTCCAGTACGGGACAGACTCGAGAGTCATTTATGATCACTACTGAACAGATGGCTAAACTTCTTCAAGAAGCTTTGGCAAAGCAGAAAGAGGACTTTAAAATCGAAATGGAGATGGCTGTGCAACGTGTTAAAGATTTATATGCACAACAACTCCAGCAGTTGACAAATCAACGCGGTGAATCTAGTCGTCACCCGACTACTAATCAGATAGATAGCGACTCAGAAGTAGAGGAAAATATCAATATCGAGGTTCCACCTGAGAATAAAAATACCGAAGGTATCCTTAACGCTGGGGGTGGCACCAATATCCATCCCCAAAGTCGCCAGAAGAGAGAGGTAGGCGAAGACCTTAAGATGAAAGACTTGGAAAGCAAAATCAATGCTTTGATGTCTGCTCAAGAGGTAAAAAAGACCGGCATTCCGTGTCCCTACCCGAGAGAATGTGACTCCATTCCATACCCACCAAAGTTCAGTTTGATTAACTTCACGTCGTTCGATGGGAGGGGTTCCCCTACCCAACACTTGATTTATTTCAAGTCCCACCTGGGGATCATTTCGGGCAATGAACCTCTGATGGTACGATCGTTCGTGGGAACCCTTCGTGCAGCTGCCTTTGATTGGTACCGTCGGCTTAAACCGGGAAGTATCAATACATGGGATGATATGGAAAGCATGTTTCTTGCTAATTTCTTCGACGATGACACCGAGGTATCGATCGGAACACTCTTTGAAGAGAAGCAGAAAGACGGAGAGCTCGTTGAGAACTTTGTTAAGCGCTTCCGGAATAAGGCAATGAATTGCCGAGATCCGGTCACGGAGGAATTCATCCTCCAAACATGCCACAACAATCTTTCCTTAGAAGTGTTAGAAGTTATGGGAGTCGCACCGTCCTACACATGGAAAGAGTTGAAGACGCGCGGAGAGCAGTTCGAAACGCTTCCTTTGAAGGAAGAAGGCCAAGAGGAGCCAACCGACGACTAATCCTCCAAACTCAAACTTCGCCTCCCATGGTAAAGGGAAGGCCCCTGCAGCTACGGTTGATGCTAATCAAACGTCACAACAGCAACCCCGAAGACAGGAGAAGACTTTGGGTTCAAGACTCCAAAAATAGTATTCCTTCAAGGACAAAGACGTTCCAGCCATCTTCGAATCCCTCCTTAAAAACAACAAGATCAAGCTACCATCTGTCGTAAATCAGGAGGAAGCTGAAACCACTGCGGATCCGAAATACTGTGCATACCATAGGAGAATCCTTCATCCCACCAAGGATTGCTTCGCTCTCAAAAATAGCATCCAAACCTTGGTTGAAGCCGGCGTCATAATGCTGGGATAAGCTAAATGAGAATCACCACACTCCGAAGAGTATATGATTATAAACTGCTCTTCGATACTCCAACAGGTATATGAGTCTAAACTATTTCCTTTCTTCCACAGGAAGTTCCTGTTGGCCTTCTTGTTTTGATGATGTTTAACAAACAATTTACTACTAATATTGTTTGTCTAGTATTTGTGTTTTCTTATTTATTATAGACAAACAACGTAGTTGGAGGATGGATGGAATAGAGCTTCAACGATTATATCCAATGGAGGTTGGAGGAATTGTGGAGTGAAGCAACGCAAAAATCAAGTTAAAGATCAAGTTCAAGCTTCATCCGCATGTGTACCAAGTTGAGCTACAATGAAGATCAAGATCAAGCTTGGGTAATCTAGTTTATATTTTATATTATGTGTTAAGTACCTTAAGCTCAATATCATATACACACACGTATTTGGTTTCTATGTATATATATAGTTATATATATACATGCATGGTTTTGAGTTTTCATGCTTTGGACACAGTTGCAAAATACATGAGTTTTCAAAAATAGAAATTCAATTTGAGAAATTATTTTTCTAATATGTTTGTTTTCATGTTTATAAATATTTCGCAAAATTTCATCAAGTTTGGAGTTGATTTGTTATGTTTAATGGAATTTACAAAATCATGTTTTTGTTCGTGCACATGTTCGTGCATGTTTTACAAAATAGATGAGTTTTTATAAATGGGAAGTAATATTCAAGAAATTCTTTCTTTGACATGTTTATCTACATGTTTATAAACTTCCCTCAAAATTTTACTATTTTTGGAGTTGATTTACTGTACCCAATTGATTTTACAAAATCGTGTATGTAAGCAGATTTTCAGAAACTGTATATCTGTGTTAAAATATTTATTTCTCTCAAATGAGAAATTATTTTTCAGAAATTATTTCTCTAACATGTTCTTATACACGTATAAAACCTTCTGTAAAAATTTCATAATTTTTGGAATTGATTTACTATTTTTAATTAATTTTACAAAGTCATATACATAAATTTCCAGATTGCTAGAATTTGAGGTATTTTGGTCTTTTCAGCCTATAACGGCTAGTAACGGCTAGTTTTTGATATTTTCGATTTTTGGGGGTTTGTGGCTGGTTTAAGAGGCTATAAAAAGCCCTCAACTTTCATTGTTTCTCATGGATGTTTAAGAGAGTTTTAAAAAGAGTTTTACAAGTTTGTTGAAGAGTTTTTAAGTTTGTTTCAAGAGTTTGTTTGTGAAGAAAATTCCACAAGAGCTTGAGGAGATCATCTATTGAAGTTTGAGCTTCCAACTATTCTCCCTCCACCTCTTGATCTATTGAGAAGTTTTCTAAACTCTTATCTAGTTTTACATTTGCTTAGTTATTTGATTATCTGTGAGGTGTAAACGTTGTTCGGGTGAGCGTAGAAAACCCGGTTGTGATAGTGGATTTCTCCCCGGGAGTGGGGAGCGGAGACGTAGGACGGAAGGTCCGAACTCCGTGATCATTTGAGTGTGTTTGAGTTTGTCATTGGCGCATTTGCTTTTGCATTTATCTTATATTGCCAATTGTGCATTGCTCATTTATTTCATCCACTATCTAGTTCATTTTGTTTACCCTTGTGTTAGTTTATATATCCTTGCACATACATTGCCTACATCTCTTTGTTAGGATATATCTCGTTATTCATATTGTTTATCCTATCTCATATATTGTTGTATTTATACTTGCTAGGATAATTTGTTAATTAATTTTAATTGGCATATAATCAGATTAGATTAGCATAAGACCCTAATCACCCCCTCTAGGGTCTAACAATTGGTATCAGAGCTTGGTGCTCTTTGATTTAAGGTCTAATCGCCTTGAGTTAAAGATCCAAGTTATATTTTTGTGCTAATCTTTTTTTGATTACATTTGTATCTTGCTTGCATATTTTTATTTAGGTTATGCCATCAATATTTCTCCTAGATTAGATAATTTCCCCTATGCCCAATGGTGTGTTAGATTTAAACTTTTTGTTCAATCTAAACACTTTGATTTATGGGAAATTATAGATGATGCTTATATTGTGCCCACTTTGGAGAAATCCAAATGGAATAAGAATGATCATTGTATGTTTACAATGAACAATATTTTGTTAGAATATTTGCTAAATGCTTTTAATTCATCTATGTCTAACAAGTTTTTTCATTTTGATAGTGCTTACAAACTTTGGAAATTTATAGAAGCACATCAAGGGGACTTGGAGGCGATCCGACAAGCTTTGGAGGATCCCGCTTCAAGTTCATATGGAGTTTCATGCACACGTGCACTAGGCGATAGTCCTAGTGAGGTTTGCGAGTTCGAACCCGATAATGATTTATATAGTGATGAACTTGCTTGTGCTAGTGATAAATTATTGCATGCCTACAAGAAATTGCAAAATGATTTCATTGATTTATAAAGCAAGCATGTAAATTTGAAATCCGATCATGAGTCTTTATCTTCTAAGTTTGATACTATTTCTAATGAAAATATGATCCTTAAAGAAAACAATGAAAAATTAAAATTGGATCATGATTCTTTGCTTTCAAACTTTGCTAAGTTAACTCATGAAAGAGATAATGTCATGCTAGAAGTAGTAGCTATTAGAAATGATTTTGATAACCATACATGCTCTACTTCTATTATCAATGATGTTGTGCATAATGATGATTTGAATCTTGTTAAGGAACGCATATCATGCTTAGATTCAACTTTAAAAACATGCATTGATAACCATAAGAAACTTATGGACAAGTGTGCTAAATCTAGTGCTATAACTTATAAATCACCTACACACTATGCATACTTGTATAGCAAAGTTTACAAGTGCTCCTTTTGTGGTCGTAAAGGCCATTTAGCTAAATTTTGCTATGATGCACAAAAACATAAGAATATTAATCCTACTTGTGCATCTCATCAAGTTTCTTCATCACATGTACACACACATGCACCTATTTCTCATCATAAGCATGCTCATGTGTATCATTGTGATTTTTGTGGTAGAGTTGGGCACTTAGCTAAGCTTTGTTTTGATTTGCGAAAAGTTTCTAAATCGTAAAATATTTCAAGTAGACCAACATTGTTTCAAAATGTTTCTCATTTGCAAAATAATCTTAAAAGACCATCTTTATTTGCAAATGTTCCACGTGCACCTTTTAATGGTTAACATAAGCAAATGCTTCCTTTCCATTGTACATATTGTAATCGGAAGGGTCATTTGAGTGATTATTGCTATAACCGATCCCGTGCACCACATATGTCTAAGAGGGTTCATAACCCTAGGACTTTGAGCTTTAATGATAGGGGTCATGTCCCTAAACAAACCGGCACCAAGAATACTTGGGTGCCAAAATAATTTTTTTTAAACCAAGAATTTTAATGTTCTTATTTTTCCCTTTTCTTGGTTTTGAAAATTATGTCTTAAAATCTTTTTGTTATGAAAACAAATTTTCTTTGATCAAATCTTTTTTGTTTTCATGATTATTGATCTTGTTTTGATGAGAGGTTTGTATTTATTGTTGGACCCTAGAGGGGGGGTGATTAGGGTCAAGAGGCTCTAATATGCAATTAAAAAACAGTACAAGCAAACCACAAAACAGTAATGCGATAAAAGAAAGAGAGATAGAGTTAGGAGTTCGTTATCCTTGACGCGCGATGTGTTAACGAGGTTCGGCCCTCTAGCCTACGTCCCCGCTCCCCACTCTCGAGGAGAAATCCACTACACACCCGGTTTGGAAGCCGGAACTTCGTCTACACAGCGATCTCCACAGATCTCTCTCACTACACAGTTTGATCTCAACAGATCACACTCTCTCACAGTAGATCTCCACAGATCTCACTCACACAGCAGAAGAAAGAAAAGCAAGAACCTCTCTTTACACAGCCCTAATAGCAAAGAGAAGGTTTACTGAAGCTGGGAAGTGAATCACACTTAAGAAACAGAGAGAAAACAGACTTTGAAAATTTGTTCTCAGGAAACAGAAAACTCTCTGGTTTTTCAAACGTCAGGGCCAAGGAAGAAGAAGGGGTCTGGGGGGTTTTTTTATAGAAGAGTTTAAATCATTTTAAAACAAAACCCAATCTTCCCAAATGAGATAATAATCTCTTCTCCAGACCCTCATCACAGACTGTGCCAATCACTAACAAGTGAAAGCACAGTATACGATGTAAATGACCGTTTAAAAAAGTCGCGGCTGACCAAAGACAAAATCCGGTTGACCGAAGAGAATTTCGGTCGACCGAAAAAGTCCTTCGGTCGACCGACCGAAAAATTCGGTCGACCGCGAGCAGCTAAAGAAATATGGAAAAACAAGCAGAGCCTCATCGGTCGACCTGCGCGGTTTGAAAATTCGGTCGACCGTACCGGTCGACCGACGACAATCTGGAAAAATGCTGAAGAAAGGTCATAGGACCGGTCGACCGGACCGGTCGACCGATTTCTGATATTTTCCAGAAAGCAGATTTTTGACCAACTTGAAATATTTGCAAAATATTCGTTTGACCTCTGAAAATTCTGAAACTTTGTAAAATGTTTTTAATACTAAAAACAAACTGCTTGGAAAAAGAATTTTGCAGATAGGTACTCATACTTGTGAAAATTAGTATTTTGTGAAAAACGTTTAAAAGCACAAGTCTAAAAACGTGTGTGTGATTCCCAATAGCTTCAAGTAAACTCAGTAACTCTTTGCCTACATTCTAGCACTAGAGAGAGAAACAAAAGAAAGCTAATATCCTCATATAGAGAGCAATATACTTGAGCTTTGATATAGCTTGAATCGGATGAAGCTTTTAATCGAGTTTGTCGTTCTTGAAATAACGTTGCTTCATCTCTTGGCCTCCTCCTCCTTTGGATATCTTCGTTGTAGCGTATATTCCATCCATCCTCCGTTAATGGCACTAACGAGCTTGACAAATGAATTTACTACATTTATACTCAATAAGCCATTAGTACCGATAATGGTGGTTGTAAGAACATCATCAAAACATAAGGGCTAACATTTATATAACCCCTCGGATCATTGGGTGTTTATTCCCAAATCTTATTTACCAGATGCTTAAATGTTTACATGGGTTGATACTAGCTCAATAGCTAGATATAATTGCCTCTCTTGATTTTTGAAAATCAATGATGATTTGGTTTTATGATTTAAATTTTGATTTATGATTTTATTTGATTGATTTGTTTTCATTTGAAAACATTTTGCATGATTCCCATGCTCCTTTTCTCTTGATTTCATAAATCTATCTTTATACATAATGTTTATGTTCTTTGATATGAGACATTTGTTTTAAATAATACATTTATATGTGTTCTCATTATCTCTTGAATGTGAGTGATTATTAGCATATCTTTTATGCTTGCTGATATATGTTTGCCATGATCTTCATTTCATATATTCATGAGGCATTTTGATAGGGGGAGCAATCCCTATATCTTTCTATGTGTCATACTCACCCATGCATATTGATAGGGGGAGCTTTTGCTCTCTTCATACATTTGTCCCATTTTTGATGTTGTCAAAGGGGGAGAAATATTGTGAGTATATGTATATTCTTTCTTGTTTATATGCATGTGAATTATAACTTATATATTTATTTCCTTTCATGCATATATCCTTTTTTGTAAATTGTTTGTCATCATCAAAAAGGGGGAGATTGTTGGCCTTCTTGTTTTGATGATGATTTACAAACAATTTACTACTAATATTGTTTGTCTAGTGTTTGTGCTTCAACGACGATATCAAATGGAGGTTGGCGGAATGTCGGGTTGAAGCCTTGCAATTCAAAGTTAAAGATCAAGTTCAAGCTTCATCCGCATGTGTACCAAGTTGAGCTACAATGAAGATCAAGATCAAGCTTGGGTAATCTAGTTTAGATTTTATATTATGTGTGTTAAGTACCTTAAGCTCAATATCATATACACACACGTATTTGGTTTCTATGTATATATATAGTTATATATATACATGCATGGTTTTGAGTTTTCATGCTTTGGACACACTTGAAAAATACATGAGTTTTCACAAATAGAAATTCAATTTGAGAAATTATTTTTCTAATATGTTTGTTTTCATGTTTATAAATATTTCGCAAAATTTCATCAAGTTTGGAATTGATTTGTTATGTTTAATGGAATTTACAAAATCATGTTTTTGTTCGTGCACATGTTCGTGCATGTTTTACAAAACAGATGAGTTTTCATAAATGGGAAGTGGTATTCAAGAAATTCTTTCTTAGACATGTTTATCTACATGTTTAGAAACTTCCCTCAAAATTTTACTATATTATACCCAATTGATTTTACAAAATCGTGTATGTCAGCAGATTTTTAGAAACTGTATATCTGTGTTAAAACATTTATTTCTCTCAAATGAGAAATGATTTTTCAAAAATTCTTTCTCTAACATATTCTTATACACGTCTAAAACTTTATGTAAAAATTTCATAATTTTTGGAATTGATTTACTATTTTTAATTAATTTTACAAAGTCATATACATAAATTTCCAGATTGCTAGAATTTGGGGTATTTTGGTCTTTTCAGCCTATAACGGCTAGTAACGGCTAGTTTTAGATATTTTTGGTTTTTGGGGGTTTGTGGCTGATTTTAGAGGCTATAAAAAGCCCTCAACTTTCATTATTTCTTATGGATGTTTAATAGAGTTTTAAAAAGAGTTTTACGAGTTTGTTGAAGGGGTTTTAAGTTTGTTTCAAGAGTTTGTTTGTGAAGAAAATTCCACAAGAGCTTGAGGAGATCATCTATTGAAGTTTGAGCTTCCAACTATTCTCCCTCCACCTCTTGATCTATTGAGAATTTTTCTAAACTCTTATCTAGTTTTACATTTGCTTAGTTATTTGATTATCTTTCTTTAAAGCTAGTTTTTATATTGAGTTTAGATTTGATTATATTATCTCATTGTTACACACACCCACATGAGCTTATTGTATTTGCATACATAGTATATTAGGGTTGTGAGAGATTGTAACATTGAGTTGTGCTTCATTGTGTTCTCATCTATTGTAGAGAACAAATTTATATTTGTTACATTATGAGTGGTGTAAGGTTTTCGGTGAGCTAGAAAACCGAGTGTGTTGTGAAGTTTTCGGTGAACTAGAAAACCGAGTGTGAGGAGTGAACGTTGTTCGGTGAGCGTTGAAAACCGACAATGTGAGGTGTAAACGTTATTCGGGTGAGCGTAGAAAACCCGGTTGTGATAGTGGATTTCTCCCCGGGAGTGGGGAGCGGAGACGTAGGACGGAAGGTCCGAACTCCGTGATCATATTGCTTGTTTGAGTTTGTCTTTGGCGTATTTGTTTTTGCATTTATCTTATATCGCCAAGAAAGTTCCCAGAAGAATGCTACATGTAGCTTTCTTAGGGATAACCCGATCATTACAAAAAAAGGTGATAAACACTAAACCCCCACTGTGATTTCCAAACACTCTTTTGCTGAGACGAGATTCGATCACCTCGTTGGATCAATCTTTCCTCACAAAATTCCCATTGGTGTTTGGCGACTCACAGTCTTTTACCACAAAATCCCCCACCGATCAAACTAATTGATGGTGGGACCACCAAAATTCCTTTCAGTTAAATCCATTCAAACTTTCGATGTATCTGTGCACTCAACATCCTCATTATTAGAGTCCGGACATGGTACTCGGGATTTTAATGGCCTAATCCTTGACGAATTGTCAAACTCATTCGTGTTAAGTTCTTAAGAATTCCCATTGAGTAATCGGTATAAGTCAACACTCCCACTGTAATTTATACTCCCACTGTCCACTCGGTCAAACCTTCCTACAGTTAGGACCAAAACCAAAATCCCCCTCTCGATTCCTCCAATGAACGAGAGGTCCACTTTCAAACCAAGTGATCAAACCTTCCTACAGTTAGGATCACCTCAAACTCCCGCTTGGTCAAACCTTCCTACAGTAAGGACCAAAACCTCAATTCACTCTCGATAAATGAGAAATTCACCTTTAGTTCGGTAATCAAACCTTCCGACAGTTAGGATTATCCGAATTTTTCGATTCTCGAAGTGGAGATCTCATTCCTAGTTTCACCTTTCCGGATTTTGTGGATGGAGATCCCACCTCGAGTCTCCTTTCCAACTGGAGATAGAATATAAAATTCTTCCTCTCCCATTTTGGGTTCGTCTTTGCCCCAAAAGAAGACACCATCCTTCAACTCTAAGCCAGTTTAGTCTTTCACCGATTGAAAAAGACACCAGAATCTAGTCTGGGGTATTTTATCCCGAAGCCTAAGTAGGGATAAGTCAACGCTTAACCCGCGTTGCTGGGTGGTTCGTTCCCGTAAAAACGACCGAGTCTACGTATTCAGCATCGTAGCAACAAAAATCCATGCCTTTTATGCATGGGGAATTTTATCCCGAAGCCTAAGTAGGGATAAGTCAACACCTAACACGCGTTGCCGATTAGTTCTTAACCGTAAAAAGAACAAAAGCCTACATATTCGACATTGTGGCAGGTTGTTATTCATAACGCCAAAATCTGTGCTTCACACGCATGGGGAATTTTATCCCGAATCCTGAGCAGGGATAAGTCAGCGCCTGATACGCGTTGCCAGGTAATCTATTTCCGTAAGAAAGACAAAGTCTACGTATTCAATATCGTAGCACTAAGAGAGTTAACTCTCTTAGCACAACGTCACATGCGGAACGGACCTAAACAATCTGCATGCAAGCCCGATTCAAACGGTAATCGGTAAAGGCACGTTAAACCCGTTGATGGCTGGGGGTTTGCCAAAAATCCCAAAGTCTATGTCTAACACGCATTGCCGGTTAGTCTTTTGCCATGAAAAGGACAAAAGCCCACATATTCAACATTGTGGCAGACCGTTACTAATAACGCCAAAATCTGCGCCTCACACGCGCGGGGAATTTTATCCCGAAGCCTAAGTAGGGCATAACTTTTGGTCAATGCCTGTCAAGACGTCGTCAAATATGAATTCCCAACAAAGATAGTCAGCTCAACGTCAAATCAACGATACCATTTAGTATATAAGTTTCAATTCAAGACTTCGGCAGCGGTCAGACGATAAAGCAGAACCATAAAAACTTCATCTATTCGACAAAACGCTGAATAGATTGAAGGTTGAAGGAGTCAAGAGATGAAGCCCATTACAGGTCCTTTTGCACCAATTGAAGGTAGGGCCTATCACATCCAAAGTATTTCAGGCTCTTCTATAAAAGAAACGAGACTGAAACACTTTGGATGGGGTATCTGTAGGCGTTAAAAATTACCTATAGGTCCTCAAACATAGTTCAAGACAAGGAGAAGGCGATAAACATTATTATCCAAGTCAAGGGAATTTATCCAACATCAGTAAGTGTATGAATTGGATCAATAGAATGCACAAGTCAACGAAACGATGAAGCGTACGCAAAACAAGGGAACTGGAGGAACCACGAATCGCCAAAATATCAAAAAGATGAACGAAACACCACTCGGAGGCCAGTGTAGGCGCGAGTCACCAATTGGTGGCTCGCACCCATGCGCAAATAGTGACTCGCACAGTTCCGAGCCACCAGGACTCTTATTGAATACAAAACCTTCCCAAACACGGATTTCGATGATTTTTAAGGATTCTTTCGTCCCAGAACCTCTCCAACTGTTTTGAGGTTATCCCTAGACACGTTTGTTTGGTTCAAAAGTCGCTGCTGTGGAATTCATTATAACTTTGTTCGATTACAACAAATTCGAAAGAATAATCTTTTTATAAGACTTTTTCTACACAACAAAACAAAAAATTACAACTCTTGAGAAACAAACACGAAAATCGTCTATCAATTCTCGTTTTCGTGGGACTTTGCCTGTGCCGGGAACGCTTTGGTTCGTGGACCACCGATTCACAGATCGTGAAGAGGGGGCTTATGATTCTAACTTCGTTATCGAAGTAGAAATTGAAACGATATCTTATCGAAGTAAGATAGCCGTTCTTCTTAAAATCAAGTCGAAGCTTAATTTCAAGGCGTTGCAAGAAAAGAACTCAAATCTCTGATCTCTCTGCTCTGGAATGCTCTAACAAATGCTCGATCCTCGTCAGAAGTGACCCTAGGGGGGGTATTTATAGCCTCAAGGGTCAGTAACTGCAAAAACTTAACAATCGAAGAAGTCAGTACGGCG
>NC_033801.1:49222917-49239605 GCF_001876935.1 Asparagus officinalis
ACCCAAAAAAAAAAAAAAAAAAAAAAAAAAAAAACACACACACACACACAAGTTTCACCAACCTTTTACTTTATTACCATCAGGAAGGTGACCATAAAAAATCCTGTTAAAAAAGTCATCATGTAACGTGATAGTCCTATCTTCTTTCCCAGGTTTTCTTGATGGACTAGTTTCGGTTTTCTTGCTCAGCGTTATTTTTCTTGCCAGGTCGCCAAATGCTTTATCTCAATTATGGTATCCTTGTGTTTCTTTGAATAGCAAGTTGCCAAAGGTTGCTGAAACTCCTGTGGTTTTCTTGCCTTAACTCTTACTGTTTCTTGTTTAATTTCCTTATGCCCACAACATTTTGAAGGGTCTGTATTATTGGTTTCGTCAAACGTCCCTGCCACTATGCTAAAACGTCGAAGTCGTGACGTTCGAGGGTTAACAATTTTATACTAGGACAATGTTCCCTAGGGTGAGGGCTCTTTTTTATGGGTCAAGATCTGAACTCATGTTTTGTTTTGATACCATGTCAAAAGTTTCTACCACCACACAAAAACTCTGCAGCTTTGGTGAGGGTTATAATTTAATACTATTATCACGTTTCGCAGTTGACAGCTTCTGTACAATCATTTGGTAGCTTTGATACTGTTTCTCCTGCCAGTAAAAGATGGGTTCAGGAGGATCTTCGGCGAAGTGACTCCATGAGTAGGCTCATTTACTGAATTATGAGATGCCGAACTTGCTTCTCCTGTTGTTTCTCCCAAACTAATGCCTAATGGCTTTATTAGCCCCATTAATAAAGTTATTCGTGTACATAAATTCATATGCGAATATGTATAATCAATTGCTTTTCTTGCCTTAACTCTTACTGTTTCTTGTTTAATTTCCTTATGCCCACAACATTTTGAAGGGTCTGTATTATTGGTTTTGTCAAATGTCGCTGCCACTATGCTAAAACGTCGAAGTCGTGATGTTCGAGGATTGTTTCGTGATGTTCGAGGATTAACAATTTTGTACTAGGACAATGTTCTCTATGGTGAGGGCTCTTTTTTATGGGTCAAGATCTGAACTCATGTTTTGTTTTGGTACCATGTCAAAAGTTCCTACCATCACACAAAAAACTTTGTAGTTTTGGTGAGGCTTATAATTTAATACTATTATCACGTTTCGCAGTTAACAGCTTCTGTACAATTTTTGGTAGCTTTGATACTGTTTCTTCTGCCAGTAAAAGATGGGTTCAGGAGGATCTTCGGCGAAGTGACTCTGAATATTAGCTAGTTCAGCAATACGTCAAGACGATAGTTAAAAGTTATCCGTGTACATAAATTCAATATGCGAATATCTATAGTCAATTGCTTTTCTTGTTTGATTCACCTACGACAGTCTTCATGGGACACTTTAATTCATGGGTAAATTTCTCTAAATCTCCGACAAGTTTCAACGTTTTTCACTTAGCCACCATAAAATTTTGAAAATGTTACTTCACCTCTGGTTGGGTGGTCCATGGGACCCCGTAATGTTCGGAACTTATTTTCACTTAACCCTTACAGATGGTGTGAGGATGAATTGATCGAACAATCCTTTTTTAGACTAACACTTGATGTAGGACGCAGAACAAACAAATTCAAGAAGTGTGATTGTCATGAGTCGAACATGGATGTGGATACATTATTGACTTGTCTGTAAAAAGATGAGCATATCTGTAATTTAAAAGGCCGATTCTAACATATTATATATGAAAATTGCCTATTTCTACAAGACGGAGCCATTCGGATTGACAGATTCCTGTAATCCAATTAGTATCACCAGTGTTTGGGAGAAATACAAAAATAATGAGCATTTAGTTTATTTTTAGTAATAAAGTTAAGAGTCTATTTAGATTAGGAAATAAATTCAATCTTGATTCAATTGGGACTAATTTATTTCCTTTATTATAGGGAGTCTTTTTAGGATATGACTTGATACTTTCTATTTCTTTGTAATTCTAGTATTATTAGGAGTCTACTTTTTTCTATATAAGAAAAGACATGTAACCCTAGAATTATTGGATCACTTTTATCAATAAAACTCATTTTTCTTTGTGGACTCGAAGTTCTTCAAGGATCATTCTTTGTTGATTTAAAGAACACCTTTTGGTGGATTCTGAGGTCAATCACTATTGCACTACGTTAATTAGTAACATAATATTTTTTATGATCTGATTGCAGGTGACAAAGGCCCTATTACTCGAACTCAGATTAAGACTCATATTAATTGACTTACATTGGCATTGGAGCATTTGAACCTGGGACAAGTTCATGATCACGTTGATGGTGGCCAAAGAAGTGATAAAACTCCGTAGAAAGAATTCAACATCCCATGATGGGTTTCTGCAAAAAGAATTCAACAACAATATCAATGAGTATGAAGCCTCACGCTAAATCATATCGTCAAGACTACTTAAGATGGATATCTATTATACTAAAAACATGACGGTTGATAACCGTCTTTCAATGGGGAACTCAATGTAGAGTATTTTCTTGATTGGATTGATGATGAGGTGGAGAGATGTTCCTCGGACTTAGGAATCACAGAAGACCAAAAAGTTGAGTGAGTAGCCTACTTATTATTATTTGTTCAATGAATACCCGTGTTCACACTCTAACCATGATCATGAAAGGATTAACCAACCCTAACCTGCCCCTAAGCAAGACCTTGGAGTTGGGAAGAGTACTGAAGAAGCAATAAAGAATATAGAATCACCTCAGAAGCATAATATCTTCCATACGAGATGCACCGTGATGCAAAAGACTTTTGATATTATCATTAACATCGATAACAACGAGAATTCTGTCTCTCGGCATTTGGTGGAGAAGTTAGACTTGAAAACAGAAAAACACCCTACCTCTTGCAAGATCAATTGGTTTCTCAAGGGGAATCACGTGCAGATCGATTAGATGCGTTGAGTATCTTTTCCCATCAGCCGCAACTATGTTGATGAGGTGCAACTATGTTGATGAGGTGCTGTGTGATGCGGTCGAGATGGATGCTCATCATATGCTTTTAGGTACGTCATGACAGTTCGATATTGGTGCTACCTATTAGAGAAGATATAATATTTATATCTTCAAGAAGAATGGACGTCAAATTGCACTTATGCCTCTTATAACAATGAGCCACACAAGATAGAGACAACCGAGGATAATGTCTTCCAGTGGCGAACAACGAGAAGCTCACAACCAAGAAAAAAGATTCCACCACCACCGAGATTCCCCTAAGGTGCAAACCCTCATTGTGCAAGAGATTCTTAATGTTGATTGTGATATGCTACTGAAGATGGCTATTGTGCATGACATTCCCAAAGAGTTTATAAGTGATATTACCCATACTAATGTTGTTCTGAGTGAGGAGAAGGATATACTACAAAGCGAGACAACTAATAATATAATATTGGTGACTTGCTTAGTGGAGGGCCTAAGGAAATGGAGATGAAAGGATTCTATATGGAGAATGAGAGAAAACTTTCTTCTTTAGAAGAAAAATGTTGTCAATAATTTTAAGAAGGTTGAGATGATATTTTCGACAGTAGAGTATGGAAAGCAACAAGAAAAATATTTGGAGAAGTTTTTTAAGTCAATTTGTAGAGCCTCATACTACCCTAGTAACATATAAATGATGTGACAAATATGCATACATAGATTTTATTCAAAATAAGTCCTAGTCGAGGAGATAAAAGAACAAATGGAGAATGCTAGGTATAAGGCGAACATTGATCGACACATGAGAAGAGAAGTGTTTATCAAAGAAGCTACAACTTAAATAAATATAAGCTTAGGGTCGAGCTTCTTTCAACAAGGGGAGACTAAAGTAGTACACAAAGTGAACAAAATCAAGGAGAAGTGTGACTGTCAAGAGTAAAATGCGGATGCAAATACATTATTGACTTGTTTGCAAAGAAACAAGTAAATCTCTCAATCCAGAAGGTGGATTCTGATATACTATATATGAAAATTGCCTATCACGATGAGATGGAGCCATTCAGATTGACAGATTCCCAAAATCCTATCTATATCACTTCTGTTTGGAAGAAACTGGAAATAATTATCATTAGTTTATTTTTAGTAATAGAGTTAAGAGTCTATTTAGGTTAGTAAACAAATTCAATCTTGATTCAATTTAGACTTATTTGTTTCCTCTATCATTAGGAGTCTTTTTAGAGTATGATTTGATACATTCTATTTTTTTGTAATTCTAATTTTATTAGGAGTCTATTTTTTCTATTTTAAAAGAGACATGTAACCCTAGAATTATTAGATCACTTTTATCAATAAAACTCCTTTTATTTAATTTTTCTTTGTGGATTTGAAGTTCTTCATGAACACTACTTGGTGGATTTCGTGGTTTATCACTACCTCATTGCATTAATACTAAAATTGTTAAATTAATAGTTGTAGTCAAATTCTAGTTAAGTTGAATTTAATTTGTGATAACTACACTATCAATTCTATAAGACTTTTGCTGGAACACATGACATAACAAAGGTGGAACATTTATATCATGATCACTAATCAAATTAGATAAAAGAAAAGCTTAGAATTACCTCAATTGCTATTCCAAAATCTCCACCAAAATTGCATTTATCCATCAGTGAGAGGATACAATACAAGTGAGATAGGAACTCTTTGAAAAATATTCAGTTTAAGTTTCCTCAAGCTTTTTTTAAGGTTCAAGTACTACTTATAGAGAACGAGTTCCCTCAAACCTTACTTTAGGCTCAAGTATACTTAGCTCTACTCACTTGCTTGTGTTAATTATCTTCATTTGCCTTTCTATTTATAGGCAAAGATAGTCCCTCAGTTTCCCTTTTTTTTTATTGTGAGACTATTCCTAAATGAGAACAAGTGTCAAGCTAAAAGACAAGTGTCAAAACAAAAGATATTGGTCATATGACAAGTCTAAAGAGTTTTTCATAAAAAACCCTTTTTGAATTTTATATTTCATATTTTTACAAATAGAAATATTAATATTACATTTAATCATCTCAAGTGACACTATTGAGACCAATTGGATTCTTATATCGAGAGCTAATTATTAATCAAATTAATTACTAATTAATTTTAATTTAACAACAAGTCACTATCTAACCAATCGTTCATAACATCTCTTTAATAATATGAGAATAAATATTTAGAAAAGATTATTTTACATGAAGCCCTTTCTAGTATTAATTTATTTTCTTTTAGATAATTAAATAGAGCAGGACAATTCACTTTTTGCTCATGCCTAAAATATCAATCCCAATGAGCAAAATTCATTTTGAAAGTATCAATATACTAAATAAATAAATAAAATTTTCAAAACATTTTCAAAACAACCGGTCGATAAGATTTTATAGCTTTATCGATACGTATGTTAAATTAAACTAGTCATAATGAGTATATTGTATGTGTCGGAATGCGCGACATATATATTTTGTAAAATAATCCAAAGTTGCTAGTATTACCGTTAATAACTACCTCTTCCCAGCCTAACTAGCGGAATACCATGTTTTTCGCCCACTAATGCTGGCCGTGTCAAGGACGCGAATGAAACCTTTGACAAAAATCTTTCAAAAACTATCCAACTAATATTATCAATGAATTAAGTTAAGTTCGTTATTAGACCACGCATTTGATTCGCCAAATACATCACGACATGCTAACGTCCCGGGTGTCTTCCTGTGGTCTTCTAAATAATATTTGGGTAGGCTAATCTCTTCTTGACCAAGGCATAGCACCAATCTCAAGGAGAATAGAGCAATCCTAAAATATTTACTCCTTAAATACATATTAGTATCACTTTGTTTGTTAAAAAAAGGTTGTGAGGTGCATGCTTTCAGAAATTTATTTCTTCCTATTAATTACTTTTATTAAAAGAAACTTCTGATTAATAGAAAACAAATAATTAAATAGATATTAGAAACCAAATGCAGAGAAATATTAATTTTATTATCTTTCTAATGTATTCAAAAATTTAAGAAAAAGAAGATGTGATCTTGGGTCTCCAAACAATGTTCTGGAGCCCTCCTTCCTTTCAAAATAAAAATGCAGAGGATCTTGTCGTTGCTATTTCATACTCTAAGCCTCTCTTTCTTTTCAATCTCTCAGCCTTCTATCTATCTTTTCTGTTATTCTTTGTTATTGTGACTGTCCTTCTCTGACGAAAGGAATGTCTATTTATAGGGAAGGCCATGGGAAGTTATCGCCAGGTGTTGAAAAAGGATTAGTGTGAGATTATGATGACTTTCTTATCGAAACTTCCTTATCAAGATTGTTGTGTTCGTTTATCATGACGAACATTTTCTTTGCTTTTCACTTCTCATGTGTCTATCTGCTTATCTTTTGTGTTTCTTAAAATAGGTGTTATAGGGAGCCTATACATGTTCAAGAAGAAATTAGGTTTGTATGAGGGTGAGTATTCTCGAGTTAGATTTTATTGCTAAGGCTTTTGATCACATGACAACACCAATTGTTATAGTATTCCCACTCGTCGAAATACAATTCATCAACAAATGAGAGGACCGATGTACTTCCTCAATCAACGCCCCAATCAAATTGGTGGCCCAAGCCCATCAGAGAGTCTGACTTAGCCTACTGGACAAGTCGATATTTCTTTGTGCCGAGTTGAAAAACAATACTAGTCAACCCTCTCATCAAAGATGATTAGCTAGGAGTCCCCTCAACCATTCATTCAACGCTTCACGAGGTCGATTCGAAAGGCGTTACTTCGCGATGAAGCAAAAAGATTTCTACTTCAAGCTTATCCTCGCTGACAACATGTCTATGTGGCATTTAATGCTTGGCAGACGTCATCATGCCTCTAGCCCTAACAGTCTTTATGACTCATTAGACCATGTGGGCCACCACCATCCCACCACTCACTTCCTCCTTAATGATAAAGTGATCTTCCCTCCAGTCGCCAGCTGACACCTGTAATGCAAAAACTGACTCAGCCGCCAGCGTTTGTTCTTTTTGTCGTCCTACCGTGCTCGACCAAAGTGACCAATCTACACCTTATACGCTGAGTATAAATACAGGTACTATTCTGACACCCAAAAGGTTTGAATATCTAGACTTGATTTGCTAAATAACCAGAACAGTTAGTTCTTTTTGGACCCCATTCAAGTTCATCAACTAACTTGATCGTTGGAGGTACAACGGGGGAACCAATCCCCACCCTCTCACGAGTTTTTACCTAAGAATAAATTTAATTCTCCCCTTTGTTTAAAACTGGGTTCTTCACGGTGGCGATGGAGTGCCTCCCTCGAATGCTTGCGTCGAGTTTGCTCTCCGTTGACGATCCGCGCGTCTTGATTCACTGGAACGATGTCTTCTCCTCACGATTTGACGTTGTGGAGAACTTGCGTGGCAAGTTTTAGAACTCTGAACAAGTTGATAACTCTGAACGAGTTTTAACTCTTGAAAAAGAGTTGATTTAAACTGAAAATCGGTTAATAGTCAAGGATGAGGAAGCTCCTGTTGCCGAACGTTGAAGATGATCTTCCTTGAAGGATGATGCCGATCTCCTCCGAAGTTCGCCCAATGATCTCCCCTGTTGCTGCCAATTCTCAGCTCCAAAAAGCTAGCCTTCAATGGTCGATTCAAGCCAAGAAAAATCGAACCCCTAACTCAGTTGAGTCTACTCGTTTTTATAAGGGATTAAGGGGGTGTAACTGCCCTCTAAATCCGCTCCTAAGTGGGCGTGATTTCCTCAGATCGTGGGGGAAAACGGTTCTGAAACCGTTTGACTCATATTTGAATGAGTCAAACGCCCACGTTGGCATTCAGGATCCTAACCTCGCGTCTTAGGATTGAGACGCGAGGTTGGGTGTTGACTGAACATCCAGAACGCGAGGGTCGCTCATGTTTCGCTTGTTGTAATGTGGGTCCGACTCCAGCGTTTTGATGTTGTAACGCGGGTCCGACTCCAGCGTTTTGATGTTGTAACGTGGGTTCGACCCTCGCGTTTTGATGTTGTAACGCGGATTCGACCCCAGCGTTTTGATGTTGTAACGTGGGTTTGACCCTCGCGTTTTGATGTTGTAACGTGGGTTCGGCCCCGGCGTTTTGATGTTGTAACGTGGGTTCGACCCTCGTGTTTTGATGTTGTAACGCGGGTTCGACCCCGGCGTTTTGATGTTGGCACACGGGGAGGACCTCCGCGTCTTGTCTTGAAGAGATTATCACAAAGTAATCTTTTTTGTCATAGCGTTGCAAAGATCATTGTCTTGTAATCTTCGTCTTGGCTCCTTGAGAATATGAGAGTCGTCAGATTGTAACTCCCGATGTTGATTGTGAATGCTGTTGAACTAGAGCTTTCATCGGTTGTCGTGAAGGTCGTCAGATTGTAACCTTCAGTGATCTACGTGAAAGTCTTTAAATTGTAGCCTTCTGGAAGTCGTCAGATTGTAACTTCCATCATCAGTGTTTGATGGAGGATAAGCTATCTATTGTGATTTTTAGACAGCCTACAGAACCCCCTCCAAAGTTTTCGAAAGTTCGCGGTTGACTGGGATGAATTTTCGGAATACTTTGGATCTCACTCTAATCCTGGAGCTGTTGATTTCTTGTCGTAAAGGAGTCGTTTTCTGCACTTGCTTCGAAGGCATCTTGGTTGAAGGGATTTGCCACGTAGGACCTTTGTGAAGGTATGCGTCATAATCCTGCTTCTGGAATGCGGGGGTGGACCCCTGTGTTTTGAATTTGAGACGCGAGGCTGACTTCGGCGTTTTGGATTTGAAACCCGGGTGTGACCTCGGCGTTATGATTTTTGTAACGCGGGTCTGACCTTGGCGTTTTGACTTGAGACATGGAAGTGGCTTTCGTACATTTTTGACTAAGTTTTTGAAACTTGTCTTTAGCTTATCTGTTTCAAGTCTCGGCTCACGTCCATTAAGCTGATGGGCCTTTAAACATGCATAGGATTTTTGGCAAACCCTCAGCCATCAACGGATTTGATAAGCCTTTACCGACTACCGTTTGAGTCGGGCTAGCATATGGATTGTCTAAGTCCGTTCCACATGTAACGTTGTGCTAAGAGAATGAACCCTCTTAGACTTGATGCTATGGTTTTGAATACATAGACTTTGTCATTTTCACGGAAAAAGACTAACCGGCAACGCGTGTTAGGCATAGGCTTATCCCTACTTAGGATTTGGGATAAAGTTCCCCATGCGTGTAAGGCATGAATTTTGGCGTTATTAATAACAACCTGCTACGATGTTGAATACGTAGACTTTTGTCCTTTTTTACGGTGAAAGACTAACCGGCAACGCGTGTTAGGCGTTGACTTATCCCTACTTAGGATTCAGGATAAAATTTTCCATGCATGTGAGGCATGGATTTTGGCGCTACGATGTTGAATACGTAGGCTTTGTCACTATTTCTTCCTGTGTTATATTTTTACTTGAAACACTGAAAGAAAATTGAAAACGCCAGAGGTGTAATATTAACTTGGCATGAATTTCCACTTAGAGTGAAATTCAGAAATTTTCTTCACTATCACTAGGATAATTCCAGAAAATCTTTAATATGCTGGAAATTTTATAATGAAAACTTGCTATTCTTGTTGAAAAAGGATTAACAAGTTCATTGGGGGGGTTTGACTGTTAGAGGTGTGATGTTAACCTAACAGTATTTTATGGACCTATCGCTCTATTGAGGAGAGTCGATAAGTGGATTTTTGTCAGAGGTGTAGTGTTAACGTGACAGGATGTGTGTTGCGATTGGAGCAACTTTGTGGACTTATCATCCTATTATAGAGGATTGATAAGTGAATTTGTCAGAGGTTTAGTGTTAACGTGACAGGATGTGTGTTGCGATTGGAGCAACTTTGTGGACTTATCATCCTATTGACGAGGATTGATAAGTGAATTTGTCAGAGTTTTAATGTTAACATGACAGGGATGTGTTGCGATCGGAGCAACTTTGTAGACTTACATCCTATTGACGAGGATTGATAAGTGGATTGTTGTCAGAGGTATATTGTTAACGTGATAGGAATGTGTTGCGATTGGAGCAACTTTGTGGACTTATCATCCTATTGACGAGGATTGATAAGTGGATTATTGTCAGAGGTATATTGTTAACGTGACAGGAATGTGTTGCGATTGGAGCAACTTTGTGGACTTATCATCCTATTGACGAGGATTGATAAGTGGATTGTTGTCAGAGGTATATTGTTAACGTGACAGGAATGTGTTACGATTGGAGCAACTTTGTGGAATTATCACCCTATTGATGAGGATTGATAAGTGAATTTGTCAGAGGTTTAATGTTAACATGACAGGGATGTGTTGCGATCGGAGCAACTTTGTAGACTTATCATCCTATTGACGATGATTGATAAGTGGATTGTTGTCAGAGGTTTGATGTTAACTTGACAGGAATGTGTTCTTGTGACTTGCACAAGATTTTGGGAATTAGCGTCTCGCTGGGGAGACTTGCTAGGTGAGTTTATCATCAGGAACAATGAGTTTTGATACCTGTGATTTGAATTTGATTTTGAAGACTTAGTGTCTTGCTGGGGAAGATTACGATTTGAGATATCATCCTATGTTCAAGGATTGATAAGTTGATTGTTGTCAGAGGTATATTGTTAACGTGACAAATTGGGAGTGATGCAAGTTGAATGCATACTCTGTGGGGATGATGGTCGTCAGAAGTGTAATGTTAACTCGACGATGTGAAAGATTCGTTACTCTTAATCCAATGGATTCCAAGTAACCAACCCCCAGTCTTGATTAAGACTTAGCAGGGGAAGAAAAAGAGGTAGACAAGGGACATCGCCTAGTGAGGCACTATCCATGAAGTCGAAATAGAGGCACTATCCATGAAGTCGAAATAGAGGCACATCACCTGGTAGGTCATTATCTGATAAATTTGACTATCCGAGGTAACTGTTAACATGATAGTTTTTGTGGACCCGCCATCCTACTTGAAGAGGATTAACAAGAGAATTTGGAGGGAATGGACTATCAGAGGTAATCATTAATGTGATAGTTTTGATAGCCCCGCCATCCTATTTGAAGAGGATTGGTAAGGGAATTTGGAGAAAGCAGACTATCAGATGTGATCATTAACGTGATAGTTTTAGTGGATCTGTCATCCTGTTGAAGAGGATTGGCAAGTTGATGGACTATCAGAGGTAAATATTAACGTGATAGTTGTTGGACCCGCCAACCTACTGAAGAAGATTGGTGGGGGAATTTGGAGGAAATGGACTATCAGAGGTAACGGTTAACGTGATAGTTTTGTTAGACCCACCGTCCTACTTGAAGAGGATTGGTGAGGGTATTTGAAGAAAATGAACTATCAGAGGTGATCATTAACGTGATAGTTTTAGTGGACCTGCCATCCTATTGAAGCGGATTGACAAGTTGATGGTCGTGATAGTTCTGGTAGATTTTATGGTTGACAGAGGTATTCTATTAAACATAACAACTCAGAAAATTTATTACTCATAATCCAATAAACTACCAATAAACCAACCCCCAGTCTTGAACAAGTGCAGGAGGAAAAGAGAAGACATGACACATCGCCTAGTGAGTCATTATCTAACGAGTTTGACTATCAGAGGTAACCGTTAACGTGATAGTTATTGGACCCGCAATCCTATTGGAAAGGATTGGCTTCAGCATCCGTGGTATTTTCTGGTTCTGACTGAGAAGATTGAGCTTGGTTCGACTGCTCAGGAGAAGGTTGGGCTTGGTCCGATTGCTCAGGTTGATCTTGCTTACTTTGTTCTTCAGTTTTGATCCTGGCAATAATCTTTTGAGCCTGTTCGCCTTGAGAGATCAGTTGTATCCAGGAATGGCATTCTGTAACCCCTATTCGAGCTAGGATGTTGGTCTGCAGGTTGTGTCGACAGGTCTCTACTAAGGTAGACTGTGTCATACCTGATGAACACCGGAGAGCCATGGTTCGGAACCTCTTGATGAAGGCTTTGACGGACTCCCTCTTCTTCTGCTTAGTGGCGAGAAGGATATGGATGGAGACTTCTGTATCCTCTTCAAAAAATCTTGACAGGAAGAGTCTCTCTAAATCTGCCCACCTTTGGATACATCCGGCAGGTAGTTTCCTGAACCATTCAAAGGCAACTCCCTTAAGGGTGCCAATGAACAATCGAGCCAGTATGGCATCATTTGATATTACATTCCCAGTCTGTGACTTGAAATGATAAATATGTTGGTTCGGTGATCCCGTGCCATCAAAAGTTTGTAGCGTCGGGACTTTAAATTTTGGAGGATAAGGGGCTGCATCCCATTCGGCAGGATAGGGTCTGACAACTCCCTCGTCTTGGAGCTCGCTTCTGTTGGCCATGGCATTGAGGCGGGCTTCCAATTCTTCTATTTTGGCAGACTGGAGATTATACCCGTTCTCAGTCTCTCTTCTTTCATCAGAGGAAGATTCCAGGTTGTGGGCTTCTTGGTCAGAAGCCGTGTCATCAACCACCTTTCCCTTCCCTTTGCTTGTGTGAGGTCGGGATGAAGACGCTTTTCCTCTCTGGGAAAGTTCTTGCCTAGGTGGCGAATCTATCTCCTGAGATTTGGCCTTGTCTGTGATAATTTGAGTCAACAGGGCCATGAGTTCATTGATGGCCTCTTGCTGAGATTTGAGCATGACCTCCTGCTCATCAAGTCTCTTCGTGAGATCTTCATGGCTTTCTGTCATATAGGCGGAGCTTTTACGTTCAACAAAGGAACTTGACGATTGAGACTCTGCGATGGCTGAGTGTTCATCATCGGAATTGGTTCCTCTGGCTAACCTCCGATAGTTGACAGGGAGAATGGCTCTTGTTCGCGTCCGAGTGTGTCGGTAAACTCCTTCAAACTCGTTAGCGATTTCTCTGACGGTCGGCGAACGACTTGTCTCAGAGTCATCGGAACTAGGACCTGAGTCTTTCCCTCTGGCGATCACATTGATAGTGACCTCCGGATATTCGGTCTCTGGAGACTTCTTCCTGTGAGAACATCGTTGTTGGTTGGGCAAAGCAACATTCATAAATTGGTCGAACACCAATAGTTTGGCCACATATGAGCAGCATTGATATTCCGAGAGGACCGTAGGAATGACTTGTTGCATCGGTCTTTCTCTCGATATGAACTCTCTCAAATCTGTTGTAAAGATTCGAGGAGAATTACTCACAGATCGTGAGATTTGAACTGGAACCCCCAGTCTATGATTAGACAGGACTGGTTCTTGGTGGACATGAATCTGGTTTAGATACCTTGAATCCATGAACTTATTATATCCGCCCCTCAATCTAGTCACGCTACGCAGAGTATTCAGGGGTCTCGCTGCCCGGTCAGCGAGCCGGGGGTCCAGGGGGCGGTGCGCCCCTGGCCAGGGGGTCCGGGGGGGATGGAATACCCCCCGGCGGGGTTCGGGGTAGCGCCCCGAAGCTCCACGGTATACACCAGGCGCGGTATTGGATTTGGAACTTGGGACGCGAGGGTCATGTTTGGCATTTGATACGTGAAGGTCGCGTTTGGCATTTGAGACGCGAAGGTCACGTTTGGCACTTGAAACGCGAGGGTCGCGTTTGGCACTTGAAACGCGAGGGTCGCATTTTGGTTTGGCGACATGAGGGTCGCGTTCTTTAGTGTCGACTGAAGTTCGCGTTCAACGAAGGCTCGAGGTTCGCGTTTTGGCTGTAAAACGCGCCATTGAGGGCCATGTTCAGTCTGGTTCTCGCGAAGCTCATGTTTGGGCTCATAAACGCGGAGCTCAGGGTCGCGTTCAGGCTCACGAATGCGAATCTCGCGTTGGTTGGAGGATCGATTTACTCGAAGTTGTGCTCATTGCTGAGACCTTCTTCTTCGACGAGCAGCGTTCTTCTTAGCCTGTTTCAAGGCTTTTGCAGGGGCATCATCGGCGTTGATTGGATCTATCTCCGCCGTAGGCCTTTTACCTCCCATGACACGCCGTGTTGACGCGGGTGTGGAGTTTTCAACTCGTTGAATGAGTTCGGCTGAGGCTAAGCTTGCTCCTGAAGCAGAGGGGATGTTCGACAAATTGTGGCCAAAAGAGAGGACTTTCTTTGGCATTCCAGCAACAGTTGGACATTTATTCTCTTGGGAGACTTTGTGGATCTTGCGCATAGCCTTGGGGCTAAGGGATCTAAAAGAGAGGGCCTCCTCGAACTTGGCTTGATCAAACTCTACCACGAGAGTTTCCACGGTTGTTCCAGTGAGATGAACATCGGATTGCACCACCACTTCTTCGTCAGAGAAGCTCCTCCCCAGCGGAGTCGCCATCTTTTGTTTGTAGGGAAAATTGCAATAAAGAGAATAAAAGAAACTTGACTTGTATTCCTTCGATCTCGGTTACAATTTGATTACAAAAGAGAGGAGAATGAATTTAATTCTCCCCTTTGTTTAAAACTAGGTTCTTCACGGTGGCGATGGAGTGCCTCCCTAGAATGCTCGCGTCGAGTTTGCTCTCTGTTGACGATCTGCACGTCTTGATTCACTGGAACGATGTCTTCTCCTCACGATTTGACGTTGTGGAGAACTCTGAACGAGTTTAAACTCTATGAAAGAGTTGATTTAACCGAAAGTCGGTTATAAGCCAAGGATGAAGAAGATCTTGTTGCCGATCTCCAAAGCTCCAACCGAAGGATGAAGGATCCTCTTTTCGCTGCCAAGGATGCCGATCTCCTCCGAAGTTCGCCCAATGATCTCCCCTGTTGCTGCCAATTCTCAGCTCCAAAAAGCCAGCCTTCAATGGTCGATTCAAGCCAAGAAAAATCGAACCCCTAACTCATTTGAGTTTACTCGCTTTTATAAGGGATTAAGGGGGTGTAACTGCCCTCTAAATCCGCTCCTAAGTGGGCGTGATTTCCTCAGATCGTGGGAAAAAACGGTTCTGAAACCGTTCGACTCATATTTGAATGAGTCAAACGCCCATGTTGGCGTTCAGGATCCTAACCTCGCGTCTTAGGATTGAGACGCGAGGTTGGGTGTTGACTGAACATCCAGAAAGCGAGGGTCGCTCACGTTTCGCTTGTTGTAACGCGGGTCCGACTCCAGCGTTTTGATGTTATAACGTGGGTTTGACCCTCGCGTTTTGATGTTGTAACGTGGGTTCGACCCTCATGTTTTGATATTGTAACGCGGGTTCGACCCCGGCGTTTGATGTTGTAACGTGGGTTCGACCCTCGCGTTTTGATGTTGTAACGTGGGTTCGACCCTCGTGTTTTGATGTTGTAACGCGGGTTCGACCCCGGCGTTTTGATGTTAGCACACGGGGAGGACCTCCGTGTCTTGTCTTGAAGAGATTATCACAAAGTAATCTCTTTTGTCATAGCGTTGCAAAGTTCATTATCTTGTAATCTTCGTCTTGGCTCCTTGAGAATATGAGAGTCGTCAGATTGTAACTCCCGATGTTGATTGTGAATGCTGTTGAACTAGAGCTCTCATCGGTTGTAGTGAAGGTTGTCAGATTGTAACCTTCAGCGATCTACGTGAAAGTCTTCAAATTGTAGCCTTCTGGAAGTCGTCAGATTGTAACTTCCATCATCAGTGTTTGATGGAGGATAAGCTATCTATTGTGATTTTTAGACAGCCTACAGTACAGATTCTTCAGATACCTAATTCAAGAAACAGATATAAAATCAGAAAAGAAAGTGGTCTCTCTTTAACACTCATCAAATCAATCATGTCCTGGATCCAACTGACTGTGTGATTATATAAACCATCAATAATTTGGCACCTATCGTGGGGCTTCTTTTTTTTTTGAGAAAACATGTCAGGTTCTGAGCTAGGGTTTGATCAGTCTAGCCCTGAAGAACAATATCAGAGCTATGTAACATGAGCCCAGCTCGAGAAAATAGCTCACAAGCTTTCTCAATCCTTTCGAGAGCAATTCAATACTTTTGCAGGCGAACTTCTTAGTCGGCTTCCCACAAGCAACTTCTCTTCCTCCACCTTCTGGAGACTAGTGGTCGGAAACTCATACTCCTACTAGGGCCTAGCGAGTAGTCCAACTCCAGACTCCTCATGCCTCCAAGTAGGTGGGGGATCGTGTTGAACATGTATCCCCGCTGCTGCATTGACCGACTCGTGCTGACGAATCTCGCCGACAATGTTACCATCACCAGGAGGCCTTTGGCGAGATTCCCAGCCCAAGCCATCATGAAGGGTGTGGTAAGGTGGTAGTCTCCAAGACCCCCTATCATTATGCCTCTCCAGCTTCTTCGGCTACCATAGGAGCCTCCGGATACGACCGAGTGTATAGATCGGTCATCGATGTCATCGGGGGTAATACCCTACTTTCAGATGTCCTTATGGATGCTCCATGTGAGAAATTAAAAATATCTCACGTGGAAAAATATAAAGGCAAGGGAGATCCCTTTGATCATGTTCAGTATTACTACAATGTGATGAGCATGCTCCAAGCTTCGGAACCTGTCATTTGTCGATGTTTGCCAATCACCCTTTCAGGGAGTGCTAAGCTCTGGTAGAATGCTCTTGAAAAGAAATCCATTGGTAGCTTTTAACAGCTCAGCCAGAAGTTTATCCACCACTTCCTGGCTGATACCAAGCAGAAGTTGCCCCCTCATGTGTTGATCCAAATGAGGCAGAGCCTGAAGAGAGCCTCTGAGTATGCTTCAAAAGATTCTAGGTGAAGAGGCTGGAGGTTAATGACCTAGGATGTGCAGTCGTTATGTCTACACTCGTTACC
>NC_033801.1:49239615-49248628 GCF_001876935.1 Asparagus officinalis
GGCTTGCAGAACAATGAGTTGGCCAACTCTCTTGCTAAGAAGCCAGTCGCCAACTATGGGCAATTGATGGCTAAAGCACATGGGTATATAGACATGGAGGATGTCCGAGCTTATAAAGCGTCGACTAGGGTGGCAGAGACTTTCACAACCACGTCTTCATCAACACCAACAACTCTAGCCATCCCGTCAATTCTGATAGCAATACCGCTTGTGACGCTAATGCTTGAGATGGCCAATAGCCCCCTTACAAGGCAGGAGTGGTCGAGAGACCCCACAAGGGTCGACTCTCATTCCATTCGGAACAACAATAAAGACCGACAGAGGGACCATCCACCGAAGGTGGCTCTCACTATCTTCGACACCTCTCTCACCACTGCCTTCACCATGGTTCATAGGGAGGGATACCTCAAGGAGCCTGCCCCTAAAATAGGGTCGAATCCAAAGAACCGAGAAACCTGGAAGTTTTGCCGTTATCATCAAGATCCCGACCACCTTACCAATGACTGCCTTATCTTCAAGTGGGATATTGAAGACCTAATTGAGAGGGGGTACTTTGAAGAATCTTTCCTCTCGACGGGATCACAGGGAAGCCGTTCTCACTAGAGATGGTAGGAGATCCCGTTCGCAGTCACCTCGTCCTCAACCGCAATGAGACAACCAACCTCCGGAGGCTATCCACAAAGGAGTCATCAATACCATTAGTGGTATACTCGTTTGAATATCGTACGTTGCATTAACACTCTAATTGTAATTTTAGCCATCGATTCCGCGAAACCCGTAGTAACGCTGTGCAACCACCCCGACGACCCCCTCTACGGTCCACGATATACTCGAGGCAAGATCCCTTGCTCATCTTGTATTTTATCAAGTATTTTTAGACTGATATAATTATCTGCGTGGGTGTATTTTATCAAGTATTTTTAGACTGATATAATTATCTGCGTGGGCTTGTTGATGAAGTTATGAATTTCTGCATATTTTAGTTTATCTGCGTGGGCTTGTTGATGAAGTTATGAATTTCTGCATATTTTAGTTTGTGATATAGTTATCTGCTTAGGATTGTTTGGTGAAAAATATTAAGTAAATCACAATATTATGATAAATAGCATTTTCTAAATAATTATAATGAATTAAAAGAATTTATTTCAGCAACAGAATTATTTTTGGATTATTATATCAATTAAAAAGAATTTATTTGAGAAAGAAATCATTTTAGGAAAATTATAATAATTTAAAAGGAATTATCTTGGAGAAAGAATCATTTTAGAATAATTATAATAATTTTTAGAAATTATCTTGTGGAAGAAATTATTTTAGAATGATGAATATTTTTAAAAAGAAATTATTTGGGAATGATAAATATTTTTAAAAAGGAAATTATTTGAGAAAATAGATTATTTTGAATTAATGAGAATTTATCTTATAAAAAGATTATTTTTGAATTTATGAATTTTATTATTTAAAAGATTATTTTTAGAATTATTATAATGAGAAAAGAATTTATTTTAGAAAAAAGAATTATTTTGAAGTAAATAAATTTATTATTTCAGAAGATTATTTTAGAACAATTTTATAATTTAAATTTTTAATCTTGATTATCTGATATGATATGATGTTATTGTATATGATTAGCTGCATTGATTGTTCCATGTTGTGTTTGAGAACCCTTAGTAGTTCATGACTTAGTGGCCTCATGCGTCATGAACAAACTTAGTGACACGTGTGTGTGCGTTGACCGAGTTTAGGTGGTGAACCCGAGTTTTAATGAGGATTATGGTTGATTTAGAAAAACGAGAAGAGTTGGGATGGGAAAGTTAATGTTCATGTGCTTGGATGTGACTGTTGATGTATCTTCCAGCCCGCGCCGGTGAATTCGTGTAGTCATTGGGGTTGGTTTGTTGGTCTAAAGTGAATTCGTGTAGTCACTTTAGTCCGTGACTTGTTTCGTCACCTGAGCTTTGCCTGAGTTCGGACCAGGCCGAGATCGGATTGCGTGTAGTCCTCTGACCGATTCGTGTAGCGGTATTGGATGCGCGTAGAGGATTTGTGAACAGTCAGTTATCCGATAATATGAGCGTTGACTCTGTGTGAGATGTGGACCAGTGAGTTTTAGAATGGCTAGTTACATGACCTTGTTGCTGTGCTAGGTATGCCGGTTGTATTTCTTTTCATACATAGATCGGGATTAATATTTAATTATCTATAATTTGAGACATATGGTATATACATGAGGGTTTCCTTGTTTGGATTATTTCGCTCGACGTACTACGTCTCTTGTTGTGAATTTTTAAGTATTAATTCCATCTAGTGTATGCCCCTGTTACTTGGATAATTATTCTGATCGCTAGCTGCATGATTTCGTTACCCGATTGATTTACGGATTCTTATGATTATCATGTTTTGGTAGTGGATTGCATATTGATTTTGTTGGATTACCAGTTGCGTGTTCTTTTGTCATTTCGGTTATCGTATCGTTTTTCCGCTTGGGATTTCGCTCGTCTTTTTCTTTTGTGGGGTCTTGCCGTGTGCCATGCACCCTGACGTACACCTGTTTTCTCTGGTGTACGTCAGACTTAGAAGAAGAACAGGTTCAGCTTGGAGATGCGCCAGAGCCGAGGATACTCAGCAGGAGTGTCTTGCAGATGTAGCAGAAGAAGATGAAGCTTAGTCATTCCTTTTAGTTCGTTTTGTAGCACTTTCATTCCCTTTTGATCAATGTATTTTTATATTCTTCAGTATTTCACTTAGATAGTTTGTATAAGGGCATGTTGACCCGATTATTATGTCTGGGATGAATATTCATTGTGATATGTATTATTTTATTCTGTGTTGTTCATTATATTCTTGCTGATTGTGATCGGGGACCTGTGACTTTGCATTGTATTTATTTCCAGACGCTTAGCGTGGGACCTGTGACTTTGCATTGTATTTATTTCCAGACGCTTAGCGTATTGGATTGAGAAGAAAAGAAAAAAAGAAGAAAAAAAGAGATAGTGTATATTTCTTCTCAATCTAATACGTCGCGGACTTGCTCACGTTCCGATTCCTGGGTATTTTGGGAAGCGGGGCGTGACAGTGGTGGTCTCACTATTGGAGGGTCATCCAACAATGCCCGGAAGAGCTGTTTAGGTCTCATGTTTATGAGTCTATTGTCTGATCTGGTTTTGATAATTAACAAACAATTCCTAACATCGCTTTTCAAGCAGTTGTATTTTCTTGTTAGGTATCCTACACAAACATACTCCTTGGAGGTTGGTTGGAACTGTGCTTCAACGATGACATCCTATTGGAGGTTGGAAGGAAATAGGAATGAAGTCGATGCCATTCAAGTCAGAACTCATTATCATGCTTCATCCCGCTACCAAGATTGAGCCCAACGAAGATCATTAGTTTGGTATAGCGTTTATTAGTTTAACTGATACCTTATGTGCTTATACTTAAAGCTCAAACTATACACGTGCACAAATTATCTTTGTGAATAAGTTTAGCCATATGTATATCTTATAGACTTAATGATATTATTTTATATCTTTTCAAAAGTCTATTAATCTATCTCAAAACTTGTTTGGAATGAGTTCATCAAAATCGAGCATTTAACGATTTCGTATTTTGACGATTTTGTAAAATGATGAGTTTTCACAAATGGAAAATATTATTTTAGAAATTCCTTTTTCAACATGTTTTTTTTCACATTTATAAACATTTTCCCAAGTTTCGCTATTTTTGGAGTTGATTTACTATTTTAAATCGAATTTAGAAAATTATGTTTTTTAGCAAATTTCACTATCTGAAATATCAGTTATCAGTCGACCGATTGATGAGATCACTCGACCAACCAGAACGAGTTTTACAACATCTAATTTTATAGTCTCATCAGTCGTCCGATTACTTGAATCAGTCGACCGAACACAGTGTTTTCAGTCGACTGATTTTTCTTATCAGTCGACTGATTCATGTCTACATGTCTTATATATTGTAACAGCTAGTTGATCAGTCGACCGATAAATCCAACCAGTCGACTGATCTGCTCATTTTGCTATAACGGTTAGTTTCTGTTTTTAGTTGTTTGAGAGGCTATAAAAAGCCCTCAAGCCTTGTTTTGTTGCTAAAAAGTTTATTTGGGTGTTTTGCTGCAGGTTTTTGAGATATCAAGTGTGTTTGTTTATGTGAAGAAAGTTTCACAAAGAGAAGGATCTCAATTTTAATTTTGAGGTGTTTATCCTCAAATTTCTACATCTCTTTGTTTTTTGGAGAAGTTTTCTAAACTCATTCTCTAGCTTAATCTTTATTTTGATTCTTATATCTATAAGCTAGATTTACTTGAGTTTGATTTCGTTTTACTCATTGTTTACACACACAACTGCTTGAGCTTAAGTAGTTCATACATAGTATATTTAGGTTGTGGGAGTGTTTTTCATTGAGAGAGCTTTAAAATTGGTTCTTACTTGTTTTGAGAACAAAATCTTTATTTGCACTTATTGTAGGACATGTTGTAATACACAAGAACACTTAGATGAGTGGTTGGAGTGAGACCGAGGTTAATTCCAAGAGGAGTGGGTTAGTAGTAAAGCCCAGGGAGAGGTTGTAAATCCAAACACTTGAGGAAGGTAACACGAGTAGTCCAACATTAAGAGGAGTGTGACTTGTGTGATTGACAACTATGAGTTGTAAAAGTTATTAGTGATCTTTGAAAACCGTTATCGTGTAGATTATTTGTGATATAGTGGAGATCTCCTCGAGGTGAGGAGCGGAGACGTAGGTCGAGTGTTAGACCGAACTCTGTGATCATATCGTGTATTTGCAATTGTTTCTTCGGTGCACTATTTCTCTTATATCTTGTGCTTGTTGTTTATATCACCTTTTGTCTCATTGGTTATCGCCTATTGTCTCAATGCTTATCCTTGCATATTTTATTATATATCAAAATTGTTAGGATATTGTGTTATAAGTTTTAATTTGGTATTGAAATCGGATTAGATTAGCAATTACCCTATTCACCCTCCTCTAGAGCACTTTCAATTGGTATCAGAGCTTGGTGCTCTTGATTTGTGGCTTAATCGTATAGAGTCAAAGATCCTCGCTTTGTATTTTTGCTAATCTAGTTTTGTAATTTTTTTCTCTCGTGCTTGTATATTTCCCATGGATATACACGGTGCACCTAGTTTAGGCTATGGCATAGATATTACTCCTAAATTCAATGATTTTTTTATGCTCAATGGATATTTAGATTTAAACTATTTATTAGATCTAAACATATTGATTTGTGAGAAGTAATTGATTGTGCTTATGTTGTACTCACGTTGGAGAAATCTAAGTGGAGCAATGATGATAAGAGGATGTCTATTTTGAACAAGCTCTTGTTAGAATTTTTACTTAATGCTTTTAATCCATCTATATCTAACAATCTTGCTTCTTTTGATAGTGTGTACACATTATGGGAACATATAGAAGCACATTATGGCAACTTGGAGGTAATCTAACGCGTTCCAGTAGATTCCACTTCAAGTGAGATTGGATCATCTTTATGCATACGACCACTTGGCAATAGCCCTAATGAGATATACGAGTCCGAATCCAAAAATAAACTATCTATAGACGAACTCGCTTGTGCTTATGAGAGATTAATGCATGCCTACAACAAATTGCATCATATTTTTTTAAATTTGCAAAGCAAACATGTAAACTTAAAATCCAATCATGATTCGTTAGCATCTAAGTTTGATATTATTGACAAAGAAAATGTGATTCTTAAAGATAGCAATGATAAATTAAAATTGGATATTGCTAACTTATCTCATGATAAGAATAATGTTATATTAGAAGTAGTAGCCATTAGAAATGAATTTAATTCATTCAAGAATGATCATGTTTGCCCTACTTCTATGGACAATGCTATTGTGCAACATGATGAGTTGAATAATATAAAAAAACCGTATTTCATTCTTAGATTCAACTCTAATTACATGCATTGATAAACATAAGAAACTTGTGGACTTGTGTGCTAAGTCACGTGCTAATATTTCCAAATCACACACTCACTATGCACACAAGTATAGCAAAATTTATAAATGCTCTATTTGCGGCCATAAAGGCCATATTACTAAATTTTGCTATGATGCACAAAAACTTACTAATTCCAATATTATTGCTCCTTGTGCATCTCATAAAGTTTCTTCACCACACACACACACACACACACACACACACACATATGCACCCATTGCTTATCCTAAGTATGTTGATGTGTTTAAATGTGAATATTGTGGTAGATTTGACCACTTGGCATAATTTTGTTTTGATTTACAAAAAGTTTCAAATTTGCAAAATGCTTCCAAAAAAGAACACCTTTGTTTGCAAATATTTCTCATGCATAATCAAATGGTCAACATAAACAAGTGCATCCATTCCATTACACTTATAGCAATAGTGTGTGTCATTTGCGTAATTATTGCTATGACCGAACACGTACACAAAATGCGCCCAAACGGGGTTTTAACCTAAGGACATTAGATTTTATTTATAGGGGTCATGTCCCTAAACTCTTCGGCACTAAGAGTTGTTAGACTCTGGGGGTGATTAGGGTCTTATGCTAATCTAATCCAATTTTATGCAAATTAAAACTTATTGATAAATTATTCTTACAAGATAGATATACAATATGTTATGAGCAAGAATATGCAATATGAACAAAGAGATATATCCTAGCAATGAGATATACTATGAGATATATGTAAGGATATATAATGAACATAAAGGTAAACAATCTAAACTAGAAAGTGGACAATATAAACAATAAGCAATATACAAAAGCGATATAAGATATGAGCATAAGAAAGGTGCGCCAATGCAATCACAAACAAACTATATGATCACGGAGTTCGGACCTTCCGTCCTACGTCTTCACTCCCCACTCCTGGGGAGAAATCCACTATCACAGCCGGGTTTTCTACGCTCACCCGAATAACGTTTACACCTTACAATGTCGGTTTTTAACGCTCACCGATCAACGTTCACAAACACTCACACTCGGTTTTTTAGCTAACTGAAAACTTCACAACTACACAATTGATCTCCACAAGATCACACTCACAATTAAGCACGAATACAACAATAGTTGTTCTCTACAATGGATGAGAACTCAATTAAGCACAAATCAATGTTACAAACTCTCACAACCCTAATTATACTATATATGTAAATACTATAAGCTCAATGTGGGTGTGTGTAACAATAAGATTTATTAAATCTAAACTCAATGTAAAAACTAGCTTTAAATAAAGATAATCAAACAAATATGTAAATGTAAAGCTAGATATGAGTTTAGAAATTCTTCTCTGAAAAACAAGATGGAAAGATGGATTAAGATGAAGCCCAAACAATGTAGATGATCTCCTCCACTTGTGAAACAGTCTTCACAAACCAAACTCTTTTAAAACACACAAAACAAACTTTAAAACCCTTGTTAAACTTGTTTAAAACATTCTCATTGTGCTCCATGAAAGATGAGAGCAAGGGGGTATATATAGCCTCCCAAAATCTCAGCCAAAAACCCAACAGAAAAGACCAAAAAGCCCATAGAAAACAGCTCAGGAAAAGAGCCGTTGAAGTAGATTTGACTGTTCAGCGGTCGACCGTGAGAATCACGCGGTCGACCGCGAGCAGCAAAAAGGCCAGGATTTGGCTACAGAAAAACATCCGGTCGACCGTCACGGTCGACCGCGAGAGCATCCGGTCGATCGTCACGGTCGACCGTGAGCCTCAAAAAAACTTCCCAAGTCTCTGGACTCAGGGACGATCGACCGTGGCAGTCGACCGCGGCAGTCGACCGCAAATTGACATATGAAATTGAACAGGTATGAAGCAGTTTTCTGATTTTAAAACCCTATTTAAAAATATCAAATAAATTCCAAAAAATATAAAACTTTGGAAAATAATTGTAGACATGATAATACACATGCTACAAATGAGAAATATCATCATTTTGCAAAATAGTCCAAAACATGAAAATATGAACACATGAGTTTTGATATTTTAGCTTAACCATATTTTGAAACATTACAAAATGATTTTATAGACTTGAAGAAAGATGTAAACTATTGTTATGAAATCTATAAATAATGAATATAGTATTTTATCAAAATACACATATAATGCACTAAAACATGATTTCATTGAACTAAATAAAATTGATATTGATGAAATCATATATATGCATATAAGTATGAAACAAGAAATATATTTTCAATTGTATTCAATTGTTTCATAGTAAAACTTGAAAACTATCAAACCAGAACATATATGTATATATATAACTACATATATACGACACTAAAACGTGTATGTGTGTATATGATTGAGCTTAAAGTACTAACACACATAATATAAACCTAAAACTAAATTTACCCAAGCTTGTGATCTTCAACGAAGTTCTATCTTGGTACACTTGCGGATGAAGCTTGAACTTAAATCTTTAACTTTGAATTGCGTAGGCTTCACTCCACAATTCCGCCAACCTCCATTAGATATGATCGTGAATGCGCAATTCTATCCATCCTCTAACATATTGTTTGTCTATAATAAATAACAAAATACAAACACTAGACAAATAATATTAGATATAAATTGTTTGTTAAATCATCATTAAAACAAGAAGGCCAACAAGAGTGTTTTGGTACCAAAACATATTTGATTTTAAAAATTAAGTTTTTATCATTTCCGTTTTTTGTTTTAAGAAAAAACGTATTTGAAAAAATTATTTTTGGAATTATATATTAATGAAAACTTTATCTAAATGAAAACAAAACAACAAATTTTGTTTTTAAAATCAATACTTGTGTGTTCATTACATATTATGACTTTTATTGATTTTGTTTTTGATGAGAAGCTAAATTGGTTCCAAAAGGACACTTCATGACGAAACCTTTGAACCAAATTGCAAGGATGGAGTAAACTTTTCAAATGAATGTTAAAAGTACCTTTCAAAATTGTTTTATAGTTAAAGAGTTTATGTTGA
>NC_033801.1:49248638-49322587 GCF_001876935.1 Asparagus officinalis
TTTCTTTCAAATTATGTTTACCGGGTGCAAAAATCTTCATAGGGGTTGAAACAAGATTCAAGAGCTTGGTATGCTCAAATTTTCTTGTCGAATATAGTAAAAATTAATCTTGATTTGTTTTATCTAAGCATATTTTTTTTATCCTTGTGGATGAAACATATAAATGCTCGAAATAACTTTTTATATGTTTATGTATATAGGAAAGATGTGTCCCATATTTATAATTGACACAATATTTCTATTAGCGGACGTCTTTTCAAACCTCTTTGCGAAAAAATTATTTTGTCATGTAAGAGGTGAATTAGGCATGTTTATCACTTGCATCATGTTTGCTTGATCATTTTTTTATCCTTTACAAAAACGTTATTTCATGATTTTTTTATCCTTTGATTCATGTTTGATCGATCATTTATTTCTCTTCTAACAATGAATTTTTACAATCCTTTGATTCATCTTTGCATTTTGTTGCTAAAAAATTCTTATCTTGAATTAACTATCTGATCTGGACATGATCAGTCGACTAAACGTGCATATCAGTCGACTGAAACATGCACATCAGTCGATTTATGATTTCATTTGATTGTTGACCTTCATTTGACTTTCATTTGGCTTTCATGGATTCATGAATTTTCATGATTTTCCCTTCATGGATTTTCATAGATACTTTTATAAATATTTTCATGTTTTTCTTTCATAAATATTTCCGGATGACGCTTTTGAATCCTTATTTTATTGGAGTTTTATTTGTACTATTGTTTTTCAAGTTTATTTTTAGACTGTTTTATATACATCTTATTAATATGTTTGAGACCTTTATAACACCTTTCATGATGATATATGTGTGTGTTATCTTGGGTCACTTTAAATGTGAGTTGCAAATTAGTAATTTTTTTTCATGTCTATTTGTTTTGCTCACATTATGCTTCGTATGGTTATATATATATTTTTGTATGATTGCCTTAATTCTTTCATTTGACATATTCTTTGAGGCTTTTTGATAGGGGAAGCCTTCCCTATATGTTTATACTCACCCGCGCTTATATGTAGGGGGAGCTTATGTTCTTTTTCTTCTTATTATTTTCCCTAATTTGATGTTGACAAAGGGGGATAAACAAGTCTGTTATGAGTATTTCGTTTTCTTTTGCTTACTATTAGTATCATGCATGAGGGTTATAAATTGTATACTCATTTGGTATCATGCATGTTTTATATATTCATTGTGTAGATTGTTTGTCATCATAAAAAAGAGGGAGATTGTTAGGTCTCATGTTTATGAGCCTATTGTTTAATCTGGTTTTGATAATTAACAAACAATTCCTAATATTGCTTTTCGAGCAGTTGTATTTACTTGTTAGGTATCCTAAACAAACATCCTCCTTGGAGGTTGGTTGGAATTGCGCTTCAACGATGACATCCTATTGGAGGTTAGAAGGAAATAGGAATGAAGCCGATGCCATTCAAGTCAGAACTTATTATCATGCTTCATCTCCTACTAAGATTGAGCCCAACGAAGATCATTAGTTTGGTATAGCGTTTATTAGTTTAAGTGATACTTTATGTGCTTATACTTAAAACTCAAACTATACACATGCACAAATTATCTTTGTGAATAAGTTTAGCCATATGTATGGCTTATAGACTTAATGATATTATTTTATATCTTTTTAAAAGTCTGTTAATCTATCTCAAAACTTGTTTGGAATGAGTTCATCAAAATCGAGCATTTAACGATTCCATATTTTGACGATTTTGTAAAATGATGAGTTTTCACAAATGGAAAATATTATTTTAGAAATTCCTTTTTCAACATGTTTATTTTCACATATATAAACATTTCCTCAAGTTTTGCTATTTTTGGAGTTGATTTACTATTTTAAATCCAATTTAGAAAATCAAGTTTTTTAGCAAATTTTAGTATCTAAAATATCAGCTATCAATCGACCGATTGTGAGATCAGTCGACCGACCAGAACGAGTTTTACAACATCTAATTTTACAGTCTCATCAGTCGACCGATTACTTAAATCAGTTGGCCGAACATAGTGTTTTCAGTCGACTGATTTTCTTATCAGTCGACTGATTCATGTCTGCTTGTTTTATATATTGTAACGGCTAGTTGATTAGCCGACCGAATAAATCCAACCAGTCGATTGATCTGATCATTTTGTTATAACGGCTAGTTTTTGTTTTTTGGTTGTTTGAGAGGCTATAAAAAGCCCTCAAGCCTTGTTTTGTTGCTAAGAAGTTTATTGGGGTGTTTTGCTACAGGTTTTTAAGATATCAAGTGTGTTTGTTTATGTGAAGAAAGTTTCACAAAGAGAAGGATCTCAATTTCAATTTTGAGGCGTTTATCCTCAAATTTCTACATCTCTTTTTTTGAGAAGTTTTCTAAACTCATTCTCTAGCGTAATCTTTATTTTGATTCTTATATATACAAGCTAGATTTACTTGAGTTCGATTTCGTTTTACTCATTGTTTACACACACAACCGCTTGAGCTTAAGTGGTTCACACATAGTATATTTGGGTTGTGGTAGTGTTTTTCAGCAAGAGAGCTTTAAAATTGGTTCTCACTTTTTTTGAGAACAAAATCTTTATTTGCACTTATTGTAGGACATGTTGTAATATACAAGAACACTTAGATGAGTGGTTAGAGTGAGACCGAGGTTAATTCCAAGAGGAGTGGGTTAGTAGTAAAGACTAGTAAGAGGTTGTAAATCTAAACACTTGAGGAAGATAACACGGGTAGTCTAACACTTAGGGGAGTGTGGCTTGCGTGATTGATAACGTGTGAGTTGTAAAGGTTATCAATGATCTTTGAAAATCGTTATCATGTAGATTATTTGTGATATAGTGGAGATCTCCTCGAGGTGAGGAGCAGAGACGTAGGTCGAGTGTTAGACCAAACTCTGTGATCATATCGTGTGTTTGCAATTATTTCTTTGGTGCACTATTTCTCTTATATCTTGTGCTTGTTGTTTATATCACCTTTTGTCTCATTGGTTATTGCCTATTGTCTCATTGCTTATCCTTGCATATTTTATTGTATATCATAATTGCTAGGATAATATGTTATAAGTTTTAATTCGGCATCGTAATCGGATTAGATTAGCAATTACCCTATTCACCCCCCTCTAGGGTACTTTCATAGGTATGCCAAGAGGACATTGCAGGTCGACCAGAACTGTAAGAGAATGAAAACGGTGGAACCTATATCATTTGAGGATCCCAACTTGCAAGGCATTGAAACGCCTCATGACGTTCCTATCGTCATTTCCGTGACAATTGATGGCTCAGGTGAAGCGGATCATGGTCGACACATGGAGTTCGGTGGACGTCATGTATGTTAGTGCCTTCAACCAGATAGGCATTGACAAATCCCGACTTCTTCCTTGTAGGAGACCTCTTGTCGAATTCACCGGCCATTCTCTTTTGCCAAAAGGAATGATTACTTTCCCAGTAATAGTCAGAGAGTACCCTTAGCAAGTCACCATTCAAATCCAATTCATGGTGTTAGATTTGAAGTCATCCCATAATGTTATTTTAGGCCGAACTGCCCTCCACCTCTTGCGGGCCATTCCTTCAATTTACCACCAGATGGTCAAGTTCCTAACTCCAAGTGGAGTCGAAGTCACCAGGAGTAATCAACGAGAGGCCCGGACCTATTACCTACTCTTGATCAAGGGTAAAGGTACACAAGGCGCCATGCCCATAGAGAAAGCCTGCCTCCAATTGGAGAAAACAATAGGACAGCAGAGGACGATGCCGGTGGAGGAGCTTTAGGAGATACCTATTGACCGCGAAGGATCGAAGGCAGTCAAAATTGGGTCCAGTCTAGTGGAGCCCTTGTAAGGATCTTTGACTAAGTTCATACAGGTCAACACTGACGTGTTCGCCTAGGGACCAGAAGACATGTCGAGCATTCCCCTCGAAGTGATTAGCTACGAGTTAGCTGTTGATAGACACACTAAGCCTATTCGACAGAAGAAGAGACATCTCAGCCCAGAGCGTCAGAAGGCGGCTGCTAACGAAGTCAGGCGACTTCTTAAAGATGGCTTCATCGGAGAAGTTCAATACCTGGAGTGGTTAGCTAATGTCGTCTTGGTGAAGAAAGCACTGAACAAATGGAGAATGTGCCTGGACTTCACCGACCTCAACAAAGTTTGTCCTAAGTACAGCTATCCCCAACCTTAAATCAATCAACTAGTTGACGAAAGTACAGGCCATGAGCTGCTCAGCTTCATGGGCACCTTCTCCAGCTACAACCGGATCTTCATGGCAGAGCACGATCAGGTGAAGACCTCCTTCATCACCGATTTGGGCACCTATTGTTATAAAATGATGCCTTTCGATTTGAAGAATGCCGGTGCTACCTATCAGAGACTCGTTAGCAAGGTCTTCAAGCATCAGGTCGACCGCAACTTGGAGGCCTTATAGGATCTGCGAAAGCACACACTAAACGCTAGGGGGGTGAATAGTGTTTCTTTTAAAAATTTTGTAAGATGAGTTATAAATTGTAAGAATAAATAACAACAATCATAAAAAATTTAACAATCACAAACACAAGAGATTTATACTGGTTCCACCACCCCGGGTGTATATCCAATCCCCAAGCAAATCCCACTTGAGATTTCCGCTAGGATTTTGAACCAAATACAAAATCAAAATCATACCTGACCAATTTGCAAGTCCTTGCAAATTGCAAACAATCTCTTAACCAAGAGATCTTCTCTCACACCCGAGAGAAAGCTTCTTTGAAGAAAGTACACAAATTCCTATAAGCCTTGAAGTGTTGGTGAAGTGCAGTAGTGGCTTAGGAACCTTTTTTAATCTCTGAATATTGCCTAAATAATTTGTTTGTATGATGAAGATTAATGGCTATTTTTAGAAACCCTCTTTTATGGAAACTTATATTGAAATTCTGAAAACCAGAGAGTAAATTTGTACAAAAATTGAATCTTATGGATATGAACATTGGTGGCAAATTCTAAACTTTAATACCTATTTATAGCCTCTGAAAAGACACAAATTTGAACTCAATTAACGTCCAAAAACGGCTATAAAACAGTCATTAATTTAAATATTGAAAAATTGAAAAACTATATCTGTAGTCGACTACAAGTCTTAGTAGTCGACTACACTGAGTCTAAACAGACTCTGTGAAGTCATATAACTGCTTAGTAGTCAACTACTTTTGTCAATGATCGACTACACTATAATTTTACAGATTCTAGAATTTTGTCTAATAGTCGACTACAATGTGTATTAGTCGACTACACTGTAAAATCAAAGAATCTGGAATTCTTTCTAAGGCTTAATTAGTCGACTATTATTTGTATTAGTCGACTATACTGTAAAATGATAGAATTTGATATTTTGATCAAGGCTTGAGTAGTCGACTACTATTGTTACTGGTTGACTACTAAGGGGTAAATATGAGATATATAATGTATTTTGAGACTCATTCTTTATCTATAAACTATAATGGTTAACATAGGGGATTTCTATAATTAACCACATACTAAGCATGTGTTAATGGACTCTAGTACTATATGTGTGTATGTGTTGTGAGTGATCAAGGCTTGTATATAGATCTAAGCAAAGAAAATGTAAAAATTACATTTTGACATTTACGTATATCTTCTTCTCCGCTTCATGTTGCCATGAACTTATCGTGCACTTTGTTCTTATATCTTGAGCATATTTGATGTTGATATCTCATTGATATGTTAGTGCATATATAATACACATAGTATATAAATTGTTATCATCAAAACTATATATTGAAGACAATATATCTAACATTCTCCCCCTTTTTGATGATGACAAACAATTTAAGCATAAGTAAGTATATCACAAAAAATTAAACATTTATGAACATTATAGTATATCTCCAAAAATTAAACATTTATGAATATTATATACTTACTCCCCCTGCATTAAAGCATATTAGAGTCCCTGAAATGCATATATATCATAGAAACATATAGTATATCTCCCACTTTGTTTTTAACAAAACGAACTAAACATTAACTCTAAACATGCACGAATTTCATCTTTATGAGCTAAGACTTTAAATAAGTCATCCAAATTGTGAACATAGTCGATAACTTCACCCATTCAAATAGGTAGGCAAAGACTTGCCATAAAGACCAATAGTTTGATAACTTCCATCGTCATAACCTGTTGTTAAAAATATTTAGCTCATGAACACAACAAACTAATCATAAATCATTAAACAAACTTAGTAGAAACCTGAAACACATTTAGTACGAAATTACAAGTTCAAATGTTCAAAAGCAAATTAGTACATAAGTCTTACACAAACTAAGCAACTAACCACATAGTTTTTGATAGAAATATAAACTAGTACATAGTGATATGATGAAATGCATGCTTCTAAAATGAAGGGCTTGGAGGAGGTGGAGGTCCTTGGAAGAATGAATTAAACTTGATATTCAAGTCTTCCAACATCTTCTTTATGTCATCTTGATTTCTCAAAATGCATGAATTCTGAGTATAGATTGCTTGTTGACCAGTCTTAAGATTGAGGATGCATGCAGAAAGTGTGTTGTACTAAGCATCCGAAAAGCAAGATAGTTCAACTTGTGCAGTGTTGTTTGGCTTGTGGAAGGGGCTGCTTGATGTGAAGATTGAGGAATATCTTCTTGAGAAGGGTGTGGTTCTTTTTGTGGGTTAGGTTCATGAAGTTCAAAATTTATCAACTTCATCCTAGTTAGGGCATTGTAATTAAAGAATTCAACGGAACGAACCACAGAATTTTCAGATTGAAGATCGACATAAAATTTTTCAAAAATTCTAGTTAAGAATGCACCATATGGAAGAAATCCTTTTGGTATAACCAAAAGATTGTCATAGATAACTTCGGCCCAATTAACTTGGATATTTCCTATTATAGCATATATAGCTTTAGCTAATCAAGAGAAAGAAAATGAAAACTCCCGGTTTTTGGAAACATGTTATACGCTAGGATTCGTGTAATAAAACGAGGAATTATTCTAAGTTTGTTGGAATGATTCAAGGGTTTTCCTTGACCGGGGAGAAAGATGTGATTTGAAAGTAAGTCTTGATCCGTCATTTTGATACTACTAAGAGATACACCTTTATAAGGGTTATTGAGTATTTTTCCAAGTGATTTAGGTGTTAGTTCAATCTCAATCCCCTTGACAAGTGTAGATAATTTTTTAGTACCCCTAAGTGTTTCAATATGAGATATATTAATGTAAAAGAGTTGAACTAAGAACGGATAACATGGTTTTCTATTTTCCGATGAAAATAACTCAAGCAAACCAACATTCTCAAAATATAAACTGAAGTTGTATGGTATGAAATCATCAAATTTTACGAAACGTCCTGGAAGAACTTCAAAAGATGAGATATTCTTAAATTCTTCAAGCAAATTGGGATTTTTCAAGTAGGCAACGATTTCATCATCAATTTTGGAATGAGATTGTTCAACTTTCTTAGATCTAGACATGATAACTCAAAAGAACTTAAAAAAGATCAAGTTGAATGAACTTACCCAAAGAGTAGACTGCCCTAAAGGTAGAATAGTCGACTAATAGTCAGTGTAGTCGACTATAAGAACTGAAAACATTAAAAACAAAGAACTTGGGAGAGATTTTGAGGAAATATGAAGGAGAGATGATGCCCTAACCTTAGATCGAAGGTCCTGAAGAGGGGAGAGGGGCTGTCGGTTTTGGGTGAGTGAGAGAGTGTGTAGTTGAGGAGTTAGGGTAGTTTTCTTAAGTAAGAAATCAAAGGTTAAGATTAAATCATGAAATCAAATGTGTGGCAAGATTAGATCTAAAATGAATATGATATAGGGCTAGGATTGATCAAGCTAAAAATGAATGGATGAGATGCATCTAACTTAAGTTAAATGGATATTGGGTTTTGGGTTTGATAGGTAAAGACCCAATATGATGAAAGCCGTGTACATGTTAAAAAGTTTGTGCATTTAGTCGACTATAATGCCAATTAGTCGGCTACACTGTGCATGTAGTCGACTATAATGCTAATGTCTTATATTGAATGCATGTGCATGTAGTCGACTACTAACCAAATTAGTCGACTATTAATGCTGCGTATGCATATGTTTTGATCTTAAAAATTAATTTAAATCTAACATAGAACAAATACCTAATTCCCTTCTTAAATTAACATAAATTTCTTCTTTTAATGGTTTTGTTAGAATATCTGCAATTTGTTTATTAGTTAATATAAAATCTAATGAAATTTCACCCTTAAGCACATGATCACGTAAGAAATGATGTCTAACATCAATGTGTTTTGTACGTGAATGTTGAATGAGATTTTTAGATAAATTGATAGCACTAGAATTATCACACATTATGGAGGATGTGAGACAAAGTATACCATAGTCAGATAATGTTTGTTTCATCCAAAGAACTTGAGCACATGTAAAACTAGCAGCAATGTATTCTGCTTCAGTTGTTGACAATAATACTAAATTTTGCTTTTTGCTGAACCAAGATACAAGTGAATGTCCTAAAAAATAACACGTACCACTTGTACTTTTCTTATCGGATTTGCATCTAGAAAAATCAGCATCACTATATGATATTAAATCAAATATGCTATTCTTTGGATAAAATAAACTAAAATCTGTAGTATCTTTAAGATATCTAAATTTTTTTTACTGCTTTAATGTGTGACTCTTTAGGGTTAGATTAATATCTAGCACACAAACAAACGCTAAACATAATATCGAGTCTACTAGCAGTAAGGTAAAAAAGTGATCCAATCATACATTGATAAAGCTTTTGATCAATATTCTTAACATTCTCATCCTTATCAAGAGATGTAGTAGTACTTATTGGAGTTCGTTTACTTTTAGTATTGTCCATCCCAAAGTGTTTGAGTAATTCTTTTACATATTTGCTTTGGTTGATGAAAGTTCCTTCCTTCAATTGTTTGATTTGAAGTCCAAGGAAGAAGTTGAGTTCACCCATGTGATTCATTTCAAATTCATCCTGCATAGTCTTAGCAAACTCTTAACAAAGATCATTATTAGTAGAACCAAATATAATATCATCTACATATATTTGAATTAACAATATATCTTTATTTATTTTCTTAATAAATAATGTAGAATCAACCTTCCTAATATTAAATCTGGAAGACAAAAGAAATTTCTTTAGTCTATCATACCAAGCACGTGGTGCTTGTTTAAGACCATACAAAGCTTACTTAAGTTTGAAAACATGATTTAAAAAACTTTCACGCTCAAATCCAGGAGGTTGTTCCATAAAAACTTCTTCTTTAATAAATCCATTCAAAATTACACTTTTAACATCCATTTGAAATAGTTTAAAAGCCATAAAACATGCAAATACAAGTAAAATTCTAATAAATTCCAAATGAGCAACCGGTGTATAGGTTTCATTATAATCAATACCTTCTTCTTGATTATAACATTGTGCAACCAATCTGGTTTTGTTTCTAATAACTTTACCAGATTCATCCAATTTATTTGGAAATATCCATTTGGTTCCTATAATGGATTTATATTGAGGTCTAGGCATAAGATCCCAAATGTTACTTTTTGTAAATTGTTTGAGTTCCTCTTACATAGCTATAATCCAAAAATCATCTTTACATGCTTCTTTAATATTTTTAGGTTCTATTGTAGAAACAAAAGCAACATGTATAAATAAATTCAATTGAGATCTAGTTTGAACACCACGAAAAATATCACCAATGATTAATTCACGTGGGTGATTTCTAACATCTACATAAGCTTTTGGTAAAACATGAGTATCATTAGAATCATCAACAATAAGAGATGGTTGATTAACAAAATCATCATCATCATCATCATCATCATCATCATCATCATTAGTATTTACATAAGATTCATCAAAAGAAACATGTAAGGATTCTTCTATTGTAGAAGTCTTTTTGTTAAAAATTATATAAGCTTTATTACGCATAGAGTCACTAACAAAAATACCTTCGTCAGATTTAGAATCAAACTTATCTAAATTTTCTTTTGTATTTAATATATAACATTTACATCCAAAAACTTTAAAATATGAAACTTTAGGAATGCGATTGTGAAATAATTCAAAGCTTGTTTTATTTAAAATAGGTCTTAATAAAATTCTATTTTGAACATAGCATGCGGTGTTAATAGCTTCTGTCTAAAAATACTTAGGAAGTTTAGAATCACATAACATTATTCTAGCATATTCTTGTAAAGTTTTATTTTTCCTTTCAACAACTCTATTTTATTGTGGAGTGTAAGAAAAAAATTCATGTGAAATACAATTTTTATTACAAAAATCAAAAAATAATTCATTTTCAAACTCACAACCATGATCACTTCTAATAGTAACAATGGTAGCAGATTTTTAATTTTAAATCTTTTTACAAAATACAGAAAATTCATCAAAAGCATCATTCTTATGTTTTAAAAATATAACCCATGTAAATCTAGAGTAATCATCAACAATGACAAATGTATATTTACTTCCATTTAAAGATGCAATTCTAGAAGAACCAAATAAATCCATATGTAATAATTCTAGTGGTCTACTTGTAGAAACAACACCTTTAGATTTAAAAGTTGATTTATGTATTTTTCCTTGTTGACATGCATCAAAAAAATGATTTTTCTTATTTATAGTTTTAGGCAAATCATTTACCAAATTATGTTTAGAAATACGAGAAATGTTTTTTATGTTAACATGTCCACATCTTCTATGCCATAATAATGAATCATCAATTGATGTAACTAAGCAATGATCATTAGAATAAAAGTTCATGGATAATATATATATATCTTTCTTTCTAATTTCTTTAAACAAGATATTAGTTAAATCATTATCATAAATAAGGCAAGAATTTTTTTTCAAAAATAATTTTAAAATTTTTTATCACAAAGTTGACTAATGCTTAGAAGATTATATTTTAAACCATCTACTAATAAAATGTTAACAATTAATGGTTTGTCAATATTACCTACTTTTCCAACACCAATTACTTTATCTTTGTTCTTATCTCCAAAAGTCACAGTTCCTCCCTTTTTGTATTGAACTGAAGACAACATTTGAGTATTTCCTATCATGTGTTTGGAACATCCACTATCTCGTATCCACTTTTATTTTTGACATGTAAGTATTGGTACCCTTTTATGTTGGGTCCATTGGATTAGCCTTTAGGAGTCCAAATCCACTTGGAATTTGGTTTCCCCTTGTTAACATAAATATAATTTGTGGAATTGCATATGTTTTTCTTAAAATCTAAAATATAAATATTTCTTTCATACAAACTAGTGTTTTTAGGCACCCAAATAAACATAGATAAAGCATAAGTATTCCTTGATAAAAGTGTATGGACTTTACTAACATTTTTAGTCAAAGAAGATGATGCATGATGTGTTCTAGTAACATAATCATTTTTTTATGAACATCTCCTAAATCAAACTTTTGATTAGAAGACTTTTGAAAAGATAATAGATCAGTTAAGTCTTCTTTTTCTTTGTTGAACTTATTTACATTTAAAAATAACTCTTCATATTTGAGTTTAAGTGAAGCCATATTTTTATCTAAATATGAAATTCTATTTTTCATAATATTACATTCAGATTTAAGATAAACATTATTTTTAGTTAATAATTTATTTTTATAAAATAACTTATTATTTAATTCCTTCAATTCTTCAACTTGTGAAGAGTTTGAGAAACTAATTCTAAATTTAATATTTCATTTTCATTTTTCAAAAATTTATAATTAGCATTTAAATCCTTAAATTTAATAAAAAGTTCATTAAAAGATTCTAATAATTCTTTATTGTCTAAGGATTCAATTACTTCATTTTCTTGTGCCATGAAGCACATGTGTACAGATTCTTCTTTTTCTTCTTCTTCTTTGTCATCGTATGATGAATTATCGCTATCATCCCAAGTCACTGTCATAGCATTCTTCTCCTTCTTCTTGAAGTTGTTGAAGTTGTTGGAATTAGTGGACTTTAACTTTAACTTAAGAAGTGGACAATCCTTCTTTATATGTCCTGGCTTATTGCAATTAAAACACAAAGAAAAATCATTAGTATACTTAAATTTGTTTGATTTAGACTTACCTTTATTTACAAATCATTTGAATTTCTTTGTTATCAATGCAATATCCTCATCATCTTTTTCAGTTTCTTCGGTATCGGAGGAATCATTTAAAGGCAAGTATCTTCTTGTTCTTTGGTTCGTCATCCTTCTTTTTATCTTCAAGTTAAACTTCATATGTCATAATATTTCCAATAAGGTCCTCTACAGTGAGGGTTGAGAGATCGTTGGCCTCTTTAATTACCGTAGTCTTCTTCTCTCATTTTAGAGTGAGTGCTCTTAGGATTTTCCTCACCATTTCAACTTGAGTGTAAACTTTGCCAAGTGCAATTAAGGAGTTCGTAATATTTGTAAATCTTGTGAACATCTTCGTTATGGTCTCATTGTCCTTCATCTTGAATAGTTCGCACCTGTGAAGAAGAACAAAAATTTTTGATTCTTTAACATTGTTAGTTCCTTCATGTGTTACCTCAAGAGTGTGCCAAATTTGATGTGCTGATGTAGAGGTAGACACTCGATTGAATTCATTATTGTCCAAGGCACAAAACAGCGCATTCATTGCCCTTGAGTCCAGATTCACATCTGTTCTTTGAACAACTATCTATTCAGCGTATGGAGTGGTTGACTTTGTAAATCCAGTCTCTACAATGTTCCAAAGGTTGTAGCCAAGTGATTGAAGGTATATCTTCATCCGACATTTCTAATAATTATAATTTGTTCCATCAAACAGTGATGGTCACTATGTGGAATGTTCCTCTTTGAATTGTGATATATTTATTGTTGTCATCTTTCACTATGCTCTGATACCAAGTCTAGGATCTGCGGAAGCACACACTAAACACTAGAGGGGGGGGATAGTGTTTCTTTTAAAATTTTTTCAAGATGAGTTATAAATTGCAAGAATAAATGACAACAATCACAGAAATTTGAACAATCACAAACACAAGAGATTTATACTGGTTCCACCACCCTGGGTGTACATCCAGTCCCTAAGCAAATCCTACTTGAGATTTCCACTATGATTTTAAACCAATTATAAAATCAAAACCAAACCTGACCAATTTGCAATTCCCTGCAAATTGCAAACAATCTCTTAACCAAGAGATCTTCTCTCACACTCGAGAGAAAGCTTATTTGAAGAAAGTACACAAATTCCTATAAACCTTGAAGTGTTGGTGAAGTGCAGCAGTAGCTTAGAAACCTTTTTTAATCTCTGAATATTGCCTAAATAATTTTTTTGTATGATGAAGATCAATGGCTATTTCAGAAACTCTCTTTTATGGAAACTTAGACTGAAATTCTGAAAACAAGAGAGTGAATTTGCATAAAAATTAAATATTATGGGTATGAACATTGGTGGCAAATTCTGAACTTTAATACCTACTTATAGCCTCTAAAAAGACACAAATTTAAACTCAATTAACGTCCAAAAACGGCTATAAAACATTCACTTAGTCAATTTCTAAAAAATTAAAAAACTGTATCTATAGTCGACTACAAGTCTTAGTAGTCGACTACACCGAGTCTAAACATACTCTGTGAAGTCATATAACTACTTAGTAGTCAGCTACTTTTGTCAATGGTTGACTACACTTTAATTTCACAAATTCTTGAATTCTGTCTAATAGTTGACTACAATGTGTATTAGTCGACTACACTGTAAAATCACAAAATCTAAAATTCTGTCAAAGGCTTAATTAGTCGACTACTATTTGTATTAGTCGACTATACTATAAAACGACATAATCTGATATTTTGACTAAGGCTTGAGTATTCGACTACTATTGTTATTGGTCGACTACTAAGGGGTAAATATGAGATATATGATGTACTTTGAGACTCATTCTTTATCTATAAACTCTAATGGTTAACATAGGGGATTTCTATAGTTAACCACACACTAAGCATGTGTTAGTGTGATCTAATACTATGTGTGTGTGTATGCGTTGTGAGTGATCAAGGCTTGTACATAAGATCTAAGCAAAGAAAATGTAAAAATTACATTTTGACATTTACGCATATGTTCTTCTTTGCTTCATGTTGCCTTGAACTCATCCTGCACTTTGTTTATATATCTTGAGCATATTTGATGTTGATATTTGCATTGATATGTTAGTTTATATATAATACACATAGTATATAAATTGTTATCATCTAAACTATATATTGGAGACAATATATCCAACAGGCATATGTAGACGACTTTATGGTGAAATCCAAACAAGCGTCCGCCCATATTTCAGACCTGGACGAGACCATCTCCACCCTCCGGTGTTATCGAATGAAGCTCAATCCTGCTAAGTGTGCATTTGGAGTACAATTAGGAAGTTCCTGGGGTTCATGATCACCCAGAGAGGCATAGAAATCAACCCTGAGAAGATAGCCGCCATAGAGTGACTATCAGGGCCGCTCACCTTGAAAGACATTCAGAAGCTGAATGGAAATATTGCGTCTCTAAGCCGATTCCTCTTGAAATCCGTTGAGAGGAGCCTCATTCTTCAAGATTCTCAGGGGCACCGAGAATTTAAAGAAGAGTATGACATGGACAGCTGAATGCAGTGCAACATTTCAGGACCTCAAAACTTATTTGAGTACTAAGCCACTGCTGAGCCAACCCATAGGAGGAGAGACATTGTACTTATACATGGATGTCAGCTTTGTTCTCATTCGAGAAGAAGAGAACATTCAGAATTCCGTCTACTATGTAAGCCGGATCTTCAAAACAGGCGAGCTAAACTATCCCCTTATAGAAAAAGCTGCCTTTGCCCTCATCATCACTGCAAGAAGACTTCATCCCTATTTTTAGGCCCACGTCATCTTTATCAGGACGAGTCTGCATTTGAAGAAAGCACTGAGTAGCCCCACAACATTAGGAAGGATGGTTGCCTAGGCAGTCGAACTTAGTGAATATGATGTCTAGTTCGAGCCCAGTACAACAATCAAAGCTCAAGCTTTGGCAGACTTCTTGATTGAATCGACTTCCCCAAGTGATGAGCCAAATCCCCTTTTTCCATCTCATCAGCCAACACCTCCAGCACTTCCAGCAATCCAAGCATCTACTCTACTAATCTGTCACACCCTGGGGCATGATTCATCTGAGTATATCTCATGGTGGTTATTGAAAGTAGATGGATCCTCTAGAGAAGGTGGTAGCAAAGCAGGGGTGGTCTTGCGAAGCCCTGATGGGTCGATGCATGAGCATTCCATTTCCTTCAACTTCTCGGTGTCAAAAAATAAAGCCGAGTATGATGCACTCCTTGCGGACCTTCGAGAAGCACAAGAATTAAAGGCAGAGTGCCTCTATATTCTAGCCGACTCACAATTAGTCGTCCATCAAGTCAATGGACGATATGCAACCAAGGACTCGAGGATGACCTTATATCTTAAAGATGCTAAGGAACTTTTGACAAGCTTCTTGGAGTTTATAATTCAAGTCCCTCACTCTCTCAACGCTCGAGCGAACGCCCTCTCTAAGCTTGGAGCAACAATCTCGAGAATTAGCTTGGGACTTGTCTACACTGACACCCTCGAACAACCTAGTATCTCCAAGCTAACCAAGATTATCATGGAAACAGAAGCATATGTGGTTACCCTGTTGGCTGGATCCAATCATCCTTAATCTAACCTAGGGTATTATACCCGAAGATCCAACCAAAGCCAAGCATTTATAGAGGAATTCTCGCTGTTATCTCATGATCAACGACCAGCTTTACCGGATGTCTTACTCTAACAGTGGTGTACGACCTTACTTGCGATGCCTTCGGCCACCAGAGACCAACTATGTTCTCAAGGAAATATATGAGGGCACATGTGAAAATCATCCTGGGGCCCGAACCCTTGCACAAAAAGTCATCCGCCAAGGGTACTATTGGCCAACTATTCTAGTAGAGTCAAGTCGACTAGTTTCTCATTGCCAAAAAGTTCCAGCTTTTCTCGTCCATCCCTCGAGCAACGACCACCGAGCTGAATTCCATCCTGAGCCTGATACCTTTCGCCCAATGGGGACTGGATCTACTAGGTTCTCTTGCCCAAGCCTCCAGGAAGAGGAAATTTCTCATCATAGCAATTGACTACTTCACCAAATGGATTGAAGATGAACCACTAGCCAAGATCGGTGAGAGCAACCTCACGAGCTTCGTATGGAAGTCCCTAGTTTGTCATTTTGGCGTACCACAGTCCTTTGTGACTAACAACGGTACCCAATTCGATAGCGGAGGCTTTCGCAGATTTTGCGAAGAATACAACATTCACCTTAAGTTCTCCTCCGTCACCCATCCCCAGTCCAATGGACTTGCAGAAGTTGCCAACAAATGCATCTTGCGAGCATTAAAGAAGAAGGTGGATGTCACAGTTGGGAACTGGGTTGAAGAGTTGCCCAGCATCCTCTGGTCATATCGCACACCCTATAAGAACTTAACTAGGGAGACGCCATTCAAGCTAGCTTATGACACTAAAGCAGTCACTCCCATCGAAGTAGGCATGCTGAACATTCGACTACATTACTTTGATAAGGACTCAAACTTAGAAGGACTTCAGATTGGGCTTGATCTCCTAGATGAGACCCGAGAGAAAGCATTCTGGATCCAAGTTGCCAATCAACAACGAGTCACCCGCTACTACAACAGTAGAATCCAACCAAGAAGATTCAAGGTTGGTGATCTAGTCCTCCGCAAAACTACTTTCAATAAGGCCAGGACACTCAGAGAGGTAAGCTAGCTTCCAACTAGGAAGGCCCCTACATAGTCCTAGAAGAGTTGCGAGTTGGCACTTATCGACTAAGGGCCCCAGACGGGAGAGTCCTCCAACATCCCTGGAATGTCGAGCATTTGAGGCGATATTTTAATAATATTGTAAAATTTATCAATAAAATTGTTATTGAAACTAACTCAACTTTTGTCTTGCCCCTCTTGTAGTACCCGATCTATGCAGGGATACTAAGCTTTTGGTACATTTTCAAGAATAAACCCAAGACACTAACCATATGGTCGACTCCCACAGTTACCTCTCGGGCACTATAGGAATGTTAAAGACCTAGATGTCTATGTAAGACCTAGGAACTCAACCCCAGGGTTGACATTTTGCCTAATTGCCCCCAGGGTGGCCCTCCGTAGGGCGAAAGATCTAGTCGACTTTAGTAAGTTCTAGGCACCAGTCTCCCCTGCGGCGGCAGTCTCGGCAGCGGTAGTAGTTCCTTGAGCGGCAGTAGTCTCTGTAGGGATCTCGGTAGCATCAGGAGAAGGAGAAGGGCCTTCTTCAAACTCATCTCCATAGGAGTTGGGATTGAAAGTGATTTCCTCATCCTTTTCTTCATAGCCTTAGTCACCATAGGAGCAAAGCCATCATCATCCGCTTCAAAATGTATTGGGTGAAGAGGATGATATTTAGGTTGTGGGATAGGGCGTGGTGTTGATTGAGGAATGTTCTCCACTATAGCCTTCTCCATGGGAACCAACACCCATAATGCACTAATTTGCACAGAAACGAATTTTTGAGTCGTGCCATTAACATTTGAGTTGTTCACATGATTTGCCATTTCACCTACAAAAAATAAATGCAAAGATAATGTTTTAGTGTTTTGTGCACAGAAAATTTTTTAGTGCTTTAATCATAAGATATTGTCTAACATTTGCTTTCTAAAAGATGAGTGGAAAAGCATGCTCCCACTGTGGCCGCTAAAAATTTGTATGTGTTGGAATGCCCGATGTGTATATATATTTTTTAAAAATTCAAAGTGATGCTAGTATCCATCAGAGGAGAAATATTATTTGGATAGACTAATCTCTTCTTGACCAAGCCGTATCATCAATCTCAAGGAGAGTAGAGCAATCCATAAGTATTTACTTCTTAGATACATATTAGTATCACTTTGTTTGTAAAAAAAGGTTGTGAGGTGCATACTTCCAGAAATTTATTTTTCTGTTAATTACTCTTATTAAAAGAAACCCCAGGTTAATATAAAGTGAAGAATTAAATAGACATTAGAAATCAAATATAGAGAGATGTTTATTTTATTATCTTTCTAATGTATTACAAAATTTAGGAGATAGAAGATGAGATCTTGGGTCTCCAGACAATGTTTTCAACCCCTCCTCCCTTTCAAATAAAAATACAGAGGACCTTGTCATTGCTGTTTTAGACTCAAGGCTCTCTTTCTTTTCGATCTCTTAGCCTTTTCTCTATCTTTTCTATTATTCTTTGTTATTGTGTCCATCCTTCTCTGACGAAAGTAATGTCTATTAATAGGGATGACTAGAGGAAGTTATCGCTAAGTGTTGAAAAAAGATTGGTGGGGGAGTTATAATAACTTCCTTATTGAAACTTTCTTATCAAGATTGTTGCGCTTATTTAACATAACGAACATTTTCTTAGTTTTCACTTTTTATGTGTCTATCCACTAATCTTTTGTGTTTTTTAAAATAGATGTTATAGGGAGCCCATACATGTTCAAGCTAAAATTAGGTTTGTATGGGGGTGAGTATCATCAAGTTAGATTTTATTGCTAAGGCTTATGATCACATGGCAACACTAATGTATCGAAATTGACATGCACCCTCGAGAATTTGGTTAATATGAAGTGGTGAGGCATGTGTTTTTTGTGTTGGATTAACAGAGGGTGCATATACTCTCAAATTTACATGAGGTGCTGTCATCCTCACCTTGGTTTTTATTTATACGAGGTACTATTCCTCACATTGATTTTGATTTATATGATGTACTATCTCTCACATTGGTTTTGATTTATATAAGGTATTATCATTCTCATAGTAGGTTTCATTGATAAGGCTTGTTGAACTCATCAAATTTGACAACTACAAGGGGAAGACGTGCCTCTCTAAATTAATTAATATGGAGAGCATACCTTCATTGGTTTTGATTTATATGAGGTACTATCCCTCATATTGGTTTTGATTTATATAAGGTGTTATCATCCTCACAACAGGTTTAGTTGATAGGGCTTGTTGAGCTCATCAAATTTGACAACTACAAGGGGAAGATATGCTTCTTTGAATTAATTAATATGGAGGGCCTACATTCATTGGCTTTGATTTATATGAGGTATTATCCATCATATTGGTTTTGATTTATATGAGGTACTATCATCATCACGATAAGTTTCACTGGTAGCACTCGTTGAGCTTGTCAAATTTGATAATTGCGAGGGGAAGGTGTGCCTCTTTGAATTAATTAATATAGAGAGCCTACGTTAACTTGTATATGACCTGTAGGTATGCTCAGGTTGATTTCACTTTTAAAGCTTATCAAAAGGTATTAAACCCTTTAATTAATTAAGCTTGTGGCTTGTTGAGACATAAAATTTTTGTGCGCCTACACATACATGATCGTTTATAGATATGCATCATTTTCCTAAATGAAATCTATTAATCCAATGGTTTAGGTTTTGTAGCAGTTACAAAACAAGTTTAACCATCACATCAAAATATGCTTACTTAACAAATCGGAAATGACAATATCATCAAGTCTAAGAGACCATGTAACAATTTGTATTCTTAATCTCATAGGTGACAAGTCCGAAAGAATAAATATACAGTCTAATGCTACACACATCACTATGTGGGCTTGTGACATACACTAAGGAATCACTACTCTTGGTGGCTAAGACCCACCACCACATCTCACATATTATTGTCATGCATAATAACCTATTATAATATTGCTATTATTTACAAGTTATAGGCTGAACACAAATTTTAGAAAAATCTAAGTTAGATCACATCTTTAAGTAAGTGATCATCACTGTGCATGGTCTAACAATACAATTCTAAAGATAATATAACAAGTGTATAAATAATACCCAAAAAATAAGTGCAACAATAAATTCTTTATTAATATTCAAAAATATTACATAACTTCCATTGGATATACAAGGGCATACTATACTACACTGACATCTTTTACCCTACGGGAGAGAAGGTGTGGAGGTCTAATTTGCTTAACTTTTTACAAAATTAATGACTTATCAAAGGAGCTCACAGTTCTTTCTTTTGTTGTGCAACATTATTTTGGGTGAAAGTAGTGTAATGATCATCATTCATTTAAATAAGAGAGAAAAATAGATGATTGAGTTGCTAGCAAGGGATGGCCATCTGATAAATGAGAGCGAGAGAGTTTAAATAAGAGAGAGAGAGAGAGAGAGAGAGAGAGAGAGAGAGGATGAGTTGCTACAAGGGATGACCATCCAATGAGAGAGAGAGAGGATGAGTTGCTACAAGGGATGACCATCCAATGAGAGAGAGAGAGAGAGGATGAGTTGCTAGGGAGGATGAGTTGCTACAAGGGATGACCATCCAATGAGAGAGAGAGAGGATGAGTTGCTACAAGGGATGACCATCCAATGAGAGAGAGAGAGAGAGAGAGAGAGAGAGAGAGAGAGAGATCATAGTCAGGATTGGAGGTTAGGTTTAGAGGAGGAGGGTGAAAATGGAGTTGGGCATATATGAAAGATCGATAATATTGAGGGTATACATACGAAATATCATTATTAAAAAAAGGAATGAAAGAATTTTCTAGTAATGAAGGTTAGAGTTAAGAAATAAGATCCAGGGGTTTCCTTACTATATTTAACTCTTGCACGAGTAGTTGGTTTTAGCCATTCATGGAGTAACCACTGTAAATTTACATTTTGACTATCATATTCTACAATGTAAATTTTATGATTTTGAAGGTGTACATCCATCCAAAAGTCACCCATTTTAATTTCGATGAAAGAAGTAACTACATAAAACTACTGTGTAAGGCCCAAAGGTAAAGATGGGCCGCCAATTTATAAAGGCCGGAGGCTAATCCAACAAGTAGTGACGAGGTCAACGTCAAGGTCGGTGACGGCCGACCACCCCTTGTAAGAAAAACACCTGATTCTCATCCTCGATCCTCTTTCATCTCCGTTCGATACCGAAAAAAATAATTTACGAATTATTTAGCGAGAGAGGTAGAAAGAGGAAAAAGGGTTTTTTTTCCCCCTTATCGGTTCTCCAGTCAAATCCAAGGGCGGTATCGTTAAATCTCAGAGCTGGGTCGATTCTGGGTTTGTCTCGAAATCCTATGCTTTTTATTAAGAACGATTTGACCTTTGCTGTTTAACTCGCGGATTTATGATCTTATTTGGTTTCTAATTAGGAATTTTTCTTGATTGTTTTTGGCGAAAACCTATCACTGCCTTATTGGATGATTGTGTAATTTGTTTAATAGAAACGCAACCATGTGTTTATTATCCATAGTTAATTAGTGAAGTTAATAAGATTGAGATTATGCCTTCGTTAATTGCAGCGGTTTTATAATTTGTGCACCTTTTGAAGTAGGAGAGGGGATGCCTATTTATTTCTACTGGTTTTGTGAGAAAAAAAATACTTCTGATGTTTGTGAGAATAAATTATCAGTAATTGTCCCGTTCAGTTAGTTATATTGCGGTTGTATCCAATTCAATTAAAATTTACATATTTAAAAAAAATCCTCTCATTTCCTTTCGGTATCATCGATTTTTCATATTCGAGTATTCTGCTTGTGCATTTCTCATAGTAATTGTTGGAGGGCGGGTAATGTTGGATTGCGGTTATTAGCTGGAAATAAGGTCCATTATTATTCATTAGCTGTGGCTTTCTTTCAGTAATTGGAAAAGATATAATTTTCATAATAAAAGGAGAAGTGGCAAACTAAAAATTTTCTATGGATGATGTCCTTTAGTAGCTAGGAGCCAGCTGTTAGAATGCTTAAAAATGAAGAGAGTAATAACAGTAATTAGCCTTGTGTAGTAAATTGAGTTGCAAACTAGATTCATACAGCATTACATGATTATATGAAATAATAGATAATATTTGCGAAGAATGTTATCCTCCAGTAGCCAGATTTGATGCTTCTGTTTTGTTAGAGTCAATTTAATTAACTTTTTTATGGTTGAAGGTTGATCCTTATTAATTATTCAAAAAAAAAAGGTCAAATGACTCAAAACTTTGTAATATATTGTTCATCAGGGTTCTAAAACACTGTGTCATGCGTTTGGTCCGATTTCTAGTAGCGATTAATCAGATCATGCAGAATTATGCGTTTTTGAATTTTTGACTACGCACACATTCTATTTATCATATAAGAATATAATAATCCATGAATAATATAAAAGCTACTCAAATCAAAGTCATTATACACTAAAAATGAAAACTACTAAAAGTTCATAAATAAGAGCACTTTCATAGGTCATAACACTTTAAAATATTAAGACACTTCTCATCTGGCCTTCCTCATCATCATCATAGTGAATGTTCTCATTCATTTCTTCCTTGAAAGGAACTTCAAAATCATCATCATTACCCACATGTAAATCATCTCCAATAGTCCCTCCTTAATCCCCTCACCAGTTACTAAATAGAAGAGCCCTCATGTTCTATGGCTCTATCCTTGCCCTTGCAATATGCCTCCTAAGTGTTCTTTCGCTCCTCTTGTCTGGGTCTTCATTTGCCCCACTAGTCCTTCAACAACCGCTCAAGTAAACCTGCTACTTGGGAAGATCTCCTGCTCTTCTTCATTCTTCCGCTCTCTAACATTGCCCATCTTCCACTGCAATGCCCTTGAAACATCATTAACTAGAAGGACATCCTTGCTTTGGCCTTTGTTTCTTCCCCTTTGTCTTTTCAAAATGAGATTTTAATTAAATAGCACAATAGTGAGACCATTTAGCATCTTCTGATCTAGCCGGTTTCTCTTCTTTGAGGTATTTGCATATACAATCTAACTGTTATTGGAAATCATGAATCATGATACTTACCTAATTAGATGGAGAAGGAGGCTTTTACCCACCTCAAACATTGTCCAATTTCGTACGCAACCGGAGGAATTGCTAGTCAAACTAAGTATCTTTATTGTCATCTTCAAATGAGGCACATCTCCTCCCAAGCAATCCCACCAATGTGCTATCAATTTGGGAAATTTTTTTTATTTAGCTATTCGAAGACTAAAGTTAAGAATAGCGGTATTTAGCATTAAGTTTACTCCTAGGTCAAAATTATTTGTACCGTTAAGACTCATATAGTATCTTGTTGCCAACCAACCTACTATAAGTCCTTCTCTTTTATATTTTATGATTTCTTCCCTGCAATCTTGTCCTGTACTTCATCCATCCCAAAAACATATCGATGCAATAGAAAATAGCTTTCTTAGCCGTCGTGCTCTTGTGAACTAGCTTACCCCTATAGTAGTAATGAAATTTAAGTAATAAGTAGCCAAATGTAGTGGACTGTCTAGCCTCCATGCTATATTCTTTTCAATAATCTCAACCGGTTGAAATACAAACTCCTTATTACAAGCCTACTTTATCTCAATCTACATCCTCCAACATGTCATAAACAAAACCATAGAATGCCTCCTATCTACATGACAATTCAGCTTAAGAAGAGCCTAAATTTTGATGAACAATCCCTCCAAAAGACATTGTAATAGACTGTGTACTTGGTAGCTAATCCATTCGTTGTCTTGTTCCATATGTTCTTTTTCCATTCAGGTGAAGAGACCATAGCAGCTAATTGTGACTTTTTCTCTAGAAGGCAAGTCAAGCTAAGGAAAGTCATGACAAATCTCGTAACCCCAGGAATAACGAGCTCCTTCATCTTAGTAAGCTTGCGCATCAAAGCAAGTACCGTGATGCATAGAGTGAAAAATCGTGATATTCCTCATGCTTCTCACCTTCTCTAGCATGATCTTGTGCATCAGAAACCTTGTGTATATCCTCAAACGCAAGATCTATTGTGTGTAGCGCAACTAGTCCATAATATGATTGGCTAGTCATCTTTCAACATGTTATTAGTGGCAGTGCTAGCGGTGTTATCAATAACTACTTGCACTACACGAGACTCCCTAGTTTCCCAAGTGCAATCATCCACCACTTATACATGAGGTTGCTGTATGAGCATGCTCATAATCTTCAATGGACTTGATGAAACCTGTGCTCTCATTACAGTAGACACATAAGTTCACGTTGTTGTGCCTCATATTAGTCCATCTATCAGTGGGAATGCGGTCCATCCATCAATCAGTGGGAATGTTGCATCCATATTCAATTCATTACCCCTACTTTTACATGTTATCATTCTTCTGATATTCTTGCTTGTGAAGAGGAACATGAAATGAATATTGGCTGGACCCCTTGTACCCCGCCCCATACCTTTCAATAACCTCACATGTGAGATCAAATTCCTACATAAAAAGGAAGCCCTGCTGCATACGCCCTCATGTTCAATTTTTTATGAGCCAAATCTCTCCACCGCTTCTCAACCTCATTAATCACTATTGTACCTCAAATATGTTATTTGTCATGATAGCGTCCTCATGTTCTCACATGATAAGTGCAAGAGCGGAAAAGAGTAATTCGCAAGTCACCTTCCTACTCTTGACTAGGGCTCAAGAATACAAGCTCTGAAGCACGGATTCGCCCCCGGAGGTCACGAATCCGTGTCCGACACGGATTCGTCACGACACGTGTCACGGGTCAACAGTCAAATTAGGCTTGAACACGGTCAAAGGAGCTCGGACACGACTTGGATTCGCCGAAGGCCGATTCATTCGGGTTGCGGGTTTGGTTGTTAAAATCCAACTTGAACCGTTCGATTAAAAAACCCATCCCTATTTCTAAAATCTCCCGTTCGATTCGATCCTCAGCTGACTCAAACGAAAGAAAAAAAGAAAAAACCCTAACCCTAACTCTAATCCTCTCTCAATCTCTCAGCTCACTCCCGTTCGATTCGATCACCTCCGCTGTTCCGACCCGATCCCGCCGACCGCTCCACTGTTCCGACCCGATCCCACCGACTGACTCCTCCTTCCGACTCCTCAAGTTCACCCTCCATTCCTCTTCCCTGTCCAGCATAACCACCACCAATGTCATCATCATCTCCTCCGATTTTTGAGTTAGAGCAGCAGCCCAACATATTATTATCATAAATCTGATGGAGAAAGTTACTCATTTATGCTAAATCGAGATTTTTGTATTACGTTTCATCTATATATAATAATAATTAAAAAAAATCTTTGTCGTATCGCCATATCCTAATTTTTTGGATTTGCCGTATCCTGTATCTGTGTTCGTGTCGTATCCGTGTCCCGTATCTGTATTCATGCATCATAGAATATAAGTGCTAATAAAGAGCTTGTCATAATATCAATGGGGCCCGGATGCTCGATATAGTGCTCAGGAGGCATATAATTCGAAGACCGTTGACTGCTATCTAAAAGGGAGGCTCCCTGACGAGATTGTTAGCTAGGTTGAGAATATCACTTAGTACACGTGTCTACCATCTACGTCTTATCTCTTTTGAAAATAAAGCATAGCAATCTAAGCTCATACCATCACAAATGGCTAATCTGATGATTACACTAATCCATTCTTGCATATCTGAACCGTATAAAATTATATATAAAGCAATGAACGATGAAAACTCTTTTAAGCTAGCTTTTACTAAGGTTTTTGCTACTTTATGATACTAATTTAATCATCGAAGACGACGGAGAGTGTACCGGAACTCCTAACTCTAGGGTCATTTTGGCTCTGCCTAACAAGCTGTTATCTTTCACATATTAGGGTGAAGATGGAGGATTTTGACCATCAATGAATTTATCGGAGGCCTCAAATTTTAAAATTCCCTTATTCGTCTTCTTTAATAGGAGGATATTCTAAGAAATTTTACTTCTTGTAACAACCATGGTTTGCTTCAATTTCCCCTCAAGGGCCATTTTGTTTGGGGGATCGATGACACATGGCTTCTTCGAGCTAATGTTATTAACTCGGGTGCTTCCCCTCTCTGTTGAAATGGAGACCTCGTCTCATTTCATACCCCGCTTTCTTCTTGTCAAATTAGGTTCTTTAGACAAATTCGTATATCCTCATTTCTCGCAAAAGCACAACCCTTCACATCGCCTAGAAGTCCGACAATGTGTAGGTTGAGCCTGTTGACTCCTTCCCTCATTTGCTTCTTGAATTTCTTGTATTACGCTGAAGATAACACCCCCTTTACAAGCTTTCCATTATTCCAACCCACATCAGTAGAATCAGGAAGTTGCTCCAGAATTCTCCTCACTTGTATTTTGTTGTCCTTGACGCATGCTTGAATTAGAGGCCATAGATGATATCATATGAATCTCAAAAATCCTACACATTATAAACACATAATAAACATAGAAGACAACATATGAAACTATCATTTATATATATGTATGTATGTATGTATATAACTATATATAATATAGAGATTGATGGTTGTGATGTGGCGTTATTTAGCAAAATAAGCTACCAAGAGATGAAATGGTGAGGTCTACACTCTTTGATGTGACATCTAGTGTGGATCTCATCATTTGTGCATCTCTTGGTAGCTCATTTTGTAAAATATGCTGCCACCTCATACCCATTTTTTCCATATATATATGTATGTGTGTTTGGAAAACGACCCGTTTCATCACGTACCCTGATCATATGTACATCAAAAGGTGTAGACCTCATCCATGTGCATCTCTTGGTACCACATTTTGTAAAATGAGTCCCAATCTCATACCCAGTTTCTCCACACCTACGCGTGTGGAAAAAGTGTGTATAAGATGGTAGCTCATTTTGTAAAATGAACTACCAAAGAGATGCACATGTGATGAAGTCCACCCTAGTCACAACAAAAGGTGTGGACCTCATCATTTTATTTCTTCGTAGCTTATTTTGTTAAATAAGTTGCCACCTCACAACCATTGATCTCTATATATAATGCTCATTTTGTCCAACCATTTTTTTAACTATTGGATTCAGTAGATTACTTGATATCTTCATTAGATGAGTTGGCACTAATTAAATAAGGGAAGGGTAGTTTTATACAAGTAACTCAAAGTAAATAAATAAATAAATAATAAATAAAAAAGAAAAGAGTGAAATAGATTTCCTACATTTTTTCTTCGCCTCCTCTTTCTTCACAGCATAGCAAAAGAGATTGGTGAGCATGCCTAGAAAATATTCATGAATCTTAGATATATAATCATTTTTGTCTAGCCCATCAATGTTATTGTTCTGATAGACATGTTTCTCCAAGAAACTTCCCGAATTGTCAAAATTGTAAAATGAAATGTTTGTCGTTAAGTGAAAAGAATTTTCTAGTAGGGATATGCCTCCAATCTTCTAATATCCTTTTGAATTCTATTGACTACAATTTCAAACCTTCAATTCTTAGTTTCTTAAATGAAAGGAGAATTTGATTATATTGGCAGTTTCAAACTTTCAATTCCGTTGGAATTATTTGTTTCTTATATGAAAGGAGAATTTTATTCATATATATAAATATACAGTTTCAATCTTTCAACTCCATTACAGAACACTTATGACTAATCATTTATCTAATTTTTGTGTGTATATGACTGGAAACTATTTATGAGAACTTAAAAATTTGGACTTCTAATTCAATACAAGTTAAAAGCTAAGGGTAGACAACTTGAGCGGAGGAGGGTCACTGAAAATTTAATGAGGGAAATATAGTAAGTGCCGGCAGTCGGAACTCAGTATAAGATATTGCTCACGAAGAAGGGAGAGGATGGTCCTTGCGGAGAGTTTTATTCTTTTTATTTTGGTCTTGACAAAAAGTTGCTGCAGCGAATTATGAAAGGTTAGAGAAGGGCGTATTTCTCATATTTTTATTTATTTATTTAATTTAAGTTATTTGTTCAAAGTTACGCTTCCCTCATTTAGTTAGTGCTAACTCATCTATCAAGATATCATGCAATCTACTAAATCGAATGGTTAAAAATTACTAAAAAGGGCAATAGTAACAGTCCATCCACTTCCTTTTATAAAGGAATAAACGATTTTATCAGCAAGGAAGATACTTCTGAACCATTTTTCTCTATAATTTAAAAAGAGGTAGAATGGAACACTTCAGGAGTATTTGCCTTGCTGATAAGATCATTTATTCCTTTATAAAAGGAAGTGGATGGACTTTTACTATTGCCATTTTTAGTAATTGTACGCCAAGAATTAGGCTGAGAAAAAGGAGTATGACTCATTTCAGTATGCTGTTTTATAAAGCGGCGTGGATAAAGAAATAATTCTGAAGTTTGCTGGTCTCACTCTGTAAGTAATCTTTTTTTGTTGTAAATCTGGTATCAGAGCCAAGTTAAGCTCATTCATGTCTGGCTAAATTATTTCTTACAGTTCATCTATGTGAATATTAACTGATAAGAATGTAGATTTGATATATGTTCTTTCCTTTCTTTGATTAAGAGCTTAGTTGGTAAGTTTGTGGAATGTCATCAAGGTCGCGTAGTGTAAAACCCTGTTGTTGTCGGGATGACATGTTAGGGAGTGTAAATCATTGACAGGCGTGCAGACTTAGGGACTAGGTTGTTTTTTAAAGAAAAGAAAGAAAATATCTAACCTACATCCTTATTAGGTAATTTTCAATAGGTAAACCAGTAAGAATCCTTATGTCTGACATAATAGCCAGTTCCTCCACTAAGACAGCACGTTATACAGGTAAAAAGGTTAAAAATGCACAATTAACATAGTATCCCTCTGAATTAGAGGCTTTAAATAAATGGACAATTCTAGATGTCCCTAATGAGACATTTATAAAATCGGTTATTTTGATTATAAATCTTTAATTGCTATCAAAACACTAGAACGAACCACTACTATAGATCACGATGAACAGACCATACAATTACTTGGTCCAATTGATATTGAATCATATATGGATAAATACAAATATATTCATATAGGCTTAATCCAAATAGCCTTTAGGCCTTTAACTTTACAAGGGTTAAACGCATTTTTATTAACTTGCTTAAGAGGATGTCTTGATTGGACCCAATCATTAATGGGAATAATGGAAACAAGTCTATGTAACAGACCAGTTTATTTTAATATCTATCCAAATTTAAGTTTGTCATTAACTAATCCTAATATTTTTGAGGCAATAAGCCTAAATATTAAAACACATGAGTATAATTTTATACCAGGATCGGAGACTATTGCAATTATTTATAGAATGCATTATAAAACTTTAACAACTTAGCCCCTAAGGCAAAAGTTCACTCCAAACCAGGTAAAACAGTATTGATTGAAACAAATGTGTTCTCCAAACCAGGTAAAACAGTATTGATTGAAACAAATGTGTTATCTTCAAATATTGCTATCAATAGACAAATAAAATGTGATGAAATTAATTTTTCAGACAGTTGGGTTATACCTAATGCAATACAACCTCAACCTATTGTTAATGAAGATATAGATCAAATAATACAGACAACAGATGGTGAGATTGAAGTTATATTTAATCCATTAAGAACTATTAGACTATCTGATGTCGCTAGTTCTTCTAGGAAATCAATTTCTAGGTCAGGTTCTTATAGAACATCTGATGTAAAAGGAATAAATATATCAGATAATATTCCACATTCCCTCTATAAAGATAAAGAAAAGCTTTCTCCAACAAATTCAGAAATGAGTTTTCAAATGCTAAATTAATAAATGGATTTTACAATAAATAGTTTGATAAGAAAATTCTTGGATTAGGAATTTCAAGAATCAAAACATAAAGAATTTAGAAATTGGTTTTTTATAACCTTCTCTATAAGAGAACAGTTAGAATGGAAAGAAAAATATTATCAAACCCTAAATTTAAAACAAAAATAGAATTTTTTCTCCTTTGGTTTTTAAAAGAATATATTCAAAACCAAGAAAAACAGATTGGAATTCTAGAAGAACATTATAAACAGCGGAAATCTACTACTGGTAAAATGATAGGGGATCCATATATCCTCCTGATCCGATAAAATTATTAGGAGTAAATCCTACTAATTTAGAAACAACTGCTTTTATAAAGCCTAATAAATCTAATGATGAAGCTCTTAAAGAGTTAAGTAAAATTATAAAACAAAATAATTATACAAATATTCATCTTCAAGTCGTAGGTCAACAATTAATTAGAATTGAAGATGCTATAGACAAATTAGTCAGTAAAATAAATGATATTATACCATCATTAAAATTATTAGAAAAAATAAAGCTCCTATATCAAATAAATGCTATAGAAAAAGCAACTATTAAACCTCCCATTAATATATCAGGATTTAAATATGGAGATAAAGTAACATCTGAAATTATTGAAATATTATCTAAAAAACTAAACTCGAGACTACATACTTTAGAGTATGAAGCGTCTGCCTCATCAGTTATTTCTACTGATGATAGTCCATTAGAAGAAGAAAGAAATCCAATTAATTTACAAACTATTAGGGGTGTGCAACGGTCGGTTCGGTTCGGTTTTTGCCAAAATTTGAACAACCGAACCGAATCGCCTATAATTCAAAACCGAACCGAACTGTTGCAAGTCGGTTCGGTGCGGTTCAGTTCGGTTTGTTCGGTTCTAATTTTATCAAACTTCTTATCAAACAACAAACTGTGTTAAAGAAAAAAAGATATCAACAAAGTAGGAGATTATGACGCATTAAACACTGATATAATGATATTGTTTTTAACCCATAATGATTCAGAAAATGAGTTTAGGGTTTGAGTCTTTGACTCTTTGGGGATGGGTTGAGTAGGGTTTGAGATCAGAATGGGTAGTATTGTACTATATTCGGTCGGTTCGGGTCGGTTCGGGTTGAAAAGTTTTCAAACCGACTCGAACCGTCCTACTCATAAAACCGATTTTTTCAGGTCGGTTCGGTCGGTTTTTTCGGTTTGAACTGAACCATGCTCAGCCCTACGAACTATTCATAATAGTTCTTCAGAAGGAGAAATCATTCCAAACTAAATATCAATAGAAAATTAGTTTTCATCTATTAATAAAAAAATGGTCCTAAAAAGTTAGAAAGATATTATTATCAAAGACCAACACCAACAGATGTATTATTTGAAGAAAATGATACTTATATACAAGCCGATTATAATGGCATAAATATTTATGAATGAAATATAGATGGTTTATCTGACACTCAGATATATTCCACAATGCATAGAATGCTAATGTACTCTACGGTATGTAGACAGAACGGTAATACCGATAAAATGATTGCCTCTTATATTACATGTGGTTTCACTGGCGTCCTTAAAGGATGGTGGGATAATTATCTATCCCCAGAAGTCAGAGAAATTTTAAATGCTACAAAAATAGAAAATGATATACAACAAGAAGATGCTGTTTATACATTAATGCTAGCTATAACACATTATTTTACCGGATCATATCTAGATAATTGAGAACGTATCAGGACATTATTACAAAATTTTAGATATCCTTCCCTTACACATTTTAGATGGTATAAAGATTCTTATTTAAGTAGAGTAATGACTCTTGGGGATGCTAATAGCTCACATTAGAAAGCCAAATTTATTGATGGCTTGTCTATCTTATTTGCAGAAAGGGTTCGGAATAAAGTTCGAAGTGAATACGGGGGATATATTCCCTATGATAATGTATATTATGGATACTTACTTAATTCCTGTATTAAAGAAGTTTTAGTTTTATATAATGATTTAAAATTGAAAAATCAATTAAAGTCTCAAAGACTTACTAGACGAAAAGAATTAGGAGAATTTTGTGAGCAATTTGCTTATGACCAGCCATATAAGGCTGATAAAAAAATTAAAACTAAAAATAAACATGAGAAAAGACATTCTTTTAAAAAGAAAAAGAATTTTTTTTTCAAAATTGAAAAAGACGAGGATAAGAAAAAATCTAAAAGGGATAAAAAAGGTAAAAATAAAATTCACTGTTATAAGTGCGAAAAAATCGGACATTATGCAAATAAATGTTCTACAAAAAAGAAAATTAATGAGATAGAAGATGAAGGTCTCAAAAAAATGCTATACAAAATTATGATTAATAGTGATACTGAAGAAGATGGATCATATTCATCGTTATCTGAATCAGAAGAGGATGAACCTTGTCAATGCTTAGTTAATAACTGTAATGATAATGATTATTGAAAAGCTATTGTTCAAATGAACGGCTTATCTATAAATGTTATAACTTCAAATCAAGATCTCATAAATAAAATTCTTTCAGAAGAAATCTCTACTGAGTTAAAGAAAGACATTATTAGAAAAAAACTAAGGAAATAAAAGAAAAACCAAACATTGATAATGTTTATAAAATGTCCTAAGTCTTAAAAAGAAAATATTATGCTTCAACTTCAAAAGTTCTTTCTTTATCCGATCTTAATAAAGAAATTCAAGAATTAAAAAGGAAGTAAAATTATTAAAACAAGAGAATAAATATATTATCTCTAAAATTGATAATAATCAAGAAGAGAATAATAATTCTCTTATTACTTCACAAAATAATTCACCAAAACATTCTGAAAGAGACAATGAAATTGAAAGTTCTGACTTTCTACAAATTTTAAAACAAGTTACATCTCAAAAATGGTATATAAAAATTACTCAAGCAATAGCCGAGCAAATATTTATACCAAATCTAATAGCTCTGGTAGATAGTGGTGCGGATTTAAATTGTATCAATGAAGGAATTGTGCCATTAAAGTTTTTTGAAATAACTACCCAGACACTAAGTAGTGCCAATGAGAATAAATTAGATGTTAAATATAAATTACCTAATGCACATATATGTATACAGGGAACATGTATCCCTATTCCCTGTGTTTTAGTCAAAAATTTATCCTAACATGTAATACTTGGGACTCTATTTTTGTATAATATAATGCCTATAAATCAAATTGACACCCAATGCATTAAAGCCACCTATAAAAATAAGGAAATTATATTTGAATTCATTTCTGATCCTCAGACTCGTTTATTGAATGAAGTCAAAAATGTGCTTAAAGAAAATCAGATTAATTTTCTAAAAGAAGTCTTATTTGTTCAAATAGAAGAACAAATCAAAAAGAATAAAGAGTTAATAACTTAAATAGAAGAAAAATTTAAATTAACTGTATGTAGTGATGTTCCAAATGCTTTTTGTGATAGGAAAATACATATTGTCTCATTACCCTATATAGATAATAGATAATTTTGATGAGAAAAATATTCCTACAAAATCAAGACCTTGTCAAATGAATAAAGAATATCGTGACTTTTGTAATAAAGAAATAAATTCTCTTATAGAGAAAAGATTAATAAGAAAATCTTATTCGTCTTGAAGTTGTACAGCATTTTATGTAAATAATCATGCAGAACAAGAGAGGTATTCCTCGCTTAGTTATTAATTACAAGTCTTTAAATGTTGTCCTTAAATGGATAAGATATCCCATTCCTGATAAAAAGGATCTGTTAAATCGCATTCATAGTGTAAAAATATTTTTTAAATTTGATTTAAAATATGGATATTACCAGATTCAGATAGAAGAAAAAGATAGATATAAAACTGCCTTTGTAGTTCTTTTTAGGCATTATGAATGGAATATAATGCTATTTGGTCTTAAAAATGTCCCTTCAGAATTTTAAAATATTATGAATGAAATAGTCATATTCTTATACCGATTTTATATTATCATATATAGATGATGTTTTAATTTTCTCACAAACATTTGAACATGTTAAACATTTAGAAGTATTTCGTAACCTAGTATTACGAAATGGGTTAGCAATATCTGCTCCAAAATTGAAATTATTTTAAACCCAAGTTAGATTTTTGGGTCATAATATCCATAAAGGAACAATAGTTCCTATAGATAGAACCATTGAATTTGCATCTAAATTCCCTGATGTAATAACTGATAATAAATAGTTACAAAGACTTTTATGTGCTTTAAATTACATAGCATATTATTAAAAATTTGGCACTAGATACAGCTATTTTATATAGTAAACTAAAGAAAAATGCAAAACCATGGTCAGCTCAACATACTGAAGCTGTACGAAGGATTAAATCCCAGGTTAAATGTTTATCATGTATTCATTTAGCCAATATACATTGGTATAAAATAGTTGAAACAGATCCGTCTAATAGAGGCTACGGAGGTATCCTCAAACAAATAGATCCTGATACAAATAAAGAACAATTAGTTCGATTTGTTTCTGGAAAATGGGATAAAACCCAATTTAATTATTCAACAATTAAAAAAGAAATGTTGTCAATTATTAAATGTCTTTCTAAATTTAGGGATGATATCCTTAATTAAGAATTTCTATTACTTATTGATTGTAGTTCAGGCAAAAGTGTTATTGAGAAAGAAGTTAAAAATCTTGTCTCTAACCAAATATTTGCTAGATGGCAAACAAAATTAGCTATGTATCAATTCAAAATTAAATATATTAAAGGTAGTCATAATCATCTGCCTGACTTTCTTACTCGTGAATTTTTATAGGGTTCCAATGAGACGGAATAGTCACTCTTCTTTAGGGAGGGGAGAGGAGGCAGTAATCAACAACATACTGAAATGAGTCATACTCCTTTTTCTCAGTCTAATTCTTGACGTACAATTACTAAAAAGGGCAATAGTAACAGTCCATCCACTTCCTTTTATAAAGGAATAAACGATCTTATCAGCAAGGAAGATACTCCTGAACTATTTTCCTCTATAACTAAAAAAGAGGTAGAATGGAACACTAAAAAGCAATATGAAATTGTTCTATATTTAGAATAAGAGGATATTCCTCTTATGAATGATTGTGAAAACCTGCGACAGAAATATCTAAATGCAACTTATTACCCGACTTTATTTTTAAAGTCTAGAGTTTGGATGAAAACCCTTGTTATTCAAAAGGGCATGAAAATAATCCATTTATGGAGTAACGACAACCATAATATCCCCCCAGCTTTAGTAAATGCATTATTCAAGAAGTTATACTACCCAGAAATTGGGCAATGAGCCCTAATCAAGAATTACCCTTGATAGAATCCTAGACAACCAAAGAGTTATATCATTTTAATTACTGGGATTATCAGCAAGCATTTTATAAAGTATTCTTATATGAGAATCCAAAAAATAAACATACATGGCTAATAATGCTATGTCCTGAAGCTATTTATAAGGGATTACCATCGTGGTTCTTCGATTTGTGGGTTAATTATGGTGCTGATATGACAATTTTACCAGAATCCATTACGAAGTTATACTTTTCCTGGATAGAATCTCGTCCAGTCATAACAAAATTAAATGATAATGAAATTGTTGAAGGATTATGTACTATCTATTTCTTTGCTGAAACAGAGATACCCTGAATATGGATGTATCAATTTTAGGCTCACTTCGTAAGTGATTACGTGGAGTACTGTACAACTTTATAAAAATAGAGATAATGTATGAAAGTGATGTATAAACTTTATAAAAATATTACTTACAGAGTGAGACTAACAAACTTCAGAATTATTTCTTGATCCACGCCGCTTTATAAGAAAATATTTTTATTATAAGAGGAAATAATCTACAAGAGGAGAAAACACTTACAATCTTACTCTCTTACAAGCTATTTTTCAATCTTACATCACTCGACTGCCTTCTCTCATATATATATAACCTTCAGAAGCCTTTCGAAGCTTTTAGAAGGAATCTTATAAAGTTTTTATACATCACTTTCATACATCACTTGCATACATTATTTCTATTTTTATAAAGTTGTACAGTACGCCACGTAATCACTTATGAAGTGAGCCTAAAGTTGATATGTCGTCATCGCTCTCTAAATTTGATTCTTTTTGCTTTCCGTCATTCATAAAGAAAATGCCTTTTAAAAAAGTAAAGAGAATAGTATTTTTACGCAAGTCCTTTGCCTTTGCAGCTGGCTGAATATCATTCAGGATCCCCATTGCTGTATTCCACATGGTATCAATGTCATCATCAGTGTCATCATCAGTGTCTTGAGCATCTGGAAGAATAATATCTTCTGAACCTGTGCTTTTGGTTGACTTAGTATCACTGGTGTGAAATGCTTTAAAAAACTATTTTTTTCATATATTCTAAGCATTTTTGTTGTATTTTTGTTTCAGATGCCTGAGGGTATTTCCTCTTCATCATCTTTGCTATTTTCAACATAGGATTTTTTTCTGAACTTCTTGAGTTATAGTATTTTCGAGAATCTTACTATTTCTCTAATTATTTCTTTGATTTGTTTTATTTTTTCTTCAACAACTATTCTAGACCACCATCGACAATGAAATCTCCTTTTAAGATAAGGAAGATGAGAGTCTGTCCTGTCTGTGTCAAAAGACCACGTCTATATCTAGGGTATCTCTGTTTCAGTAAAGAAATAGATAGTACATAATCCTTCAACAATTTCATTATTATTCAATTTTGTTATGACTGGATGGAATTCTATCCAGAAAGAGTATAACTTCGTAATGGGATCTGTTAAAATTACCATATCAGCACCATAATTAACCCACCAATCGAAGAATCAGGATGATAATCTCTTATAAATAGCTTCAGGACATAGCTTTATTAGCCATGTATGTTTATTTTTTAGATTCTGATATAAGAATACTTTATAAAATGCTTGCTAATAATCCCAGTAATTAAAATGATATAACTCTTTGGTTGTCTGGGATTTTACTATAGGTAATTCTTGATTAGGGCTCATTGCCCAATCTCTTGGTCGTATAACTTCCTGAATAATATATTTAATAAAGCAATGATTGGGAATTAGAATGAGTAGATGGGAATAGGACACCTCACTATCAAGCACAAAATTTGTGCTTGGTACCAAACATACCCATTTCTCTCTCTCTCTCTCTCTCTATATATATATATATATATATGAAGAATAACCACAAGGTTCCTAAGTGCCTAGGTCAAAATCAAAATTCATTAACATTATCACATTCACAGATAAACCCACATGCTATTCATAATAAAACAAGAAGAATTTTTAAAATTAATCTTTATCTTAAAGCCTTAAACATCCAACTCCACTGACTTGCAAATGACATTGACATATGCAAATGACATTGACATATATAGGGCAATAGTTATTTCTATGAATATAAGCACCAAATTAGGACTAAAACTAACATCACACATGAATTCTATTAGAAAGACAATAACTTTGTTGAAGAATATCGATTAAAAAAACAAAATTTATTATTCTAAGAAAAGAGAGAAAAAGTAACTTAAATGGCAATGAGAGTTGGCATGAAGTAGGAAATGGTGGCGGTGATTGATGTTGCAAATTGCCAACGGTCGGAGTTGATCGGTAGGAAGAAGCAGTGCTGGAGAGGGCCGAGTGAGGTGATTAGGTGTAGAATTTTGAAGGGGAACTTTGCATTTTTTCCTTTGTTTGATCTAACTGTTTAAGGGTAGGGTTACAAGAAGTGGTTGCGGTCAAGGAGAGCGTAGATTTGTTTAAAAAAAATGAACCACGCTAATTACATCTAGCGCGTGCATAAGATTAGATCGCCCGATTATGCAGATTGATACAATCAATTGGTTTTAGTGTACCCAGGTGAATTAATATTTTGAGCATTGTTGTTCGTGAGTATTATATCAAGTGAATATTTTTAGATAATATTGATAATATGTATTCTCACCTTGCACATTGATGATAGATATTTGGGCTTAAAGAGGTAAATTGAGGATGCACATACTATGCATATAAATCTTTGATGCGGAACAGATGGTGGAGATCTGTTGGACAGAGTTATTTGGATAAAAATTAAAAAAATATTAAAATTTCACTATTCACTTGAGGAAAAAAGGAATGATGAGCTTCAGACTCGGGTACTTCCTATCCTGGCAACTCAAATGCTTAGCTGCAATTCATATGTAGGGTTCCTCACGAGCATTCCTTTCTCCTTCTCTTAGAAATGAAAATGTTCATCATTATTTATAGAAATAACTAAGAAGATAAGAAAAATCCTAACTATAGAGGAGATAAATATAAAATATCAATTAAGATTCTAACCAAAGAAAAATGATAACATCAAATAGAACTATAAATAATTTATCCAATACTATTTGATCTAAATCAGATCCAATCTTCATCAAATTATTTCCTGATTCTGATCAAAATTTGCCATGTATCAAATCTCCCTCTCTTTAAGAATCTCGTGCTGGAGCTTAAAATTTTCTAGCATTGATGGGCATTGAACTGTTGTATTGATTACATCGAAGCTAAAATGGTGGATCTCTTCAGCTCTGGTAGTAAATGATGTAGAATTGATGGTGGAGATTTGTTGAGGACATTAATTGGATCAAAAAGTGACAAAAATAAGATTTGAAATCACGCTCTTCATCTACACTACATATTTACAAAAAATTGCTTTTTTGCTTTGTGACAAGTTTTTAGAAATACCAAATATACCCTTGCACACCTTAAAAAAGCAAAAGAAACACATTTACACTTGCAAAAAATAACTAAAATGCCCAACACTAGGCAATTAACACAAATGCTCCCACTATCACAAAAATCATTCGGAAATGCCCTCAAACTTCTTTGTCATGCATGCATCGCGTGTCGTAGAATACTGGTCATTTAATAAAGAAAGATGCAAATAATGTGCTTCACACTGGGGCACTTCACATGTTGACAAATCACATATCTAATATTTGCTGCCTAATTCATCTAATCCTAATTGAAATAAATCACATCCAATCTTCATCAAAATTTTTTCCAGATTCCAATCTGAATTGCCCAGCATCAATATTAATGTTTTTTATTAGCTTATTTCAGAATTCTGTAAGCTTAGTTATGTTATTGTCTTGTATGAAGAAAGCTTTGGGTAGCCTAAGATTTTTAGTTTACATTATTTTTCTTAGGTTCCATCATTTATCTTGGTGGTAAGGATGTGAATGATTTCTCCATGAGTAGAAGCAAAATAGTGGAAGCGGAGGAAGATGGAGTTTGAGTAATCATACATGGTAGACTAAGTGATTTAGGATATCGTCATGGTGTAAAGGATATAGATAACAATTATAAGATACTTGTCCTATATGAGTCATGTTACATGAGTTAGGATATTGGCAATTAAGAAACAACAACTAAGCCTTTATTATAAAACTTTAGGGTTAGGTACATGAATATTATTTGTTCATGTAATTTTAAGGGCTACATCCTTTGTTAAATTACATCATATAGAGCTAATTGAGTTTTACGCTGGCTGGCAGCTACCTTACACAAACCTCCTCCATTATCCTAGTTTGGGGCAAATTGTGAAAAGAGCACTTAAATAACCTATATTTTCCCCTGCTTTGTGCTTATATACCCTCACTATTTTTTGGCAGAACTTGTAATTTTTTTAAAACTTCTACTTATATATGCTTCCTTGTTTTGGCATCACTTATGTATTCTAAAGTTTTAAAAACTTATGTTTAAATGCCCCAAAGTTTGTCAAACTTGCACTTAAATGCCCCCAGTTAATGCAAACTTGTGGGTGTTTATGTGCAAGTTTTAAAAACTTTAGGGTATTTAATTGCAAGTTCTAAAAACTTTAGGGTGTGCAAATGTTGACATACACAAGCGAGGGTACAAAAGTGAAAGTTGTAAAAACTTTAGGGTATATAAGTGCTGCCAAAACAAGTGAGGGTATATAAGTGCAACGTAGTTGAAACTACAGGGTATATAAATGCAATTAAGCCAAAAGATAAACATTAAAGAACAACAATAACGAAGTTAGCATAGTTGAATTAAGAATACACACAAATAACTAAATATGATGTAAGTTATGCTTGCATTTATAATAAGCTAGAGTTTTTTTTTATGGGGATGAGATAATATCTTTAAATTTTGCTGGATAAGAGAAATGGGAGGATTGTTGTTGAATTGGTGACTATGACTACGATCAGATCAAAGGAAATGTGGATTACTGTATAAGGTAATAGCTATATGGAGCTTGAGGTAACCCTTGATAGAGACAAGGATGAAAGAAATCATGAGCCTGGTCTTAAAAAGATCAGCATAGGCTATATGGAACTTGAGGTAACCTTGATAGAGACAAGGATGAAAAAAATCATGAGCCTGGTCTTAAAAATCTCAGAATAGGCTTCTTCATTGTTAAGCAGAAGAGAATTTATTTAGCCAATCTCAAAGAAGTTTGGGATGAAGGGTTAATTATTGCTTGTCAATTATTTCAGGATTGTTGGCATAAATTCTAAAAGAGCTGCTTGATTTCCTACATGGATTTAGTCCATCAACCTGCATGAAAAGGATGGGGTGTTTTGCTGTTTGATTTAGGGTTGGATTGGGTGGGCTAAGGAGAGTTGAATTTACGGACTTTATGGTGGGTGCTTAACTAGATTCGGTGACAGATGGAGACTGGTTTAAATAATTAATTTTAAGGTGTGGCAATGGTAAGTTTTCCATGCCTTGTGATATAATGCTGCAAGATGGGATACAATTTTAATCGGGAGGAGCTGCAGTGTAAGAGAGAGGGGCTTGGGAGTTTAAGATGATGCTATGGGGTGTATTCTGTGGTGTATGGTGTAATGAGTTGTGGAGAGAGGAGCTAGACAATAAAAGATGATATTATGGCATATATTCTGTTGTGCTATATGGTGTAATATGCTCAGAGATGGAATAAAGATTGCACACTTGTCAAACCTGTCATGCTGCCTTAAAGCCAATCTATCACACCCATTTTCTTCAGATATATTTTGCAAGCGCAAAATATAACCACAATTCTGCGGAGGGAGATTGACATGCATGCACATGGTGTTGGGGTGTGGAGGCAGAGTTCAGCGGTGAGGTTGGAGGTGAACTGGGCCTCTGAACTTCAGCAGTTGGAATTAAATAGCAATTTCATACATGAATATTTCAGGATTTCAGCTGGTAATGGAACTTCACTTAACACGGGCAACTAAAAGAAGTCATGCTTGATGGTAAGTGGTCCTTAAACATCTTCCATCCACTAGCTAAGGAATTATGAGTACACAATGGTTATAATGTGAGGGTCAATCCTCAACAATAGAACTATAGGTGGTCTCCCGCCTCCTCAAACCTTTCTAATGATTTTAAGAGTCAAAAAAGTTCATTTAGGGTGTCTATTCGCAGAAGTTGAACTACAGGGGGTCTGTTTGCAATTAACCCTAATTTCTTTCAGATAAGAGAAAGGCCTACTTATCAGAGTTCTTAAATAGATTAGCTTTGCTGGGAGGCCACATAACATATCCTGTCTTGTTTCTTAACATATGCTACGGTCATCATTCATTCTCTCATATTACTTCTATTTATCCTAGCTACACGCGAATAAAGTTGCTTGTTCTCTGTAATTGCTTTTGTTTTCCTATCAGTATCATTCCATATCTTGATTTTAGAAGTTGGAATTTTAGTTGCAAATCACAGATGAGATCTTTTACTCTCTCCATTACCAAATACTGGCTTCAGCCATGTCCCTGATTCTGTTATGAATGCAGCATATTTGTCTGCAGCCTGCTTATGATTGCAATTATTAGCATATATTTTAGTTGCATCCCTTAAGGTCCTTGGTGCAACACATGACAGCATTGCCATAGTGATATCTTATTGAGCATTTTAGCTTTCTTTATAGTGCACTTAAGTTACCCGCTACAAGCTAGTTTTCTTTTTTCCTATGCCTTGTGCACTATTTGACAGTATTGATATAATTATATATTTTCCATCATTTGTAGCTGCATTAATAGTATACTAAGTTACTCGCTAGAATATAATTTTATTTTTCTGACTAGTTGGTGATGGCATCAAATTTGTGAGTTCTAGAGCAGTTTCATGTCAGGAGCTTCGCCCCTAATATTTTGACTGAGTACGTTAATTGTATTGCAAAATCTAAATTATCAGGCCACATTTTGTTTCCAAATCATCAACGTGCGATATGTAACTTGATTTTCATAATAATCACATATTCTCATACTATATTTTATTGCACATTTCACTGACATCTAATTCTCTGCAGCTATCAGAAGCTCCAATGTCTTGTGAGGACAAAATGATCCCAATGAGTCCTTCACCAAAAACCCCAATTTCAGAATCACCTTGCACATCCCGATCAATGTGCGTAAAGTCCAACATGGAAGCACCTCATACCCCTAATCAGCAGCAAGCCGATGTCTTAGATGGACCTGTGGCTATCCTCTGGGACATTGAAAATTGTCCAGTTCCAATTGATGTTCGCCCTGAAGATGTTGCTGGCAACATAAGGATGGCTCTCAGAGTGCACCCAGTTATTAATGGAGCAGTGACTCTCTTTTCCGCTTACGGAGATTTCAATGCCTTTCCCCGTAGGCTTCGTGAAGGCTGTCAAAGGACTGGTGTGAAACTTGTCGATGTCCCAAATGGAAGAAAGGATGCTGCTGACAAGGCTATCTTGGTTGATATGTTCTTGTTTGCACTAGACAACCGGCCACCCTCCTCAATATTGCTGATATCAGGCGATGTAGACTTTGCCCCAGCTCTTCATATCCTCGGCCAACGTGGGTACACTGTTATACTTGTCATTCCTTGTAGAGTTGGTGTCGCAACAGCTCTGACCAATGCTGGGAGATTTGTTTGGGATTGGCCTAGTGTTGCTCGTGGTGAAGGTTTTGTCCCCCCAAAGACCTACATTCCTCGTGGGCCCGATTTTGGTGGCCATCTCATTAGCGGTAACTTTGGGGACAAGCCAGATGTTCCCAATGAAGAAGAATCAATTGTTTATAGGGGAATTTCACAGAGAAGCCAGATCTACTTCTGCAGCACAGTTCAAGAGTGCAGTGCTAATAACATGACACCTGGATCGCATATGCCTTCTTCAAGGTCTGAGAGCCTACCTTCTGAATTGAGTGAAGCTTCAATGAATGATCAAAATGGGATGCAGGGCTGGTGGGTTCAGCCAGGTGATATTCAAGGTTTGAAGGCGCAACTAGTGAGGCTCTGCGAGATTTCAGGAGGAACTTTGCCTCTTGTCCGAGTTCCGCCGGAGTATCTCAAGAGCTTTGGGCGTCCGCTCTATATGTCAGAATATGGAGTTTGTAAGCTTGTGAACCTCATTGGGAAGATGGCAGATACCTTTGTTGTAGTGGGGAAGGGACATAACAAGTTGCTTTGCCTTCGGAATAACAGAGACAAGCAGATCAAAAAGTTCTCTAGCCCTGAAAACATGATGAAGGATCAGAAAGGAAAGGGAATGGTGGAGGACAGTGTTGATATAAGAATCTGTCCTAATATGGGCAGTTCCTCATCTGACTTCTCAGAGGATGAGAGGAACGGAGAGTTTGACGATCGGTTTGATGGTTTCAGGCAAGAAGTGCAAGAACTTCTTGTATGTTATGGTTATCTCCCCGTTCCGCTGAGCGTATTTGAGTCTCTCTATGAGCAGCGATATAAGAGGGCTATAGATTTTCAGAGCTTTGGAGTAGAGGGGTTAGAGGAACTGATGGAGAAGGTGAAGGATGTGGTCTTGTTGTGTGAAGATCCGGGGAGCAAGAGGAAATTCCTACATCTTGTTGTAAATGGATAGAGAGGTCACTGATCAAGTCACCCTTTTAACTTCTAATGTCCTGATGTCGGTGTTTCTTTTGAAAGCGTTATAGATGTGGCAATGTTGTGTTCTTGTTCCATCGAATTTTTTAGATGGTTGGAATTGTATATGTTTATACTACGATTTTCTAAGGTTGCTGACAATATCTGCCGGTGATGAACTGAATAGGGGGCTCATGTATCAACATCTTTCAGATAACATGTACAGGTGAAATTAGTCATTGCGTTTTGTTCCTTAGTTGTTTGAGGGGTGGGTTCTTTTGTGATTATTGTTAAGCTATTTCCTTCTCAAGTTTTCTCAAAGCTAATTCCCCTTCATTGTTTATTCAAGAAATTTGACTTTTCAGTTTTATGATTTAATTTTTGACGTTAATGTGGACGCCACCTTCCTAATCATTGCACCTTGTACTTGTCGTCTTGGTTGAGTTTTAAGTTCCCAGACAGATAACATTTTAATTATTTACATTTGAACCATCTCCTTTTGATCCGGCTTGTGCGCCCCTAATTGTGCGTCGTGGACGATGGTTGTGGACTGTGTGCGTGTGCGGTTCATCGTATCTCGTTGTTGTTCTTATATGGTAAAGATGTCGTGGGGAACAGTATGAGAGCTATATTTTACTGTCTGATAATTTCTGCAAGGTCGTCTGCCTGTTTGATGCCCAATTTGAGGAGGAGATCTAGCCTCCGCACCACTAATTCGACTTTAAAATTGGGTTAGCATAATGGGTTGAGCTATGAGAGGTTTTAGAGCCAAGATCAGATTGTAATTTTTGTTAAAACAGAGTTATATATATATATATATATATATATATATATATATTATAAAAGTGTGTTGACATGTTAAAACATTTCTTTCAAAAATGTCATTTAAAACACATACATGCTTACATAAAACACATGCATCAATGCATAAACCGTACCTCATACATACATAACCCTCAATTAAATGCATTATTATTCATTATAACCCTAAATAATTTTTCCATGACTAACTTGTTTACATTGTTATAACCTCCCATTAACATATTAGTCTCTTATAATTCTCACTAATTATCACTATCATAATTTTTAAAAAAAAACGTTACAATCATTCATCTTCTTACTAAACCACTATAAATCTAATCTAATCATATTACTTATGATTTTTCTAAGGTAGAAAAATTACAATATAAACTATGGTGACATGAAAAATTATTATCACCATTTTATTATAATATTAGTAATAGTGTGATATTGTACTATTTTAATTTTTATAATATATCATAGTAGCAAAATATAATTTCAAAATTTAGAATAGCATAATATATTAATTATAGTACTAATGACATAACATTTTAATATAATACTAAGAAAAGAAGGCGTGCAATCTTGGCTATCCTGTTAAATTAACAGAAACGAGGAAGAGAAAGAATGTTATAGCTCTGTATTTATAACCTCTCAATTAAATGCTTATGAATTTCTAATTCAGTCCAATCCATTAATCCTATTATTACTCACTAATTAATCAATGCACATTAGCTCTTCATTATCTATTCTGAATTTTTCATACAATTTCCATCATCTCACTAACTCCTTGCCCATAACTGAACATTAATTACCCATTGATCCAAACCATGAATTGGCTCTTAATTCATAAATTTTCAGTTACAGAGTTGCTTGGGAACAATAATCACATATCATGATCAAGTCGGTTACAAAATACAAGGAAATAAGAGAGTCTCGATCTCTATTTATATCCAATCTCACTATTTGTTAAAATCCTATTCACCACCTAACTAATCCATATTTATTGTTCTTTGTTCCTTACAACAATATTGAGCAGATGAACTCAAGTCGTCTAGAAAAAGGGTTAGTTTTGTATATATGTTCTAAGATGTTGATGAATAATTGATTAAGGTTCAAAAATTTTAAATTAGGGGAGTCAATTTTAGTTCTTGTGATTAAAAAAAGTTTAGTCTTTTAAATTTTTTTTCTTTTCATCTCATTTTAGCACTTTAAGTCAAAGATATCTCATTTTAGATATCTCAAAAGTTAAAGATCCTGGATTCGAGCCCTTCAACTTCTCGAAGGAATAAACGTCCATTTCATTAGGGTTTTTTCTTTTTCCTTAATTTCACCTACTTTGTTCACATCCTTCAATCTCCTTTTAAATTTTAATTTTCTTTTCTTCAATCACTCTAGAAAATTTTCCCAAGCATGCTATGCTTAAATTTTTAATGGACTCTGCTAGGTATTTTACCAAGTATGTAGCATGTGTATTCTTACTGATCATATAACATGCTTATTTCTTACTACATGGTGAACAAGTTGTTCATGTTGTGGAGTAACCAAAATCAGTGGAGTCGCATAGGAGATATATAAGTGTGTTTGTCCAAAATGCGCTTAAAGCAGCGACTCGGGTTGGCGTGATTATTATTGCCTTCCCCCCATGAAAACAGGGCTTAGACAACAATGATGTAAATGTCATGTCTTTTAGGTTCTATAATTTACTACTAATGTAACTATATGCACTAAAAAGCATATAACATTTGATACTGGTAATTGGTGGTACTTTATAGTATGGAGACTAGTATTAATAGCTAATTTAATTATTATTCTAAATGGTCACATTCGTTATTTTCCAAATATAAATTTGTAAAAACATTTGTACCTAAACTACAATTCGTAGACATATAAAATTTAAATACCAAACTTTATATAGTGTGATCTTATAACAAATACTCTAGATATGATAGGTCGATTAAACATAAAATTAATACACGTGCAACACACATGCTCCATACCAGTATATGTAGTTTATGTCGTTTGACTATCCGTCGAGCCATGTGAAAAGTTCTATTCATTCAAAAACGTTAAAATTGATACGTGTGGATGAATGGTCAAATGATAACGGGTTCACCCCAAACTTGATGTGTTAGGGTTTTAGAATATGTAGATCAAGTTTAACGGAGCTGATCATCCACAATATAGCTCAATTATGTGATTTTAGGCCGCGTTCTTAGATGATTATATAAGGCGTCACCTTAGAAACACTTATATATATATATATATATATAAAAGTGGATAGCAAAAAGTTGTCCACCAAACTTTTTAGCCACTCATATTGCCTAGGGATCCTTGCATGATATAAAAAAGTTTTTTATATTAATAAATGAGTGGCTAGGAAGTTTGGTGGACATCAACTTAAGTTGATAGGAGTCTTACTCTCTCTCTCTCTCTCTATATATATATATTTAATTCTAGAATAGTCATTGCGAGCAATTTTAGGCAACAATTTAAAGATAAAAATATGAATTGTGAAGATTGATTTGCATCATCCACCAAAAGAACAATGCATTTGAGTCATCCAAAATTTTGGCTACTTTTGATAAAATTGTACCATGACCGGTGTATCTGTTAAATTGATCAGGATTGCAGGTTACAAGATTAGTCAAAGATGCCTGCAATTTTCTTGAGACTGTTATGCAGACGCCATTAATAGTTGTAACCATCATAAAGGCAGAAATGGAAACATAACTAGCTACGAACATGATCCTCTGAGAAATATAAAATGAAATGAATCCAAGAACATAGTTAGTCCATCAGTTTCAAATGGGGAAACTTGATATCTATTATTCATGTCACTCGAAAAGATATTTGTTATTCATAAACGATACTAGAAACACCAAATTTACCCACTAGTCAATAAGAGAGAAGCAATTTCTTTGCTGAAATATGGCCGATATAATCAGCTTAACTTTACAAGAATTACTAGAAAAACATTTTACAAGAATTACTAGAAATATAAGATGTAATATTTTAGAAAAATATTACATCTCATCCACTCAAATCCAACTTGAATTTGTCCTAACCTGATATTACTGAATGCAGGTTGGATCAGGTTCAACCCTGGATATGGATTATACGTGTTTTCTATGATTATGGATTATGCTTTCTTCTATATTTGTTATAATCCTGTACGCTCGGAGGTCTTGATGAAAATGATTCAACAAGTGTAGCTCTTATACATTCTACGAAGGAAATATATATTTTACCACTGACAGAATCAAACTTCACATTTGAAAAATGGTTGCATGTGACAGGATGCTTATACATTTGCTGAAACAACAGAAAAAACACGAGTTGCATGGCTTCAGTGCTTTAGGAGGCCAAGTTCTCAGCCTATTTTCCGAGAAGATTTCGTGTACGTCTGTTTGCTCCTTTTACTCTCGAGTTTAGCTCTTCGACATCGTCGTTCAAACCATCCAGAGCCTTGTTCTGCCTGCATACAACCAAAAATAGTTTGCTTATTAACCAAAGGAATAAAAGAAAGATATTTGAAACGAATTCAAGAATAGTATAAGCTTTCAAATCCGTTAGCAATTTGTAAAATGTTTGGAAACTGACTTATCAAGCTCGGAGCCCATTTCACAAGCCATGCCCTTGAGCTGCCCCAAAATGCCACTCAAATCATTAAGGGAGTCATCCTGTTTTTGCTTCTCAACCTACCAAGCAAATAAACCACCACATCCATCGATCTATCATCAGGTATTTGAACAGAACTCTCATTTCACCAAGTCCTACTGTAAAACTTATACATACCTTCACTTTATCCATTGCAGACACAGGTTCATCATATTGTCTACTTTTGCTTCTAGGAGGACTCAGTCCCAGCTTCTCCCTCTGTTCGTCCTTCTTCTTCTTCTTCTTAAATGAGTCATCTGCGCATCGATATAAAAAGAACTGCTATAGACAGCTGAACAGGCCGGTACATTACAATTTTTTGAGAGACATGCATTCCAGTACCTTTACTCATCATAGGCCCCTTTATGTGGCGAGTTTTCTTCGCCTTCCAAGGTTTAGAAAACATACCCCCGAGACTTCCCAAAAGTGACTCACCCTGTAATAAAAATGTCCACAATAAGAAATGTGCAACTTTCTACTCATGTTCATATCATTTATCATTTGTCTTTACTCAAAAGGATTATCGTAGAAAACATCACTATTTCAAAAAACTACATTTATGGTTTGAAACTTGGAAGTGTTCTATTTATGGTCATCCTAGCTAGTTGACACTATAGACTTCCTATAATCAAAGAAGGAACGATATGTAGGGATCGACGAAGAAAATGCGATAGAAATGAGTTATTATAATGTACTAGGAAAACCAAATTAAAACATGAGAATATTGTACACAGCGATCAGATAATCATCGAAATCGCTAAAAACCTGTAAGAGTGATGTTGCAATGAGTACCTTGCTAAGGTCCTGATCGATCTTTGTGCACATCTCATGAGTCCTATAAATCTGCTCCCCCTGCGCATGCAAGGTGACAAGAGTGTTCGAAGCGTCTTCTCTAATCGCTTCAGCAATCCTCACACATCCGTTCACTGCATCGGTAGTCTCCTCAGCTTTATAAGCTGCATAATTCTCTAGCTCTTGCACCGACTGGTTCTCGAGCCCTCCTGAGCCTTTAAGCCCATTCTTGTATCCATTTTTTGCAGCAGATGAAGATGTAGCTCCCCTTCCGGGTTTAGCTTTTGATTCGGTATCAGAATCAGAATCAAAGGGATTGTTGATCCTCTTCTTTATGTCTACTTTAGGAGGCATGGTTGCCGAAAGAAGTCAACTAGTCGTTCCTGGCTGAGGAGAGAAATGTTTCGAAAGCCATTGGAAACACGTAAGTAAAGTACGTAATATCCAAAATAAAATTATTATACATCTCAAGAGAATTGTGCTTGAAATTAATTCTTTATCATAAATGCTTAATTAAGCTTAGCTTTTGTGGATCTCTTTCATTATATAACCAATAACCGCGAGCAGGCAATTGTACTCAGGACAACTACGAAAAGATGAACATACTAAATTTGATTGAGAAGCAAAATAAAATAAAATAAAACTTACGTGTGAAAGGCTCCGGAGATAACATGCAGCTGGAAAATACGTGCTTTCTTTAAATTAACTGCAGTATTCCGAAAGAGGCAAATGAATAGATCGAGGATACAATCATTTGAAACAGGAAACTTTGACATTTATGATAGATTAACATGTCAATAAAAAAGATACCAAATGAGTCTCCCTCTAACAGACGCATGCATATAGAAAAATTTGCATAACGATCAGAAAAGATATCTATAAAATCAAAAATCAGGATGATAAAAATCCCTTATAGACGAAATATATATATACCACAATTGTATAGATTTTCTAAAGATCGCAACTAATGTGCAAAGAGTACCGTAGATTCTCCACCCAAGCGCAATCTCGTCAAATTGCCTACAGTCAGAAACAACTTATCAAAATACAAAACAAAGTTCTTGTCCAAAATCACACAACATTTTAACTACATTATAACTATGTTATTGAGGATGGAGCAAATAGAGGAAAACATACAGATGACGAGATTTTCGCAAGGGATCCTCTCTTCTTCTTCCTTTTGTTATTTATTGTTGGTAGAAATATGACCGTTTTTCACTCTTTACACGCATGACTTTCTCTTTTTAAATTTTTGGAGGGGAAGAAAAGTAGTTTGATTGGATGCCTATTTCTGGTTCTTGTTTGACTTTTTTGTTGGAGGAGAATTTATGTGAGATTATATTATTACTGAGTCAATCCTGCCTTTTCGCATAACATATCCTGAATAAAAATAGAACATTACCCTGAATGAACATTGGTGCATGGTTGAGCACAATTAAGGGATATCTAGGGATGTTAAATGGGTGGTATGGATGAGTGGGTCGTAAATGAGTGGGCACATTCATGTCAATTCACCAATTTATGATCCATTTAACATTTGCTAAATAAGTTATGCCTCATCCATAGGGATGCAAAATGGTCCGGATTTATCCGGACTGACCGCAACTGTATCCGTTTAGAAAGCAGATATGGTAAAAAAAATTAAAACTGGTCAGATATGGTTACGGTTTAGATTTTTTTTATCCGAATACGATTTCGGATAAGGTTATCGGGTCGAAAATGCGGATACGGTCCAGATATCCAGATATTTGAAATGGGATAAGTATAATACTTGTATTGGGTCGGGTCTATAACATATACTCATGTTATCCGCAACCCGACCCAAATTCAACTCAATGAAAAAAGTCGGCACTCGGCAGAGAGTCAGAGACCCAAACTCTTATCCTGTTTCTCCAAGCCGCCTCCGCCTCTAAGCTTGGTCTCCACCTCCGAGCTCCACCTCCGCCTCCGCCTCTTCGCAGCTCAACTCTTCAAGAAGTCCGCGGCTGCCTCATCCCTTTGATCAATGCAACGACGACCATCGACAACGTCCGACCTCCTCTTCTCCTCCTCAATTTTGTATATCACTAAGGTAAATTCAAAACCCTAAGCCCTAATTTTTTTTGTTTGATAAAAGCCCTAATTTCTAGCATTTATTGACTGAATTGAATAATCCTAATTTATTTGATAAAAATCTCAAACCTATTAGCCCTAATTGTTTTTAGTTGCATAGATGATTGTAATTTGCATCATTACATTTTTTTGTTAGATTAAGTTTATAAATTTCAATGAATAGGTATTAGAATATGTCGTCTAATCCATCAGTTCAAACTTCTAATGAAGAACCCATAGTCAAACCCCCGTTGAACCGGTCATTGAACCCGCAATAGAAGATTCTTCTAATAAAATAGAGAAAAAACCTGAGAAAAGGGGAGGAAATTAACTTCTAATGTATGGTTGGAATTTAAGAAAATTGATAAAGTTGAAAAGAAAATTATCAACGAGAAAGAAGTTGAAATAAAAATTAAGATAGTGAAATGTAAACATTGCTTGTTTGAATGTTATGGACGTAGTTCAAGGGGTACTACACACATTAGAAATCACATTATGAAATGCTCCAAAAAGAAGAGACCTGATATTCATCAACAAGTGGTTCAAGCTACTATAAAAAATGAAGAAGGGACTTGTGCACTTAGTAATTATCATTTTGACAATAAGAAGAGTCAAACTTTACTTGCAAAAGCTATCATCGTCCATGAGTATCCATTTAACTTGGTCACACATGACTTCTTTTTACAATATGGGCATTCTCTTCATCCAAATCACAAGGTTCCAAGTCGTGCACAAATCACAAAGTTATGTATGAAAGTTTATGGTGAATATAAAAAAATATTTATTTGATTTGTTTGCCACATCTTCCATAAGGTTGAGGTTGACAATGGATAAATGAACATCAACTTCATAAAATTTGGCATATTTGTGCATTACCGCTCACTATGTTGATGAATCTTGGAAACTTCAAAAACATATAATTGGTTTTATTAAAGTCCATAGCTCAATGGGGAAGGATATATGCATTGTTTTAATTAGTCGTTTACTTGATTGGAAAATTGATAATAAAGTTTTATCAATTACGATCGGTAATGATAAAGCTAATGATGTTGCAGTTAAAATTGGAAAAGAACGTCTTAAAAAGTATCTACCATGTGGCAGAGTCTTTTTTCATGTGAGATGTAGAGTACATATTATAAATCTCATTGTTCAAGAGGAGCTTAAAATTATCACTAAAGCTATTGAAAAAGTAAGGTTTAGTGTTAATTATGTTTCATGTTCACCAAAGATGGAAGAGAATTTTAATCATGCTGCTAAGCAAGTTAATGTGGTTTGAGAAAAATGCTTAGCCCTTGATTGTTGTACAAGATGGAATTCTACTTATTTAATATTGATGATTGCTTTACAAAGTTGCTTTTAATAGATTTGAACTTAGCGACGACAAATACATTCATTGTCCATCGGAGGAAGAATAAAATTACATTGAAACTTTGAGTAAATGTTTGAAACACTTTTATGATGCAACTAATCTCCTTTCCGGTAGTATGTATCATACTTGCAATCTTTTATTTGAAGAATTTTGTGAAATTTAATTGCTTCTAATGGAATGGTTGAAAAGTAATGATGATACAATTATGGATATGACTTTTGCATTGAAAGAAAATTTGATAAATATTAGAGCATGTACAATAAGATTTTTGCGATGGCTTCTTTTCTTGAACCGAGGTACGAAATAATTGTAATAAAATATTACTTTAAGGAGATTTATGGTGTGGATGGTGAAAGATATACACTTGAAATTTTAGATGTTATCAAAAAGATGCATGGAGAGTATGCATCTCTTGAAAAAAAAGCAATCCAAAAATGATGAAAATGCTTCAAGCTCAAGCAAAGGAAGTGGAAAGAGTTTGTGACAAAAGAAAATTTAGATTTGCAAAATTTGTTGAAACTATTGAGAAAGAGCCTACAAAGACGGATTTGGATTTATATATGGAAGATAGTACTGTCCGATGCGAAGATGAAACAATGGGGAAATTTGATATATTGGATTGGTGGAAATCAAGTTTTAGAAGGTATCCTATATTAGTAAAAGTTGCAAGAGATGTTTTGTGTATACTGACATCAACCGTGGCTTTCGAGTCGGCTTTTAGCACCAGGGGGCATGTGATTCATTGTTATAGAAGTTGAATAACAACATATACGGTAGAGGCGTTGATATGTATACAAGATTGGATTAAAACGGAGAAAGGAGGTAAATTTATAAACTTTGCATAGATTCTGTTATATTTGGTAAATTATACATTAAATGATTGTATGTTTTATTCTAATAAATTTTTTGTAGTTATAAAAGTGTAAACTATGAATGACGATGCTCTTGATATGGTTAAGCTTTCGGATCACGACGACTCAGAGATTGTCGAAACTTTTATAAAAGCACCCATAGGTATGCTATTTAACTTCAAAAGCATATGATTTGAAATATAAAAATTTTCACATATTTAACATGACAATTGCTCTTTTTATTTTTTCAAGGTGACATCATGGAGGTCCTTGTCTAGGATGATGAGATTTAATGTTTCTCTTGCATTGATCGATCTCATCTTTTGGTTTATATTTTCTTCTCAAGAATATGATTGTCTTAGTTTGCATGTTTGTTTTTTCTTAGGGAACTATATTATAGAACTTGTGGGTTTTTGATTTATTGAATGTGACTTTTCTCATGTTAAGTCTGTACGTGACTTTATTTCTAGATTTGTGACTTGTTATTTCTGGATTTTTGACTTGTTATTTCTGGATTAGTGACTATTATTTTCGGATTATGACTTTATTGCATGCTTTTTTGTCAGTAACATGTGACTTTATTACCATGAGAATGATACAAGCTCTATGAATAAAAGAGAGAATGACTTCATATGGACGTCAAATGGTTCGTTTAAGGTAAATTGTAGTTTGTGAGGTCAGTTGTAGTTGTTGATTATCACATTTTAGTTATGATATTCAATATTTTTTATTTTTTGTTTAGGTCCTGCTATGGTGTTCTGAGGTTTGTCATACAAAATAGCAACAAAGTCTATGAGGTAGCTTGTCTTATTTTGCGAGTTATTAAAATCATATGTATTTTTTTTCATATCTTATTTATATCTATTTTCCAAATATCCGAATAGTATTCATATCATATCCATATCCGACTCTCTAATATCTAAACCGTATCCATTTTAATTTAATGCGGATATGGTAATGCTTTTTCTTACTAATGAATATCTGAACCATATACGTATTCGTTTTTAAAAAGTGGTTATGGTTATGATAAGTGTCATATCTGAACTGTATCTGGACAGCACGTACCCCTACTCATTCACCTATTTATTAAATGGGCTGCCCATATACGCATTTAAAAAATTAAAATGACTTGTCTGGTACAATTATAAAGTGAGTTAAAGTTATCCTAATAAAGTTTTCCTTATCTTAATCTATATTTGGTATCATGCTAAAACTTGATCATGGTTAAAATTTCACCATAAGGGTAATTTTAAGCGAGGTCAGGGGTTAGAATAAAAGGGTGTGAAAGTTTTCAGGCGGATTCATTATATAGAAAACATAAAAAATAAGAGGAATCAGTCATCTCTCTCAACCTCTTATAATACACATAGTCATCATCTCATATCCTCTCCAAAATACTATTCTCCTTCTTAGTATATTAGTTACAGCAATAGAATACTATATATAGAGAAACCGAATAACCATATCTCTAGCTTAACTTACTAGTTTGAATATGATACAAACTCTTTATCATGAAGAAACACAATGTCCTAATTAAAACAAACCTCTAATCATATCCAACTCTATGAAGTCATTAAAAAAATCAAACACACAATCCAAATAATCTCCATCTTAACTTTCATTTCCAAGTCACCTCAAAGATTTACCATTGCCATATTGAATCGTTCTCACTAGTGTCTTCTATTGCTTTACACTTCAAACCAAAGCATCCGCATCCGAATTTCATCCACATCCGCATGAGAAAGTGCCTCATGACTCTCACTATTAAGTACATATCAATGGCTCCACCTCTTTTGTGCACTCGAGAGACTACGCCATATTGGGGAATTTTAGTCTCCCCGCGAACTACGATCTTCACAACTCGAAAGCCAACCCACAATCAACAAGATATAAAATAACCACAATCAAGAGACACTGAGATTTACATGGTTCAGTCGACCAACTTCGACCGACGTCCATAGGGTAATAATACGAGAAATTCACTATGTATCAGGGATAACTACAAGATGAAGCACTCAACTCTCGTCTCTAAATCTCTCAACCTCACATACATAATCAACTCTTATATTCTCTCCAAAACTCACTCCTTATAATCTTTTGAACGGACAATGACTGCGAAACCCTCTCTCAATGTTGTAATCTTTTGCACAGATAAAGACTACGAAACCCTCATGTAGGCTGTCTAAAAATCACAATAGATAGTTGATCCCCATCAAGCTTCAACAAAGAAAGTTATAATCAGATAACTTTCATGCCAACAAATAAAAGCTGCAAATGGAGGACTTTTCACATAGATTGAGAAGAGTTATAATTCAACGACACTTCCGACAACTGATGAAAATTCTATTCAGCGGTCTTCACAAATCAATAGTGAAAGTTATAATCTGACGACTTTCAAGCCCCGCAATAGTCTTCGCAAAGCTATAATAGAAGAGGTTACAAGTCAACAACCTCTTCCAAACGCAGAATCCACCTCTGCGCTTCCCGAATTCAAAACGTACGCGGCCTGTGTGTTTTTCACCAGACATCCAACTCTGCGTCTTAAATTCAAGACGCAGAGTTAAGATTCATCATACTAACGGCCTGTGCGTTCTTCCACAGATACCCAACTCTGCGCCCCAAGTCTGAGGCGCAGAGTTAAGATCCAAAACGCAAGCGGCCCTTGTGTTTTCAATTTCCAGCAAACACCCAACTCTGCGTCTCAAGTCTAAGACGCAGAGTTAAGGGTCAGAACACCAATTTAGGCGTTTGACTTGTTCAAACTCAAACTGAACGGCCTCAAAACTGTTTATCCCACGTTTTGAGGGATTTTCGCCCACTTAGGAGTGGATTTAGGGGTTGGTTACACCCCTTATCCCCCTATAAATAACCGCATTACTCAATTGAGTAAGGGGTTAAATATTTGAAAATCAGAAACCGCACAAGGTTGGATTCTTTGGCGGAGGGGGTGAGATTTCTGAATATCAAAGAACTGCTCAACAGTTAGGAAGCAAAATCCCAAAGGATTCTTCAGCAACGACCAAATCTATTTGGTTATTAACCGATTATTCGGTTTCAACAACTCTTTTTAGAGTTTTTAACTCGTTCTGAGTTTCTTAAACTTGTTAAGAGTTTTAAATCAATCAAACTTGTCACACAAGTTAATTGTTCTCGTGAGACAAGACGGTCGGATCGTCAACGAAGAGCAAATTCGACACAAGCATTCGAAGGAGGTACTCCATCGCTACCAAGAAGAACCTAGTTTTAAATAAAGAGGAGAATCAAATTCATTCTCCTCTCTTTTGTAATCAGGAAATCCAATTGTAACTGAGATTAAAGGATCAAATTCATTCTCCTCTCTTTTGTAATCAGGAAATCCAATTGTAACTGAGATTAAAGGAATACAAATTAATTTTCTGTAATCAGGAAATCCAATTGTAACTGAGATTAAAGGAATACAAATTAATTTTCCTTTATTTCTTTTACCGTAAATTTTTCCACAAACAAAAGATGGCGACTTCGCTGGGGACTAACTTCTCTGACGAAGAAGTGATGGCGTAATCCGACATCTACCTCACTGGAACGACCGTCGAAACTCTCATTGTAGAGTTTGACCAAGCCAAGTACGAGGAGGCCCTCTCCTCTGGATCACTTAGTCCTAAGGCTAGGCGCGATACCCGCAAGATCTCCAAAGAGGCCTTAGCTACTGCTGAAATACTAAAGAAAGTCCTCTCCTTTGGCCAAGATTCCAAACTCGTTCAACGAGTTGAAGACTCCACACCCGTAACAAAACGGTGTGTCATCGGTCATAAGAGACCTATGACGGAGGAAAATCCAACCAACGCCAACGATGTTGCAGCCAAGCAATCACTCCATAATCAACAAGCTCTTCATGTGGGATCAGGATTGCTAAGGTATACCAAAGTTTTATGTTGCAAGAGAATGGATGTGCAGGGAGGTGAAAAGAGGCTGGAAATTTGGATTAGCGTGTAGGTGTAATTGTTTTGTGACCAAGAAGGGAGGTCTTAAAGTGACAATTTTGTCGAACACATTTGATGCTGGTGTAGCATTAAGCTTCCTGAAGATATTGACTTCCATGCTTGCTGTAGTCATCCATTAACAATGCCTAGAATTATCTCTTATTTAAAAGAAGACTTTCTTCCCTTCTCTATCCTGTCAAATTACAATATTGTGAATTGGTTTATTTAAATGAAAGTCTGAATAGAGATTCAAGGGATATATTCACTAGAAAGTTTATCAGCAAAAGGAATACAATAACTCGATTTTCGATGCGGGTCATCAATGTGGAACCTACTTTGTTTAGTGTTGCATCTCCCATTAAACTAAGGTCTCCCATTAAACTGAGGTCCGCAAAAGAAGATAACATTGGCTACTTTCTCTTTTCTTCTTTCCTATATATTCTTATCTCTTGCTTAAAGCCTATGCCTTAAAGGGATGCAGTTTTCTGACATGACACCATTAGAGGACAAATCACTAATTCAATGTAGATATAGAAAATATAAGTATAAATTGAACTAGTGCATCTATATCTTTTTTTTCTAACTATTTGATGTTGTATCAGGTGTTTGGTCTGCAAGGTTGTAGCTACCAATGATTATAGGATCAATTTTAAATATGTGTTCTAGCTTTGTGCTGCAGGTTTTTAGCAATAAGAAAGAAATCTCGAACATCTGCTTTTAAATTTCTGCAAAGCAAATCTGATGCAAGCTACGCCATAAAGTTCTTCGGTACAATGGAGATATAGAAAATGTAAGCATAAGTTGAACTAATACGTCTATATCTTATTTTTCCAACTACTTGATCTTGTATCAGGTGTTTGGTCTGTAAGGTTGTAGCTACCGAAGATTATAGATCGTTTTTAAATATGTGTTTTAGGTTTTTAGCAATAAGAAAGAAATCTCGAACTTCTGCTTTTAAATTTCTACAAAGCAAATCTGATGCAAGCTATGCCATAAAAAAAATTTGCTTGCAGAAGCTTTTTTTTAATTAACCTTTCACTTTAATTACGCATCTATAATCCTATATTGCATAAATATTTTTTTAACCATATATTATTGGATGCATTCATTTGATTCCTCCGTTTCATCAGCATGATTAATGAATCATTTTTATCCACTTTGGTTCTTTTTCTGTATACATGTACTTCATGGAGGAAAGTTAGTTTTGAATATGACCCAACGAAGCTGTAGAACCTACTAGTATGGAAGCTCCGGTTGCTGAGGTAAATGCTTTAGGAACTAAAAAAACAAAGAGAAAGCATGCCTCAGAACAAGATTTAGAGACAAAGAAGAGGAGGATTGTTGAAGAAGGAACAAAGCCAAATGAAGTAAAAGTGTGCACCATCTGCAATGTAGTTATGAATAGCCAGATAGTGTACAACTTTCATATTGCTAGGTCAATGCATGCTGCGATGCTGAAGAAACAGCAGGAGGCTTCAGCTAGCTGAAAGTGAAAAGGGTGTGTAATTTGCCTTTTAATTTCAATTATCGTGACCATTCTATAACTGGTACATAGCTCTTTCATCGTGAATTAGCTAGTTGTGTTGTGAGTTTGTAGGGTGATTTAAGGCACATGTGAAAGTGAAGATTTAAAATATGCTCAAACTTCATAGCTCAGTTTTAAGTTTCCTTTACTAGATCTCTTTCTTATTTTGATGTTCAAATTTTTGCATGCTCTTCTATTGATGTGAGTCTTTGTTTATCGTAGAATGATGAAGTGATGGAGGGGATTCAATGCTCTTATGAGAAGAAAACTTTTTCAGAAGAGTTGTGAGACTTTGTTTATTGTTTCTAGTTAACTTAGTTGTTCTCTAATTTTGCATGTGGAAGTTGAAAGACCCTAATTCCACTAGGAAAGAACCCTAGAGGGGGGTGAATAGGGTTTATGCTAATATAATCCGATTTAATGCCAATTAAAAACTTATTAATAATATCCTAGCAAGTATGATATGCAATCAAGATATATGAGCAAGGATATACAATATACACAAGGGTGAAATAAACATAAAAAAGGTAAACAAGATAGTGGGCAATATAAACAATGAACAATTGACAAAGGCGATATAATGATGAACAAAAAAATAAGTGCGCCAATGCAAACTCAAACAAGCGATATGATCATAGAATTCGGTCAACCACTTGACATACGTCTCCGCTCCTCACCTCGAGGAGATCTTCACTATCACAACCGGGTTTTCTACGCTCACCCGAACAACATTTACACCTCACACTCGGTTTTCTAGTTCACCAAAAACTTTACAATCTCACACTCTTGCAATCACACTTTACACCCTCAAGTGTTGGTCTCTAGCACGTGTCTCCCTCAAGTGTTAGGAATTACAACCTATCTCTAGGCATTACCACATACCCCACTCCTCTTGGGACGATCCCGTCTCTCACCACACACTTCTCTCAGTGTACAAGTGTATTACAAAGTGATCTAACAAATAGGCACAAATACAACAAGATTTATTCTCTACAATAGATGAGAACTCAATGTAAGCTCATTCTCTAAGTCACACAATCCCACAACCCAATTATACAATATATGCAAATACAATAATCTCAATGGTTTTGTGGGTACAAAGAGATATTGTAGGTTGTCTAAAAATCATAATAGATAGCTTATTCAAACAAGCTCCGACAACGAAGGTCACAATCAGACGACTTCCCAATCACTGCATCCACAACTCCACAATTGCCACAAACGCGACCTCACTTCTGAGATGATTGATCTTGATGGCTGTGACAACAGCATGGCTAATATCATAGCAACTATTAGAGATGCTGATGAGCAGTGGGACGATTTCAGAAATAAAAAGTTGGACTCAGTTGGTGAGTTGCTTGATAGAGAGCTATGGGCGAATATTCATCTTTAAGACACTATGGATGTTGATTCCCGTCTAGCTCCTACAACGAAAGCTACAATCAAATAGCTTTCGGGTCGATGATCGAAACATATAGTCGAATAGTTGCTTGGTAGAGAGCTATGGGCGAATATTCATCTTTAAGACACTATGGATGTTGATTCCCGTCTAGCTCCAACAACGAAAGCTACAATCAAATAGTTTTCGGATCGGCAGTCGAAAGCGGTAAATAGAGGACTTTTACAATTCAACGATACTTCTGACGACTGATGAAAACTCTATACAGCAGTCTTCACAATCTACAGTGAAAGTTACAATCTGACGGCTTTCACACCCCACAACAGCTAAAGCCAGGATTACTGAACAACGGTCCTTGCAACGCTCTACAGAAGAAGTTACAAATCAGCTAACTCCTTCTGAAACGCGGGTGTCATCCCCGCGTCATAACTTTGGAAATGAAGGCGACCCTCGCGTCGTCAATGCACAAGCCAAACGCGAGCGACCCTCGCGTTCAATGGTGTTCAGCTAACACCCAACTTCGCGTCTCAATTCAAAGAACACGAAGTTGAGTTCTGAACGCCAGATTGGGTGTTTGACTTACTCAAACATGAGTCGAACGGTTCCAAAACCGTTTATCCCACGTCCTGAGGGATTTTCGCCCACGTAGGAGCAGATATATGGGTCAGTTACAACCCTTTATCCCCCTATAAAAACTCAACGAACTCAACTGAGTTAAGGGCTGGCTCTTGGAAAACAGGAGATTTAGCAGAAGGTTGGATTCTTTATCATCAAAACCACTCAGGTTTGGGGATTCGGCAACAGCAGCAACGAAATCCTTGGAGATAGGATTTTTGAACTAACCTCAGAAAATCAAATCTGAGAGAATCCTTCAACAACAGAAAAACAGCTTGATTATTAACCGAATTTTCGGTTCCAACAACTCTATCCACAGAGTTCAAACTCGTTCAGAGTTCTTAAACTCATTCAGAGTTATTCATAAAACTTTCCACGAAAGTTCATCGTTCCCACGAGATAAAGACGGTCGGATCGTCAACGGAGAGCAAGTTCGACGCAATCAATCGAAGGAAGCACTCCATCGCTGCCAAGAAGAACCCAGTTTTAAACAAAGGGGAAAACCAAATTCGTTTTCCTCTCTTTTGTAATCAAGTTGTAACCGAGATCAAAGGAATCAAAGTCACATTTTCTTTATTCTCTTCTTTACAATTTTCTCTACATACAAAAGATGGCGACTCTGCTGGGGAATAGCTTTTCCGACGATGAAGTGGTGGCTCAGTCCGACGTCCACCTCATGGGAACGACGGTAGAAACTCTCGTCGTAGAGTTTGATCAAGCGAAATACGAGGAAGCCTTATCCTCTGGATCGCTTAGCCCCAAGGCTAAGCATGGTGTCCGCAAGATCTCCAAGGAGATCAAGTCTGTTGTTGAAGAGCCGAAGAAAGCCCTCTCCTTCGGCCAGGAACTCAAACTGGCTCTGATGGCAGAAGATCCCACCTCCGTGTCAGCAAGACATGCTTCAGGCCACAAACGGCCTCTGGAGGAAACGAGTCCTGTAAACGTCAATGACGTTGCTGCAAAGGCTTTGAAACAAGCCAAAAAGAACGCCGCTCGCCGACAGAGAAGATCCATCCGACGAGCACACTTACGGGAAAGCCGATTGTTGGCCCAACGCGAAGATCGCGTTTCTAAAGATCTAACCGAACCTGGCGTCCCCAAAGAAGAACGCTCACGGCGTGGCAATGAGCCCAACTATCAGCCTAGGCTGATACAGCTCAAACGCGACCCTGAGTGGCGCGTTGTTCATTCAAAACGCAGCCCTCAGAATGGAGCTGCCAAAACCAAACACGACCCTCATAGGCGCGTTCCAATTGAACATGACTCTCAGGAGTCTGTTTCACAAATTAAACGCGACCCTCAGGTGCGCGTTCAAACGAAGCATGACTCTCAGGAGTCTGTTTCACAAATTAAACGCGACCCTCAGGTGCGCGTTCAAACGAAGCATGACTCTCAGGAGTTTGTTTCACCAACCAAACGCGACCCTCAGGTGCGCGTTCAAACGAAGCATGACTCTCAGGAGTTTGTTTCACCAACCAAACACGACCCTCAGGGGCGCGTTCAACCAAAACTTGACCCTCAGAGGTCAGGTTCATCATTTAAACGCAGGCCTCGGCCTGGTGTTTACAACTCTCAACGCGACCCTCGCGTTATTTCTCAGGAACGCGATCTTCAAGAGGTCCGTCAGGTTCAGAAAAGTCAGCGTGGCTTTAAAATTCACGTTCGACAAGCACCAATCTCACCTACCCAAGGGCAGGGGGTTCCAACTCCACCTCCAAGTCCGGGGAAAGTTTCCTCCCAAGTTCCTGATCTGCGGGAACTATTGTCGAGAGGAAAATCAGCAGCACAAGCAGCTCACTCATGTCAATGTGAGAGGCTTATCTCGGCAGTCTTGTCAGAATGCCCTTGTTGTGTAACAACACCTCGGCAGTCTGTATTCGACAGGTTGACGAATGTCATTAGACCTGCCAAATGACAACGCCGCTACAAAAAGAAGACAGCTGAAGCGGAATACCCTCAAGTCACTATCAATATGATCGGCCGAGGGAAAGCTTCGCATACTGACTTTGATGAGTCGCAAGAGAGTCATCCGCCAACTGTCCGAGAAATTTGTGATCAATTCGAAGGAGTATATCAGAATACTCGGACTCGGACAGGAGCCATTCGTCCGGTTGACTATCAAAAGTTAGCCAAGGGCATTACAACAAGTGAAGAACATTCGGCAATAGCCGAATCTCAATCTTCAAGCTCTGTCGGAGCACGGGAGGTCTCCGCTTACACGACAGGGAACCACGAAGACATCGCCAAAAGAGTGGACGAACATCAGGTCATGCTCCAGGCGCAACAGGAGACACTTCTCCAATTGAAGGATATGTTGGCTCAGCTTCTTGCTGAAAAAGGCCACAAACCTGAGTCTTCCCGGAGAACAACTTCAAAGGGAAAACAAAAACTACATGAATATTCAGATCGTGAGACTCACAATTTGGGATCCTCTTCCGAGGGTGAGAAGGAGACCGAGAAAGAACTGCACCCTCAATCTACTAAGGTGGAGGAGCTGGAGGCTCGCCTTAACGCAATTGCCAACAGAAGCGAGCTCCGCGAAGAAGGGGTAGTGCGACCTTACCCTGCTGAGTGGGATACAGCTCCCTACCCACCGAAGTTTAAGGCCCCTACCTTACAACCGTTCGATGGTACAGGATCACCAAATCAGCACATTTACTACTTCAAGTCCCAAACTGGGGATGTAGTAGCAAACGACGCCATCCTGACCAGGCTGTTCATCGGTACCCTTAAGGGTGTCGCCTTCGAATGGTTCATGAAATTGCCTGCCGGATCTATCCAGAAATGGGTAGACCTAGAAAGGCTATTCTTGGCCAGGTTCTTTGAGGACGACACGGAGGTCTCGGTCCCAACTCTTCTTGCCACTAAGCAAAGGAAAGGAGAGTCCATCAAAACCTATGTGGAGAGATTCCGCAGCATGGCATTGCGATGCCCCTCAGGTATGACCCAATCAACTCTGGTTGAAACTTGCAGGCACAACCTGCAGACCCAGCTCCTTGCTCAAATGGGGGTGGCAGAATGTCGCTCCTGGAGACAACTAGTCTCACAAGGAGAACAAGCTGAAGAAATAGTGGCGCGGGTCAAAGCCGAAGAAGTGCCACAACCCAAGCCGCAGCAGCAAAATCAGCAACGCAACCAGAACAACGCCCAACGGTCTAAGGGGAAGGAGACCTTGGCGGCCGACTACACGCGAGTACCACCGCCAAATAAGCAAGGCAAGGCGCCAAATCAGCAAAGAGCGCCCAAGCAGTATTCGTTCAAAGAGGAGCACGTGGATACATTATTCCAATTGCTTCGAAAGAACAACAAGCTGCAATTGCCTGAGGTCAGGAAGCCGGATGAAGCAGGGAAAGTAGATGACCCCAGCTATTGTCGTTATCACAGATTCCTTGGACATCCTACCAAAAAGTGCTATGTCTTCAAAGACATCTTACAGAATCTGGTGAACGCTAATGTGCTCACACTGAAGCCAGAGCAGAAGACCGTATCTACTAATATGATAGCGGTCCAATTTGGTGATTTTCCTCCGGTAGTAACGGCGGACGGCGTCGTCCCCATTCGCAAGGGAGAAATACGTCTGAAGAATGTTGATTTGCATAGTCAGAAGGACAGGGGGTTGGTGCCCCTCACTACCCCAAAAGGGGAAATCATGTGGGTCCACCCTGATCTGCTAGGAGATCAACAACGGACGAACACCCCGTCCGAAAAGAAGGGAGGCAAGGCTAAGTCTTCCAACATGATTAGCCCCTCCATTACTGAAGATGATGACCACCTCAAGCCTCTTACTGATTTAAAAGAGGAGAGGATTGTTCTAGCAGCATACCCAGAAGGCAATCCTGGCACTCGGTCAGGAAAAGCTTACCTGAGAGATTATGGCCAGAACGCTCCAGAGGCCGAGGAACAGCCCCAAGACGCTGGGGGTTCTGTTCCGAAAAAGCCAGTAGACAAAGGAAAACAGAAGGAGCTCCGATTCCACAGAAATCTCCACCAGGAAACTGGAGAGTCGAGCGCTCCCTTCCAATTCAACGTCATGGCGCAGCTGGCCAACATACCGGCCAGGATTACTTTATATGAGCTCCTAAGGTTATCCAAAACTACCAAGGAAGCTCTGATTGAAGCCCTGAAGAATACAGAGAGCTTCATCACCCAAGTCACCCCGGCTCCCGAAGCCTCTGATGATCAAACTTGTCTGCAATGTCTGCAAGCGGCGAGAAGTCTACCCTGCATATCGTTCACGCAAGAAGACATGCAGGTCAAACATGAACATGACCGACCACTGTACTACACAGGATATATCGGATCCTCCGAAATCAGTCGTGTTCAAGTTGACCCGGGCTCAGCACTCAGCATCATGCCCTACAGGGTCATGCAGGTCTTAGGGATCCCTATGCACCGACTGCACACCACCAAGACTACAATCTTCGGGTTCAATGCAAACAGTACCCGACCCCTGGGAAAGATAAAACTCAGATGCCAGATCGGAGATCTCAAGTCTGAGGTAGCATGCTACATCATAGATGCGGACACGTCCTACAACCTTTTGCTAGGACGACCATGGATACATGCAAACCGCATTGTCCCATCTACTTTGCATCAGGTTATGAAATACGCCAATGACAAGGGCGAAGTCAGAACCTTGATCGCAGAGAAATACCCCTTCCGAGGAGTAGAAAACTTCCACACCGACTCCGTCTTCTATTTGGAATCCCAAGAGAAAGAAGATGTGGACAGCGGTAATGAAGCGGACATCGAGCCAGACCCCGATGAAGATTGTCCTTGGGAGTTAAACTTTGATGTAATGGGTCAGGGAGAGAGTAATAATGATGTACCGAGTGGGGGCGAGTGGTGCATTAATGAAGATTTCATTTTAGCGTACTTGTCTGATGTCTCTCTTAACAATAAACAAATAGAGAACGATTCTAGTGCAGGTACCAACCCATGGCACGTACTGTGCACCGAGGCGTCACTCACCTTACCAATCCAGTCATCTTTCGCTTCGGATGAAGAAGTGGAGGACGCACAGAAGGCTTTCTTCAAAGTCCCATCCAAAAGGAGAGGGCAGAAGCCGATCTGTTTTGGTAAAGTTAAACCCGAACCACTCCAACGTGAAAGTTCGGAAGAAGACGATGGGGTCCCCCAATTCCATTACCATGAACCTAATTCTAAATACTTAATGAAACGAATGGGGTATAATTTTAATGAGAAACAGGGCCTGAACTTCGGAAAGGGAAGACGAACACCGATCCGGATGTCTCTCACTCCTGAAGGAAAACCTCCGGATTATTATCAAAAAACCGGAAGGGGCGTGGGTTACGTCACACCTCCCCCCGTCTCGGAAAATGAAATCAGTAATTACTTACGTCATGACCAGTCATCTGGAATATCGTCATACGAGTCCGACGTCAGTATTGGACCCTTCTTTAAAAACTTGACTGTGAACATGGTTTCAACAAGTCATCCAGACGAAGACGCAGGGGGTGACAAGGAATTATTGGAATCGACTGATGATCCTTGGATCAAGCGTCTCAATATCCTGTGGGATATGCGTTTCGAACAACGTGAACCACCCACTGAAGATAAAGTGATCCAAGTCAACATGGGAGATGAGTCTGACCCCAAGCCCATCTTTATAGCCGAAGACCTATCATCCACCGAGAAGGAAGACCTTATATCTCTCATCCGAGAATATATAGATGTCTTCGCTTGGAACTATGAAGATATGCCTGGCCTTGATCCGAAGGTTGCCGTGCACCGTCTCAACATTGATCCGGACGCAAAACCCGTTAAACAACAACAACGTAGGTTTCGTCCAGAGATCATGGAATCAATCGAGTCAGAAGTTAAAAAGCTTATAGACTCAGGTTTTGTGAGGGAAGAACAACACCCAGATTGGGTAGCCAACATTGTTCCAGTTCCCAAGAAGAATGGTAAAGTCCGGATATGCATCGATTTCCGCGATCTTAATGCCGCCTGTCCAAAGGACGAATTCCCACTTCCTATCACGGATGTTATGATCGACAACACCTGCGGGTATGAACGGATGTCTTTCATGGACGGATTCTCTGGGTACAATCAGATCAAGATGCACCCGGACGACGAGAAGCACACTGCCTTTAGAACACCACTGGGGGTATATTGCTACACAGTGATGCCCTTCGGCCTGAAGAATGCAGGTGCAACTTATCAGCGTGCAATGAACACGATCTTTCACGAACACATCCGAAAAAAAATCGAGTGCTACGTTGACGACATAGCGGTAAAGAGCCAATGCAGAGACGATCATCTTGCAGATCTGAAGACCATGTTCGAAATCATGCGAGCACATCAGCTGAAGATGAATCCGACAAAATCATTTCTCGGAGTTTCAAGTGGAAAATTCCTGGGATTTATTGTTACATCCAAAGGAATCTCTCTTGACCCAGAAAAAGTGCGTGCCATCCAAGACATGCCACCTCCGAAGAATCTCAAAGAGCTCAGAGGTTTGCAGGGCAGACTGGCCTACATTCGAAGATTCATCTCAAATCTTTCAGGGCGTTGCCAACCTTTCTCTAAACTCATGAAGAAAGGAGTATCCTTTGTTTGGGATGGAGAGTGCCAAAGAGCATTCGATGAGATTAAGAAATATCTTACTCAACCGCCAGTTCTCGTGGCCCCGATATCAGGAAAACCATTCCTGTTATATGTGAGAGCCATGGATCATTCCCTTGGAGCTTTGTTGGCCCAGAACAACGATCAGGGTCAAGAACAAGCCATCTATTACCTGAGCCGGACTATGATGGGAGCCGAACATCGGTACAATCCGGTCGAAAAAGAATGTCTCGCTTTGGTATTCGCAATTCAAAAGATGCGACATTACCTAGTTGGACAGACAATTCACGTCATTTCCAAAGTAAATCCTTTGAGAGTACTGATGACGAAACCATCATCTCTGAATTGCCGGCTTGCAAAATGGGCCATTCTCTTGTCACAGTACGACATGCAGTTCATGCCCCAAAAGGCGGTCAAGGGTCAAGCACTGGCAGACTTCTTAGCCGATCATCCAGTATCGGGAACGTCTAAATTGTATGAGGAATTACCTGATGAGGTTGCTGAAGCTTACGCTACCCAAGAAGCTACGCAAGTGTGGAAGTTATTCTTCGACGGTGCATCCAGAGCAAATCCTCATGGAGCAATCACCGCGGGAGTAGGAGTAGTGCTAATCTCTCCAAACGGCCATGTAATCCCAAGGGGATTTTCCTTAATCGAACCTTGCACCAACAACGTAGCCGAGTATAACGCTCTGCTATTAGGCATGCAATTTGCTGAAGAACTTGGTATTCAGCATCTTGAAGCTTACGGTGACTCTCAGCTCATCGTTAATCAAGTTCGAGGAGAATATGAAGCACGTCATGAGGATTTGATCCCGTATTACTTTGCAGTGCTAGAGCAGGCTCAAAAGTTCGAGGGCTTCTTTATCGAATACGTGCCACGAGCTCAGAATGCTTACGCAGATGCTCTAGCCTCCTTGGCAACCTCATTAGCGTTGCCACCGAAGACTGAAACAACGATTCCAGTCGCGGGACGGAAATTATACTTTTCTAAAATTCCTACAGAAGAAAACCTAGACGAGACACCGTCAGAAGAAGTCTGTACAACTTCTATGGAGTTTGAATCCAGGGATTGGCGATTCCCGTACATCGACTATGCCGTATATGGAATTCTACCCGATGATCCTAAGGAAGCGGCCTCTATCAAACGAAAGGCCCTCCGATTCTATTACGACGCAGTCTCTCAAGTCCTGTATCGTAAATCGCATGATGGAGTTTTGCTTCGATGTCTCTCCCGGAAAGAAGCAAAAGAGGCCCTCAAGGAAGCTCACGGCGGAATGTGCGGAGCTCATCAGCCTGGAGCTAAGTTAGGAGATCGCCTCCGACGCATCGGCTATTTTTGGCCGAAAATGTTTTCAGACGCGGTTGACTATGCTAAACGTTGTCACGCGTGCCAAATTCATGGGGATTTCATCCACCAGGCGCCAGGAAATTTACACCCCACATCAGCGACTTGGCCATTCGAAATGTGGGGTATGGATATCGTCGGACCGATTTCCCCTCCGACATCCAAGGGACACCGGTTCATTCTAGCCGTGACCGATTATTTCTCCAAATGGGCGGAGGCAATCCCGTTGAAAGAAGTCAAGACTTCAAACGTGATCAAGTTTATCAAACATCACGTCATCTATCGCTTTGGAGTCCCAAGACGAATAGTTCACGACAACGGGACACAATTCGTCAGCTTTGGGTTCCAGAGATTCTGTGACAGATTCAGAATCCAAAGTGTTGCATCTACGGCTTATTATCCGCCAGCAAATGGTCTTGCAGAAGCCTTCAATAAAACCATAGTGAAGCTTCTCAAAAAGTTTGTTTCTAAAAGCCGGCGCGATTGGGATGAAAGACTGGGTGAATGTCTTTGGGCTTACCGTACTACAGTAAGGACCTCCACAAGAGCTACGCCATTCTCTTTGGTATATGGCTGCGAGGCGGTACTACCATTGGAAATTCAGATTCCTTCTCTGAGAGTCGCTATCACAACGGGACTAACAGAAGAAGAAAAGCATCAACGACGTCTGCAAGAACTTGAAGCCTTAGACGACAAGCGACTTCAAGCTCAACAACAAATAGAGTTGTATCAAGCCCGTATTTCCAAAGCCTACAACAAAAAGGTTAAGGAACGGATCTTCAAGAAAGGCGATCTAGTGTTGGCCAACAGACGACCCATGGTGATGACACACAAAACCAAAGGGAAGTTCAATCCTAAATGGGAAGGGCCCTTCGTAATAGAATCAGTCTATTCGAACGGAGCATACCGCCTCATCAATCAAGAAGGAGACAGGCTCATGATGCCAATTAATGGGAAGTTTCTCAAGAGATACTTCCCGTAAATCATGTAGCCCCCTAAACCCCAACCAAATCAGGCTGGGGGTTGCCTATTCATAGTGTAATTCTATCTTGTATTTCGTCATGTTAACACTACACCTCTGACGATTGTAATTTGATGGAATTATTCTGAATAAATGATAAAGGGAATTTCGATAACATTTGCATTATTTTCTATTGTCTTGAACCAGATTTCAATAAAAAGAGACGATAAAGAGCAAAAGTGATATCATTTTCATTCGATGTGGTTAATCCAAACACAAAATGAAAAAGATACAAAATTCCTTAATCAAAAACAGGTCAAGAGCTAAACATCAGGCTTCATTAACTTGAGGGTTTTTAGCCTAGACTTGAAGGCAGAGAGTTTCTCCCGGTGAGCCGCTCGAACTTGTTCCTCGATCTCCTTTCTGAGTTCTGCTTCAATAGGAAGAGTAGCAACAATGTCCTTACGAGTCTGCTCAGCTGCGTGGAGTGTACGGCAAAATTTCGTATAAATTTGGCCACTTTTATGCTCAAGCTCTTTTCTGACATCCTCGTAGTGGGCCAATTGAGCTTTCTTCTGGTCCAACTCGGCCTCTAATCGAGCGATAGTCTCTTCAATATCACGAATATCAGAAGCAACACGTTTGATTTTAGCATATGCTTTAGAGTGTCGCTTCCTTAAAGTTGATATACGGGCTATTTTATCAGATAGTTCCTTGCGAAGATTCCCTGGGTGATGCGCTCTCGAGATTATCGCCAAGGAAAGAGCCGGCTCCACTTCAGAATCTAAATTGGCGCGCTGTAACTCCCTGAAAGCTGTCAATTCTGCCATCAAAAGAGTGATCCCACCCTGGCAGTGCTCAGTCCAGGATGCATCCCCTTTGGCCTTGATGTCGTCCAAACATTGGCTCAAGATGGATTTACAGTCTTCAAGAGAAGCCCCCTCAACACTGATCATACCAATAATTGTTTGCATCCAACGTTCCAGTTCATCAATTGATTTCTTCAGAGCTCCTGAGCGTGGAGGAGGAAGAGTTGGATAGATTGGATCCGTATGATCATCCTGAACACGTGTTGGAGCAACTTCAGAAGAAGGACCCTCTTCAGCCCCATCGTCTTCAGGAACTGAGGGGATCGATTGAGGCATTTCGTCCTCTCCGTCAGTAGAACGCTCAACGAGCGCAGACTTCATCGCATCCCCCATTATTTTGGCCCTCTTGGAATTCTTGGCCATGACAGGTATCCGCTTACGGATTCTCCTGTCATACTCACCTTGCTCAGCAGCAGAAAGAGCTTCCTTACCCGATCTTAAAGAACGAGGTGTAGGAACGGGCTCTTCTGCAGGGATCTCCTCAGTGGTCTTTTCTTCAGGAGAATCATCAATTGGCTTTCCCTCTTCAATTCCCGTAGGAACCTCTTCTTCAGAAGGTTCTACGGTGGACAAGTCTTTAGGAGCTTCAACGGCTCCGGTCGCTTCCTGTTCACAAGATAGGTATTCTTCCATCCCTGGTAGACGAGTACTCGCAGAACCGCTCCGTGAACGATACAATTCCCGAATCTCGTTTATACATGAAGTATAAACGTCATACTCCGGAATCTGAGAAGCTTCGGCAAACCACTGGCGGAAATCCATAACAGCAGAGCAGCCGGGTGATGAATGGGGTAAAGTGAATTGCGCATGGGTTCCCCCGGCAGAGAAAAAGTACCATGCGCGAGCTCCTTCGCATAAATTCCCAATCTGAGCTAACGCCGGGTTAGGATTGCCAACATAGAGTTGGTCATATCCAAACTGTCTCGCGAACCGAGAAGGCATGTAAGGCTCGATTACGCACTTCTCCCGTGAGCGATAGACCAGGTAGCCCAACCTGATCATAAGAAGCCAGCTGAAGGTACCCTCTTCCAAAGAAGACGAGCCTTCAAAAAGCAAATCCATGAAACGAGCATCCTTAACATCAGCCCCGTCAAAGTTAGGAGCACAGCAGAAAACCTGGTAATTATCCTCTCGGGATAGAAGCTGTCGAGCCCTGACTATATAAGAACTAGTCCACGTGGCCGACTCCAATCTTTGTACGAAGGGAGTATAAGCATCACCCCCTTCATGCACTCCCGTCATTAATGAAGGGCAATGCAACACGAACAAAGCCATTAAATATGTGTATGGCACTGGTACACGTGGTTGAGGAGCTTTTCCAGCTTTCTTCTTAGCGGCTTTGACTCTCGAAGCACTGAGGAGTTCTGAAGTCAACACCCTCAGGCCATTCTGAATACAGCCAACCATAGCAGTAAGGAGGCTCACAGGTCTCCCATGCGCTAGCAAAACAGCTGGGTACACTACCTCAGCTAATATTGCCTCTATCGGTCTTGACGGTACCACGCACCGCTTCAACCAAATCATGAAGAAGCCTGCAAGCAGAGCCGTGTCAGAGATAGGAACTGTGGCTTGGTAGTGAAAACTTTCAAACTCGGCACCAGCTTCAAAATCATCCTCTGCATGCTCTGTCTTATAGGTAGCACTGGAAGCTGTAATTCGAGCTTTGGCATCCTTACGAGAGATCACAGCAACCCGAGATACGGCTACATCTTTCCGGTTTAAATTCTGAAAGAGGTAGTCTGCCCACGTGGTATGCATAATGCCCCCTCCACGCATCCCAAAGACTTGGGCACATATGTGGAAGTGGCACATCAGCTCCCAGAAAGTAGCACAAATTTCCGGGTGCGCCACCTTCAGTAGAGAAAGTTCCTCGGTGGTGGGAATGAACTCCTCGTAGGGCATTTTTCCAAGCGACAGCCCCGACACTGCCTGCATCTCATGAAGAGCAAAACCTAACTCTCCAGCAGGCGTAAAGAATGTGCAGCTGTCAGGGTTATATTTCTCCAACATAGCGAAGAAATTATGAAGACTCTGCACGACTCCCTGTCGTGTAGCTAACACCGGAATTGTGAGACCCGATTGAGTGAGCGAGTCCTTAAGCTCTTCGAGAACAAAGTCAACCATACGGGTCCACCAACCTCCTTCTCCGGAACAGATCCATCCAGGAGATCTGAACGTCTGGGTAGAGAATTCACCCTGAGTTGCAAGGAATTGGCGAATAAAGATGTTCGCTAGACGTGGCATCTCTTGAACCAGCTCCTTCTTCTCAAACAAACCAGGTCTTAACCCCTTTAGTTGCCCCCCGATTTGCGTACGAGCTCGCCGACCAAATCCAAGCGACACATTCTCCTTCTCTTTTACTATGTCGAAGGTCAAGCCCCGACGGCAGCTCACATTCAGAAAGTAGGAGAGAGGGTACATCCTCTTCATGTTAGGGAGGAATAAGAAGCGGGTATCAACTCTCCGCAGCAGCTTCGAATCTTCCACGTGTGTGAGATGATCATTGGCTGGGGTGCGATCTCCAAATATGAACGCTGGTTTAGGAAACTGGGCACGGCCGACAGGGGTCTCCAAGTCCAAGTCAGTTATCAAAATCCTGAGAGTAGAGCATTGAGGGAATTTAATCATTTCCGCTCTTTCCGAATCAGGAAAAGTACACAATGGAATTTGGTTCTGAAGACTGAATATTTCATTCGCGTCAGGTCCCCCGATGTATCCAAAATGATGCTCTTGTGAAAGCGGCACGTTTGGGAGAAGTACTGCACAGTCAAAAGCAGAAGTTAGCGGCGAGCTATCAACATAAGGACATAGCCTGAAACATAAAGGGTTAAAGGCTCATGTCGAAATCTCCAACGCGAAGGTCGAACCGCACGTCAGAAATCCCCAACGCGAAGGTCGAACCTCGCGTCAGAAATCCCCAACGCGAAGGTCGAACCTCGCGTCAGAAGTCTCAAAACGCGAGAGTCAACCTCGTGTTGAAAAATTTGAACGCGAGGGTCGAGACCCACATGGGATCCCAACCCCGCATTTTTATTGAGTTAAAACGAGTCATTTTCCTCGTTATCAAGAACCCATCTAGGGTTTTCAGAGAACTTGCCAAGGCAAGTTATCGTGGTCAGCACTCACCACGATAGGGAGGCCCCTGCGACGGCGACGACAAAGTCACCGCACGAGCAAGAACACCGCTAGTGTTCTCAGCCGACGGCATGTCGGAAGTCACCTCAGCGACTCTCTTGGAGTTCGAACCCCTTCTCCGAGGTGCCATTGATGCAGTTGATCGGAAGAAGGTCCTTTGAACGAGGAAGAAGAATTCTCGTTCTTGGAAATAGCCGAAAGTTTTGAAAGTCAAATGACTTTTGACGTGACCATTCAGGTCTATTTATAACAGCCGCCAAGCTGTTAAGATGGCACAGGATTCTAGGAACGAATCCCAACCATCTTTCAAAACGCGAAGCTCACATCCGCGTTCAAATTTCCCAAGTGCAAAGCTCAAGCCAACGTCACAAGGCCTGAGCCTCGCGTTTCAAATATTAAACGCGAGGGTCACCTCAGCGTTGCAATTCTTCTAAATGAAGAGTATGCACTTGTAAGCCTACTTAACAGAGTGTTAATCAAAACATCTGTATCTCTTCAGCAGAATTCAAATTCTCATTGGGTTAATACTGCACCCCAAAATCAACTTATCAAT
>NC_033801.1:49323587-49365668 GCF_001876935.1 Asparagus officinalis
AAGACTTGCACCAGCGGCTGGTCTTTTCATAAGTCCTGTTGTAGGACTAGGCATTAAATCATCAGCTTGCGACATTAATGCTGAAGGAGAAGAAGGTGGATTATCTTCGAGACCCCCTGGTTCCAATGCAGGAGACCTAGGAAGATCCATCACCGGAGTAGACTCTGCATCTGCAACCATTAATTCATCTTCTTCGTCCTCAGGAGGATGATAAGAAGAACCTTCGCCCGACAGAGCTGGACCATGAGAACGAAGTCCCGCTCTATGCGGCAGGCCAGCCACAGATGATTCCTGTGGTTCGTCATCTTTAGCAGCTTTAATGGCCTCAGCCATCAACTTGGATTTTTGTTGGCCTCTGGGGGGAGAATCCACCAGCAACTTTCGACGGATCTGCTTATCATACTGGCCAGCTTCATCAGCAGAAAGTTTTCTTTTCCCCGCTGCTCTTGTCATAGGAGGATCAGCCGCTCGTTGTTCTTCCACTGGAACGGGCTCAGCTCCTTGTTCCTCTTCCTGTTCGGCAGGTTGACTCTCAATGGATAGAAACTCATCGATCCCCCTCAAGCGAGACGTCTTAGACCCCTTTCTTGAATTATACATATGCCTAATGTCCTTCAGGCAAGATGTATTCAAGTTGAAGTTGGGAGTCTGAGAAGCAGCGTAATACCAATTGCAGAAGCTGATGGAGGTATAGGAATTAGCAGTTTTGTGGGGAAGCTTGAAGATGGCTTTGGTACAACCTGCCACAGAATAATACCAAGCCCTGGCTCCTTCATATAAGTTGGCTATAACTGAGAGTTGAGGACGAGGGTTCCCGACATACAACTGATCATACCCAAATTGGCGAGCGAACCTGTAGGGTTGGTAAGGCTCGACGAAACAGTTGACGCCTTGTCGAAAGATCAGGTAGTTGAAGTTGGGAGTCTGAGAAGCAGCGTAATACCAATTGCAGAAGCTGATGGAGGTATAGGAATTAGCAGTTTTGTGGGGAAGCTTGAAGATGGCTTTGGTACAACCTGCCACAGAATAATACCAAGCCCTGGCTCCTTCATATAAGTTGGCTATAACTGAGAGTTGAGGACGAGGGTTCCCGACATACAACTGATCATACCCAAATTGGCGAGCGAACCTGTAGGGTTGGTAAGGCTCGACGAAACAGTTGGCGCCTTGTCGAAAGATCAGGTAGCCTGGCCTGATGGATAAAAGCCAATGGAAAACCCCCCCGCTCAGCTGAGTGAATCCATTAGGACCCGCCGTATCCTGATATTCTGCTCCATAGACACCGCCCTCGAAATCAGGGAAACAGCGGTAGATATGGAAGTTAGTGTCCCGTGCTAAGATTTGGCGGATCCTAACCATGTACCCCCCTTCCTATTTCGCAGACTCTAGTCGCTGCACAAATAGAATGAATGAGTCTCCCGGGGGAGAAGCTGCACTCATTATAGGAGGACAGTGGAGCACGTACCAAGCCATCAAATATGTATATGGCATCGGCACCCGGGGATTGGGAGTCTTGAAGGTCTTGTGGCCCTCAGACTCCACCTCTGTAACATCAACAAATTCAGAGGCCAACTCCCGTAATCCGTACTGAAGACAACCCACCATAGCGCTGAGGAGGCTCACAGGTCTCCCGTGTGCCAAGAGAACAGCCGGGTAGACCACCTCAATAGCAAGGGCATCGATCGGCCTGGTAGGAACGACGCAACGTTTGAGCCACAGCATCAAGAATCCAGCTAGCAACGCCGCGTCGGAAATTGGAATCAGAGCTTGATAATGAAAGCTCTCAAACTCTGTGTGAGCCGGGAAAACATCTTCCTTGGCCTCGTTAGTGTAATGGGAGGTAGCGTCGTCAATACGAGCCTGAACCTCTTCCAAAGTACTGACGGGCAATCGGGTCACCGAGGCCCCTTTAGTGGTCAAGTTATGGAATAAATATTCCGCCCAAGACACTTGCTTAATACCGCCTCCACGGACCCCCGTCAGCTGCATGCAAATGTGGAAGTGACACATGACTTTCCAGAGAGTGGCATAAATTTCCGGACTGGTCTTCTTTAAAATCTGGAGTTCCGCCGATCCCGGAACAAACTCTTCATACGGCAAATCCCCGAGAACAAGACCCGAGACTTCGTGCATCTCGTGAAGAGCGAAGCCTAGCTCCCCCACAGGGGTGAAGAATGTGCAACTATCAGGATTATACTTCTCCAGTATAGTGAAGAAGTGAAAGTGGCTCTGGACGATCCCAAATTCAGTAGCCCGCACAGGAACCAGCAACCCAGCTTGAGCGAGGGGAGCTTCTAATTCCTTCAGAACAAACTTGGTCATCTGGGCCCACCATCCCGCCGCTGGAGAATGAACCAAGCCAGGAGTTCTAAATCCTTGCGCAGGGAACTCTCCCTTCTTTTCCAGGAACCTCTTAACAAAGGTCTTTGCTGGACTAGGCACTTCGCCAAGGGGATACTCCTTAGCGAATAAACTCGGCCGCAAAGTTGTCACTTGCCGATTATAACCAGCTGTGCGGACCCCATGGAAAGTTAGAGTTCCGAGAGCAACCCCATCTTGATCCTTAACTAGGGGCCAATCCATATGCCTCGGGACAGAAGCGCATTGGAAATAAGATATGGGGAACATTCTCTCCATATTGGGCAAGAAAAGGTTGCGGTCCTCAACTCTCCGCAACCACTTATAGTCCCCATCATATGCAGTGCTTGCGTTGAAGTCAACAAAGTCCCCGAAGAGATATCCAGGTTTGGTTATGGGCTTACGGCTTGGGCTTTCAAGTCGAGCGTCCGAAACCAACGTCCTGAGAGTGTCATGAGAAGCTTGGGTGATCAGTTCCACGCGACTCTTCTCCCTCATCCGGAAAACCGGGAGTTCTAAACGCGAGCTGAAAGTTATGTTCATGTCTGCACCACCTTCATGTCCAAAGTGGTGGCGAAAAAGAAGAGGCTCGCTGGTATGGCGCACTGCAAAAAGAAGAAAAGAGTTAGACAACTCAAAATCAAAGTTACAACTCAAAATCAAAGTTCAGACGCGAAGGTCGAACCCCGCGTCAAACAAACACAGACGCGAAGGTCGAACCCCGCGTCAGACAATCTCAGACGCGAAGGTCGAGCCTCGCGTCAGAAAAGTTCAGACGCGTGGGTCGACCCTCGCGTCAAAAATCTGAGACGCGGAGGTTAAACCCCTCGTCAAGAAGATTAAACGACGGGGTCCAGCCCCGCGTTATGGGAACGAGTTTCCTCGTTAATTTCAAGATCAGAACTTGCCGGAGCAAGTTTAATGACCACGAAGGTCGTACTCACCACCGATCAAGGGGAGTTGGGGCGTCACATTCGCCTGAGCAGCGGCGCCGCCGGCCGGCGCTGACGGTGCAGATCCCCGAGCCGCAGCGGCATCGGATTTAGGGGCGGCGGACTTCTTTGGTGCCATTGAATCTCGTCGGAGAAGAAGAATAGTTTTCGCCGGAGATGAAAACGAAATTTCTTTTCGTTAAAATTTTCAAGAAGAGTCAAATGACTCTTGATTTGACCCCTAGCGGTCTATTTATAGACAGCTATGAGCTGTCAAATCCTAACGAACGGGATTCGAGGCCATCAGCCCGCCCAAACTCGACCCTCGCGTTCGAGTTGGTTCAGCTTCCCAAACGCGATGCTCACCTGCGCGTTCAAATTTCCAAACGCTGGGCTCACCCACGCGTTCCAGTTCTCAAATGCAGAAGGCATCTCTGTGTTGAGACCACCATGAACAGCAATTTCTTGGTTACCAAGGCGACCAAAGCCAGGAAGAAACAAACGACTCCACTGGGGAGTCTATCGGAGGGGTACAGATAGATTACAATCAACAACGTCGAAATCATTTGGCTCGATCAGACGGAAGAAGCAATCAATCCGCTAAATTTTTGAGATCCAAAGTATTCCGAAAATTCGTCCCAGTCAACCGCGAACTTTCGAAAACTTTGGAGGGGGTTCTGTAGGCTGTCTAAAAATCACAATAGATAGCTTATTCAAACAAGCTCCGACAACGGAGGTCACAATCAGACGACTTCCCAATCACTGCATCCGCAACTCCACAATTGCCACAAACGCGACCTCACCTCTGAGATGATTGATCTTGATGGCTGTGACAACAGCATGGCTAATATCGTAGCAACTATTAGAGATGCTGATGAGCAGTGGGACGATTTCAGAAATAAAAAGTTGGACTCAGTTGGTGAGTTGCTTGATAGAGAGCTATGGGCGAATATTCATCTTTAAGACACTATGGATGTTGATTCCCGTCTAGCTCCTACAACGAAAGCTACAATCAAATAGCTTTCGGGTCGATGATCGAAACATATAGTCGAATAGTTGCTTGGTAGAGAGCTATGGGCGAATATTCATCTTTAAGACACTATGGATGTTGATTCCCGTCTAGCTCCTACAACGAAAGCTACAATCAAATAGCTTTCGGGTCGGTGAACGAAAGTTGCGAATGGAGGGCTTTTCACATAGATCGAGAAGAGTTACAATTCAACGACACTTCCGACGACGGATGAAAACTCTATTCAGCAGTCTTCACAATCTACAGTGAAAGTTACAATCTGACGACTTTCACACTCCACAACAGCTAAAGCCAGGATTACTGAACAACGGTCCTTGCAACGCTCTACAGAAGAAGTTACAAGTCAAATGGCTCCTTCTGAAACGCGGATGTCATCCCCGCGTCACCAATTTGGAAATGAAGGCGACCCTCGCGTCGTCAAGCCACGACGACCCTCGCGTCGTCAAGCCATAGCGACCCTCGCGTCGTCAACCAACAGCGACCCTCGCGTCGACAATGCACAAGCCAAACGCGAGCGACCCTCGCGTTCAATGGTGTTCAACCAACAGCGACCCTCGCGTCGACAATGCACAAGCCAAACGCGAGCGACCCTCGCGTTCAATGGTGTTCAGCTAACACCCAACTTCGCGTCTCAATTCAAAGAACACGAAGTTGAGTTCTGAACGCCAGATTGGGCGTTTGACTCACTCAAACATGAGTCGAACGGTTCCAAAACCATTTATCCCACGTCCTGAGGGATTTTCGCCCACGTAGGAGCGGATATAGGGGTCAGTTACAACCCTTTATCCCCCTATAAAAACTCAACGAACTCAACTGAGTTAAGGGCTGGCTCTTTGCAAACAGGAGATTTAGCAGGTGGTTGGATTTTGGACATCTGAACCGCACAGGTTGGATTCTCAGGATCTCAACCACTCAGGCTTGGAGATTCAGCAGCAACGAAATCCTTAGAGATAGGATTTTTGAATCAAACTCAGAAGATCAAATCTGAGAGGATTCTTCGACAACAGAAAAACAGCTTGATCCTTAACCGAATTTTCGGTTCCAACAACTCTATTCACAGAGTTCAAACTCGTTCAGAGTTCTTAAACTCATTCAGAGTTATTCATAAAACTTTCCACGAAAGTTCATCGTTCCCACGAGATAAAGACGGTCGGATCGTCAACGGAGAGCAAGTTCGACGCAATCAATCGAAGGAAGCACTCCATCGCTGCCAAGAAGAACCCAGTTTTAAACAAAGGGGAAAACCAAATTCGTTTTCCTCTCTTTTGTAATCAAGTTGTAACCGAGATCAAAGGAATCAAAGTCACATTTTCTTTATTCTCTTCTTTACAATTAACTAAACTCAATTATGAAAATCTAGCTTATAGAGATGATAATCAATAAACAATGTAAATACAAAGCTAGAAATTGAGTTTAGAAAACTTCTCTATAGATAACAAGAGAGATGGAGAAGAGTTGAATGCTCAAACATCAATAGATGATCTCCACTTGCTCTTGTGAAATTATCTTCACAAATGAAACTCTTAAACAAGGCTTAAACACCTTTAAACAAACTAAACAAACTTTTTAAAACCATTGTAAACCTTTTTCTTCAGTTTTTAGAACTGAGGATATGTGGTGGTATTTATAGGAACCCCAAAGCCAAGAGAAAACAAGGTAAAAAGACCAAAAAATCAAAACTAGAGCATGCTAGAAAAAACTAACTGTTACAGCATTAGTCGACTGACGGCTTTCATCAGTCGACTGGTGAGCTGACCGTTAGAGGTATTTTTCAGCTCATCAATCAACTGACGACCTTTTATCAGTCGACTGATGGATCATCAGTCGACTGGTCAGTCGACCAAAATAAAACAGAGAAAAATAATTATTTCAGGCACTTTCTTCAGTCGACTGATCAGTTGACTGATTTCATCAGTCGATTGACCAGTCGACTGATAACAAATCTTCAGCCTGATTAAAGCAGAAATCTGATTTTTAAACTGCCTTTAAAAATAGCAAATAATTTTAGAAAAAATATAAAATTTTGGAAAATGATTGTAGACATGATAATACATATGTTGCAAATATCATCATTTTGCAAATATGTCCAAAAGATGAAAACTAAACATACATGTTTTTTGACATTTGACTTAAACAAATTTTTCAAACTTTGTGAAATATTTTTATAGACTTGATAAACTATGTATAAAGTGATATTGAAGTCTATAAACTAATAAAATAATATTTTATCAAAAACACCTATATTTTGATAAAATCAATAAATACGTGTGTAAACTAATAAAATAATATTTTATCAAAAACACCTATATTTTGATAAAATCAATAAATACGTGTGTGTGAATAATATGAGCTTAAAGTATTAACACACAAGTATAAATCTATACTAAATATACCCAAGCTTGAAGGTCTTCAATATAGCTCCACTTGGTAAACTGTGAGGATGAAGCTTAAACTTGGATCTTTGACTTGAATTGCATTGCTTCACTCCACTATTCCTTCCAACCTCTATTGGATATGATCGTGAACGCTCGATTCCATCCATCCTCCGACTTATTGTTTGTCTACAATAAATAGGAAAACTCCAACACTTGACAAACAGTATTAGTAGTAAATTATTTGTAAATCATCATCAAAACAAAAGGACCCAAAAGAAGTTAGGTAACCCATTACACTTATTGTAATTTTGTGTTTAGAAAAATGTAGTATGAGGGTTCAGTACTGATTTGGAGGAATAAAAATCGGTAATAACCCAACTTTGCAAGTTGTAGTAATTTTAAGTAGTTAAACCAATACATCACATTATTCATGAGGATTTATGGATTTTTCATTTCAATCTAATTTGTTGGAGGAAACAAATTTCTTCAGAAGTTTGATGATGGTCTTATTGAAAGCTTTAGCTAGACCATTAGTAGCTGGGTTGTATGGTGGTAGCCACATATTGAATTCTAACCTTATTACAGAATTTGAAGAACGATCAACTAATGAATTGTGTACTGTTATCGTGGTGAATCCTTCTAGGATGCTAAAAATCGATAAAGCACGTGGTGTTTTAAGAATTTGACCACATGAGATCACTTGACTTCTTTGAGTGGAACGACTTTGGCTCATTTGGAGAAGTAATCCATGATGGCCAGAAGAAATTGATGGCCTTTGGCTGAGGGTGGACTAATTGGCCTGATAATGTCCATGCTCCATATTTTGAATGGCCATGTGATTTATCGATTTAAAAAAGCTTTGACCAAGTCTTTTATCTCATCCCAGATTATAAGAAGTGAAGTGTGTCAAGAGATGAATCGAGACATTGCCACCAATTACTACTAGAAGGAAGGGAAGAAATAGAACTAGACGTAGAAACAATAGAATAATTTACTAACGTCCACTGAAATGTTCTCGAAGCAAAGCTGAAGGTCACAATCAAGCTAATTGTAACAAAGCAATTGGTGATTGGTGTGGATTGCTTATTAGTATAATACTTTTGGTAGAGTAATATAGATTGTTAAGACTTTTGTGGCACACTGTAGAAGATTTTTGTAATCCCTAAGATTGTAAGTCTAATCATATCGTGTATTCAAGCAATATCGGTTGTAAGAATATAAGAATTTTAATATAATGTACTTGTTTAACTGAAGTTGTCTATTTGTGTCGTCGGTTAATTATCTCGTATTTTTGAGATGCCCATGATCACCCTGACAAGTTACTATGGTGTCCAACACTCGTTCATTCATAAACTTCCTAATTTCAATTATTTTTTATTTTTAACAGGAGAGGCAAATAACATCCAAGTGTGTTCATATGTTTTCCTATATCGACATTAAACTTGGATACATTTGGCTCCATTCTTTGCAAATTCATAATAAAATTTTTTTGTCATAGAATAGTATTACAAAGCTAGTCTCAATTCATTAATATTTTGAAATGGTTGCCCCCTTTCAGTTAATGTTGTGTGCCACTATTGAGGAATGATTGAAGTGTTGTTAATAACATCATCTCATTCGATTACATTCTCACCAGACGGGCAATTATTTAGGATCCTCTCTGAATTAGAAGTATTTATTGGAGGAGTATAACCATATTATTCGTTCAAAGAGGTATCACTGCTACACAAATTAATAAACCAGTCAGATTTTAAAGTCAACTATAGTATTATCTTCTGATATTTTAAACTAATAGCTTCATGTGTAAGTTAACAGTGTGTCCGTTACCAAGTAAGAGGTAAGTTAACATGTTTGGGTGAAAGTTAGCATAAAGCAATGAAAGCTAACATTCAGTAGGAAAAGTTAACACACTAAGGGGGTATTTGTTTCAAATCCTATAATTTTAGGATATGGATTTCACCATGGGATTTAAAATCCATAGGTAATTTGTTATGGGTTGGAATTCCTAAAACTTTGTTTGTTTCAATAATATTTTGAGATTTGGAATACTATAATTTGTAATATTTTTGTTTGTTTCAAACTTTTTGGAATTTAAAATCCTTAATTTATCTAACACTTTTGAAATCCACCCAACATCCTAGCAAAAAAAAAGGATTTCACAAATCCTTAAATATAATACTTTTTTTATTATTTTGGGGATTTGATATTCTAAAATTTATTTTGAAACAAACAAGTTTTATGGAATTCTAAAACCCAAAAAAACCCACTTTTGATCCTAGAATTTGAAATCCCACCCAAATGCCAATTTTTTTATGAAACGAACACCCCCTAAGAGGAAAGCTAACATCTTCAGTTAAAAGTTAACATATAACTGTGATAGTCAAGAGAAAACCCTAAAAATTAACATGTTCTGGTGAAAGTTAACAGATAGCTAAAATACTTAACACACGACAAGAGGAGTTAACATGTAACCATTAAAATTAACATTTACGATTCGTTTGTGCTGTGAAACCTGAAATCACAAAACTTATATCACACAAAGCCCAATTTTAAAAAGAATTTATTGATTACTTACGTTTCAGTTAAAACTTTCAGATTTTTTCAAAAATAGAACCTTCTATATTAACAACATCTTGCATATGAATCTCTATACAACCACTATTTCGATTATACTGTGTACTTCAAATCGTCTTCACTATCAACTAAAAAGGTTAGATTCGGGTGCCTCACAGATTTATATATCAATGATAAATCATCTTGAGGGACTTTCAGTCTAAAAGGTTAGATTCGGGTGCCTCACAGATTTATATATCAATGATAAATCATCTTGAGGGACTTTCAGTCTTTCCAACACATCGAATTGTAGTTCCAGATTTATATATCAATGATAAATCATCTTGAGGGACTTTCAGTCTTTCCAACACATCGAATTGTAGTTCAAAAAAACTTGGTATAGAGCTTAGCATTGAGAACATAGCCTTCTCGCCTAACGGCATCATGCAAGTCAAGTCAGAAACGTAAGAGTCTTGGTGGATAAAATCCGGTCTGCTTTTCATGCACAACAAGGCCACCGTTGCCTCCTTACTATCCTCTTCCACATATGAGACGGACATCGAAGAAGAAGAACCGACGGCGGGGTATAACGATGCAGAAGAGGAGGCAGATGATTCTTAAAGAGCCTCCTTTGTCATCAGATTCGAGGGACGCTGATGATGAAGAACTTTGAAGTGGGTGTCATCTCCTTCACTCTTCTCCAAATTGGTTTTCGGCCATTTTCCACTTTTTTAAACAAACTTTTGAGGGATCTTGTGGAGGGTTGAGTTCAAATCTAGGGTTTTTTTGGGTTCTCTTGAGCTTATATGAGTCTGGGCGAGAGATCAAAGAGAGAGGGGAGAGAGCGCGCACGTCAGTTTTGGGGGGAAGAGTTAAGAGGTAAAGTTTTTTGGGAAAGGTAGGGTTGGGGAGAGAAGGAGGAGAGAAAGAGGAGAAAGGAGCAGTTAGGGGAGAGGAGGTGGAGAAAGCCACAAAGAAGAAGAAGAAGAAGAAGAAGAAAATGGGAAGGGGTATTTTCAGAACTTTTTGTGGTCAACTTCTGGAAGAGAGTAAAAAATGGCCAGATCACACTTTTTTAGGTCTTTTAGGGTTAAAGCACATGAGAAAAACATCAAGGGGCTGGACCACAACAACTTTATTTTTGGGGCCTTGACACATTTTTCCCTTGAAATTTTCAAGATTTTTCTGTAAGTTTCAAATTTTAGGGGCTAAATTTTAGAAGTTTTAGGGTGCTTTAATGCCAATTAAAAAAAATTTGGACACTGCATTAAGTCTTAATTTTTAGTTTATTATTTTATGTTTGAAATTTGTAATTTGGCGTCATGTGTTATTTGTGATTTTTTCGTTAGGAAGTCTAGAACTGAGTATTGATGCAAGTAAATGTTTGATTACGTATGTTTAATTCATCCTAATTTAGTGTCTCTCACAGTTTATATGTTATTTCATGCATGACGTTAATATTATGATGAATTTCAATGGGGCTTCACAAAACCGCCTTAAATTAAAGGGCTTAGTATTCACAAAACTACCCCTCAGATCATCAACCTAAAATGAACAAATTATCAATTTGATGCTAAAGATTTAGTTATTTTGTTGATAAATTATACTTTGTGATTACAAATTAGCTTATCAAAGTTGATGTTTAATAACTTTTGATGGTAGTTTTTTTAAAATCGATGATTCGACAGATAGTTTTGAAAATACTAAGTTTTGAAGAGTATTTTCGCAAATAATCAAGATTTAAGAGGTATATTTGCAAATAACCCCAAATTAAAATGAAAACTATACATAACAGTACTGGTAGTTTGAGGTTTTCAGACAAAACTTAATTTGTGACACTTTGAGTTAAAAGGGGCCAAGAGGGTTGTCTGAGAATGCCCGAACTTTAGAAACTTTCTCGCCTAATGCCTGGGCTACTATTATAGACTCCAGATACATAATTAAAGTGTATAGTACTTTTGTGTGATGATGAATTCATCTGGCAAAGTCAAACTGTAGTGGGTGGTTGTGTAACAGTGAATCAAAGTGTTGTCAACAGAGAGACTTTAGCATTTTACGAGTTTTAGTAACATTAATACGATCGAATCTCTGCCATATATTTTCACGAACTTTGTCAGTTTATTAAACTTAAGGTTTTTTTTTTCTATATTTGGCATTGATGTGAGCAAATAGTCTAGATGTAATGATCAACATTGCTCAAAGATGAAACTGTAAAGCTGCCGATTGGGTCATGGGAGTAAATAATAGTACTTTTGTGTGATGATGAATTCATCTGGCAAACTGTGGTGGGTGGCTTTGTAGCGGTGAATGGAAGTGTTGTCAGCTGCAAAGGGACTTTGGCATTTTACAAGTTTTAGTAACTTCAATACGATCGAATCTTTGCCCATATATTTTCACCAGTTTTTGTCAGTTTAAAATGTCTAGGCACAATGCTCCCTAAAAACTGACGAGAGGGGGGTGACCCTTGTGTGCATCACGAGACTCTCTCAGCTATGAAACAAATGAAGCTGACTTCATGGATCACGAGCCTCCCTGACCTCTGAAACAAAAGATGCAAAAGAATCCTTGCGTTGTCATTGTCAAGAGATTGCACATTAACTACTCGGCCATCAACCATCCTCAATCTCTTACGTAACAAGTACAACTTCTGGTTTCCTCTTGCACAAGCATTTTACGAGTTTTAGTAACATTAATACGATCGAATCTCTTAAGGTTTTTTTTTTTCTATATTTGGTATTGATGTGAATAAATAGTCTTGATGTAATAATCAAAATTGCTCAAAGCTGAAACTGTAAAGCTGTCGATTGGGTCATGGGAGTGAAGAAGAAAATAAATTATTAGAAACAATAAATTGTTCACATGCCATGAAAAATGCAGCTGGTGCTCTTTGTGCTCCCTCTAACATAAGTAATGTGACCCACGAGATCATAAATGAAGTCGTAATTATGCAAAGTTATAGCTCACCCTTTCATTTACTTGAATGTGACCCACGAGATCATAAATGAAGTCGTAATTATGCAAAGTTATAGCTCACCCTTTCATTTACTTGATTGATAGGTAATACCACCTACACACCGTCGTAATTATGCAAAGTTATAGCTCACCCTTTCATTTACTTGATTGATAGGTAATACCACCTACACACCGGGACTTCAAAGATTTTCTATCCTTCAATAAGAACAAAAGTGAGAATTATACCAGATTAGATCTAAGGCAAAATTTGAAACTTTTGGTGTGTTTTACATGAACTCCAATTTCTTAGGGGGGTCATTTATAATTCTATATTGTCAATTTTTAGGGATTTGTTTATAATCCTATATTGTTAATATAGGGTTTGAATTTTCCAAAGAGTTTTATGTAAATTTTGAAGTATAAGCGTGCATTTTGCAATTTAAAACATTTTCACGGCATTTTTGCAAATTTTAAGTATGGTTGGGGGGCTGTTTGTTTGTTTTAGTTTTTTTAGTTTTGGTTTTCTTTCAAAATTTTCTTGTGATCTTTGGTGACTTTTATAGTGAGAGTGTATTCACAATTTTATAATTGTTTACGAGTTGTTTATAATTTTTTACTTAATTACAAGGGATCTTTTCAAATTTGCCGTTCCGCATGCTTAAAAAAAGCAAGCCTCGATCAACTGCCCACCCCTTTTTTCCTACTACCGGTTAAAAGTTTACCCTCACTTATGGTTAATCTTTATCATTGGTAAAGTCTTAAAAAACAACAAACATGTATAATGATGAGATAATATTTAACAATATTTAATAGGCTAAACTTAGCCTCCTTTACCCATATACACTTGCATCCTTTACCCATTTACCAAATAAGCCCCAAGTAGTAGTCGTAGCTACACCATAACTATACTACCACTTTGTTAACATTGGACAAGTGTGAAATATAGTTATTGCCAATTTACATGATGCCATAAACTAAATCATAAGGAAACACCGCATATACGAAGCCCAAAAGAAGTTAGAAATACAAGAAATAATATTAAAGGAAAACATTTACAAATATGCATTTTCAACTTAGAGAACATTCAGCTCTCTTTTCCTTCTCCATACGACAATATGTGTAAGGATATAAACTCAAAAGTGATTGAAGCACTGAAGATTCAGAGAACAAAAATTTCTATGGTTTTTAAAACTCAAAAACCACAGAGGAAAAAGAGGAGGGGAAAAGGCATTTTATAAACGCTTATCAAACTCTCTGATAGTTGACACGTGGATGGATCCAAATCAACAAACTCAGATCCCTAAAACTCCGTTGTTTACTCTCGATAACTAAAAAGCCGCGAAAAGTAAGGAACGATATCTTTGCTGATGATAACTCACTACCCATGACCGTCTGAATCCCAAAGAATGGTGGAGGTGAAGCGGTTAAATTTTCTCTCAAACCAAGCTTTCCGGTTCAGAGTGAAAGGGGCTATTGTTATACCCTAGAAATCATGAATATAATGAACCCCTAATAACCACCCACGTGCCAAGAGGGTTGGATTATATGATCAGAGACCTGTCCTCATATAGCCACAATCTGACTAAATTGTGTGACCCTTCCGATAATCTTAGTCCAAATCGGGAGGCATACTCAGGTTGAATCCCGCCAGAGAGCACGTGTCACAAGTCAAGTGGATGTCCGACCACCTCGTCGAAGGGACACATTTATACACTATCAGGCATGATGATAACTACTTTGCGTCACTCATACCCTGCCATCATACCCTGCCATCTAGTTGCCATCACATTAAATGTAGGTTAGATGTGATAATGACTCCTTAGACGGTGCCAACACTGTGACGTCCATGTTTTCACATATGGCTGCAATCCAAGGTGAACATGGAGATGTCAAACCTGTCATACACCCACACAGTGCAATAGCACATTTCACCATTCACAGTAATATTCTCTAGTGGAAACAAATAGAAGTGTAGGCACAAAATAGGCGATATAAGAAAGAATAAGTACAATAGACATGAAATAGAAAAATAAATCTCATAAATAAAAATCATGTCTCGACTGAATAATATGGAGTACAACTGATGATTAAAATAACGTAAAACTATCTCATAATGAATCAAATGTAAATCGTAATAAGGCACAATGCCTTTATGATTACTCAACTCTAATGTCTGAATTGAAAACTCAAACTACAGTGAAGTCTCTAATGATAAATCATGTGATAGTGACTATGTAAGAACTCTGTCATCCTGCTACTCTCCGGAACTCTGAGCTGCCTGAAAGAGAAATTTAAAACAAAAAGAACAACAACAAGAGCGTCAGAGCGCTATAGCAAGATCATCTCCATCCGTCCCCAGGGGAAGGGCTACTAGATGTAGCGGAGGCTCTATCTATAAAGCATAGTCTACCTAAATCATTTTTCTCGTGTCTAATGGAATTAATACTTAGAAATCTACAACACAAGACGTAGTACATCGAGCAAAATAATCTAAATAAGGAAACTCTCATGTATATACCATATGTCTCAATCTGTAGATAACTAAATATTAACCCCGAACTAAGAATGAACGAAAGCAATATAGGAAGACAAGGCATCATAATAAGCCTCAACATATAAATCTCATATACTCGCAAGAGCAATGTATCTCGATAATATATATATACTCAACTGTGTGTTAAAATCACTTCTGGCATCCACCAAATCTTAGGCTATCAAATAATCGTTACAACATGACTCTTCGAAAAAAATTCTGATTTCATCGCATTATCATGCGCAACAGACTACCTTGTAGGTATCCTAAGCTGTGTACACGGCTCATTAGTCTCATCGTAAACCTTAGTGCGTAACGTGAGTGTGGGATGACCTACCATATAGGTATCCTAAAAGAAAATGGCTCACAAGCCTCATCGTACCCTCGTGCGGACGGACTGCTAGACAAAGCATCCAAAACCGACTCAATGGCCTGTACAAATGGAATATCAACGCACTACCCCCATGTAATACTGAACTAAGTTCATCAATGATATCCATCTCGTGTATAAACTATGTATATCTGGTATATCGACGTACTATCATGAATAGTACTGAGCTGTGCTCATCAACGATATCCAACTCGTGTATAAACAACTCCTAACTCAAGTGTAATCATCTCAACACTTGCCATAATCCCCTTTGGGATACTCATGTGTGTACTACTATACTATTTATGTATATTCATGTCTGAAAGTGTACCATTGTGTGACTCGAATCCCGCGATCGCATCTCAAAACAGTGCAACACAATATTCAGGAAAACTGTCTTAGTAGTCGACTACTAAACTTAGTAGTCGACTACACTGAGTCAATCTAGACTCTAAAAAATCAAAAATCAGTATCAATGGTCGACTATTATAGACATTAGTCGACTACTCTGCAAAAATCCAGTTTCTGTGGATTTAACTTGGGCACGAGTAGCCGACTACTAGGCTAAGTAGTCGACTACCCTGTCAAAACATGCATTCTTCCATGCATGAACAGTACTTATTAGTCATTTGCACAAATTATGAAGTTAAAACAAGATCTTATACTTGGCATATGCATCAGAGATTATCTGAATCATAATACTAAATTAATAAATCTTTCAAATTAGGGTTTAGCATCCTAATTAATCAATTTCCTCGATTAGCTCGTATATGAACAACATGATTATCAACACATGATAAAACTACTCAAGAACAGAGAAAAATTCGTTTTAACATGTTTATCTCACTTAGGTATCACAAACCTAGGGTTTTAGCATGATTAGTTCGCAGGAAAACTCAATTAAATGACTAGTTAGTGTTTACACAAGGGTTAAACATAATTAACAAGTTAAAAATGAAATTAACATCAACCTTAATGATCATGGTCATGTTTGTAACATTAACAGTAAGGGTTAAGCTTCAGATCTAGCACTGGTTCATGATTCATCATCAAAAATCAAATTTTTATCACTTAGATTTAAGCTTAAGCATGTAAACATTGATTTAACATCTTGATAATTATTAAAACTAAAGGGAAAGGTTTGGATGAAGATGATCTTGCCTAAATCGTTGTGTTGAACTCCTGAACACGCGTGCAAGATCCCTTCTCCAGCAAAAGTCCACGATCTCTCCCTCTGCTCGATATCACATCTCAAAACACCTCGAGGAACACCAAAAACAAGGTCTAGGAATTTAGGGAAGAGGGTGGTTGTGTTCTCACGTGAAACCCAGGAATTAGGGTTTAAACATGTTTATATACTTAGGTTAAGATCTAGGCTCAAAACAAATCAAAACCGACCCGAAATCCAAACTGGGATCCCCAGGAAAACTCCTGATAGTCGACTACTAAGCTCATTAGTCGACTACTCTGTAATATTCAAGTTTCTGTACACTGTATCTAGCCCAGAGTAGTCGATTACTAAGGGTATTAGTCGACTACTCTGAGTCTGTTTTGCCTGTGCATACTGTTTCATATCCATACTCGCACACACATCGAATTGATCTCAATAAGTTCCTAACATACTCAAACATCAAAATATGTTATTTATCATCATATAACATATTTATTATTATTTATCACATAAGAAAATCAAATTTACGGGGTTTTACATTCTCCCCCCTTAAAAGAATTTCGTCATCGAAATTCCGCAATCGTATCTTAGCAATATCTACACTTAACAATCTAGAATGTGAATACCTCCACTTACCCCTAACTAAACGGAACTAGTACGTCGGACGAAAAACCCAAACAAGGGACCCCCTATATATATACCATGTGTTCCGAATGATTAGAAGTTAAGTGTCAATACCCCATTCTAGCAATAAATATAAACATGATCATATCGATAATCATAAGCATAAGCAAAATCACAGTCAATCAGTTACCTGCTCAAACAGGTGCGGGTAGTCACGACGCATATCCTCCTCTCACTCCTAAGAAACCTCCTCAACTCCTTTCCAGTTCCACTGAACTTTAACTAAGGGTATCACCTTGTTTCTAAGATTCTTGTCCTCCTTAGCAAGAATACAAATAGGAATCTCAATCGTAGTCAAATCATCTTGATGTTCAATCTCTGTCGCGTCTAACACTCGCTGCCGCTCCTCATCGCATAAATGCTTCTTAAGCATCGAAACATGGAAAACATCATGTACGCTTGACATTGATGCTGGAAGATCTAGCCGATACGAAATGGCTCTAATGCACTCAACAATCCTGAACAAACCAATATACCTCAGGGCAAGCTTTCCCCGTCTACCAAAATGTTATACACCCTTCTTGGTGATACTTTTAACAAAACATAATCTCCAACATGGAACTCTAACGGTCGATGCCTCTGATCTGTATAACTCTTCTGATGACTCTGCGCTGTAAGAATACGCTTCCGTATCACTGCTACCTTCTCAGTAGTCTGCCTCACAAGCTCCGGCCCAAGTAATAAGCTATCCTCAGGCTCTGCCCAACAAATCGAGGATCTAAAAGGCCTCCCATATAACGCCTCATTCGGTGTCATCCCAAGTAATAAGCTATCCTCTAATACCTGGTTCACTCTCTCTGTTTGTCCATCTATCTGTGGTGAAAAACACCGGAGTATGATAATGTACTACCAAAGGAATTTTGGAAACTCTTCCAGAAATGAGAAGTAAAAACTGAGCCTCGATCTGATACAATTGTATCTAGAACTCTGTGCAATCTCATAATCTCCTAGATAAATATTCTCGCATAAGTCTCCGCTGTGTAAGTTGCCTTTACTGGTATCACAAACCTAGGGTAGGAAAACTCAATTAAATGACTAGTTAGGGTTTACACATGGGTTAAACATATTTAACAAGTTAAAAAAGAAATTAACATCAACCTTAATGATCATGGTCATGTTTCTAACATTAACAGCAAGGGTTAAGCATCAGATCTAGCACTGGTTCATGATTCATCATCGAAAATCAAAATTTTATCACTTAGATTTAAGCTTAAGCATGAAAATATTGATTTAACATCTTGATAATCATTAAAAACTAAAGGGAAAGGTTTGGATGAACAAGATCTTGCCTAAATCGATGTGTTGAACTCCTGAACACGCATGCAAGATCCCTTCTCCAGCAAAAGTCCACGATCTCTCCCTCTGCTCGATATCACATCTCAAAACACCTCGAGGAACACCAAAACAAGGTCTAGGGTTTTAGGGAGGAGGGTGGCTGTGTTCTCACTTGAAATAACCTAGGAATTAGGGTTTAAACATGATTATATACTTAGGTTAAGATCTGGGCTCAAAACAATTCGAAACCGACCCGAAATCCAAACTTGGGATGCCCAGGAAAACTCCCGATAGTCGACTACTAAGCCTCATTAGTTGACTACTCTATAATATTCAAGTTTACGTACACTGTATCTGGTCTAGAGTAGTCGACTACTAAGGGTATTAGTCGACTACCTGAGTCTATTTTGCATGTGCATACTGTTTCATATCCATACTCGTATATATATACATCGAATTGATCTCAATAAATTCCTAACATACTCAAACATCAAAATATGTTATTTATCATCATATAACATATTTATTATTTTTTATCACATAAGAAAATCAAATTTACAAGGTTTTACACCGTAAAACCTCAAAAATTTGTGGTAATATAATTAATATGTGATTAATTATGATATATGGATATTTATTTTGATAAATATCATTTAATGATATATGAGTATTATACCATGTGCTTTGAGTATAAACAAGTTCATACGTGAGAAAGAAACGAGTCGAAACATGCAACGACCAAATATGTGAGAAACTAGAAATTTCCAATCCGATCGACCGCCGTGGTCGACCGCGAGACCTGCAGAGAGTTTTTCTAGTTCTGAGTTGGTTTCGGATTTTTAAAACCCATGTCCGTTTTCTCTAATATATATATATATCATATTCACGAGATTTTTAGTATTTTAAAGAACCCTAGCAGCCACCAAACACCCCACAAACCCTATTTTGATTTCTTGGAGAAGATTGAAGGCTTTCGAGCGGGATTTAGCTTGGTTTTGGTTTTTCGATCAAAGATCTTTGTTGGCTTTGCACTTTGCACGTTCTTCAATAAGATTTAGGTGAGTATCATCTCTGCTAATCCCTCTCCCAGTTTTTAAAATTTTTAAAGAGTTTTTAACATGTATTATAGAGCCAAATTGACTAGTTTATGAATAAAAGTCAATTCTTTTATATTATATGTATAAAGACTAGAAAAACACTCTAGGGAATGTGGCTGAGAGTGTGCCCAAGGGTGTGCCTGCAGTGCCTCCCTAAAGACTAGGTCTTTTCATGTTAAAAAGATTGAGAACGAATTTACAAAAGTATTTAAGATCTGAAAATGATTTAAAATGTTGTTTAATCTAAAGAAAGATGATTTGTTCTTCGTTTTGAGTTTTTATGCATGATTTAGGATTTGAATATAAATTTAATACAAATAATCATGCGATTTATGTTGAGATTGTTTCCAGAAGTATTTACCTGCTGATGACATACTTTCATGCAAGTTTCACATGTATTAAACAAGTTTAAATCACAAAAAATCAATATGAACACAACACGATGCAGAAACCTGCACCATCTGGAAAATTTGTTCATGGTCGACCGCGCCTAAACGACGGTCGACTGTGTGCCAGGTAGAAGCCTGAGCAACCTTGAAAACCTGTTGCGGTCGACCGCTGCATAATTGCGGTCGACCGCCAACCTGGTAGTTGGCATGTGCATGTTTTTCTTCGTCGTTTTGAGTTTTCGAGAGAGTTTATCGATCTTGTATTGATACATTATGATGACTAAGAGTTGTTTAGCATATGGGATGTTGGTGAATACTAGATATGGATACGCAAACCGAGATATGTGCATGTACACTTAGTTTATGTTGTTTTGACTCACAGATCTGAGATGGTTGGTATAAATTCAGTTGGCGAAAGTGAATTATTGTATGATAAAGTATTGCTCATGGCTATGGATGCTCAGTGTGGGTGTTTATCCTGTAAGAAGATTTCGGTTGTACCACGCTAGGGGTATTTGGGTGTTTTCCCATAACGAGACAATGGTTGTACCAAATACTAGAAGGTGATCGGCGTATATTTATCCGGGTTGGGCTAATATGCCTATTCACCGTTGTATGATCATCTGGCAGCATATCCGAAAATAGGGAGATAAAACTTATTACCGCTAGACAAATGAGTAATTCGGAAATAGAGAGATAAAATCTATTAGCCGCTAGGACAATTGAGTAAGGAGGTTGTATCCGATATCCGCATAGTATAATGTGAGCCTTACAAAATTATCATTATATTGTGTATCTGGAATAGGGAGATAAAAACCTATTGCCGCAGAGTGATTTAGTAAGGAGGATTGTATCCGTTGACCGCATAGTATTATGCGAGCCTCACAAAAGTATCACTATTGTTCATAGATAGGCATATAATTATATATGCTTACAGCTGTGTTGTGCTCCCATGTTAGAATACCCATGAGTAGGGTATATCCCTTGATGTACGGCATACATGTTATAGCCCATGGCGATTGTGAGTTGGATGATTCTTCTTTTGTTTTTGCGCCGACCACTCGAGGGTAGTTCGAGATGAGATACAAATATTATATGGTTGAGGTTTGGAGTATTTCCTTTTTGTTTGTTGTTTTCAGTCATAGAGGTGGAATTGGTATTTAGGGATTCACAATTTGAGATATGATATATATATGAGGGTTTCTTGTTTGGATAATTTCGCTCGACGTACTAATTCTCGTGTTGTGGATTTCTAAATACTAGTCTCCAGTTAAAGTCATTCGAATGATTTCATATTGTATATGTACTGACTCTATTTTCTATACACTCCTACCCTTCCCATGGAGAGCGGTGGAGATGGTCTCGCTAGTGTTTTGACGTTTATTGTTTTTCCCCCTTTTAGGCAGCGAGTCCGGTGCACGGAGAGTCGTAGGTTGATGAGATTTCTTCATAGATTCCATCCAGATATTTATTATATTTGTAGCTATTGCAGAACTCCACATTTAGTTGTTATTTTCTGACTTTAGACTTGTATTTTATTTTGTAGAGGCTGAGAGCCATAGTGATATTTTATTTGACTCGTTGTATTTGAGATTTATTTCAGACTCAGAGATATTTCTATTCTATTTTAGTTGGGCTCACAGATGATTATTCTTATACTTATTCTGTGTATACCTGCTTTTGTTCTACTTCTATTATTTGTCTGTCTGTACCTTCACATATTTGTTGTTTTTACTAGAGATATAGTGACTGTGATGGTGAAACATGTCATAGTATGGTGTTTGGTGCTTGGCAGGTTTGACAATCCGGGTTTTACATTGGACTGCAGCCTTGCGTGAACCTTAGGACGTCACAGTTGGTATCAGAGCTCTAGTTCCAATATCCTTAGGATCATTCTTGTGTCATATTGTGGAGTTAGGATAGAGTTTCCTAGGAATCATGTATACAGTCCGCTAGGAATTCCTAGTATGAGTGAGGACGTATTATATATGTACGCTGAAAATTACAATTTCTTTTTTGATGAACTATTTGCTTTGAATAATAAAGCATGCTATGAGAAATATGTGATATGATTTACTTGTTGGTATACGTTATATCCTTTCATGCTTGAGATCCTGTTTACTGTGTGTAATGAGCTCTACTTCTAAATTAAAGATGTCAGGAAGAGGATGCGGACGTCGAGGTACTCGTGCTCAGGGAGCTGAGCAAGTCGATAGAGAGCCCGAGCCATAGCAGGGTTTGCAGTACTTAGTGGATCTTATAGCACCGTTAGTAGCTCGACTGACAGCTATTGAGGAACAGTTAGCAGATCATGTTCGACAGGAGACACCCATTCAGGAGGAGATACCAGAAGGGACACTAGTAGATTTACCACCACTTTTAGTTGGTGATGGAGTGGCTAAGCAGGAGGCTTGGCTTCGTCTGGTAGAGAGGTACCAGAAGTTGAAGGTTCCAGAGTTTCATGGTTTGACGGATTCTATTGCTACACACAAATGGAAGGAAGATGTAAGCAACATCTTGGACATGCTTAATGTGAATTCGGTGCAGAAGCAGCGGCTAGCAGCTTTCAACCTCAAGGGCGATACAGGAGGATGGTATCAACTTCGTTTTACTCCAGATCAGAGGATGACGATCTCATGGGAGACTTTTGTGTATTTCTTTGATGAGTAGTATGTTTCGACTGCAGTGAAAGCCGGGAAGGAGTTAGAGCTGGCTCGGTTGGAGCAGGGGGATATGTTTGTGATGGATTTTAAGAGTAAATTCATGTCACTACTTAGATTCACTGGCATGTGGAACACCAAGGAGCAGCAGGCTCAGATGTTTATGATGATACTTCGCCCAGGTTTACGCCGATATCTAGTATCTCGGAGGTTTTGTTCAGTGCGGGAGGTGGCAGATGCTGCCATGGCTCAGGAGACAGACACAACTATATTCATTAAGGGCAAAGATGGTAATGCTAAGTCAGGACAGTCCGGGGATAAAGGTAAAGATAAGAGACATTTTACAAGCTCAGAAGGACCCTAGTAGCAGGGTAAGGGTCCACATCAGCAGGGTCCCCATAAGAAAGGACACAAGTAGGACCAGAGAGCGTAGCAACAACACAAATTTTAGGGGACTTGTTTTAAATGCAACAGGTTTGGACACAGAGCAACGGAGTACCGCATCGCACCCACAGCAGGCCAGTAGGGTAGAAATCAGCAACAATAATAGAATCGTGCTCAGGGATGGGGTCAGGGTTAGCAGTTAAGGATTGAGGCACCTCCAGTAGTCCTGAGTTTTGAGGGACAAGTGCGAGCGATTCAAGAGATCCAGTAGGGACAGATGGTCCCTTACGTTCTAGGCGATGCATCGCAGCAGCCTTCGGCTACAGGTAGAGTGTACGCAGTTGTTCCTCACGATCATGACACGAGCGGGGCTATGGTGGAAGGTATGTTCCTCGTGAACTCCTTTCCAGCACATATTCTTTTTGATTCTCGTGCTTCACATTCTTTTATCTCCTACAATTTTATGGTTAGACTTCAGCTTGTAGCGCAGCCATTAGATATTCTGTTATTTGTGTCTACTCCTTTGGGAGAGATGTCTCTTTTAGAGAGTGTTTGTAGGAGATGTATCATCAGCTTGGACGATTCCGAGTTTGTGATCTATTTAATTGTGTTACGTATGTCTAAGTTCGATGTTATCCTTGGTATGGATTGGTTATCTTCCTACCATGTGAGTATCGACTGTTTTGCAAAGAAAGTTCGATGTTATCCTTGGTATGGATTGGTTATCTTCCTACCATGTGAGTATCGACTGTTTTGCAAAGACAGTCAGCTTGCTTCCTTGGTATGGATTGGTTATCTTCCTACCATGTGAGTATCGACTGTTTTGCAAAGACAGTCAGCTTGCTAGCTTGTGATGGATCTGAGTTAGTGGTAGAGACCTCCAGAGGCAACCAGTTTGCGGAGTCATTTCTGGTTATCGGAGGTCCGATTTTTGGGCCATGTCATCAGCCGAGAGGGCATTATAGTAGATCCGGCTAAAGTAGAAGCCGTACTTGATTGGGAGCCGTCAAAGACGGTTACCGAGATTCGTAGCTTCTTAGGTCTGGCGGGCTATTACAGAAATTTTATTCAGGACTTCTCGAAGATCGTAATGCCCCTTACACGCCTTACTAAGAAGGGTGTATAGTTTATTTGGGGCACAGAGTGCCAGGAGGCATTTGAGACATTAAAAACTAAGTTGACTTCAGCACCTGTATTGATTATTCCTAGCAGTGATAAGACTTTTGTTATCTACACTGATGCATTCTTATCGGGTCTTAGATGTGTATTGATGCAGACCCAGAGAGTTGTAGCCTATATTTCGAGACAATTGAGGACTCATGAGCAGAATTATCCCACACATGATTTGGAGCTAGCAGTAGTGATCTTTGCACTGAAGGCGTGGAGGCATTATTTGTATGTGGTACAGTTTAAGTTGTTCACAGATCACTAGAGTTTAAAGTACCTTTTTTTCACAGAAAGAGCTTAACCAGAGACAGCGACGGTGGGTAGAGTTTATTAAGGATTATGAGTTCGCTATACAGTACCATCCGGGAAAGGCGAACGTGGTAGCAGACGCGTTGAGCAGGAAGCGTCGTCATGGGCTAGCAGCTTTGAGGTGTTCACTACACCGGGATCTTAATACCCTCAGCCATTATGATTTCAGGCTAGAGATTGGCGGGAGCAGTGTTTTCTTAGGATCTTTATCGGTACAATCGTCTTGGGGAGATAGAGTAGTTGGAGCTCAGTTAGAGGATTCTTGGATTCAAACCCGTAAGGGGGAGGTTTCCAAAGATCCCAATGATGATTGGACTATTGGAGTAGATGAAGGCCTTCGGATGAATGGCAGAATTGACAAGCCGAACAATCTACAGCTGAAGAGGGAACTTCTGGACGAGGCACATCGTAGCAGATATACAGTACACCCAGGCACGACGAAAATGTATAAGGATCTGAAGAGGCATTTCTGGTAGAGTGGTATGCACAGAGAGATTGCATAGTATGTGGCTAAGTGTTTTACCTATCAGTAAGTTAAGGCAGAACATCAGAGACTTGCAGGAGCCCTACAGCCTTTACCCATTCCCGAGTGGAAGTGGGCATATATTTTCATGGATTTTATAGTAGGATTGCCTAAGTCAAAGAAAGAAAATGATTCTGTTTGGGTTATAGCGGACAGATTAACAAAGTTGGCGTATTTCTTACATGTGAGGACGACTTATACGACGGATACGTACGCGAGGATTTTTATTCGGGAGATTGTTAGATTACATGGAGTCCCGGAGACGATTGTATCAGATCGGGGCTCAGTCTTCACATACCACTTTTAGAGGAGTTTTTAGGATGCCTTTGGCAGTCAGTTATCATTCAGTAGTGTCTTTCACCCTTAGACAGATGGTCAAACCGAGAGGGTGAATCAGGTGTTAGAGGATATGCTGAGAGCATGTGTTTTAGATTTTTAGGATAGCTGGGAGGACCACATCGCATTGATTAAATTTGCATATAATAATAGTTATCAAGCTACCATCGGGATGGCGCCGTATGAAGCCTTGTACGGGAGACCTTGCAAATCGCCTATATGTTGGGCGAGGCTAGAGGATAGTCTATTACTTGGTCCGGAGCTAGTTAGGCAAACCACAGAAAAGGTGACGTTGATTCAAGAGCACATTCTTGCCGCACACAGTCGACAAAAGAGTTATGCAGATTAGCGGAGATGACCTTTAGAGTTTCAGATCAGAGACTTAGTTATGTTGAAAGTGTCACCGATGAAGAGCGTTCAGCGATTCAGTAGACGGGGGAAACTTGCCCCGAGATATGTTGGTCCCTTCAGGATTATCGAGCGCATTGGAGCTGTTTCTTTTAGATTAGACCTTCCAACATCGATGTCGAGTGTACACGATGTCTTTCATATTTCGATGCTCAAGAAGCATTTGCGTGACGAGGAGCATCAGAGGGTGATTAATTCACCAGAGATCGAGATCCAGGATGATTTGACTACCGTAGAGATTCCGGTATGTATTCTTGCTGGAGAGAATAAAAAGCTTAGAAACAAAGTCATTCCATTAGTGAAAGTTCAGTGGAACCGGTAAGGAGCCGAAGAGATTTCTTAGGAGCGTAAGGAGGATGTATGTTGTGACTACCCACACCTGTTTGAACAGGTAAGATGTTGATAATTAAATATGCTTATATGCATTGATAGATATGATTATATGTGTTGTTTAGTCACATTTATATTTAACACTAGAATAGGTCATTCAACACTTAGCTCTTAATTATTCGGAACATATGGTATATATATGGGGGGGGGGGGGGGTGGTGGGGGGGGGGGGGTTCCTTATTTGGATTTTTCGCCCGACGTACTAATTCCGTCTAATTAGGGGTTAAGTGAGGATGCACGCATGTTAGATTGTTAAGTTTAAATGTTGCTTATATTTCAAACCTGGGGATTAATGGTGCGAGATGTGTACGGAAGGGTTTTCATGTCTGGATTGTCCCCTCTTGGTGTTTTTCTCATATTACTAATCTTTATGGTGCGATCACGGATGTTCAGACGAAATTCTTTTGGGGGGGGGTTGAATGTAAAACCCTAAAAATTTGTGGTAATATAATTAATATGCGATTAATTATGATATATTGATATTTATTTTGATAAATATCATTTAATGGTATATGAGTATTATACAATGTGTTTTGAGTATAAACAAGTTCATACGTGAGAAAGAAACAAGTCGAAACATGCACAATGGCCAAATATGTGAGAAACTGGAAATTTCTAGTCTGGTCGACCTCGAGACGTGCAGAGAGTTTTTCCTGTTCTGAGTTGGTTTCGGATTTTTAAAGCCCACATCTGTTTTCTCTAATAAAGAACCCTAACAGCCACCAAAATCCCCACAAACCCCATTTTGATTTCTTGGAGAAGATTGAAGGCTTCCGAGCGGGATTTACCTTGGTTTTGGCTTTTGGATCAGAGATCTTTGTTGGCTTTGCACTTTGCACGTTCTTCAACAAGTTTCAGGCGAGTATCATCTCTGCTAATCCCTCTCCCAGTTTTTAAAATGTTTTTAAAGAGTTTTTAACATATATTATGGAGCCAAATTGACTAGTTTATAAATAAAAGTTAATTCTTTTGTATTATATGTATAAAGACTAGGTCTTTTCATATTAAAAAAATTAAGAACGAATTTACAGAAGTATTTAAGATCTGAAAATGATTTAAAATGTTGTTTAATCTAAAGAAAGATGATTTGTTCTTCGTTTTGAGTTTTTATGCATGATTTAGGGTTTTGAATATAAATTTAATACAAATAATCATGTGATATATGTTGAGATTGTTTCTAGAAGTATTTATCATGACATGTTTTCATGCAAGTTTCACGTGTATTAAACAAGTTTAAATCACAAAAAATCGACATGAACACAACACGGTGCAGAAATCTGCATCATCTGGAAAATTTGTCCACGGTGGACCGCGCCTAAACAGCGGTCAACCGCGTGCCAGGCAGAAGCCTGGGCAACCTTGAAAACCTGTCGCCGTCGACCGCTGCATAATTGCGGTCGACCGCCAACCTAGCAGTTAGCATGTGCATATTTTTCTTCAACGTTTTGACTTTTTTAGAGAGTTTCTCGATCTTGTATTGATACATTATGATGACTAAGAGTTGTTTAGCATCTGGGATGTTGGTGAATACCAGATATGGATACGCACACCGAGATATGTGCACGTACACTTAGTTTATGTTGTTTTGACTCACATTACTGAGATAGTTAGTATAAATTGAGTTAGCGAAAGTGAATTATTGACAAAGGTATGGGCGACTCTCACATTACATATGGTATGGGCGACTCTCACAATGTTACCCAATGAACTATTGACAAAGGTAAATCACAAATGAAGTATCATTTCCATCGGTCAAGTCAAGTTACCAAATCTGCCCTCGGTACCCCCATATAAAACAAGAGAGATCTTCACCATTCTTAGGTCTGAACTCTTTGAACCTTAAACCCAATCTAATATTCTTCGTATTGATTCGACCAGTCACTGATTTGAGCAACGGAGGGCAAGCTGGAGGAAAACTCCTATGGGGTCTCCAACGTTGATTATTTGTGCATGGATCTGCCTCTTTCAATTTTATCAGACACTAGAGAAGATCAAGGGCCCCCTAATTTCTTATTAATCCCTACTCAATCCGAAGATTAATTTCCTGGCATAAACAATAGTTTAGCTAAAAGGATCAAACTGCATGAATTTGGCAACGCGAAGGGGTCAGGATGAGTATTGAATATTATGAAGCCCACATGTCGATATGATAATTGGAAACTTAATAAGGATACTCTTTTAAGATGCTAAATGTGTTTACCTCAAACAATCCAGATAATTCTTTCAAGAACATTTCTACAGTGCTAAATGTCATTCGACAGAGGTAATATTTTGTTTAAATCAGCGTGTAATCAACAATTTCTACAGTGCTAAATGTCAATCGACAGAGGTAATATTTTGTTTAAATCAGCGTGTAATCAACAATTGTCTTTTAGGTATATCTAGCTTAATTTTAGAACCCAAGTATCAATTTTCTTAGGCATTTTCAATTCTTTAGAATGTTATTTTTCATCTAATAAATCATATACTCCTTTAAAAGCACGAGTTCAGGGAAATCTTAAAAGCACGAGTTCAGGGAAATCTTTCACTGGTCAATATTACCCTTCATTATTTTGAATATTTCATTTATATCTTAATCATAATTACATCCTATCCTAATCCTATGTGAACTATCTATAGGTTAACAATTTAAAAAATAATATTAATAAAATATATAAAATATTTTTATGGTCTTAGTTTGTTAAGATAAAGAAATTATACGTAGCTAACATAGTATAATACATGAAGAATTGCAAAAAAATCCTAAAATTTTTTAAATTAAATTGCACAAAATATCCTGAAAAGTTTAAAATTATAGAAACCATCGTGATGTCTCAAAAATTAAAATAACAAACATGAGATTAAGAAATTAACATCATTTTGTGAAAAATTTAAAATTTGCAGTTAACACCTCAATGTCTCAAAATTTATAGAAACACCCTCAAAAGTTCACAAACACGCACCCTGAAATTCAAAAATTTCAAAAACTTATAAACAACATAGATGAATTCTAGGGATTACCATGATGCACCCAAAAATTTCTGACATTTCAAAACTTAAAACAACAAACATGAAATTAAGAAATTAACAATAACCTCTGAAAAATTTAAAATTTTTAATTAACACCTCAATATCTCAAAAATTATAGAAACACTATCAAAAGTTTAAATTATTAAAAATCACCCTAAAATTCTAAAATTTTAAATTTTGCAGCAATAAAAGATGAATTTAGGATATTACCCTCAGGCACCTAAAAATTTAAAATTTATCAAAATTAACCTCAAAGTTACAAAAATTGTAAAAAACTCCTTCAAAATTTTAAAATTGAAAAAAAAATCTAAAAATTTAAAATTTATAACAAGTACACATCAAATCTGGAAACTATTGGTAGACCACTGAAATTTAAATTTTTTCAAAATTAATCTATAGTTTTAATAATTAAAAAAAACACCCTCAAAATTTCAGGGTTGTATGAAATATTCTGACATTTAAAAAAATTACCACCAATACATAAAACATAGAAGTTATAACTACCAAACTTAAAAGATTTTTTTTTGAAAAAACTCTCCCAAAGTTTTAAAAACTACAAATCACACCCTCAAACTTCAAAACTATAAAAAAGACTGAAATTTTAAAATTTGGCAAAGAAAAGTGTAATTGTTTGGTATTTTTTCATTAAGATGTGTGTGTGTGTGTGCGCGCGCGCGTGCGTGTATGTGCGTGTAAATTACAATTTAGAGTTTACTATCCCTTTTTAGCATCTAAAAATAGTATAAGTTGATATTGGTAAACAAAAATAATAGGAATTGATTAAAAACATACGGCTAAGGAATAAATTTTTTTAAAAATAGCTTAAAATTATTGCTACTATATAAATTAAAGTAACTACATATAATTTTAATAATAGGTTGGAGCAGCAAAAATACATTAGTAACATTAATTGATAAATGTTTAAATCCATAAAAATAATAAAATACTATAATACAATAGCTTAGCATTAATTAATTATAATTTAGAAACATTAATTTTTGATTTTAATAATATTTATAAGGTAAAAGAATACAAGGAATTACATATAGAGAAACTATCAGAATGTTCAAAGATACCCTTCAAAAGAATTAAGCTATTTCCATTGCAAATGAGAAAGTAATGGAAATAAATTTAAAATTCAGAAAATATCTATAAATTACTTGAATTAGCATTAACATAAAGCATATCTATTAAAGAAGAACCGACTAAGTTGCGTAAAAAAATTATTTAACAACTTTATCCTAATCAAAGAAGAATTCTCCATGGAAGATATAAAAAAATTAGTAAGTATTCATAAATTTCATACTTTGTTCTTCAAATACTAAAGAAATTAAATATTAATATTACAATTTAAAGCAAATTAGTAATGAAAAATGTAAGTATTTAGTTTAGATCTTTGTGAAAAATGAGAGGGATAAAGCAAAAGTAATATCATTGACATAATAGAAACTCTTATTGGATGCATATTAGAAGAATTCATTGTAGAAAAAAAAAGAGGTAGCTTCTAATCTTATTTAAGTAATAAACTAGGAACACAAAGAATTTCATATATATGAAATTAACATTTATTCTCATTGAAATAAAAAAAATCAAAGTCTATATTTTAAGCAGTTTGTGTTAAACATCGGAAATACATTTAACTTCTTTGTAAAGTAAAACAAGAAGATAAAAGATTAATGAGCTTAGGAAAGATAACAACATAAAAAATATAATTCTAACTTGATATCACAATCGATGTAGATGATAAATACACGAGAATTTCTTGGGAAAAAGAAAAAGATGAAGAATGATTGATCTTAGCTCAATAAAAAATAAAACAGAAGGAATAAAAGATAATATTTTCTAAATATATTATAGAATAGTTTAATTAATTATTTTGAGTGAAATTAGAAATCTTTAGAATGAAGTTTCATGAACTTTTTCAATATTTTTATATGCTTATGTGGATACTTTTATCATATAAAAGTATAATAGAGTTAGTATTAATCTTTAATTTATAATTTTTTATGAAGTCTATATAAAAGTATAATAGAGTTAGTATTAATCTTTAATTTATAATTTTTTATGAAGTCTATCAATGATTAGGAACAAACTTTTTAGTATTAATCTTTAATTTATAATTTTTTATGAAGTCTATCAATGATTAGGAACAAACTTTATATTTTTTTTAATATCATTGTAGCATACTTTTAGTCAATCATTTTGCCTTATTAGTTTTAAATATTCACCTAACACTATTTTAATATTTTTACTTTTGCAATACTGTATTTTCTCAAGTAAAGCTTGGTTTCATATCGGTCAAAATAATATGAACATTTAAATTAGCTTCAAATTATATATTTTTTTGTCAATTCAAAGACCAACATGAAAATTTAAATTGGGTGTAGCCTATGTAAACAAACATTAAAAAATCGCGATATAAAAGTTTAGAGACAAAAGTGAGCACAAACTATTAAAGTGGAACTGAGAAACAAATTTTACTTTGAAAATAAGCCAAAAATATTTAATCATTGTATTTAACCACGTGCATTGCACGTGTATAACATCTAGTATATCCATAAAATCAAGAGTTAGTCTTAGAGGACCCCTCTCAACTATGAGGTTGTCCCAGAGAACCCATCTCAATTACCTTATTTTTAGTAAAAGCCCCTCGCCTCTAGGGTTTTGTATATAATTCTTCTCAACTTTGAAAATTTAATTTACCTCAAACCCCCAAAACATCCAACAACGTGGTGCCTCATTAACCTCCCCTCACCCCCCACCCCCACCCCAAAACTCTGGATCTTTTTACACTTAGGGACTATTTGTTTGCACAAGGGGAAGGGGAAAACATGTCAGAACTGACAAAAACTGTCAGTTTTGACAGGCTTTCTTGCAAAAACGCCTTTTTAGAGGCCTTTTTGCAAGAAAGCCTGCCAAAACTAACAATTTTTGTCAGTTTTGACAGGCTTTCAGCCTATTTCCCCCTCTAAAAAGGCAACCAAACGCCCCTTATCTGGAGGAATCTCCCTACTTGGTAATTCTAACACAAAGACCAAATTGTAAGCAATTAGAAGATTTGAGAGACTTGAGGAGCTAATATGGAATTACGGAAGCTTTAAGGGACTACCATTGAAAAAAACCCAAAATTATAACAAATTGTACTTTAGCTAGGTGTCGCAAATAAAAGAAATAAATCAATTTTCACTTTTAAGTTGGTTAATATTTATTTTCTGAAAAGACTTTTTAACAAAAATGGATAGTAATCAGTTTCCCAGACGGTGACAAACTCTTGACATGTGGGACCCGCACCCACTTTTCGCTGCAATGTAGCATCCCTCCTCAAGTCCAGTCAAAACTTTACCCGCTCCTATTTACATCCCCAATCCTAGCCAATTACCCTGCCCATAACCCTAGCCCTATCCCTAGTTACATCCCCAATCCTGCGACGGTCGCCGACCCCTACGCTCCGCATGGCGGAAACTCGGCGGCGGGGTGCTGTTATGCGAGTAGCAGCGGAGCTGAGGCGATTCAGCAGTACGTTATCCAGCCTGGTACCTATGGAACACCGGTGGTGAGATCAAACTTCTCCCTTTTATCATTCTTAGTGTTTTGATTAGAAATGTAGGAATAAAGTTGTCTCCTTTTTGCAGCTCTAGTGCATTTTGTTTCTTGTAATTGGGTGAATGGTGCGTGTCTGATTTGTTGTCATTGTTGTTTGGGATTCAAGATGTGGGTATTTAAAAATTGGTTGCTATGTATATGAGACCACCGATCTGGTCGATGACTAAACAAGAGATATGCTTTAATGCTATCCTTCTGATGTGGGAAAAAAAAAAGGGGAAAAGGGGGAGGGGGTTGGGGGGGGGGGGGAGAAGAAAAAAAGGGTATCTGAAAATTGGTGTTGCGCATCTTTTTGGGAAAGCTTTTAATTAACTAAAAATGGAGCTTCCGAGCAAATTAGACTTTAAAAAGGTTACACTTATGTTGTTTCTTAATTCTCAAAGATCTTGATTCATGTGCAGCATAATTTTTTTTGAATCATTCCATAATTATGGTGTCTTTAGGTGAAGGCATCAATGCTGTAATCTTTCTCAACAGGTTTCGCTTGTTACCAATGCTTAGGCTTTTGTGTCGAAGTCTTTGGAATGCAAATTACCAGCCAAGAAAAATCCAAAGAACCTGTGATTTCTTTCTTCTAAATTCTTTCTGTAGTATCCTTCCTAAGATCAAGATTGTTGTAGCACAGGTTTTGTTTTTCATTCACGCAATATGTTGCATATTTTATAGTCCTCATATTTAAATATTAAGAGGGAATGGATGAAAATTCATTCATCATCCATGCTAGACTTTGAATTTCTAATGCCAACCTAATTCACAGAGTATTTTGAATCTCTAATGCCAACCTAATTCACAGAGTATTTTGCAGGTTATCTTTACTTCTTAGGACAAATTTTCAAAACCAACCTATTTACAAATTTAATCACAGAAAACAACCCACTTCAGATTTAATTGCAAAAACCGACCTGGTTTCAGCCTTGGCGCTGAAACCAGGTCGGTTTTTGTGAAAAAACTTTCGAAACTTCACGGGAGTTGAACTCCCGTGAAGTTTCCCAGTACAAAAAAAAAAAAATTTGAACTACGAAACTTCACGGGAGTTCAACTCCCGTGAAGTTTCGGATAAAAATTTTCAAAAACCGACCTGGTTTCAGCTCCAGGGCTGAAACCAGGTCGGTTTTTGCAATTAAATCTGAAATAGGTTGTTTTCTGCTATTAAATTTGTAAATAGGTTGGTTTTGAAAATTTGTCCTTACTTCTTAATTTGCAGTTTGTCTAGAAGCTATTCAACAACCCAACTTCCATAATTGTGCATCACCAATTAGAAATTCATGTTTTCCTAAAGTTTTTCTGAATCTAGTTCATATTAGTCATTTAGTGATAATAATCAACATTTGTATCAAATTAGTCCATAGAAATCTTGGATTGTACTGCTGCATTTATGCACAATTAAAAGAAGATATTCTGAACTTTAGGAGAGCCCATACCACAGTAGGGCAAATTTTGTTGTCCTAAGTGATTAAGCATGACTTGTTTTCACGCCCTCATCATTAAGATCCCAGGATAATCAGTGAACTGTCAAATGTATGTCATCATAAACCAATAGTTGAAGAAAGATGTTGATCCAACTGAAAACATTGTATAATTTTTTTTTGTTAGTAGCAAATCAAGCTTATTAACTCATTCTTCTTTTGCTTGAGGAGATAGTTGGAGAATTCTTCTTCACATAATTGAAGAACATTGTCACTTTCATCTGACAAATTCTACTGTGGTCTTAGCTTTATTTTTTGTTTGTTATACACATTTGAAAAATATAACAAATACTCTAGGATTAAGAAGAAATCCATTATTTGAGACATTGAGTATGGAAAAAAAAGAAGAAAGCTGCCTGAAATCAAGGTTAAAAGCATTATGGCAAGTTTTAGTCATTTATTTACCGCACCAAAGTCCATTCAATTTTATAGAAAGAATGAGTGTTCTATGCAACTGTTTTCCACACTGATGTATGTGAGGTACTGAGGTGTACTAAACAATGGAATTATGTGTAGTTCTAGTATCTTGCTTGAGTAAGAGATGGTCTCAAAGTGACTGATCTCAATCAATTACGTGGAAGGAAGGTGCAAAATAAGCCCAAAGAGCTAGCAATGTACTACTCATTATGGCAAGGGTCAATGTTATAGAAAGCTCTAGGCGGACTAGACGTTTGAGCTAGCGCCTAGAGGGCTCCTGGGCTTTTGTTTATTTTTAAATTATTTAATTATAATAATTGACAAAAACATGAATTAAATTCATAAAAATTGCAAAATGATAAATGAATAGCAATCTTAAATCTACAATCAACCATGCATAAATACTAAATAGCCAAAATAGTAACTAAATACGAAGAAGCATCACCATGTTTAACATAATATGTCACCGCAACCATAAATAATATCACAAATTCAAGAGTCTAATGCAGTATTGCTCAATAAAATAAAATATGAATAGTCTAAATGTCTAACATAAGACATAATCATATAATCTAATCATCACCATCATGGAAATCCAGATCCTCCACTGCATGATTGCTATCCTTTGAGTTCATGTTCACGTAGCCCTCATCCTCATTTGTGACATCATCGTCGGATGCAAGAGGCTCTTCTTCGCCTATAATCATCGAAGATCCTACAACTCTTGCTATTCTCTCACTCCTTCGGTTCGCTGCAACCTCAGTTGCTCCAGATACATTCTCCACTATCGTCCAAGAAACCTTCGAACCTAGATAAGTCTCTTCCTAGTCATTGGAACTCTTTCGAGGATCTGTGCATGTGCCGTAGTACGATCTTGCATTATTAGCACATCTTTGTCTGCTCTCTTCTTTTACTTGAGCATGACATTCAACTTCACAAACACAAAATCCTCCAACCTCTTCGATTCCAATCAGTTTCTCTTCTTTGTGTGAATCTTTAATAAAGAAGAAAAGAACAAGTTAGTGAAGTCATACATGAATAATTTCATCTTATTAATTTTAGATAGTCATGTAATTTACCCATCAAATGTACTCTAACTCCTCTCGCATCCAGAAGAACTGCTAGTGATAGTGAGGTTAAGAACATTCATCTCCAAGTTTTGCTGAAAAGGACAATCACTGCCATACATATATCACCAACTAGCTGTAAAACACATTATCTCGATTGAATTCTCTACTGATCAAATAACTTATGACTGATAGATCTAATTTACAAACTTAATTTACCTAGATTGAAGTCCACTTTCTGCCTAGCTTTCGCTGTCAAACTTCTACTAAATGAACACTTACCACTTTGTACTTCTTCATAAACTCCTTAGTAGCCTCGGGTTGATGTTCCTTGTCGAGATAGAATAACTTCACATTTAGGAACCATTCCTTCCTCTTTGTAGAGTTCCTAGCCACATTTAGAAACCCCTCCTTCCTCTTTGTAGAGTTCCTAGCTACATCATCTGGGAAGAAGTGGTAAGGTTTAAGGACATAAGCTACCATATGCAAGGGTGCATACAATCTATCATTGGACTTGAAAAAAAGGAGAATAGACTTTCAATAACCTTTTCACATATTGCCACTAACTCACATAGCACCATAGCCTCTACTTTTCTATCCCTTGTAGTCTTAAAATGTTTGCTTTTCCTCCATTCTTTATTAGAGAAGATGAGTCTTGGCTTCATCTTCTTTGCATAAACACTCGCAGAGTCAAGAATACAGTGGTGAAGTAAGTGACTCCGGGTCTAACAATATCCCTCATCTTACACAAAAGCGACATCATATTCAAGATTTTGTAGTGGTTGTAGATGAAAACGGTAAGGGCCTTTGTTTTCTCTATGGTTGCTTTGAAGGATGTCAAACTTTTCGATGCCCTTAAACATCAAGTCAATAGTATGAGTTGAACAACTAGTCCAAAAGATCCTCAGTCTCTTTTACTTTAGTTTCTCCTTCGTCGCCATATTAGCAGATGTATTATCCGTGACAACGTGAATGACCTTCTGTGCCCCAATCTCCTTACTACCCGTGTCTCCCTGCTTGAAAATGTACTCTCCCATATGCAAGCCCCTCGGAGCACTCAATCGACTTGGAAAAGGTCGTGCCTAACCTGCTGTGCATGCATAGATTCATGATTGACTGCATCTTCCTATGTGACCAAGCATCTTTCATAATAGAATATGTGCTCTTTCCCCACTTCTTGTGCTCCTCCAATGAGTCCTTAGTCCCATTCACATCACCCCTCAACAATGTCTCCCTCATCGTGTACATGGTAAATGATCGGTATGTACGTCCATAATCCCCAATGGTGGTGCACATCCATAAGGAGTCGGTGGAGATGACATGAAAAGGAATGCTATTCTCATATGCCCATCTAGCCACGTGCTTATAGACCCGATCTCTATTGATATCTTGTTGTTCGTATAAGCTTTCTTCACTCTCTAGGCTGAATCATCTTCCCCATTAATCTCTTCACTAGCTCGGGATCACTAGCGGTATTAGCATCCATTAACCCAACGGTCAGTTTTCTGGACATTTTGAAGATCCCCCCATTGTAGGAGCAGGAGAGCAATTTCCTATTCGTCAACCTAACGGTCGGTTTTATGCAATTGTTTCTTTGGTCGGCAAGATGTTGCTTCTGAAAGTACCTTAGAAGGGGTGAATAGGATAATTGCTAATCTAATCCGATTTCAATGCCAAATTAATAACTTGTAATGCAACATCCTAGTAATATGATATAAAATAAAATATGCAAGGATCAACAAGAGACAATAGTCGATGTAAACAAGCACAAAATGTAAAGAATAATAATGCGTCAAAAATAATCGCAAACACAATATATGATCACGGAGTTCAGTCAATCCTCGACCTACGTCTCCACTCCTCACCTCGAGGAGATTTTCACTATATCTCATAATCTACATAAATGGTTTTTAAAAATCACCGATAACTTTTACAACTCACACGATGTCAATTACACAAGCTACACTTCTCTAAGTGTTGGATTGCCCGTGTTAATTACCTTAAGTGTTTGGAATCATTGTTATCGAGACGCGTGCCACGGGCGTGCGGCGTTGCGGGCTAGGGCAATTGCGCTCCGCACCAGAGGCGGGGCGCTGCACGCACACGAGGCGCGCGCGCCTCATGTGCTTCGCATTCACCTCGTGGTGTCTTGTGTGCGCTTGACACCTGCATCATGTAATAGACTCTTTCTTCTTTTTTTTTAAAATAATTTACATATTACATATTTACATCATGTAATAGACTATTTCTTGCTAGTTGCTAATCCATTCTTCATCTTTTCATGTTTATAACCTATAAAAAGGAAACATTAATTAGTAATTTTGTATACTTGTTTACAAATTGTTACTTCATTCTCTAACAAGCATGCTAACTAGAAAATTATGAACATGTAAATAGCAATAGCAATTTAGTATACTTGTTTGCAAATTGCTCATATACATTCTCCATCCTTTTATGCTAACTATCAAATAGCAATTAAGAATGCTAACTATAAAATTATAAACATTCATGTTTGTTAATCACTTAATTGTTATTTAAAAATACGTATATCATATTTTAAATGAAAATACATATTTCTTATTGGTTACTTGCTTGTTTTATTTTATAGACTTTTGCTTATGTTGGAAATTCTTTTGCATTGTGATTTGTGGAAACTTATGAACTTCTCTATGTAATGCATACTAATTAAGACTCTTTCGTGATTTAGATGGTGAAATTATATTTCTTAGTCTTTTTATGTGACAATTTATAAGCATGTTGCTTATATGCTTCTTTGTCTTATGTTATAAAATATTAGTTTGAGTTGCGCGCCTAGCATATGGTGCAAGTAAGTGGCTTTTGCGCTCCGCATTGCGCCTTGCGCCTCGATAACACTGTTTGGAATTACAACCTCTTCCTAGGATTTACAACCAAACCACTATTGGTATTAACCCCGATCTCTCCCAACCACTTCTCTAAGTGTCATTGTGTATTACAATGTGTATAACAATAAGTGCGGATAATAGATTTTGTTCTCTAAACAAGTGAGAACGAAATATAAGCTCTCTCATTGCAAACACTCACAACCCAATTTTACTTAATATGAAATACTAAAGCTCAAGTGGTTGTGTGTAAACAATGAGTAAAATAAAATCAAACTCAAATCAATCTAGTATAAATATATGAGAATCAAAATATTAATTTAGTTAAGAGGAAGAGTTTATAAAACTTCTCCAAAACAAGATTTGAGGATGAATGCCTAAAAAACGAAATTGAGATCATTCTCTTTGTAAAACTCTTTTTCCACTTAAACAAACACACTTAATCTCTTTAAAAATGTGGAGCCAAAATGGCTAAACAAAAACATGGGTTTAGATTGGTCTTGAGGACTATTTATGGCGTCAAAATAAAAACAACTCAAAACTAGCTGTTACCAAAAAAAGATTAGATAAGTCGATTGGTTGACTATATCGGTCGACTGATCAACTAGCCGTTACAATAACAAAAACATAATTCAGTTGACTGCTTGATGTATCGGTCGACTGAAAACACTGTTCGGTCAACTGACTATTAAACGGTCGACTGATCAAATGTAAATACAGGATGCTGTAAAAATGCTTCTGGCCGATCGACTGTAAAAGATGGTCGTTCGACTGAAAACTGATACACAGCTGATACTTGAAAATTGAAGAGTTGATTTTCTAAATTCGATTTAAAATAGTAAAGCAACTTCAAAAATAGTAAAACTTGGGGAAATGTTTATATATATGAAAATAAGTATGTTAGAAAAGGAATTTCTAAAAAGCACTTCCCAAATGTGAAAACTCATTATTTTGCAAATCCATAAAAAATATGAGATCGTTAAATATGTTTTCATAAAACCAACAAAAATACTAACTGTTAAATATTTGATTCTGATGAAATCATTTCAAACACTATCTTTCCAAATAGATGATAGCGTGATAAATATGAAACTAATATATATTTGTATGGCTAAACATATCCACACAGATATTTGAAAATCCTTTAACAATGCAAATAAACAATGAAAAGCGATAAAACGAAATAATGTGTATGCGTTGTGACGCCCCTGTTTTCACACTTGACTACAGTACAAGGTGAACCCAGAGATGTCAAACCTGCCATGCACCTCCATTGTGCAACAACATGTTTTACCAATCACAGTAATATCCTCTAGTGGAAACCAATATAAATAAAGGTACAAAACAGACAAATAAGGGAAATAAATACTATGGACATGATACAGAAAGATATATCTCACAAATGAAATAGTGTCCCATATAAACTAAACTGGAATACAACTGATATACATATGGAGTCTAAAATAACATGATATGTCTCGACATGAATCGACTAGAAATCGTACTAAGGCATATCGCCTTAACAATATAAGTACAAACTCAAATGACTGAATGAAAACATAAGACTACTGTAGAGTCTCTACTAATAAACCATGTGACGACGACTATGTATGTACTCCGTCACCCTGCGACCCTCCGATACTCTGAGCCGCCTGAAAGAAGAAATAGAATAAAAAGAATAAGAGCGTCAGAGCGCTACAGCAAGATCACCTCTGTCCGCCCCCAGGAGAAGAGCTGCTAAATGAAATGGAGGCTCTATCTATTAAGCATAGTTTACCTACCTAGATCATTTTTCTCGTATCTAATGGAATTAATATTTAGAGCCCTACAAGACGAGACGTATTACGTCGAGCAAAGTAATCCAAACAAGAAAACTCTCCTGTATATATTATATGTCTCAAATTGTAGATAACTAAATACTAATGCCGAACTAAGAATAAACAATCTAAATAGAATTAATAATTAGAAACTCACAACACGAGACTGGTACGTCGAGTGAAATAAGAATAAACAATCTAAATAGAATTAATAATTAGAAACTCACAACACGAGACTGGTACGTCGAGTGAAATAATCCAAACAAGGAAACCCTCATGTTAGAAACTCACAACACGAGACTGGTACGTCGAGTGAAATAATCCAAACAAGGAAACCCTCATGTATATATCGTATGTCTTAGGTAGTAAATTACTAAATATTAACCCCGAGCTAAGCAACTGAAATATGACTGAAATAAAACAATAAAGTGGAACATCATAAATGATATCAGTATATGTGTATGCCTCGTGTACTCGAAATCATGAATAACTCGGTAAAAAAAGCCAACTCAACAGTGAGTTGTAGCACACTTGGTGTCTACAAAGGACTCAAAACAACTGGCTTACAATATTATCACTCTATAGTTCCTCAATAAATCATATACTCGTGTGAATCAGCAAATAGGTATCATCGCATAACCGTGCAGATCAACAAATAAGTATCATCGCATCACCGTGTGGATCGACAAATAGGTATCATCGCATTACTGTGCGGATCGACAAATAGGTGCACCGACTTCTGCGCATAAACATACGAAAACAATAATATAGGTACATCGACCTTTACGCATAATCATGCGGAAACAATGATATAGGTACACCGACCTCTACACATAAACATACAGAAACAATGATATAGGTACACCGACGCACTATCTCAAGTAGTACTGAGTTGTGCTCATCAACAATATTCACATACATGTAAAAATTGTATAGACAACTCATGTCTCGTGTGAAATCCAAACAATACTTATCATAATCCCCTTTGGGATATCCGTGTGTGTGCTACAATACTATACGTGTGTACTCCTGATCATACGTGTATCATCGTGCGGCTCGAACCCCGCGTTCGCGAAACAAACAATGCATGAATAAACAAAGCATATCAAAGAAAGAAGTAGGCCGGTCGACCCGAAGTTCGTACTTCGTGGTTGCGATCTAACGCATGTAGAAACTCACTATATACACTACAATATCAAATCAATCGACTGAAATATCCTGTCGATCAACCAGTGGCACGTGCACACACGGAACAGCCTCAATCGGTAAAAACTAACGTAGCCGGTGAATAATAATTTCGACTATGAACAGGAATTTCGATGAACAGTAATTCTGGTGAGTAGTACTCCCGACGATAAACAGAAATTCCAGTGGTGAATAGTAACTTCGAATGTGAATAGTAACTCTGTTAGTGAATAGTTTTTCCTGTGGTAAATAGTGTTTTTGGCAATGAATAGTGTTTTTTTAAAGCAAACAACGATTTCAATAATGAACAGTGATTCCAGGCAGTAAACAGTATTTCTAGACAGTGAACAGTGTTTTCCGATAGTGAACAATATTCCCTGTTAGTGAACAGTGTTTCCGATGGTGAATATCATCCCGATCATAGTTTTTTTTCTACATTTTCGGATTGTATCTAAAATTCTATTCATCAATTTAGGGTCTAAACCATCAAAATTAAAATTAATTAGGATGAGATTGGAAAAAGATAATCTTACATTTAGAAGTGGTTTTGATCTCCTAAACGGTTGATTCGTACGAAATTCCTTCACAAAAGTTATAGATCCGGCCTTCCTCTACAACTTTGCTTTACAAAGTTTTTCGAAATTCTATCAAAAAAATTTTGGAAATTTTGAGGGAGAGTGCGACTCTGCTCACGGGAATGGGAAAGGAGAAATGAAATGAAGAAGAGATATGATGATGATTATATATATATATATATATA